>NC_064614.1:397147347-397772347 GCF_023898315.1 Schistocerca nitens | reverse complement strand
TTATTTATACTAGACATATATATATATATATATATATATATATATATATATATATATATATATATCATTGACGATTGGACGATACTGCCCATGATGCATAAAATTCATCATATTCCGAAAAAACTACTTTAACTAATCGAGCTAGACTGGTCAGCAGAAACGTAGTTCTACTACATCACAATATTTCGTACCTGCCAAGAACATTAATTGCCATACTTATTTGTAGCACTATGTCTTTTAATATGAGACACTTAGGCATGTAATATACGCATCAAACGTCTCACAAAACATTAGGCTATTTTGTGTTGTTTATTTTGGTTTGCCACTGTGGAGGGAGGAGGGGAAAGGAAAAGTCAAAAAACTGGAAAACAGCGTCAACAAGCTTCTTTGTTTATTTTTTCGGATGCCCACAAAGATGATATTACTTTGGCAGAAGTTAGCAGCTTCGACTCCGGTGGTATATATTAATAACTTTATTTTCCGTAAAAGACTTTTGTTTGAAAATGATAGAATAATCAGAGTTTTCGCCACTAGAGAGAGATAAAACCCCTCCCATCCCATACTTACCTCAACGACGTATGATAGCAAACACTACAAATATATTTGCCATATACCTTATAATTGACATAATATCTTTTTTTAGTCAAATTTTTATTTCAGCCTATTTTAAGAAAAGGATTTTACGTCCGTTTACGATTTTGATTTGAATACTGCAGTGTAAATAATCCTAAAGACAGTAAAACAGGAAAACTAAATTCACACGAATGATACTTATTTATTATTCCATTAATAGTGTGCTTTGGTATTCAGTTATTTAGTTTCCCGTCGTTATACCTTGTCTCCATTGGCTCAAAAAAGCACAAATTGTAATTGCTTCAGTTTTCTCATATAGCTTATTCCTACAATAATTACATAATAAACTTCATTTCTTGCCATTTTGCTTCAGATGGAAACCAGCTAATTCTTTATAATGCCTTATTTTTAAAATAATCATAGATGCCAAATTATCCGTGAAATTTTCGTTATAGAATAAGATTTGTAACTGCTTTTCAAGGCACACAACTATCTATGTTGTGTTCAGGAAATGGTGAGGCAGTTGTCACAACATAGAAACTCATTAATGTGTTAATTTTTATATCGTAGGCAGTCAAATGATGCAAAAGTAGTCTGAAAATGTGTGTGAAGAAGATAGACGTGCAATAGATTTAAATGAACATAAAACTACGTGCAACACTTTACTTAATTCAACCAACAGCCTTAACGCCTGAAGAACATAAAGTTAAGTAAATTAGCAAATTTCATGTATGCTTTTTTTCGACATAAATAAGTGGCATTCCTAATATTACTTTATTGGAAAACAACCTATAAGGTTAGTCGATTTTCTCAATGATGTGATGCGGCGCTAAGTAGAATGAATTTGTTTATTGAAAATCCAAGATTTTCTAGAGTTCTTGAGGGACATACAAGGGTAATTTGACCTGTTTATTTTTCATTCATCCATAGGATTTCATGTATGTGTTTGGGATGCAGTGTTTTAGATTACAATTAGTATTTTCAACAAACCATACAATCGAAGCGATTAAACGCGCATAAAATGTTCTCCACTTGCAACTCTTACGCTCAGTTTAGTTAATTCACTACCGCAAGAGTTTCCTGATGCTCATACTGCCTCATTTTTTCCATTTTTGTTACATCCAGTGTTACAGTTCTGCTACTGGAATCTTCTTCCTGGTTCTTCTCCGGCTCCATTAACATAGCCTTTTGATTCTATCCTCCACCTCCTTTTGTTGTTCACTAACACTGCCATATTTGCATGTCTACTGCACCTGACATCAATGATAATCGATTGCTAATAAATTATGCTTCTACAACGTCTATGTTTGCAGTCTTAAATTAACTATTCCTGAATACATTATCAGATGTCCCAAGAACACGCGCCTTCGTTTGGTATGAGTTTTCGCATTTTTTTGCGTCTGTTTTTTCATATACATGTTAATTTGTTATATTTTGTATTTAATATTTCAAATTCTCCTGTGGCACCAACCTTAATTCAGTAGTTTCCTTTTTCATCCTCTCCGGAGTTCATACACTTCCTACAAGTTATCTTTCAAAAACATCATCAGCTATCCCTTGACATTGTTCAATAACAGCACAGTTATTTTTGTGAAGATAGATTTCTTCGAGTGTTCTAGTCTGCGTCTGACATCTTCCTCTGCTGGCTATCTTGTGAGGCTTCCTCCCTAGACAGATGAATACTTTAACTTTTTTTAAATATCTAACTTCTCAATTAATTTCTCTGGAACCATCTGAGCCAAATTTACTCGGTCATGAAAAAAATCACTACACAATTAATATAATACTGACAAAAAGTTGAAACAAAATGAAAAGATTCTATGAGAGTGTATACAGATAACTATCACAATGCAGCTGAAGTTTCTAAATTACTGAGTGGAATAAAGGAAGTGTACTACAAGGGAGCCATTCAACTTAAATTTGAAAAATCTGGAGTTCGTCTCTCATATCGCTGCTGGAACCTTTTTGGAAATGGAACGTACAGAGTAAGCTCAGCTTCCTGTGGTGTGCTTAAAACAACTGTGTCCAAGTGCAGACTGTATTTCTGTCCACTGTTCACTTTGTGTGAATAAGTCCATTGTATTAATCACAACTCACACGAGCAAATATACCTATGTGGTATTTATATTTGAACTGGGCGAAATCTGCGAACAGGCAGGGCGGACGTTCTGTTTGCCCTTCACCAGAGCTCTGTTTGTTTTCCCCTATTCATTTGTTCAACGGAAGAATGATAAAAGTTCTATTTCTCTACATCAGTTCGTCTCTACTCTGTCCAAGAGTATTAACTGTGTAGTAAGTATCGCGTACATTCCACTTGATACCTTTAATCTTTCATTTCAACCAGAAGCGCTATGTCGTGTGCATTAGCACTGTTACCTGTTCCGATAATCTGAAAACTTGGTTTGCATCCTACTTAATATGGACTTGTCTACATCTGAAAGACACTTAAATATGTGAACTGTGCTCTGTTTAGATATTGTAGACTGCTCGTCTGCTTCTTTACCATGTCTCAATTCTTCTCAAGATTTCTAAAATATTATTTAGTGTCTAGCCTAACCTAACCTAATCTTCCTCAGTGCACTGTCTACTTCCACTAATACGAAGAACATATAAATCAATTTTTAACATGTTTTCATTGGATCGCTTTCTTGTCTCTCTGTCTCTTCAGTACAAATTTTACAGTTGATTTTAAATTAACTTTCCAGTGAGCTAGGGACTTGAAATTTTAAACATAGTTCAGAACTCGATGACAGTGCAATAATATGGGACTGGGAACGACATGCCTAAAACAGGGGAAGGGCTGGGGGTTAAAACTGGTTGAGAGAGAGGCGTAACGCTGAGCACCGCCTGTCGAATTGGAGTTCCTGCACGACGGTTGTGCTTCGCAGGTTGCGTCACAACCCCTACAGACGCAATGTCGTATACCACCTGTCGCAAAAGGAGTCTGCGACAACTCATTCGATTTATAGCTGCACCTCTGTAGTGCATGAAGCCATTCTGATCAAACTGGGAGGTACAAGTATCATTTGCAATCTGTAAAATAACTACCGTAAGATTTCACTACCAGCCATGAAGCTGAGGGTGGGGCTGAAAAAGCGTGACATAAAACCATAACTCGGACGCCTGGAGCAATTTAAAACAAATTAGGTGTATATGTGACTCATTTGACTACGTTTTTACTAACTCGCTCTCTTGTCCTTCTCTTTGTTCGGTCCAAATTCGGTGCAATTGGTTTCTAACAAACTCCCCTATGAACTAGAGACTTGGCTCTTTCAACATAGCTCAGAACTGAATGACAATACGATGTTGACTCGCTTTCATGTCTGCTATGTGGCGGACACTACTTCGTGTACTACTGACATTTCCCCCTTTCCCTGTTTCAGTCGTGAATGGTTCGTGGGAAGAACAAATGCTGGTAATCTTCAGAGTGAGCTTTAACCTCTCCAATTATTACCTTTACAAACTTTCCTCGTGCTGTAGAAAGAATCAGTATATTGTTTGACTCAGGTAAAAGGAAACTGAAATAAACCTGAAATTTACCCGACGTGTCTGTTGTACACTCATCAAGACGTTTAACATCGAGGGAAACATTTTACACACGCAAGACTAAAAACAGAAACTGAGTACTTATATAAAAAATAAATTTTAACTTAAAAAGGTTTTATAATGAATTAAAAAGTATAAAATAATTTCTCTTTGTCTCACACAGATTCTTTACAGATGGTTCGGAAAATTTTGTGATTGTAATTTTTAATAGCTACGAAAATTCTCATAAAATTTATAGCGAAAAACATGGGGCGTACGTAATATAAAATTGAGACATGAAGAATTGCCCTCTAACAGTTGTTTGTTTCATGTTTCTAACGTTTTTCGTTAGAAATATGACAAGTATTTTCGTATTTTTAACAATTCACAGTCACAAATTCTCAGAACTATCTCTGTGAGATTAGGAATCCGCATGAGGCTAAGATAAATTATTTTATACTTTATAATCCGATGTAAAAAGATGCTACTTTAAAAATTAGTTTCAGCTAAATAACTATTTATTCCTATTGTCAGTTATAAAATGTAACTTTAGAATTATTTATCCGCTTCCATTTTGCTTCTGAAAAACTGATTTCCTTTCGGTATGCCATAATTTTAATTTTTGTTCTTCTGCTTAAAATCATTGTGGCCAGACGGTTATAAGTGTGAAATGTCATGTTCATAGCCCAATAGCTGTTGTGTGCACACACGCGTTATCTCTTAAATAGTATCATAATCATAAGAAAAATTTTCTTTACTCTCTCATTTTTTTTAGATATCTGATCGAAACACTGCGTTTAATATAACTTTCGAAGATATGTCATCGATTCCTATCGACTTCGTTCGTACACTAATCATTCAATGGTCTGTCGAACTCTGGCATTATTATTGGATCACCTGTTTCTTAACATTATTTCCTCCCGCTCTACCAACATGGCAGATGCATTTTTTGCGTCCCGCAAACGTTCCGAGTATTAGGACCAGGTGCCTTCTATTTCTTCCGCTCTCTACGTTTCTTTCATCTACACATGGATCGATGTTGTGGCACGTGCGCAGTGAAATACGAAAATACTACATTCAGATCAATAATTCGAGATCTAGATGTAAGTAGATCTGAGCACGCTTCTCCGAGAATCAAACATTTTTCCCTTTATGTAGAGTACACTTTAAAAATATATTAATGTTAAGGGCAATAGTCGCGGTGAACAGGAGGGACTGGCAAACGAAAGAAAATAACGGTAGAAGCGTCCTTCAACTCTTCCCTACGTACACATATTCCTTTCTAGTCCCAGTAACGACTCAACAAACCTCATTAAATGCACACACATACACACACATTGTGCCTTTAGTTTACGTCTCTATATACCCCATTCTCACCATTTAATCTTTCAGACCATCTGCCTCTGTCTCTTTTTCCCTTTCGCTCCCTCTCTTTTTGTCTTATTTCTCTGTTTTCATTCTCATGTCTCTCTCTTCTGGCCCTCTCTGCCCCCCTCTCTCTCTTACACACTCACTCACACACACACACACACACACACACACACATACACACAAACCTCTCTCTCTCTCTCTCTCTCTCTCCCTCTCCCATTCTCCCTCTCTCTCATTTCTTCTCCGTCTCCTTCTTCTCTGTAGAAACAAAAAATATCAAGAAGATGCCACCTCACCTAACTTCCCTTCAAAGAAGGTAACATAAGGAGGTTCAAAAATGGCTCTGAGCACTATGGGACTTAACTTCTAAGGTCATCAGTCCCCTAGAACTTAGAACTACTTAAACCTAACTAACCTAAGGACATCACACACATCCATGCCCGAGGCAGGATTCGAACCTGCGACCGTAGCAGTCGCGCGGTTCCGGACCGAGCGCCTAGAACCGCATGACCACCGCGGCCGGCTCCATAAGGAGGTTCACTTAACAGATTACCTATAGGAATGCATCGATGCTAATATAAACATATTGTGTGTTGGTTATACCACATACTGAGCATCATGAATGATACATATAAGTGCAATGCGAGAATACACAATAATCTGGTTATTAATTTTTGAAATAATAAGACTATCAACAAACTGATCCATTTTCGAAAAGGTTAGCACGGTGGCTTGATAGTTACAGTAGATGACCCTACAGATATTAAGCTTCTCATCTTTTATAAATGTAAAACCCAAATCCTAAGTAACACTACTCGTCTATGTCACCAACCTACTTCCTTATTTTTATTTTAAGTCCAATATATTTGTAGCTTATGGTCAGTTAACAATAACTGCTAAATTTCAAAATAATTATGTGTAATCATTTTGCAACTGCAAAACTTATATCAGTTGGAAAACCAAAATAGATAACATGTGAAAAAAGGAAAAGATTTCAAATAATTCAGCATTCACTCACTGCACAGGTTCCGTATACGTATTTGTAAATTCACGCCCACTGACTACTTTGGGAAAATTTGTTTGTGAACAATAGTATTTGTTGTGACATGAGATCTAGTGTGTAGTTATGTGGCTGGCAGAATGTGAGGTGACTGTGGAAGCCTGTGTGACGCAGGCCGGTGGAGTTCGTGGCTCAGTACGAGTTCGTGGACGTCCGCGAGGCCGGTGAACCGCTGGCGGGACCGCGTCGGCCTTGCGCGCGGCAGTTCTCCGCCTCGCCGCAAGATGGCCTGCAGGAGCTCTCCACGCCGCCCAACGTCTTCCTGTACGGTCGCGGCGGCGCCCACAACATCAGGTGAGCGACAGCTCTGTCTCCTCCTCGAGATCAAGTACTTTTATTCTGGCGGGAGTAAAAGCTGCATTGATGACTATCGACAGTTTCAACAGTGTACCGTGTAAGCTGCCTACTAGTAAATTGCTTTCACAATTTAGTTTGTTTGTTTTCTTAACCTGATCAGACAATCGGACTGTTTAATTTGATCTCGCTCGGTCGTATTCGCTTTTATCAACGATCGTGTTCCCTAACCAGTACTTCCACGATTACACCCGCTATTACGACCATACTGTATGTTATTGACTGGGAAAATACTTCAAATTTCATAACAAGTTTGGAATTTATTACTGAGTATTAGTAGCAAAAATTTCTAGCTCTCACATGCACACCGTTGCAATCACAAGTATAACTTTCATAAACTTAAGTCCATTCCCAGTGATAATTCTTTCACATCTCCTAAAGAAGTGTTCATAGCTCGTAAGGTATGCACGTTAGAGCCCATGTTTACTGGACATTTTTTTTTACCTCCTCCGAAAATATGGAAAGCAAAGTACTTACAGTAGAGGAGATTTGTTTCACAGTATCGAAGAAGTGCTCATTGCTCTTAAGAGAGCGTTTTAGAGACCATGTTTACTGAGTCTTTTTTGCTTCTAGTGTCTTGTACTTTTAACTGAATGCGTTTACGCCATTAGCTATGATACACACTGTATGATCTGCCTTACCATTTCCATAACAAATGAAGTCTCAAACGCGCCCTCTCCCGTATAATGTCAATCCTACCATTCCCATCGCGTCTCTTAGCCCTTCACAAGTCTCATTTTATATACTTCCTTACACATTTTACTCACCCTAAATTTCTCCCGCGCAATACGTTACCACCGTTACAGATTTTGGAGACTGTACACATCACTTCATCCAGTTCTGTTCACCATTTTTATTCCTTCCAATGTGTTATTTTTGTGTAGTTGAATTGTTTTGGTCAAAGGCTGAAGAGCCAACAAACAAATGAAGAAAAGTAAACTCTCCATCCACTGCTGACTGACTGTTTTTCTTCACTATAAAAGAACAATGTGAACAGATACACCGGTTCCCGTCAGTTCGCCGAAGTTAAGCGCTGTCGGGCGTGGCCGGCCCTTGGATGGATGACCGTCCGGGCCGCCATGCGCTGTTGCCATTTTTCGGGGTGCACTCAGCCTCGTGATCCCAACTGAGGTGCTACTCGACCGAATAGTAGCGGCTCCGGTCAAAGAAAACCATCATAACGACCGGAAGAGCGGTGTGCTGACCACACGCCCCTCCTATCCGCATCCTCAGCTGAGGATGACACGGCAATCGAATGGTCCCGATGGGCCACTTTCGGCGTGTCGACGGAGTGCAGTACGATATTATCTCACGCAAGGGACTTAAATCATTAAATTTGTTAAAACCGCTAGACATAATCGCCCTAGCATGTGAAACAACAGTCATCAAATGAAATCACTCGGACAAAAAGCCCCAGTCTCAAATATTAGTTACGAAGTAAAATGATTAGCATGAAATATTTTCACCTTGCATTTACGTTTGTCCACTTGAGTCCTTTCAGGTTCATAGAACCTTCAGGCCCTGTCTTAGATCTGCTCAGGAAATATAGGTATCGGTAACTACAGTATACTGATTTAGGCAATGATATAATAATACCAACTGTATACCTAACGCAGGTCACACGTAACTGTGACGCGTAGAATATAACAATAGAAAAAGGAATTTTATGCAGGCCAGACAGTTTTAGTAAGTAATAATGTGATTAGAGATGACTGAAAATCAAAATTTCGGACGCAAGGGAAAATATCTAAATGTTACATCTGTATCTGTGCATTCTATCGCTGTGTCAAATGGATTTTTACTGAATCTACTCACTTAGGCCTCCCGAAACAGAAAATCAGGGATTCTAACTGCACAGATGAGGATAAACTTGCATTTTACAGAATTTAATCATTTCCTTGCATTATACAATCCGGAAATCAAGTCCTTAGGAGAGGATATCTTGTACATAGCTTCAGGTAGCAGCTAACTTCAATCCTAATAAGAGGTTGTTTTCTGGGTTTTCTACAAAAATTATTTGTTCTGGCAAAGGAACTTGGTTTCTCAATGAACCGCACGTGTTCAAAAACTCAGACATACAATGTATAGTCCTTTTTAATAGTACAGATTGAACATTTGGCATTTAAGAGTTCTTTGCAATAATAACACCTTTTTGATTCGTGCGTAACTAACATAGTCCACAAATTGAATATCCCCATGTTACAATTTCACCGATTTTTTTCCAAATCTATCCAAGACAACAATGCAATAATCTAAAATTCAGCGTCGCCATCCTATGCTCATAAACAGATTACTTATATAGCAAGCCCCGAATATTTGACCGTACGAAACAACGGTTGCTCTCGCACAGATTGCATTTGTAGCATAAGGACAGACAAAGCAGCACGGTCATTGCACGCAGAGCTAACTGCATAGCCTGCCAGAATGCAGTTCGTCGTGTCTACTCTCGATAACTTGAATCGGTAGGCAGTAACAGAGAGGACTCCAGTTGGGGTGCAGCCATACGATGCACGTCCTTACGTCAAGACCGTGAACAGCACAATTAAACACTGACCGGTGGTTCTGGACACTATCACCTCTTTCACGCTATCACTTTCCCAGCATTTATTCGCAGTATGATGTATATGAATCGATGTTTCGCCTAAAAAATCCTCTGGCCACATTATGTCTGCTGCTTCATACATTCGTACAAATCTAGCGTCGTTTACCTTTATAAAACTATTTTGTCTCGTTCGTAAATGGCTCTTTTATGCTGTCACAAATTTAAAAAAAATCACAGACAAAACAATTTTTGTAACCAGACGAGGACGCGGGTCGCGGAAGGTGATCGGAGGATGGACTTCCTCAGTTTCAATATTCTAAAACTAAACTAAATTCCGCCCGAACAGTCCATGAAGGCCCAACGGTACCGACCGGCCACCGTGTCATCCTCAGCCCACAGGCGTCACTGAATGCGGATATGGAGGGAGATGTGGCCAGAACACCGCTGTCGCGGCCGTATGTCAGTTTACGAGACTGGAGCCGCTACTTCTCTATCAAGTAGCTCCTCAGTTTGACTCACAAGGACTGAGTGCACCCCGCTTGCCAACAGCGCTCGGCAAACCGAGTGGTTAGCCATCCAAGTGCCAGCCCAGCCTGACAGCGCTTAACTCGGTGACCTGACGGGAACCGGTGTTACCACTGCGGCAAGGACGTTGGCTTCACTATTTTACGCTTACAATATTTTTGGTCTAATGTTTGAGTGGAGGGGAAATAAAACTCCCCAGAAATTACACGATGAATTTTTGTACGAATTTGCATAGTCGGGAGACGAACTACTAGGGGTGCCAAATCGAGAAACTTGAGGCATAGTTTTCTAGAAAAATACTTACTGGCTCGAAGATAGTCAGAACAATTAAAGAGGACTGAAGTTTTAGATTTGAGGCGAATACACATTGAACATTGTCCAAAGTTTCGTAATAAAACGAATAATCGGAAACGGACAAATGGGGAGTCAAATTGGTCAGCAGGAGGTCTCGTGAAGTAATAAGGATAATGAAGAAAAACTTAGCTAGTGATCTGAGGGAAAACTAAAATATTTCACAAATTGCGGCTGCCAGGTCTCTGAATGAAGTTAATCTTTCCAAGACACAACTATTTTAAGCATGTAACGTTGCCTTGGTGCAGAAATTGTGGAGGTCTTTCTATCACGTTGAAAAAATTAAGTAAATATCAAATTACAGCATAAACTGAAATTCTTTCTGGAAATTTGTGATAAGTTCCTATGGAACCAAACTACTGAGGGCATCGGTCCCTAGGCTTAGACACTAAGGACAACACACACACCCATTCCCGAGGAAGGATTCGAACCTCCGACGGGGGTAGCCGCGCGAACCGTGGCAAGGCGCCCCGACCGCTAGGCTACCCCGCGCGGCACTCAAACCCTTTTGCTTTCTCATGATCTATATACTCTTAACAATAATAGATATTTAAATATATTATATTTCATGATTTCTGAACAAAACCTGAAATTGAAACATATATGAGATAAATCCGTTACATGTTTTGTGAAACGATTTGTGTAGAACTAAAACTTAAAATAAACTAGAGAAACATTTGAGTGAGGTGACACAAGGGCTGCATATGATTTTAAGAATAATGAAATGAGCGTCAAATATTTCTCTAATCCTTTTTTTTTACATAATCATTTCACATAACATTTGACTTCTAAGTAGAGTTACACTTCCCGCGTGCACTGTCACCGCTTTCTCCTTCCTATAGTCAATATAATGAGCCGACAAAAGTCATGGAATACCTTTCAGTATCGTGTCGGACCTCCTTTTGTTCGGTCTAGTGCAGAAACTCGACTTGACGTGGACTCAGCAAGTCGTCGGGCGATGTAAGTGGCCAAATCATTCGCCCGAATTGCCAAAATGTTGTTTAAACCAATGGCACGATGACACGTTTGGGAACATAAAGTCGATGAATGGCTGCAGATGGTTTCCAAGTGACCGAACGCAACTATTTCCAGTCTATGATCAGCTCACTTGGATCAGAGTAATCCGTCCATTCCATGTAAACACAGCCCGCATCATCACAGAGCCACAACCAGCCAGCACAGTGCCCTGTTGACAATTTGTATCCGTGGCTTCGTGGGGTCTGCGGGACACTCGAATCCTACCATCAGCTTTTGCGAACTGAACAGGCCACGGTTTTCCACCCGTCTAGGGTCCAACCCAAATGGTCACGATCACTGGAGAGTTGCTGCAGGCGATGTCGTGCTGTTAGCAAAGGCACCCGAGTCCGACATCTGGTGCCACAGCCCATTAACGCCGAATTTCGCCGCATTGTCATAGTGGATACGTTCTTCGTACGCCCTACATTGATTTACATCTACATCTACATAAGTACTCCGCAAGACACCTTGCGGTGCGTGGTGGAGGGTACCATGCACCACTATTATCTCCCTTGCTGTTCAACTCGCAAACAGAGAAAGGGAGAAACGACTGTCTATATGCCTCCGTATGAGCCCTAATGTCTCGAATCTTATCGTCGTGGTCCTCACGCGAAATGTAGGTTGGCGGTAGTTGAATCGTTCGGCAGCCAGTTTCAAATGTCGGTTCTGAAAATTTTCTCAATAGCGTTTCTCGAAAAGAACGTCGCCTTCCCTTCAGAGATTCCCATTTGAGTTCGTCGAAGCATCTCCATCAGACATAAGCGAAGTGTTGTTCGAGCCTACCGGTAACAAATCTAGCAGCCCGTCTCTGAACTGCTTCAGTATCTTCCATCAGTCCTACCTGGTACAACTCCCGAACATCCGAGCAGTACTCAAGAACAGTAGTCACCAGCGTCCTATATGCGGTCCCCTTTACAGGTGAGCCAGACTTTCTTAAAACTTTCCCAACAAACCATTTGCCTCCCCTACCACACTTCTCTAAGGCCCGTTTCAGTTGATATCGCTTTGTAATTTTATGCCCAGAAATTTAAACGATTTGACTGTGTCGAGCAGGACACTGGTAGTACTGTATCCGAACGTTACAGGTTTGTTCTTCTTACTCATCTGCGTTTATTTCACTCGGTGTTGTTTGTCTACCGCTGCTCTAGGTCGTTAAAGTGGAGACCGTCGACCGCTGCGTTTTGCGCTGTGCTCATATAATGCCTGAAATTTTTTATTCTCTGCACACTCTTGAGAGTGTGGATCTCAGAAGACTGAATACCCTAACAATATCCTAAAGGGAATGCCCCGAGCGTCTAACTTCAGCCACCATTCCTAGTTGAAGCCCGCCCGGTTGGCCTTGCGGTCTAACGCACGGCTTTCCGGGCGGGAAGGAGCGCCTGGTCCCCGGCACGAATCCGCCCTGCGGATTTGCGTCGAGGTCCGGTGAACCGGCCAGTCTGTGGATGGTTTTTAGGCGGTTTTCCATCTGCCTCGGCGAAAGCTGACTGGTTCGTCTTATTCCGCCTCAGTTACACTATGTCGGCGATTGCTGCACAAACAAGAAGGGATCGGTTGGTAGGGCATATTCTGAGGCATCAGGGGTTCACGAATTTAGTATTGGAGGGCAGCGTGGAGGGTAAAAATCGTAGAGGGAGGCCAAGAGATGAATACACTAAACAGATTCAGAAGGATGTAGGTTGCAGTAAGTACTGGGAGATGGAGAAGGTTGCACAGGATAGAGTAGCATGGAGAGCTGCATCAAACCAGTCTCTAGACTGAAGACCACAACAACAAACAACAAGTTCTAGGCGACTGATGACCTTAGATGTTAAGTCCCATAGTGCTCAGAGCCATTTGAACCATTTGAGTTTAGGTGGTCGTGAGGACGTGGATAAGTAGATTTCATTTACTTTGTCTCGAGGGACACGAGCTTTTGTGGCTGTGACGAGTGCGCACGGCGTGTCGTCGTGTTGCAGCTGCACGTACCGGCTGTCGGCGGCGCCGTCGGCGTCGGCGGCGGCGGCGGCCGGCGAGCGCGTGCAGGTGAACGTGACGGCGGTGCGCACGGGCGGCCGGCGGTGCTCTGCGGCGGCCTCTCTCTGGCTGCTGGACGTGCCGTGGGACGACGCGCCGCCGCTGCGCCGCCGCCTGCTGTGCCCGGCCGGCGCGCCCTTCTCCTTCCTGTCGGCCGCCGCCGCCGTCGAGCTGCGCTTCCGCGTCACTGCCATGAACGCCACCGAGGACTTCTCGCACATCGGCTTCCACGCCACGTGGCGCGCCGTCGCCGCCGAGCCCTGCGCCGAGAACCGCCGCCTCTCCGGCCCCAGCGGGGAGATTCGTCTGCGCTCGCCGGAGAAGGTGAGCTGCCCCCGCCTCCCCGCGTCCCCCCATCGCCACCACCGTCACCCGTCCAGTACGTCGGCACCACCATCTCCCGGCTGGCTCGCACGGCTCTGCAGCTGGGTGCGAATCGTCAGGTCCGCTTGCCTTCCCTACCTACCGCTTCCGCAGACTGCCTGGTCGGTTATATGCTGGGCCAATCTGTGGCCTGCACTCAGGCGCAGATCCGTAGCACTGTCGGCGAAAGAAATTCCCTGATAGTTCCAGTGGGCTTGGGGGCGATGCAACGAATGCCTCCCTCAAACAAACACGATTTTACATGTCTCAGTCGCTACACCCCCAGTCGCAGCTCTATACCGGTGGCCTATTGATAGTGACCGGGCCAAATATCTCATGAAATAAGCGTTAAACGAAAAAACTACAAAGAACGAAAGTCGTCTACCTTGAAGGGGAAAACCAGATGGCGCTATGGTTGGCCCGCTAGATGGCGCTGCCATAGGTCAAGCGGATATCAACTGCGTTTTTTTTAAACAGGAACCCCCATTTTTATTACATTTTCGTGTAGTGCGTAAAGAAATATGAATGTTTTAGTTGGACAACTTTTTTCGCTTTGTGATAGATGGCGCCGTAATAGTCATAAAGTACGTGATATCACCTAACATTCCGCCAGTACGGACAGTATTTGCTTCGTGATACATTACCCGTGTTAAAATGGACTGTTTACCAATTGCGGAAAGAGTCGATATCGTGTTAATGTATGGTAATTGTGATCAAAATTCCCAACGGGAGTGTGCTATGTAATGATGATGCACAAGTAGGTGTTTTAGCTGCTGTCGTGGCGAATCCGCACATCAGTAGCAGACAAATTTCGCAAGAATCGGCAATCTCAAAAACGTCAGTGCTGAGAATGCTACATCAACATCGATTGCACCCGTACCATACTTCTATGCACCAGGAATTCCATGGCGACGACTTTGAACATCGTGTACAGTTCTGCCACTCGGCACAAGAGAAATTACGGGACGATGACAGATTTTTTGCACGCGTTCTATTTAGCGACGAAACGTCATTCATCAACAGCGGTAACGTAAACCGGCATACTTTGCACTACTCGGCAACCGAAAATCCACGATGGCTGCGACAAGTGGGACATAAGCGACCTTGGCGGGTTAATGTATGGTGCGGCATTATGGGAGGAAGGTGAATTGGCCCCCATTTTATCGATGGCAATCTAAATGGTGCAATGAATCCTGATTTCCTACGTAATCTTCTACCGATGTTACTACAAGATGTTTCACTGCATGACAGAATGGCGATGTACTTCCAACATGATGGATGTCCGGCACATAGCTCGCGTGCGGTGAAGCGGTATTGAATAGCATATTTCATGACAGGTGGATTGGTCGTCGAAACACCATACTATGGCCCACACGTTCACCGGATCTGACGTCCCCGGATTTCTTTCTGTGGGTAGAGTTGAAAGATATTTGCTATCGTGATCCAGCGACAACGCCCGACAACATGCGTCAGTGCATTGTTAATGCATGTGCGAACATTACGAAAGGCCAACTACTCCCTGTTGAGAGGAGTGTCGTTACATGTACTGCCAAATGCATTGAGGTTGATGGACATCATTTTGGTCATTTGTTGCATTAATGTGGTATTCACAGGTAATCACGCTGTAACAGCATGCTTTCTCAGAAATGATAAGTTTACAAAGGTACATGTATCACATTGGAACAACCGAAAAAAAATGTTCAAACGTACCTACGTTCTGTATTTTAATTTAAAAAACCTACCTGTTACCAACTGTTCGTCTAAAATTGAGAGCCATATGTTTATGACTATTATAGCGCCATCTATCACAAAGAGAAAAATATGGTTCAACTAAAACATTCATATTTCTTTACGTACTACACGAATATGTAATAAAAATTGGGGTTCCTATTTTTAAAAAAACGCAGTTGATATCCGTTTGACCTATGGCAGCGCCATCTAGGGGGCCAACCATAGCGCCATCTGGTTTCCCCCTTCAAGCTAGACAAGTTTCGTTCCTTGTAGTTTTTTCGTTTGACGCTTATTTCATGAGATATTTTGCCCGGTCACGATCAATGGACCACCCTGTAGACAATTATTGTCTCCACCTGCAGCCGTTTGCACTTCGCAGTTGTTGTAGTAACTTCTTTCGCCGACCCCACTATAGGGTTCGCTTCTGGTAGTGTTTTTGATGAAAAAAAATATTTATTATGTAAAAATGAATGGATGAAAATGGGGAAGAAATGGCTTTAAATATTTTTGTTATTTACTCTTTCAGTACGAACTTTGTTGTAGAACCCCTTTTTTTACGTGTGGTAATAAAAATTCATTTAGACAGAATTAAGCACATTTAAAATTACGTGAACCTTAGCAACCCTCTCATGCTGATAAATTCAAACTAACTGATTAATAACATTTATGACTTTGAAAATTATTTAAATTAAATTTTTTACGTATTTCGGCCTTGGCACATATTTTCTAGATGCAGTGGGTTTTTAAATATTTACTGAATTCTTTCCCGGCGTTAGCTATGGAACACAAGACTGTCTCTGTTACCATAAAATGGTTAAATATTGCCAAGCCGACCTGAACGTTTAATCATCATTGACAAAACACACTTCACTATACGTTTAAGTTATTTGCTTTAGAAATTGAAAGAACCAACAGATTAACAACTTCAACGTTAATTATCCGCCTATGAATGCACAAATGTAAAACCAGTAATAAATCCAGTCAGCCTCAGGATCGCTGTAAAAGAAAAATATTTCGTAATTCACTGCTAATTTTACCTGCTCCCGATTTACGGGTTTGGTTAATTTTATAGCGGAACAATTTTTTAAATGTGCCGCCGCTGCAAATCGTTCGTTCGCGGCACAGCCCAGCAACACCAACGATAATCGTTAAAAGTGCTGAAAATTCTTTAAAGAAATATTATAGATGACATGGGCAAGCTAATTTACATTAGTAATACACAATTTTGATAAATTATAATGTACACTCCTGGAAATTGAAATAAGAACACAGTGAATTCATTGTCCCAGGAAGGGGAAACTTTATTGACACATTCCTGGGGTCAGATACATCACATGATCACACTGACAGAACCACAGGCACATAGACACAGGCAACAGAGCATGCACAATGTCGGCACTAGTACAGTGTATATCCACCTTTCGCAGCAATGCAGGCTGCTATTCTCCCATGGAGACGATCGTAGAGATGCTGGATGTAGTCCTGTGGAACGGCTTGCCATGCCATTTCCACCTGGCGCCTCAGTTGGACCAGCGTTCGTGCTGGACGTGCAGACCGCGTGAGACGACGCTTCATCCAGTCCCAAACATGCTCAACGGGGGACAGATCCGGAGATCTTGCTGGCCAGGGTAGTTGACTTACACCTTCTAGAGCACGTTGGGTGGCACGGGATACATGCGGACGTGCATTGTCCTGTTGGAACAGCAAGTTCCCTTGCCGGTCTAGGAATGGTAGAACGATGGGTTCGATGACGGTTTGGATGTACCGTGCACTATTCAGTGTCCCCTCGACGATCACCAGTGGTGTACGGCCAGTGTAGGAGATCGCTCCCCACACCATGATGCCGGGTGTTGGCCCTGTGTGCCTCGGTCGTATGCAGTCCTGATTGTGGCGCTCACCTGCACGGCGCCAAACACGCATACGACCATCATTGGCACCAAGGCAGAAGCGACTCTCATCGCTGAAGACGACACGTCTCCATTCGTCCCTCCATTCACGCCTGTCGCGACACCACTGGAGGCGGGCTGCACGATGTTGGGTCGTGAGCGGAAGACGGCCTAACGGTGTGCGGGACCGTAGCCCAGCTTCATGGAGACGGTTGCGAATGGTCCTCGCCGATACCCCAGGAGCAACAGTGTCCCTAATTTGCTGGGAAGTGGCGGTGCGGCCCCCTACGGCACTGCGTATGATCCTACGGTCTTAGCGTGCATCCGTGCGTCGCTGCGGTCCGGTCCCAGGTCGACGGGCACGTGCACCTTCCGCCGACCACTGGCGACAACATCGATGTACTGTGGAGACCTCACGCCCCACGTGTTGAGCAATTCGGCGGTACGTCCACCCGGCCTCCCGCATGCCCACTATACGCCCTCGCTCAAAGTCCGTCAACTGCACATACGGTTCACGTCCACGCTGTCGCGGCATGCTACCAGTGTTAAAGACTGCGATGGAGCTCCGTATGCCACGGCAAACTGGCTGACACTGACGGCGGCGGTGCACAAATGCTGCGCAGCTAGCGCCATTCGACGGCCAACACCGCGGTTCCTGGTGTGTCCGCTGTGCCGTGCGTGTGATCATTGCTTGTACAGCCCTCTCGCAGTGTCCGGAGCAAGTATGGTGGGTCTGACACACCGGTGTCAATGTGTTCTTTTTTCCATTTCCAGGAGTGTATTTAGACCATAACAATAATTAAAATTACACACCTTTATAATTTCTCCTCTAATGGCGGCTAAAGATAGATACAGACAAAAGAAATCTACTCATTCATATAATGCTACGTCACAGGTTCCTGTCTCTCTCAGCTCTCGAGGAAAACGACAAAGAATGCACATTATGTATTGCTATTTATACTATTGCTGATTGTGAATGTCTCTTTGTAATCTTACTACATTATTTTCCTCTGTGGCTATATTTTACATTTTTCATCGCAGATATTTATATATTTCGTAATTACATTATGAGTATAGAAATATTACAATCGTATATACATCGAGAATATTATTACAGAAAATATTACAATAATAACCAACGTCCTTTATACAAAATTAAATAATATTTTTTGTTAAATAATTACAGTACATATGAACTGCTTTTTTGATGGTATGAACCGTACATGTTCCTAACAGGCGTGCCACAATTGTTGTTAAGCATTTGCAAATGTGCACGCTCGAGTTCAGCAATTCTGTGTGTCATTTCATTTTATTAATAGTGTGTGTGCTGCCAGGGAACGTTACACGTTACAGTTTTGTAATGCCACCCACTCCCTCCACACATAGCTCGGCATCACCCTCACTTTCCAAGAACTGCAGATGCATAATATTTTAAAAATATTTTCCGGGTTTAACTCATGTGTTGACCATGCAAGGACGCTAACTCCTTGCAGGACGAGTAAACTGTAGCTCGGTCATATAAATTGAGTGAAGCCAGTAGAACTGGAATGAGCAAAACACCTGAAATTGTGATCACAAATGTAGACCCATGAC
Source organism: Schistocerca nitens (assembly GCF_023898315.1). Classification (NCBI taxonomy): domain Eukaryota; kingdom Metazoa; phylum Arthropoda; class Insecta; order Orthoptera; family Acrididae; genus Schistocerca; species Schistocerca nitens. The sequence continues at coordinate 397,753,440 of NC_064614.1, read as the reverse complement.
GCAATTGAGGTGTTTTCACTGCACATTCTGAATCCTCGTCTGAAACTGAACCACAACTTGCACGTGAACTAAATGGAACTTATTTGCGATACGATCGGAGAATCCATTAGTGCTCAGCTTGATTCCTTGCAGCAACTTCTCATTTTCAGACGACCATCGAGACAGCAAGCAAGAGCATATACCTCGTGGGAGAGATAGCAGTGTCTGCCTCCCATCGAATTTATGATCTGCAAATTGTAACGTATACATTATTGCTGATTAACAACGTGCATTACATAGGTACGTTACCTGACAGGATAGCATCTCTTCTAGGGCGGGTAGGTCCGCTGGTAACCGACCGAAACCGCTCAGCGGATTAATGATGACGGTCACTGTACCAGCTAGTCAGTATTACGGAAATTGAATACAGGATTGTGCAACTCAGATCTCAACGTATAGCTCGGCCTCTCCCACCGGAGGTTCAAGTCCTCCCTCGGGCATGGGTGTGTGAGTTGTTCTTAGAATAGGTTAGTTTAAGCTAAAGTAGTGTGTAAGTCTAGAAAACGATGACATCTGCAGTTTGGTCCCTTAAGAACTCACACACATGTGAACATCAATGTATAGCTCACAGTATTAAGCATGCGGAATAAATTTTCGAGTACTAAACCTCCAAATGTTTCGAACGTATGGTAACACGCACAAGCCAAAACAATATGATTCGATGTCACGTGGTGGCGTTGCGAGCACGTGACGCGGTAACAAATGTATGTAAGCGGAGCAGACGCGGACGGGGTATCACCCCACCAAAGATACGGGCTGCAAATGGGGAAATCCATTAAGATAAGCGACTCTGGCAAAGGCATCTATGCCGAAAGAGTACAATGCTGGTGTACGCACAAGTGTTTCCGAGCACACTGTTTATCGTACCTTATCAAACGTGGAGCTCCGCGGCAGAACATCCTTAAGTATTCACATGTTGACCCAAAGACATCGTCATTTATGATTGCAGTGGGTATTCGGCCGTAGATCAATGGAAACATGTCTGCCGTCATCGACGTGAACGGCGGCTCGAAACGTGCAGCGCACCACGGACGCAGGCTGGTGGGAACAGTATTGTGCTATGGCAGACATTTTCCTGCACTTCCATGGGGCCTGTGGTAGTAATCAAAACACACGCCGAAACAGTCCGTGTCTCGGAAACGGAACCGTGCTACAGTAGTTTGAGGAGCGTTGTAGGGAACTCATGTTGATGTCTCGGCGACCAAATTCAGCTGATGTAAATCCTATGGAACCCACCTGGGTCACTATCTGGCGCCATCACCGCGTATGTCCGCCGCTGGTGGCTGAGTGGTCAGCGCGACGGAATGCCATGCCTAACGGTCTGGGTTCGATTCCCGGCTGGGTCGGAGATTTTCTCTGCTCAGGGACTGGGTGTTTTGTTGCCCTTATCATCATCATTCCATCCCCATCGACACGCAAGTCGCCGAAGTGGCGTCAACTGGAAAGACTTGCAGCTGGCTAACGGTCTATCTGACGGGAGACCCTAGGCACACGGCATTTCCATACCGCGTATGTAAATCAGCGGCCCGTTATTAACGCAAATTACGTGAGCTATGCATAGAAATCTAATGCCACGAAGCTCCACAAATCTACCAACAAACTGTCTGATCCATGATATGCAGAACAGTGATTTACTTCGTTTCAAAGACGGACAAATTAGTCATTAAGCAGGTAGCCAAACATTTTGCCTCATCAGTGTAAATATCCCATTAAAAGTTGTACATGGCGCTGGAAACCAGACCAAGCTATCTAAACGATTTCACCAGATGTGGTGACAAACCGTGACGGCAAAACACGCACTCACTATTGCAGAACACGAGACCGACACGAAATTAAAAACAATTCCTACACACGGTTCGCACACCGAACAAAAACGACACATATTCCTAATCACTTTCCACGTGTCGTTTGCTGAACCAATCCCACTGAAGACAACGGATTTCAACCATACTACATTCACCGCAAAGCACAGAGACGTCTGCTTGCCGGTCCTTATAATAAACAACTCTCACAACAGCTAGCAGAAGGTAAGAATACTATCCGATTCTTACAAATGGTTTAATGGCTCTGAGCACTATGGGCTGACCACTCAGCCACCAGCGGCGGACATACGTGGTGATGGCGCCCGATAGTGACCCAGGTGGGTTCCATAGGATTTACATGAGCTGAATTTGGTCGCCGAGACATCTAAGGTCATCAGTCCCCTAGAACTTAGAACTACTTAAACCTAAATAACCTAAGAACATCACACGCATCCATGCCCGAGGCAGGATTCCAACCTGCGACCGCAACGGTCGCGCGGCTCCAGACTGTAGCGTCTAGAACCGCTGGCCACTCCGGCCGGCGATGCTTCCAACATCCGACAAATGAGTAGCCGCGCTCAAACAACAGGACAAGATATTTTAACCAGTTCAGCTGCACTGAAGAACACTAAACAGTACGCAGCTCCAATGCACTGCCCATGACGGCACGATGGAAAAGCCTGTCACAACAACCTCTAAATTCATGGCTTCACGCCTCGACCTTAAAACGAGGAAAACCTATCACTGCATCTACATCTACATCTACATCTATACTCCGCGAGCCACCTTACGGTGTGTGGCGGAGGGTACTTATTGTACCACTATCTGATCCCCCCTTCCCTGTTCCATTCACGAATTGTGCGTGGGAAGAACGACTGCTTGTAAGTCTCCGTATTTGCTCTAATTTCTCGGATCTTTTCGTTGTGATCATTACGCGAGATATATGTGGGCGGTAGTAATATGTTGCCCATCTCTTCCCGGAATGTGCTCTCTCGTAATTTCGATAATAAACCTCTCCGTATTGCGTAACGCCTTTCTTGAAGTGTCCGCCACTGGAGCTTGTTCAGCATCTCCGTAACGCTCTCGCGCTGACTAAATGTCCCCATGACGAATCGCGCTGCTTTTCGCTGGATCATGTCTATCTCTTCTATTAATCCAACCTGGTAAGGGTCCCATACTGATGAGCAATACTCAAGAATCGGACGAACAAGCGTTTTGTAAGCTACTTCTTTCGTCGATGAGTCACATTTTCTTAGAATTCTTCCTATGCAGTGGCAAGAGGAGGCGCACACTGCTAGCAGGTTCCACACTACACCGCGTCACTCGAGAGAAGACGTCGCCTTTAGCCACTGTACGCCTCAGGTCACGACAACAGCCGCCGGGCCGGAGAACGTCACTTAGACAGCAGCGCCTTACACGGTAGGTGGAAGGATTTCAGAGAGAACTGGAACGGAAACTTCCACAATTCTGTCTACATCATTATTTATACGGTATGAAGTCGAGGTGTGCATTCACCGCTATCATCAGTACTTCACTTAGCTCTAAGATTGTTCACACAGGTCTGCACACTGCTGCTGCACGAGCATATATATGGAGGGAAATGCTGAACCATTCTTTCGTTTCCGCCTACGTTCGGAAAAGTCGGTCTTTCCGTTATTTTTTCTTAGTGGAGCATCCTTCCCCTTCTGACTTGCCTTCCCTCAGTTTCCTGTGGTTTACTGGTTGTAGGAGCCGTGTAAGGTTTGATGCTGGCCGCAGGTATGACCAGCCTGTCAATGGGCGCCTTTTCCAGGCTGGATTGTTTTCTGCCGCCAGTCAGGCCACAAACTAACCCAGGTAGTCTTACCCTACGGAACATAGCTGAAGAGCATCGTATCCGCTGCGGAAGGGAGCTTGCAATTTTCTACAGCGTTTTTAACAGGTAGGTTTCTTGTCTGTCTGTTTTGCAGTGAGAGACTTCAAGGTTTAAACATAGCTTAGAACTATATGACAGTTCACAAAAATCAAATGTGTGTGAAATTTTATAGGACTTAACTGCTAAGGTTATCAGTCCCTAAGCTTACACACTACTTAACTTAAATTATCCTAAGGACAAACACACACACCCTTTCCCGAACCTCGAACCTCGAACCTCCGCCGGGACCAGCCGCACAGTCCATGACTGCAGCGCCTTAGAGCGCTCGGCTAAACCCGCGCGGCGACAGTTCACACAATTTAATTTTAACTCGATTTCTTGTAAATCTGTTCGGTAGGGATTGGGGTGGGGGTGAAAAAGTTCTGTAATACCTGACGTCTAGCCTGCCCCGCATGGCCGGCATTTTGTGTGGGTAGTAATAGAATGCATTCTGGCAGTACGCAAACTTTCTTGACTTTAGTGCCACTTTATACTTTCTAGTTCTGTGTCAGTTACAGTGTACGCATAGATAAGCTCAAAGGACAAAAAATTTGTCACCCCAGTGAGCACACACAGATGACTCGTTAAGGCCTCACAGATGACACACAAATCGAGTCACGTGCTTAGCCACACGTGCCTCTAGGTGAGCATAAGGCGAGCGATCAGTGAGACGTCTATGTTTCAAGCAGGCATTATGAGTAAATATGAGTAAATGTAAGGACGTGACAGAGTGGAAGTTGCTGGATTTGTTGGTGTTTCGTGGGAGACCGTTCAACGGATCTACAAGCAGTAGTGTAACACACGTGACAATGAAACATGACATCATAATTGTGATCATTCAAAGATCCTGACTGAGAGGGGTCAGAGGCACGTTACAAGGGTTGTGAAATAAAATCGCTTCGAAATCTCACAGGAATTTCTGCAGGCACTGAATGAAGGTCCGTTCCAACCTGTGAGTGAGGGAACATTGCGACGGGAACTGCACGCAAGAGGACATTGCTCGCACAGACACACGAAGATAACAGCCCAGTTCATCTGGCTGGAAGAATATGTGAGTAGTTTTGTGAACATTACCCCAACCTGTTATATCTGGACTGCTTTGCAAGATCACCTGACTTCAAGACCATAGAAAACCTGTGTGAGATGTTGGAACAACGGGTAAAATGCTGACATCAGTATCCCGACAATTTGGCAAAACTGCACGATGAAATCCTCAGCAAGTGGTTTAACCTTAACGGGACGTACCTGCACAACCTAATCGACTCACTTCCTAACCAAGCCCAGGTGGTTATCAAGTCCAGTGGTGGAATTACATTCTGTTAAATGACACTTGTGAAGATTTTTCTGCCCGCATCTCGTGGTCGTGCGGTAGCGTTCTCGCTTCCCACGCCCGGGTTCCCGGGTTCGATTCCCGGCGGGGTCAGGGATTTTCTCTGCCTCGTGATGGGTGGGTGTTGTGTGATGTCCTTAGGTTAGGTAGGTTTAAGTAGTTCTAAGTTCTAGGGGACTGATGACCATAGATGTTAAGTCCCATAGTGCTCAGAGCCATTTGAACCATTTTTTTGAAGATTTTTCTAGGGACAACTAATTTTTGCATGGTGAGTTTATTTTTTGTGATTAGAAGAGAAATAACGATTACACAATATCTTTTCTCTGTGTTGATTCTTAATATCCAATAGGCCAAATCAAGATAACGTTGGCGCAACAAAACGTGTCGCATTCTCGTAGAGTGGAATCACTGATAGTCAGAAAATAAGAATTATTGACACATACTAAGAATCAGTTATTACATGTCAGTTACGTTCTCTACCCGTCAAACTGAAGCAAGGGGCGCCATAGCACAGGCAACGAGCTGCAGTGGTGAATCTGCACGGAGAGAGCACGGTACCATGTGTGGATGAGTCGAGATACTTGGCGTGCTGGCCTGCTATCCACTAAGAAGACAAAAGTCATGGGATGCCTCCTAGTATCGTGTCGGACCTCCTTTTTCCCGGGATAGTGCAGCAACTCGACGTGGCATCGACGCAACAATTCGTTGGAAATCCCCTTCAGAAATATTGACTAATGCTGCCTCCACAGCAGTCCATAATTGTGAAAGTGTTTCCAGTACAGGATTTTGTGCATGAACTGACCTCTCGATTATGTTCCATAAATTCGGCGCGATTCATGTCGGGCGATCTGGGAGCACAAACTATTCGTTCGAATTGTCCAGAATGTTCTTCAAACCGATCGCGAACAATTACCAACTGAATCATCTGACTTGGTCACGGTTTTCCAGTCGTTTAGCGTCCAGCCGATATGGGCACCAGCCCAAGAAAGGCGCTGCAGGAGATGTCGTGCTGTTAGCAAAGGCATTCACTTCGGTCATCTGCTGCCACAGCCCATTAACGCCAAATTTCGCTCTATCCTACATCTCACATTGATTCCTGCTGTAATTTCACGCAGCGTTTTTTCTCTGTTACCACCGACAACTATGTGCAAACACTGCTGCTCTTGGTCGTTAAGTGAAGGCCTTCGGCCACTGCGTTGTCCGTTCCATTACTTCTGTGACCTCAGTGTAATAGGGCGCACTCGGCTCGCCATCCCGGCGACGTGCCTGTTGCCCGTAGGGGCAGACCGCCGTAGCCACAGGCTGTGCCGGCTGAAACCGGCCGAGCACCATTCTACTCAGGGAGACACCAAATCTGTGGCTCTAATACATCTGGTATCGACCAATCCGCAAAGAAATGTTTAATGGTCAAAACGTAGCCACAGGTTGTGTATCACTTTATTTATTTTGACTGGTTTCGTTTCTCAGACGCTAGCATTTCCAGCTATTCGTTCCACTAGTGGGAATAAGTCACAAATTAAAAGAAACTTCTTACCATCATCGTGAGCACAAATCATCCGCGAGTTGTAACTGTCACGAGAACACAGCAAACGGTCGGGCTAAGGCAAAGAATCTTTCACGGTGGAAGGGGAGGGTAGCATTCTGTCCTGTGACCAGTTTGATGCAACCCGTCACGATTTTATCTCTCCTGCCAATCTCTTCATCTCAGCGTCACATCTACATCCAGATTCCATATTTTTTTTAGTGAATATTGTCCAATTTCTGTTTTCCGCTAGCATTCTTGCCATCTACGACTCACTTTCATATAGAAGCTATTCTCTAAAATCCTAACACATATTCTGTTATCGTGCCCCTTCTTCTAATTAGAGTTCTCGATGTATTCCTTTCGTCATCGATTCTGTGGAGAAACTTCTCAATTCCTAGATGTGTATTTAATGTTCAGCGTCGTTCTGCAACACCACGTCTCAAACGCTTTAGTGCCTTTTCTGTAGTATCCGGATGCAGCACACCTGGCTAGTAGACCACGCTAGTTCGTAGAAATCTCGTCATCCCAGGGCCGGAGAATGCAAGAGAAAGACACCTACCGTCGCTGGGAAGTATCAGCAAACATGCCTCTTATAAAAGTTTTTCCCCATGATGTGATCTATCACCTCACAGACGTTTGATGCAAAGACTTTGAAACATCCTATTAACATTTTGGATATGATTCAAACTTTGACATGGCTGAAGAACAATGTTTGCTGTACTCAACTTGGTACTGGACAAACAGCCGAAACTGCAGTAATACATTTTATGAATAAATGGCTTTTATATTCAAACGCGACCACAGTGTCTTTTAGAAAAACTAATGGACTTATTTTGACGAGAGTAACAAAATGCAACACCTACAGCCGTCCTTACGATGTTATTTATTATGTGATACCAGTTTTTATGCGTCAATGCGCCATCTTCAGGCCTTAACAGACGGTGAGGGGCTAACTCCAATCGTATACACGATTCCAACATCTAGGAACTGGTTTCCGCAGACTACCTGTAACAACGATGTTGTGTCTCCAACCATAAACTACCAACTGACTGGAGAACCATTCAAAATAGAACGTTCTATTTTGAATTTTCCTTATCTCAGTTGGTAGTTGATGGTTGGAGACATAACATTGTTGTTACAGATAGACTGCGGAAACCAGTTCCTAGATGTTGGCCCCCTCAGCCTCAGTTAAAGCCTGAAGCACCAAAACTGGTAGCCATATAATAAATCACATCGTAAGGACGGATGCAGGTATTCCATTTTATTACATAAGTAAACGGCCGAAGTCCCCCAAAACTGTAACCAGAAGGATGGACATTCGAAAACTCTTTTGACGATGGATGCTCTCTGTGCCTTTTTTATGCTGGCTTCTTATATTCTGCTTGCTGCGTGCATCAAGAGTAATATTGCTCCCTCATTTCGTCTACTTCATGCTCCCCGCCTTTTGATGCCACGACCGCCACTAATCTAATTTCTGCTACGGTTTAAACGGACTAAAATTAGCACGTCGAGCAGGCACAGTGTCCATCCTCTCCGTATAGTTAAGTTCTCATTTTCACTGAACATTTACCACAGTACCATCCACAGATACCAGTTACTGTTTCCAAATACTGAGTCTATAACTTCTGCTGGTGCCGTTACCACTTTGACGCAAGTGAATAAATTCGCGTTGGAGTCAGTGCAGAAGCGCTGGTATAGCTCAAGAGTTTTGAAAAGCGTTGACGGAAGTCGACACACTAATGTAAACCACGAAATTCGATTTTTCACAATAAACACAAGTGAGCATAGAATGTTATAATGAGAGAATTACATTTCGATGTCATTTGAGCTCCGTAGGAAAAAATGCATTCAGGTCACAATAGCTTAAAACCACTGAACGACGCGCACTTACACACAATTAAATTTTCTATTGCCACTTCATTATAAAAATTTAGCTTTAATGAATAGAGCTGATCTGTTATGATGAATTTGCTGGCATCACAGTATTTCCAAAATACTGACAGTCGTAAATGTTCACTTCGTCGAAATAAAATGGAGTTGATAATGATGTTTTCCATCCAATCAGTTTCGAGGTGTAGATGATTCGCTTTTGGCTCCACTATGGGCATTGTCTTTGATCATCCCCCTCTCCCGCCAACATATTTTCACGACAGATTGCTAACTCTTGGTAGACTTTCCCGCAATATTAATTCTGACCTAATGGTACTAGCAGCATAGGAAAGTCTTTAACTCTTACGTCAGACTAGCAGATTCCGAAACCAAAATTCAGCAAGCAAGTGAATCTTCCCTATGGTTCCCTTTAAGCGAACGGGGGAAAAACTAACCCTTTAGGTCATGATCCACAGGAGTCGCGCGCCACTAGCAGTCACTAACAGTCAAGATCTCGTCTCCGTCGCGCGGTCATCTATCTGCATCAGCGAATAATATGTACTCCGCAAGCCACTACACACCGAGGTGACAAAAGTCCTGGGGTACATCTTAAGCTCGTGTCGGATCTCCTTTTGTCCGGCGTAGTGCACGCAATTGGTTTGAAGAAGATTTTCGACAATTCGAGCGAATGATTTGGCCTTGCAGAATCCCATCGGACGAACAACTGGGATCCGTTGACATGGCGGACTGTCATCCACAAAACATTCATCATTTTTTGGGAACATGAAGTCCATGAATGGCTGTAAATGGTATCCAGGTAGCCGAACATAACCATTGTCAGACAATGATGGGTTCAGTTGGACCTGGGTATGCAGTCCGTTGCATGTAATCACAGCCCACACCATTATAAATCCACCACCAGCTTTCACAGTGTCTTGTGGACAACTTGGAGCCATAGCTCCATGAGGTCTGCGCCATACTATAACCTTATCATCAGCTCTAACCAACTGAAATCGGGACTGAATAGGCCACTGTTTTCCAGTCGTCTAGGGTCCATACTCTATGTTTACGAGACCAAGAGAGGCGCTGTAGGCAATGTGCTGTTAGCAAAGTAACTCGCGTCGGTCGTCTGTTGCCATAGCCCATTAACGCCAAATTTCGTCGCCCTGTCCTATCGGATGCGTTAGTCGTATGTCTCCCATTGATTTCTGCGGCTATTTCACGTATTGTTGCTTGTCTGTTAGCACCGACAGCCGTAAGAAAACTCCGCTACTCTCAGTCGTTAAGTGAAGACCATCAGCCACCGGGTTGTCCGTGGTGAGATTAATGAGTCAAATTTGCTATTCTCAATACACCCTTCACACTTTGGTTCTCCGAATATGAATTCCCTAATGATTTCTGAAATCGAATGTCTCATGTGTCTAGCTCCAACTACCATTCTGCGTTCAAAGTCTGTTAATTCCCGTCGTGCAACTTTAATCACGTCAGAAACCTTTTCACATGAATCACCTGAGTGAAAATAGCAGTTCCTCGACTGCACTGCCCTTTTATTGAAACGTCCCCTTTGAACAATTATACACGACTGTGCTTAAACTGACACACAATATTTTTAGAGCAACGCAATCTGACTTTCACAAATCCCTACAAAAGAATGGCCCTGACTAACATTAACCTATGCGTTTCACAAATCGCTTACCTCACAAAAATCTTGGTTACTCGAACTACTGCAATACAGCGAGCGTCACTACTGCCAGCTAAATAAAAGATTCAAACTACGGAAGGCACTAACTACTGATAGGCATAGTTAGCAAAATGAAAGATTTTGATAGAGAACAACCAATGTATTTACCTCAATAGTCATAATATATATAGCAGTTCATGACAAATTTCAAAACTCCGCCATCTCTCTCCCCACATCCACCACTGCTGGCGGCTCACCTCCAACTGCGCAACGCTACGCGCTGTTAACATCCAGCTGCCGCTGCCCAACACTACAATGGCAGACAACAAGGCAAACTAGCCACAGACTGCACACAGCACAGCCAGTGATTTTTATACAGAGGTGGCGTTACCAATAAAAAAACCTAAACAGCCTACTTACATAGCCCCCATGCTCCCCACAAAAAATTTTACAAATTGTTTTGGGGACTGGGCTATACATATTTGTTAAAATTTTTCATAATCGTAATTACAATAACAAAGAAATCAAATGCACACACTTATTAATACAATGTTAGTCAAAAGCTAAAATTTTCTCACAATCTGAGCAGTAAAAGACAATGCACACGGAAGTACTGGATTTCCATGCATTCTTGAAGAAGTAGTGTTGTCCTTCCAATGGAAAGACAGTGATGACTCTTGACATGTAGACAGGTAATGGGCCACAACAGAGAAAACCCACAGCAGAGTCATTCGAAGTTTTGAAGAATACTGGTAGGTCATCACAGAGTAGACCCACTGTAGTCCTGGTAGAGATTACGGTATTGGTGGGCCACCAGAGGTGCAGACCCACTGCAGTCCTTGTAGAAATAATGGTACTGGTGAGTCAGAAAAGGTGTAGACCCACTGTAGTCCTTGTAGAAATGGCCAGCAGCCATCTGTTGTGACTGTGCAGGTGCACAATCACCATTGAAGAGTCTTGCGGACAATATAGCAAATCTATAAACCACCACTTGTGCACTCACAAAGTTTTTGGAATTGTCCTTAGAACCAGCAATGCTGTTATCCAGTCCCTTGTTGAATTATTAACACACGTGCAAACACTAACAGTCCCTAATTCTCACATATTGTCCATATACTATGACCAACAGAAATGTGTGCAGTGAAATGGAACTTACAAGTTAATAATATGATGAACTGGTGTCAATTACAATTTTATAACATAAGAATACAATTACAAAGGTACAAAATACATCATTAAAGAACATAACAATACAGATAACATTTGTAGTACAGGCTTCACAAAAGAATAGAAATAACTAGCCACAGACTGCACACAGCACAGCCAGTGATTTTTATATAGAGGTGGCGTTACCAATAAAAAAAACCTGAACAGCCTACTTACATTATATCTTGCATATGCCATACTGCCACCATCTGCATGTGTACATCTCGCCATCCGAAGACTTTGTCACCTTAGTGTCCACCGCATGGTCGACGGTACATCAACATATCGATTTTCCGTTCTGTTCCATTCTCATACTGCATTAGGGAAAAATGACTGTCTGTGTATCTCTGTAGCCGCCCTAATCCCTCTTCTTTTTTCTCATGACCTTATACGTGGTATACGTTAGTAGCAACATAATTGTTGCACCTGTTCTTAGAGTATGAGTGCCGTATCTTTACAGGCTTTCGCGAGAACTTTGTCGTGCTCCTTTCAAGAATCCCTATTCAAGTTTCCCGAGAAGTTTTGGTATACGAGTACTTGCCTGTTGACTCCATAGACTTGCTATGATCCTAAAGCGTCTCTGAATGTTTCGATGCCTGTTGCTAAGTCTACTCGATAAAGACTTCAAACACTGGAACAGTACTCCAGAATCAGTCGCACTAGAATTTTGTATGTGGGTTCCTTTACATTGCATTTTAGAAGTACCCTTCCAACAAATCAGTCTTCCAGTCGCCTTCCCTAATACTAATTTCACACAATCGTCACATTTGTATCTTAGTATTACCCCTAAAATAAGTGGGGGCCCTCCACGCCCGCACTAGTATAATGACGAAGGAAGACATAGAAAATATTGTGGGGAAGGTTAACCAAAGACTGCGTTTTATTGGCAGGACACTTAGAAAATGTAATATATGTACTAAGGAGACTGCTGCGTGGTGTGGGATCCTTACCAGATAGGACTGACGGAGTACATCGAAAAAGTTCAAAGAATAGAAGCAAGTTTTGTATTATTGCGAAATATGGGAGAGAGTTTCACTGAAATGATATAGGATTTGGGCTGGATATCATTAAAACAAAGGCGTTTTTCGTTGCGACGGAATCTTCTCACGAAATTCTAATCACCAACTTTCTCCTCCGAATGCGAAAATATTTTGTTGGCACCGATCTATATAGGGAGACACGATCACCACGATAAAATAATGGAAATTAGAACTCGCACGGAAAGATGTAAGTGTTCGATATTTCCGCGCGCTATACGAGATTGGAATAATAGAGAATTGTGAAGGTGGTTCGATGAACCCTCTGCCAGGCACTTAAATGTGATCTGCAGAGTATCCTTGTAGATGCAAACAGATGTAGAAGACAAACAGTTTCATTGTCAACTCTGCGAGAATGGTTGGTATTCGAATCGAGGACTCACAGGGTGCGGGTTTGCCAAGTTGCGTGAGTGCCATCGCCCACTGATACGGTACCGTTGAGGAGATAGAAGGACACAGAACGCGATTGAAGAATAGTGGCTTTAAGGGTAGAGGGAAAAAAATACAACGGCAAGCGCCGTGGGAAAAAATTTCTGCGACGTTCTGGGCTGGTAGTAGGGCTGCTGGCGGGTTTGTGTCAGTAGCGACAGCTCATGCTTGTGTGTTCTGGAAATCTTAGGTGTTCTGGAAATGTTACAGGAGAAATGTTACCGTTGTATCTGGTCTCCGACGATATCTCCTACGCTGGCTAAATCGTCGGCGTACCTATAACATGCCAAGCCGTCATCGGAGAGTTCAATTTGATTTTGAAATCAGCTGCTCGTTGTGTGAAGTCGTGAAGCGTTTGTTTGTGTGTTGTGTCTTCGGTTTCCCTGTTTCTGCCTACTACTTGGCTGTATGAGTACAGGTGGCGTTGCCAGGCAGGTTTACTGTATTATAGGAGCCTGACGACATAGGGTTGTTTGTGTGATTAATTTAATTTTCCCTATATAAATTATTTTTGGATGGTTATGTTTCCACTTGGTTTTGCTTTCACCTTACTTTCTACTTCTCTCTTTTTCTCCTCACGCTTACACCTAAATACTAACACGACATAACGGCTTCAAGATTTCACGGCTACTCTTGTAAATGGATGTTGTCGTTCTCATTACTACAGCCATTATCGTGGATTTATTCACATTTAAAGACAGCTGCCATTCATTACACCAAGTGGAAATTTCGTGTAAGCCTCTCTGTTATTTGTTAATGTCGTCCAATGGCAATACTTTCCCAGCAAACGACCGTTTTTTATTTTTATTTATATTTTTTTTATTATTTATTTATTTATTTATTTACTTTTTCTTTGAGTCATCAGTCTCATGACTCGTTTGATGCGGCCCGACACTATTGCTATCTGATGAGACAGCCAGTAGTATAGAGGGTGACAACCAACGTATTTTTGTCTGGAGGGAGCATTCTTTAGCAAGATATGAAGAATGAATGGCCGTCATCGCCTTACGTGTTCTTCTCGCTCGGTGCCATTGGCAGTTCTTCCCTTTTTCTATACAACTCCATCCCCAAAGAGTTCATTTGGTGTACGACACGCTAACAGGTAAGGAGAATACTTTGAATGTTGGTGCTGTCTATTTGTTGAGTTCTATTTAAAGTTGCTGGGATCATTCTGCACATAGACCAATAATTCGTACAAATGTTCCGTAGATAAAGTTAACTTCCCTAGAAATGTGGAACAATGCTCAGGAATTCCTCAAAAATCTCGCTGAATGCATGGCACACCATGGAAAAACAGTGTTGGTTGTTTTCTGAGGCCATAAGGAACAGTAGCAATTGTTCTTCCCTTGTTTTGATCTATATATCTCTATAAAACCCGGTACGTTGTCCTCGATGGTGAGTGTTCATCGGAGGTGTGGGTATCATCTGGAGTTCCCCAGGGAAGTGTGGTAGGTACGCTGTTGTTTTCTATCTACATAAATGAACTTTTGGATAGGGTGGATAGCAATGTGCAGCTGTTTGCTGATGATGCTGTGGTGTACGGGAAGGTGTCGTCGTTGAGTGACTGTAAGAGCATACAAGATGACTTGGACAGGATTTGTGATTGGTGTAAAGAATAGCAGCTAACTCTAAATAAAGATAAATGTAAATTAATGCAGATGAATAGGAAAAAGAATCCCGTAATGTTTGAATACTCCATTAGTAGTGTAGCGCTTGACACAGCCACGTTGATTAAATATTTCGGCGTAACATTGCAGAGCGATATGAAGTGGGACAAGCATGTAATGGCAGTTGTGGGGAATGCGGATAGTCGTCTTCGGTTCATTGGTAGAATTTTGGGAAGATGTGGTTCATCTGTAAAGGAGACCGCTTATAAAACACTAATACGACCTATTCTTGAGTACTGCTCGAGCGCCTGGGATCCCTATCAGGTCGGATTGAGGGAGGACGTAGAAGCAATTCAGAGGCGGGCTGCTAGATTTGTTACTGGTAGGTTTGATCATCACGCACGTGTTACAGAAATGCTTCAGATACTCGGAGGAAAGGAGGCGTCCTTTTCGTGAATCGCTATTGAGGAAATTTCGAGAACCAGCATTTGAGGCTGACTGCATTACAATTTTACTGCCGCCAACTTATATTTCGCGGAAAGACCACAAAGATAAGTTAAGAGAGATTAGGGCTCGTACAGAGGCATATAGGCAGTCATTTTTCCCTCGTTCTGTTTGGGAGTGTAACAGGGAGATACGATGCTAGTTGTGGTACGAGGTACCCTCCGCCACGCACCGTGCGGAGTATGTATGTAGATGAAGATGTAGATTTGGCTTGGTTCAGTATTTGTCTTCCCTTGTCTTGAATCACATACACAAGGTTTAAAGAACACATTAATCTGTATCTGCACATAAAAATATATCCTATGTATCACAGCGGAACGAATAAAACGGTTATCTGATTACCTGGTTTCATCATTTTACATCAGATGTGTACTGCTTCGTACCTGTCGTTAGGGTCTCCACATTGTAATAGAATGGCGGCCTCTTTGTCCTCTAACGGCTGGTAGTTCATCGCTAATCCCACTTCTTCTGTTTCTCAATACTTTTTGTCTTTCGGTTGTTTACTTGCAGTTCATATTCTGTGCTCAATAGACTATTCATTGCAATCAACATGTCTTGACATTCTTCCAGAAGATAGCAATGTTATCAGCAAATCTTATTGTTGATACTCTTTACCTCTGAATTTTAATCCCACTTCTAAACCTTCCTTTATATACCTAATTGCTTCTTCGATATACAGCTTGAGCACTAGAGGAGAAAGATTGTCCCTGTGTGACTCACTTTTTGTAAGAGAGCCCTACACTCTTGATCATCCACTCTTATCGTATGAGGAGTGTTCAAAAGAAAACGTACGAAACAACGCTGTGGGTATAATTGAAGACTTTATTCAGAAGTAATCACTAGAGGCCTGAGCGCACCTGTACAACTGTCTTACGAGCCGAAGGGTTCCCTGTGGCTATGACACAAGCCAGTCCTCCACGTTACCCTTCATTTCGTGGTCTGAGTTGAAGCGCTTCCCTTCGAGATGCTTTTTTAGTGGACCAAACACATGTAAGTGGCAGGGCGACATGTCCGGTCTGCAGGGCGGATGCCCAAGCGGCGCCCCCCCGAACTGGTTCAAATGGTTCAAATGGCACTGAGTACTATGGGACTTAACATCGGAGGTCATCAGTCCCCTAGAACTTAGAACTACTTAAACCTAACTAACCTAAGGACATCGCACACATCCATGGCCGAGGCAGAATTCGAACCTGCGACCGTAGCAGTCGCGCAGTTCCGGACTGAAGCGCCTAGAACCGCTCGGCCACTGCGGCCGGCCCACCCGAACTCGGCCATTGCTCTATCTGTGGCCTGGAGACATGTGGACGCGCGTTATCGTGGAGCAGAACCACCCCCTCCGTAAGCATCCCAGGCCCTTTGTTCTTGATGGACTTGCGTTTGCTACGATGTGTCTACAGGACGTGTCAGTGTTGCGGTTTCTCTGTGCTCGAGGAATTCGATGAGTATCCGACCTTGAACGTCGAAAAATACAAAGAGCATCACCTTGTCTGCTGCGAACACGGCTTTGAATTTTTAGCGAG
This sequence comes from Schistocerca nitens, assembly GCF_023898315.1. Lineage (NCBI taxonomy): Eukaryota > Metazoa > Arthropoda > Insecta > Orthoptera > Acrididae > Schistocerca > Schistocerca nitens. Next base: position 397,736,997 of record NC_064614.1, on the reverse strand, counting down.
AGGTGACGACACTACGTTCATGTCACTAGATGCCACACTACGTTATCCCATAGCAGCATATGCGGATTTCAAATGGTTTCGTTGTTTCAGCTTTTCGTAGCTTTTCATTTGAAAATTCCTTATACATACCGAGCGACGTGGCGCAGTGGTTAGCACACTGGACTCGCATTCGGGAGGACGACGGTTCAATGCCACGTCCGGCCATCCTGATTTAGGTTTTCCGTGATTTCCCTAAATCGCTCCAGGCAAATGCCGGGATGGTTCCTTTGAAAGGGCACGGCCGACTTCCTTCCCCGTCCTTCCCTAATCGGATGAGAGCGATGACCTCGCTGTTTGGTCTCTTCCCCCCAAACAATCCAATCCAATCCTTATACATATACACTGATGAAAAAAGACTGCAGTACCAGGAAGGAGTTGTGTGACATAAACAAAATTTATTAGGCATGTTTCTACATCTGAAAGATGATGTCGATACAAATTTCACGCCAGTCACATAAGAGTGGCGCTAGAAGTGCCACTGTGAGCATGCAAATCAGGTTTGCTTTAAATACACGCTTAACAGTCGTGAGCGTTATTTACCTTTGAGATTGGACGTAGTGAATCGATGTTAGATCAAAAATGCCTTTAAGGTGACAAAAGAGGACTTTGTCGAACCTCACTGAGTTTGAACGAGGGGCTTTGCAAAGCTGCATGTTCCTTCTGCGATACTGCTGAAAGACTTGCCGTGTATGTGGCCGCTCTACATAACTGCTGGCAGAGGTGCTGGCGAGAATATACGGTTGCGAGAAGACCGGTTTATGGACGACCATGTGGCACTGCCGAGATGAAAGACGATAGTTTTCGGCGTATGGCTCTGGCGCATCGTATTGCACCTGCAGCAGCAATTTGGGCAGCTGTTTGCATCACCGTATACCACGAACTGTTACAGATCGGTTACTTCAAGGACAGGTGCAAGCCAGGCGGCCTGTAGCGTGCATTTCACCGATCCCAAACCCCCACCATTTGTGTCTTCAGTGGTGTCAAGCAAGAGCTCACTGGATGGCAGGATGGATGCCTGCTTCGGTTACAGTGACGGCTGAGTCGTTAATTCGAAGGAGACCAGTTGACAGCCTGCAACCAAACTGCTTGCGTGCTAGACACACTCTACCTGCATTTGGGGTCCTTGTCTGAGGTGCGATTTAGTGTGACACCAGGAGCACTCTCGTGATGGTCCCAGGCAGCCTGGCTGCAGTCTTGTGCGTCAGTCTGGTGATTCGATCTTTTGTGCCGCCATTCTTCAACAGCATTCAAAAATGGTCCAAATGGCTCTGAGCACTATGGGACTTAACGTCTGAGGTCATCAGTCCCCTAGAACTTAGAACTACTTAAATCTAACTAACCTAAGGACATCACACACATCCATGCCCGAGGCAGGATTCGAACCTGCGACCGTAGCGGTCGTGCGGCTCCAGACTGTAGCGCCTAGAACCGCTCGGCCACTCTGGCCGGCTCAACAGCATTCCATGGGGTGTTTTCCAACAGGATAACACTCGCCTACATACCGCTGTTATAACCGAACGTGTTCTACGGACTGTCGACATTTAGCCTTGGCCTGCTCAAGCACCATATTTATCTCCAATCGAGTACATATGGGGCATCATCGGACGACAACTCCAGCGTCACCGGCAAACAGTATTAATCATCCCTGTACTGACCGGCCAATTGCAACAGGCATGAAAATTCACCCCACAAACTGATGTCCGGGACCTGTACTATATAATGTATTCACATTTGCATGTTTGCACTCAACATTTTGGCGATTACACCGGCTATAATGTAGCAGCATTTCAGATTTACAATGGCGTATCTCGCGCTTACATTAACCTGTGATCGTGCGTTGTTAATCACTTAAATACGTTACCTAGAAAAATGTATTCCTGAAATTTCATTACTCTACATTAATTATTTTTGGTGTTGTTACTTTTCCCGTCTAGCTCTGCTGTTCATCCATGAAATCGATTTCCACATTTGCAAACGGTCAAATACGGTACCGTAAAATGAGCTTTGCCTTATGATGGAGATTCTTTGCCAGGATAGAACAGCCGCATGCGCACGCGTAGCGTTTCGGTGTCTGCCCGGTGCCCGAGGCGCAGCGGCAATGGTGTGGCTGGGATTCCTGCAGGGCGTCATGCTTGGTAATTGGTGGTCCTGGTGTAAGAGGGTGGTCGCCCCTCAGGAGCGCTCAGGCCGCCTCAATAATTCAGCGCAGACGCCTGCCCGGCTCAGCAGCGGCGATTACCGCGACCTGCCCGAGGCCGGGCGTCCGGCGACAAAGCGCCACCGCACACCCGCGGGCCTTAATCGCCTCCGAGAATTCTCGCCCTAATAAATTATCTACTGTTTCACCACGAGAAAGCTGCCAGTCGTCTTCAGATATTAGCACGGAACTTGTCCACAACCACAGGCGTCCAAATCGGCAAACAGTTTAGAAACGGTTTTCGGAAAACCAAACAATTATGCTTCGATGTATAGGTGTTGTCTGTACTAATCTCCAGTGGATTTGGGGTTTCCACAGTCTATAAGCAGCGACTGTCGATCATTGGTCGAGTAGCTGTGTTTATAGGATGAGTTTGTTGTCTCAGCGCCGGCCGGTGTGGCCGAGCGGCTCTAGGCGCTTCAGTCTGGAACCGCGCGACCGCTACGGTCGCAGGTTCGAATCCTGCCTTGGGCATGGATGTGTGTTATGTCCTTAGGTTAGTTAGGTTTAAGTAGTTCTAAGTTCTAGGGGACTGATGACCTCAGATGTTAAGTCTCATAGTGTTCACAGCCGTTTGAACCATTTTTTGTTGTCTCAGCATAAAAACAAAAGTTGGAGTCCGATAAAAATAATGACCGAACAAAAGTTGCAACATACGGTAGAAGAACAAGGTTTTTAGTATATAGATGGTCAGTCGGAAAGTAAGGTCCGATCGATAGTGAAATGGAAATCACTATGAAAATCAAAAATGTTTTATTTGCAATAATCAGTTACACCTTCCAGCTATTCCTTTACATAGTCGTCGCTCCGACTAAGACATTTGTCGTAGAATTGTACCAACTTACCGGTACCTTCGTCATAGTAGACAGCCCTCTGTGATTGCCGCCAATTCTCTACGCTGGTCTGCAGCTCGTTGTCTGTGGCACAGTGTTGTCTTCATAGCCAGCGGTTCATGGGAGCAGAGAGGAAACTCAGGGGACCAAATACTTCGCATCCAAAACGCAACAGAAGCATCTTAATGTCCCTGCAAAGTGTGGCCGAAAATTGTCAAGAAAAAGAAAGAGCGTGAAAGTTATGTCATGTGGGCTGCATGACATCAGGCCTTCATACTTGGTGGGAGACACTATTTATCTGTGCATCCTTACATGCTCACTATGCTCCCAGAACCGAAAAGATAGTCGTGACGCAATCGATGGTCATACTAGAGAGGCTGCCCAACACATCTGTACAAAGCTTCTTCGGATTTTCACTGTGTCCTCCATTTAGCACCGATCGGGCCTTGCTTTCCAAATAGCCCTTGTATTTCCTACTTACAAATGTCTGAAAACTATGTGTACATAACTCATGCAAACAAATTTAAGATCTGTGTCCTCGGAGTCTTTCGCGGCGACATATCTGAATAAAATCTTCTCGGTTTTCAAGCCTCTTCGAACGGACGCGGTTTGAAAACAGAGAAGGTTTTATTCATGTTTAAGGCCACGATCTAGAGCTATAGTTTGTTGGGGTATTATTTTTGGTTCTGTGATGGTTTGTTTCCGATGTCGAGCTTGTAAGGTTGCATCATAAAGCCTTACATTTATTCCTCTGCTTACCAGCAGATCAAACTCAACGGCCGTTCCCAGGTCCTGATACAAGGGTGAACCAAGAAAACGTACCTGAATTCATCAATGTTCATGCGTTTGGGCTCATGTTTAGGAAAGGTGGTTAAATTTACGTGATGTACCGAATATGAAACGTAATAAAGTTAAATAGAACTAACTCAATGCTGTTCCCAGCGTGATCTTCCCCCATACCATGATAAAAATATGTTAAACTCAGGCAGAGAAAAAACACTTTCCAGAAATTGATAAAACCATGAAATCGCATGAAATGTGATTGACTTGATTCAATATACGAGGGTCCTTCCGAAAGCAATGCCTCCTAATTTCTGTGGTGTAGCGCTAACATTTGAACCTTCCTCTTTCATCTGCAGGTTGTTCCGTTGTTCTGCGGCAGTTGGGGCCAGCAGAGGAGTGTCCCAAAATGGAGTCTACTATGGAGGAGCGCACAAAATTTCACTGCTGAAGAAATTCCGTGAATTGAAATCCATCGACACTTGCTAGAGGTGTATGGAGACGATACAATAGACGTGAGCAATGTTAGCGATGGGTACGACATTTTCAAAGTGGTGAAAAGAGTGTGTATGACACGCCACGGCCCGGTAGATCCTGCACAGCTCTTATCCCTCGCAATGAAGAGCGTCTTGATCAATTCATCAGTGCTGATCGCCGGATAACGATCAGAGAATTGTGTACAAAGCTGAATAATGGCTTTAATGTCTTGGAAACAACGTTGTAACATCTTGGTTTTCGCAAAGTCTGTGCGAGATGGATCCCTCGGAAGCTTACAGATGAACAGAAGAACTCTGAAATGGAAATATGTTGGGGCCTGCTGGACCATTATGGAGCTGAAGATGACAAGAAGCTCCGTCACCAGAGATGAGACGTGGTGTCAGCACTATGAGCCTGAATTCAAAAGCAGTCCATGGAATGGCGATATGCAAATTCTCCGTCGAAGAGGAAATTCAAGACACAGCCCTCTACGGGCAGACTGATGTACAAAGTCTTCTGGGATAGCCAGAGTGTAATCCTTTTGGATGTCGTGGAGCCTGGAGAAACTGTCAGTTCAGCACGCTACAAGACGACATCGACTAGGCTGAAAGCCGAATTTCCAGGGTAAGGCCAGAGAAGAACTTTTGTGGGGTCCTGCCCACTCGTCTCGTATAGGGTGCCTAAAGGATGCTGCGTTCTCGGAATGCTATACAACAATTCAAGCAAATCACATTAATAGTTTTTATTACAGTAAAGAAGATTTACAATACATAACTTTTTATTTATAAGAACGAGTCGCAAGCGATGGGCGAAAGGCAAATAAGTCAGAGTCCTTGACTATACATAATGTCTACGTAAGCAATGGATACGGATAACTAATAACTGCTGTCGTAGTGCTGGTCTGGTACATACTGTGCTGGTCTGCGAGTCCCGGTCTAGTACTGAGCGCCCGAGGCTGCCAGGAGCCGCGCTTATATTCTCTTCGTCTAGCGGGCGCTCCTGTCGTAGCGCGGTACTTATCAGCGCACCACTGGCCGACCTCGTCTCACAGCCTTGTTTGCTCGTGCGTTGTTCATCTTCGTGCCGTCAATTATTGTTACGCCGGAACAACTTTCATCTGCAACATGATAACGCCAGGCCTCACACCAGATTTGCGATCACGCAACTCATTGCAAAATTCGGCTGGACTGTCTTACCACATCCACCGTGCAGTCCCAATTTAGCGCCTTCAGACTTCTATCTCTTTGTGCCTCTGAAACATGGACTACGTGAAGAACATTTTCAAGACTCGGATGCTGTTGTCAAAGTTGTAAGGAAGTGATTAGCCTCAGTTGGTTCAGGTTCTTACAAGTGCGCATGCAGGTTCTGGTTCATCGTTGGCGAAAGTGCATAACGAATGGTGGTGACTATATGGAAAAATGACAATCTATAGCTATTGCTCTATTCATCTGTGCTGTTGTGATTTATGTATCTCCTTTACTTTCCGTGAATAAAAATAGGAGGCATAACTTTCGAAAGGACTCCCGTAATTTTCGGTCTTGATAATTTATTTTATTAACTAGGCTTCCCCCATGAAACATGGACCTTGCCGTTGGTGGGAAGGCTTGCGTGCCTCAGCGATACAGATGGCCGTACCGTAGGTGCAACCACAACGGAGGCGTATCTGTTGAGAGGCCAGACAAACATGTGGTTCCTGAAGAGGGGCAGCAGCCTTTTCAGTAGTTACAGGGGCAACAGTCTGGATGATTGACTGATCTGGCCTTGTAACATTAACCAAAACGGCCTTGCTGTGCTGGTACTGCGAACGGCTGAAAGCAAGGGGAAACTACAGCCGTAATTTGCCCGAGGATGCAGCTTTACTGTATGATTAAATGATGATGACGTCCTCTTGGGTAAAATATTCCGGAGGTAAAATAGTCCCCCATTCGGATCTCCGGGCGGGGACTACTGAAGAGGAAGTCGTTATCAGGAGAAAGAAAACTGGCATTCTACGGATCGGAGCGTGGAAAGTCAGATCCCTTAATCGGGCAGGTAGGCTAGAAAATTTAAAAAGGGAAATGGATAAGTTAAAGTTAGATATAGTGGGAATTAGTGAAGTTCGGTGGCAGGAGGAACAAGACTTTTGGTCAGGTGATAAAAGGGTTATAAATACAAAATCAAATTGGGGTAATGCAGGAGTAGGTTTAATAATAAATAAAAAAATAGGAGTGCGGGTTAGCTACTACAAACAGCATAGTGAACGCATTATTGTGGCCAAGATAGACACAAAGCCCATGCCTACTACAGTAGTACAAGTTTATATGCCAACTAGCTCTGCAGATGATGAAGAAATTGATGAAATGTATGACGAGATAAAAGAAATTATTCAGGTAGTGAAGAGAGACGAAAATTTAATAGTCATGGGTGACTGGAATTCGTCAGTAGGAAAAGGGAGAGAAGGAAACATAGTAGGTGAATATGGATTGGGGGAGAGAAATGAAAGAGGAAGCCGTCTTGTAGAATTTTGCACAGAGCATAACTTAATCATAGCTAACACTTGGTTCAAGAATCATAAAAGAAGGTTGTATACCTGGAAGAATCCTGGAGATACTAAAAGGTATCAGATAGATTATGTAATGGTAAGACAGAGATTTAGGAACCAGGTTTTAAATTGTAAGACATTTCCAGGGGCAGATGTGGATTCTGACCACAATCTATTGGTTATGAACTGCAGATTGAAACTGAAGAAACTGCAAAAAGGTGGGAATTTAAGGAGATGGGACCTGGATAAACTGAAAGAACCAGAGGTTGTAGAGAGTTTCAGGGAGAGCATAAGGGAACAATTGACAGGAATGGGGGAAAGAAATACAGTAGAAGAAGAATGGGTAGCTCTGAGGGATGAAGTAGTGAAGGCAGCAGACGATCAAGTAGGTAAAAAGACGAGGGCTAATAGAAACCCTTGGGTAACAGAAGAAATATTGAATTTCATTGATGAAAGGAGAACATATAAAAATGCAGTAAATGAAGCAGGCAAAAAGGAATACAAACGTCTCAAAAATGAGATCGACAGGAAGTGCAAAATGGCTAAGCAGGGATGGCTAGAGGACAAATGTAAGGATGTAGAGGCTTGTCTCACTAGGGGTAAGATAGATACTGCCTACAGGAAAATTAAAGAGACCTTTGGAGAGAAGAGAACCACTTGTATGAATATCAAGAGCTCAGATGGCAACCCAGTTCTAAGCAAAGAAGGGAAGGCAGAAAGGTGGAAGGAGTATATAAAGGGTTTATACAAGGGCGATGTACTTGAGGACAATATTATGGAAATGGAAGAGGATGTAGATGAAGATGAAATGGGAGATAAGATACTGCGTGAAGAGTTTGACAGAGCACTGAAAGACCTGAGTCGAAACAAGGCCCCGGGAGTAGACAACATTCCATTAGAACTACTGATGGCCTTGGGAGAGCCAGTCATGACAAAACTCTACCATCTGGTGAGCAACATGTATGAGACAGGCGAAATACCCTCAGACTTCAAGAAGAATATAATAATTCCAATCCCTAAGAAAGCAGGTGTTGACAGATGTGAAAATTACCGAACTATCAGTTTAATAAGTCACAGCTGCAAAATACTAACGCGAATTCTTTACAGACGAATGGAAAAACTGGTAGAAGCCGACCTCGGGGAAGATCAGTTTGGATTCCGTAGAAATGTTGGAACACGTGAGGCAATACTAACCTTACGACTTATCTTAGAAGAAAGATTAAGAAAAGGCAAACCTACTTTTCTAGCATTTGTAGGCTTAGAGAAAGCTTTTGACAACGTTAACTGGAATACTCTCTTTCAAATTCTGAAGGTGGCAGGGGTAAAATACAAGGAGCGAAAGGCTGTTTACAATTTGTACAGAAACCAGATGGCAGTTATAAGAGTCGAGGGGCATGAAAGGGAAGCAGTGGTTTGGAAAGGAGTGAGACAGGGTTGTAGCCTCTCCCCGATGTTATTCAATCTGTATATTGAGCAAGCAGTAAATTAAACAAGAGAAAAATTCGGAGTAGATATTAAAATTCATGGAGAAGAAGTAAAAACTTTGAGGTTCACCGATGACATTGTAATTCTGTCAGAGACAGCAAAGGACTTGGAAGAGCAGTTGAACGGAATGGACAGGGTCTTGAAAGGAGGATATAAGATGAACATCAACAAAAGAAAAACGAGAATAATGGAATGTAGTCAAATTAAATCGGGTGATGCTGAGGGGATTAGATTAGGAAATGAGACACTTAAAGTAGTAAAGGAGTTTTGCTATTTAGGGAGTAAAATAACTGATGATGGTCAAAGTAGAGAGGATATAAAATGTAGACTGGCAATGGCAAGGAAATCGTTTCTGAAGAAGAGAAATTTGTTAACATCTAGTATAGATTTAAGTGCCAGGAAGTCGTTTCTGAAAGTATTTGTATGGAGTGTAGCCATGTATGGATGTGAAACATGGACGATAAATAGTTTGGACAAGAAGAGAATAGAAGCTTTCGAAATATGGTGCTACAGAAGAATGCTGAAGATAAGGTGGGTAGATCACGTAACTAATGAGGAGGTATTGAATAGGATTGGGGAGAAGGGAAGTTTGTGGCACAACTTAACTAGAAGAAGGGACCGGTTGGTAGGACATGTTTTGAGGCATCAAGGGATCACAAATTTAGCATTGGAGGGCGGCGTGGAGGGTAAAAATCGTAGAGGGAGACCAAGGGATCAATACACTAAGCAGATTCAGAAGGATGTAGGTTGCAGTAGGTACTGGGAGATGAAGAAGCTTGCACAGGATAGAGTAGCATGGAGAGCTGCATCAAACCAGTCTCAGGACTGAAGACCACAACAACAACAACAACTAGGCAGTTTTGCGCGTTTCCGCACAATCCATTATCAGAATCTTATAGTAAGAGCTATCTCCATGCTGAACATATCTAGCCTCCCAGGGGAATGTCGTCAAGATAAAACCATGTGCCACAACCACATACCGTTGCCGCAGCGTAAAGCAAAACCCCGACAGACAGATCGGCGAATCTCAGGTTTCTAATGTGATCACTTCACCGCTCTTGAATTATACTTTGTTACCTTAACTGGGTAGTTGCAAACAGTGCTCGCCCAATTAATTCTATAAATTACTCCCGGTTGCAGAGTCTCAAAAAATGGCTCTGAGCACTATGGGACTTAACTGCTGAGGTCATCAGTCCACTGGAACTTAGAACTACTTAAACCTAACTAACCTAAGGACATCACACACATCCATGCCCGAGGCAGGATTCGAACCTGCGACCGTAGCGGTCGCGCGGTTCCAGACTGTAACGCCTTGAACCGCTCGGCCACCCCGGCCGGCGCAGAGCCTAAAATAGTAGTTGGCTCGGATATATCAACTTCCGATTTCCCAAACCAATTTTAAAATACCTAGCGAGCATAGGTTTCGTAACACACATTAGAGCTTCTGACAGTGACGGACCATTGCTTCATGTATCATATAGTACAAGTTCACATGCAGCAATGTTGATACATCGCGTCTAAACCGTGTTAACACGAACCTCGAATTCAAATTGAGTCATGAAACACTTAAGTTACGCCATAAACTGAATTTCAGTTTCTGTTACACGGTTGTAAATGTGAGTGGGTCTAAATCATCTCCTCAGAATACAAAATCACGTGTAAGTCTATTGACCGCATAAATTTAATCCCTCCCGAAAATTCAGAGTCCAGCGAACACACTTGATGTTCAAAGTGCAGCTGCAACACTCGCGAAAAATTCCAGTATACTGTGATCCGCTCGAAGTAGGATTTCTGTCACTTGTCTCACACTGCGTGAATTCTGCCCAATCCCGAGGCTGAACCCCTGATTCCGCCGGCACGGAGCGTGTGTGCTCCCCCAAGCGCGAAAACAAGATAGCAGAAAGGGGAGCAACGATCCACACGTGTTCGCCTCGACCTCACTACTGACTTGCTTCAACCGACAACTGTAAAAATTAGAAATAACGCATACTTAAGTAGTGATCTGCTGGTTAAAACAAGACATTTCAAAATGGCTTTTCATATCTTTTTACTGGTACTGTCAAGCATTATATACTTCAAACGATATTTGAATTACATTCAGTTTCATTAATTACTGTTTTAAAGCAACCTAATTTTGCAATTAAATCAATCTTTTACCTAGAATATTATTACATTGAGCGTACGTGTGAGTTCCTGAATTAGCGCGTTCCGGCTCAATCTGCATATAGTTTACTGTTATACAGTGTAGTATCGTCTGAAAATGAAATATTTTTGTCATAATAGGCTATTTACAGTAGCTTCTTTGGACGTGTAGTATGCACCTGTAACAGTAATTTATGCTTCATTGATTAGTGCAAATATGTATGTTTTTTACACGCTTTATGCGCTTTATATGCAAGCGACTTCTAATGAAATTGCTTCCCTACATAGTATCGCCTCAGTTGTGCTACTGGATTCGTGAGTTCCTGTCAGAAAGCCTACAGTTCGTAGTAACTGACGGGAAGTAATCACGTAAAACGTAAGTATTAATTGGCGTTCCCCAGGGAAGTGTTATAGGTCCTCTGCTGTTCCTTATCTACATAAAAGACATAGGAGACAATCTGAGCAGTCCTCTTGGTTGTTTGGAGATGATGCCTTTTAAAGTCATCAGATGATCACAGCCAATTCCAAAATGATGTAGGCGAGATATCTGTAAGGAGCGAAAAGTGGCAGTTGACTCTAAATAATGAAGTGTGAAGTCATCCATATGAGTACTAAACGAAAACTGCTAAATTTCGGTTGCATGACAAATCACACAAATCTAAAGGCTGTAAATTCGACTAAATACTTAGGGATTACAATTACGAGTAACTTGAGTTGAAATGATCATACCGATAACGTTATGGGGCAAGCAAACCAATGACTGCGATTTATTGGCAGACCACTTAGAAAGTGCAATAGATCTATTAAAGACATTGCTCACACCACGCTTGTCCGCTCTCTTCTGAAGTATTGCTGCGCGGTGTGGGATCCGCATCTGATGAAACTGCGAGAAAGTTCAAAGACGGGCAGCTCGTTTTGTATCATCTCGAAACAGAGGAGAGAGTGCCACGGATATGGTACAAGAATTGAGATGGCAATCGTTAAAGGTGTTTTTCGTTGCGGTCGGATCTTCTCATGGAACTTTAATCACCTACTTTTTCCTAAAAGTGTGAAAGTATTTTGTTGGCGCCCGCAAACACAAAGAGAAATGATCGTCACAATAAGAGAAATCAGAGCTCACACAGAAAAGATTTACGTGCTCGCTTTTTTCACGCGCCGTTCGACAGTGAAACAGTTGAGAAATTGTGATTCTTCCGTTTCCACCGGCGCATTTCTTGCTCGAACAGTCCACAGGTGTACTGCCGGTCCATAGTGTCCAACGGGCACAATATTTCCACGATCAGACATGTCGCCATCGTCACGTGCGCTGATGAACTGAGCTCCTGAGGGCGGGCGGCAGTCTTAAATCCCCTCCCCCTGGAAGGCGTTCTCTCCGCGGTCCACGGACTCGCGTAGCCGCTCGCTGAGACGCTGGCGTCGGCGTCTGTCGTGCCGTCAGTGTAATTGCCTCGCCCGCCCTGGGCGCCCGTTCGTTTTCTTTGCTGAGCGTCTTTTTAAGTAGACTCAATGCTAGTTCCCATGCCATCAGAGATCTCGGTATGCGGAAGGCCGGCGTATATCAGATTCCGTGTCAGTGTGGGAAGACTTATATTGGACAGACACAGCGCACCATCGAAGATCATTGCCGAGAACATCAGAGGCACACTCGACTTAAGTACCCCAACAAGTCGGCGGTCGCAGAGCACTGTTTGTCTGAAAATCACAAAATACCAGGGTCTTGGCACAGGCATCTAAATACTGGGACAGCGTCGTTGGAGAGGCTATCGAAATTCGTACCAGAGTCGGACTCATCAACTGAGATTGCGGCTATAGCCTCAGCAAGGCACGGGAACCAGATTGAGTCAGCAAAGAAAACGGACGGGCGACCATGACGGATGGGACAATTACACCGACGCCAGCGTCTCAGTGACTGCCGACGCGCAGCCAGCCGCAGGCGCGGACCGCGGAGAGAACGCCTCGCATGGGGAGGGGATTTAAGACGGCCGCCTGCCCTCAGGAACTCAATTACGCACGCACGCGACGCGTTAGCGTTGAGATGTCGGAGCGAGAGGATGTCCGTACAGCGAATGGTGTGGCGGATCGCCGTCCGGCAAAGCCCGCTTTGTCGACGGCCCCATCCGGCCCCCCACCTACGACGACCGTGGCAATGAATATGGATACGGAAATGGAATACGTTTCGGATGCACTGCAAGTTCCGCTGCCCGATTCGGACGACGAGTCGACAGCCAGAAATGACGTTCCCGCCGCCTCCAGGACATCGAAAAGGCGCGCGACTACTGCCACAGGAACCACCCGCGCCCCTCCTAAGGGCAGAAAGGCGAAACAGACCGATGTCGCCGTCGATTACGAAGGGTTTCAACTCGTCAAACGGCCAGCCAGTAAGGCTCACCTCTCCTCAGCGCCGCCGGTTCAGACGACGAACGCCTTCGAGGAGCTCGCTGACGGTGTGGATATGCCTACTCGGAAGAGAGAACCCAAACCGCGGCCCATTGTGGTCCAACACAAGGAGGACTACGACGGCCTCTACAGGATACTTCGCCTTGTCGGCCAAGATAACGTCATTATCAAGCCGGCTGGCGCCAACCTATATAAGGTCACCTTAAAAACGGCAGAATATTACAGAAAGGTTACGGCTACGTTCGGGGAACACGAGAAGCCGTTCTACACCTACTCATCTGCAACGGACAAGACACACAAGATCGTCTTTCGGGGCCTCCCTCGAAACTACAGCCTGGATCACGTCCGGCGACAACTGGAGGATATGGGCTATGGATTTGGTCTCCGGTCGATAACCCGCCTACCCTCTCGCCGCACCCGAAAGGAGACTCCGCTGGTCCTCGTGGTCACCTGTGATATCCCACACAACCGCGGGCTATGGCAGTTCACGAAGATCGCGGCGACACCTGTCACTACGGAAAAACTGCGCTCGAAGAGGGGCGAACCGCAGTGCTTCAATTGTCAAATGGTTAGGCATGTGGCACGGTTTTGCACGCTGCCCCCGCGCTGTGTTAAGTGTGCACACGGCAGCGGACAGATGGACCGCCCAAATGCGCTGGATCTGGTGGGGAACATGTGGCCTCCTACCGCGGCTGTTCCAGCTTCCGACGGGCTGCGGCACGGAGCCGTGGTCAACGACCTAGCTCCAGAAAGCGGCCTGCACCAGTCCGACCTGGCGTCAGTTTTGCTGCTACTACTACATCTGGCTCCTCACCACAGGCCTCCGTACCTGCGCCGAAGCCGGCCACTGTTGCACCAGCTACCAACACGGAGATGGACCGCCGTCCACGGGTCGCAGCGCGACCATCAGCGCGGCGCTCTGCACAGCAGCAGGGTGAAAACCAGGACCAACATGACCACTCCCACCAGGGACGACAGGCTGACGTCGTGGCGACCCCGGCTCAACACTCACGGGCTGCAACTGTCCCATCTCAGGTGGCCGATTCCAGCATGGCCGAAATGAAGCTCCTCTTGCAAGAACTTCGGGAGCTTCTCAAAGATATCCCGCGGTAACTCATTGCCTCTGTCAGTGCAGCCGTTCAGGCAATCTCCACCGGACCACTGGCCTCCCAGCATGGCCCGTAGTCAACGAGGCGTCACTGTCTGTGTGTGGAATGCCCAGGGCATCCGCACCCAAGATGGCGAATTTCGACAGCTGCTGCGGGATGAGGCCGTCGACATTTGCCTGGTTTCCGAGACTTTTCTCAAGCCTGGTGTCCATGTCCGGGCTCCCAACTACGTGTGTTACCGGACCGACAGACCAACTCATGGCGGTGGCACTGCAGTCTACGTCCGGACTTCCCTGGTGCACCATCAAGTTCCTCTTCCGCAGCTACAAGCGATGGAGGCCACTGCTGTAGCTGTCGATTCCTCGCATGGGCGCATCACGTTTGTTGCTGTCTACCGTCCGCCTGGCCGACAGTTATTCCTACAGGACGTTGAAGCTTTGCTGGCATTACCTGGAAAGGTCTTTGCTGGTGCTGACTTTAACGCTAAGCACACCGAATGGCATTCCCGTGTCTCCAACAACCACGGACGCAAACTTCTCCGAGCGGCCCAGCGGTGGAACGCCGTCATCCTCGGGCCTCACGAACCCACCCACTTTCCCTACAACGGTGGGCCTCCGGACGTGCTCGACATTGCGGTGGCCAAGGGGGTGCCCTATGTTATATCCGTCAGCACCCGTACTGCCTTATTTTCGGACCACGTCCCAGTTATATTTGACATCGACGTCGATGCCCAGCCAGTGACGCGGAGAGGCATCCCAACCAGGAACACCAACTGGAACCGGTATCAGGAGCTGTTGGAAGAGGGTCTCCGTGACGCACCTGACGCAGACAATGTTGGGGTTGATGGCTGTGCCCGATTCCTCCACGACTGTACTCTACAAGCGGTGCTCCGGGCCACACCGCGGCCGCGATCTGGCCCACCTGAACGCTCCCGGCAACTACCACCGCATCTCATGGAGGCGATAACTGCCAAAAACCGCCTCTTTCGTGAATGGCAGCTGACGCGCAACACAGCGGCGAAGAGGGCTCTCAACAGGATGAGGAGGGACATAAAAGTTGCCGTTGCAAACCACCGCCATCAGTTATGGTCCAACCGCCTCGCCACTCTTCGGGTTGACGATGGTACCGCCTGGAAAGCCACACAACACTTCCTCCGCCGGCGTCGGAAGATCCCGCCGTTACAAGTTGGTCGAAACATCGTTAGCAGCCCAGTGGACAAAGCCAACGCCATTGCTGACGTTTTTGAGCAAACTTTCCAGCCCATCATGGACCCCATGGATCCGGATCACGTTCGCCTGGTTGCTTGCTCAACGTCTCCCGGTGTTCCTTGCTGCCCCTACGGGTGACGAACGTATGGAAGGGGTGGATGCTGATGAAGTTGCCGATCAACTTCGACGACTCAACAAACTCAAGGCAGGAGGCCCTGACCAGCTTACGAATGAAATGCTGCGACGGATTCCACCGACAGCCGCTGAACACCTGGCTCACTTTTTCAACAGCATCCTCCGCACTGGCTGCTATCCTCAGGAGTGGAATCACGCCGAGGTCGTCCCCGTCCGAAAGCCTGGGAAGGACCCTCGTCTCCCGAGCGGCTACAGGCCCATCAGTTTGCTACCAGCAGTCAGCAAAGTTTTTGAAAGGCTGTATCTCTGCCGCCTCCTGCGTCACATCAGGGAAGAACGTCTCCTCCCGGACGAACAATGTGGTTTTCGCCCTGGACACGCAACAACGCACCAACTGCTTCGACTCGTTGAAGAGGCCCTTGATGCCATCGAACGGCGGGAATATTTCGGAGACATCTTCCTGGATGTTTCACGGGCGTTCGATTCTGTATGGCATGAGGGGCTTCTCTTCAAGCTCCTGGACCTAGTGTGCCGCATGTCCGTCTCTTAAAATCTTACCTCGCCGACAGAAGCTTTCATGTGCGCACGGAGGACCTGTCGACGCGCCGCCGGGTCAGGGCTGGAGTTCCCCAAGGCTCCGTCCTCGGCCCCATACTGTACATCCTGTATACCGCCGACATGCCGCGAATGGATAGGGTCCACCTCGCCCTCTACGTGGATGATACGGCGATGTACACGCGCAGCATGAATGCAGCTCTGCTCCAACGACGCATGCAGGCAGCGGCTGACACACTTAGTCAGTGGGCCAGGAGGTGGCGCCTCAGCTTCAATGGGGCTAAGACGCAAGCCCTCCTCATCATCAAGAAGCATATCCCAGCCGACCTACCGCGGATCACCATCAGGGAAACCGCCGTACCTTGGGGCAATACCGCTAAGTACCTGGGTGTGACGCTGGATAGAGGGCTCACGAGGAGACCATATCGACGACATCGTCCGAAAGGTCAGGGGTAGAATGACTCAACTCTACCCCTTTCTAAATCCGACACCTACGCTCCCGCCAGAACTGGGTGTTGCGCTCTACCTTACGCTCATACGCCCGCTTATCGACTATGCCGCTGTGGTTTGGGGCAATGCTGCAGCGACCCACGTCGACCGACTCCAGCGACTTCAGAACCGGATTCTCCGTCTGGCATTGCACCTCCATCGGGACTTCCCGTCGGACGACCTTAACCGAGTCTCCAACATCCCTCCTGTTCGAGACAGGTTTCGTCAGGCTGCGCGGCTCTTTTACGAGAAGAATGCGCAGTCCGAAAATCCGCTCCTTCGAGCAATGGGCCACCGGGTGCAGCGTCTTAACGCAACCAGATGGGCCCACCTGCTTCGCTACCACCGAGTTTCCAGCACGTCCAGAACACCGTCCCAGCAGACTGACAGGACATCCAACACGAAGTCAGGCCACATCACACGCTCCGTCAGTTTGAAAGAATAGCCTGTCGGCTTAGACTCCACCGATCCACAGGGGCTCATCTGTCCCTGTCAGGCAGCAGCAGCAGGAACTCAATTCTTCAGCACACCTAACGATGGCAACATGTCGGATCACCGAAATATTGTGCTCGTTGGACACTATGAACCGGCAGTACACCCGTGGACTGTTCGAGTAGAGAAATTGCTTGAAGGTGGTTCGATGAATCCTTTGCCAGGCACATAATTGTGAATTGCAAAGTAACCATGTAGCTGTAGATGTTTGATGTAACTTAACTAATTTTCACCGTACAAACTGTTTTGATGTGTCGATGAACTCGTCGCGTCTGTAAGAATAAAAATGTGTGCTCACATCTTTATAGCCTTAATGTACCATACGTAATTTGAGACTCGTTGCATAAAACTGACAGCTCTTCGATGCGTTGCGGTCATCGATGGTCGAAGTAACCCCCGAATTTTTCCGTAGACCGTGTATACAGAAGCGCGCCACGTCTTCCCTGCTAGCTCAGTCTGGCACGCAAGCGTCAAACTCCGACACGGTTGCAGTATGTTCCGACTGTTACCCCGTCGTACAGCCTCGCCCGGTAGCCCATTCGCTGTGCTCCTCCCACTTGCACCCGTTCATCTTGGTTAGGTTAGGTTAATGGTGTTTAACGTCCCGTCGACAACGAGGTCATTAGAGACGGAGCGGAAGCTCGGGTTAGGGAAGGATGGGGAAGGAAATCGGCCGTGCCCTTTCAAAGGAACCATCCCGGCATTTGCCTGAAACGATTTAGGGAAATCACGGAAAACCTAAATCAGGATGGCCGGAGACGGGATTGAACCGTCGTCCTCCCGAATGCGAGTCCAGTGTGCTAACCACTGCGACACCTCGCTCGGTCGTTCATCTTGGATGGTATTGTAGTAGCCAGGTCAGGTTGTCACTACATTTATCGCCTCTGTCCATCACACAAGGAAAGCAGTTAACATTTTACAGTAAATGCTAGCAACAAACCGGCAAATTATTTGGATGGAAACAGAGACCAGTCGGAATATAACTTTTTTTCAAATTTTATTCACTCATTAGTCAACTATCGAAGCGCTGCAGGCTTATGATCAGATGAAAGTTATTAACATACACTTCATATTTTGTACCAAGTGCTGCTATTCACTGGGATCGACATGACATCGTGTAACCCCTGAGTTCTGAGTGTGACATTCCATTACACACCAGTATGGGAAAAACAGGAATAGGTTAAGTCAACAGGAGAAGAGTCACGCAAAATTACCACTCTCAGATTTGCGAGGAAACAGTTGGAATTTATTCGTATCAATTAACCGTAACAAGTCCGTCACTCTTATTGAAAACCACACCCAGCTAGCTGATGACTTCACGCTCTGTTCTGAGCCCTTCTTTTATCGACCAAGTTCACACTCGCTAATTAGCAGTTCTCGCAGAAAGCAACAGCAAAGTGCCTAAGCAAAATCCGACATCCACGCACGAAAACGCACTTTTGAATGCTTAAAAAGATAACCCATCCTCCGATTTGCGACGTCAACCCCACCAGGGCTGCCTGCCGATTTCTGATGTTCACAATGATGACAGTTTCTCCGCCCCATAATTCTTCATTTCGCGACTTCCCTTCTGCTCAACGACATTATTTAAAATATAAGCCGTTCAGTCGATAAGAATCAGCAGCGGAGTGTAAGCATTCGCATTGGCCACTTGCTGTTACTGCTTCGTGCTGTCTCCTGGCAGGGTACTAAGAATATTTTCTGTAACAGCCGTTATCGGGAAACACTCGCTCTTAAAATGCTTCTAGTCGGTCCTTCCAATCCAGTGCAAAATCCCGTACGTCATCTCCAGGCTGAAACAAGCCTCGTTCCCTCAGACATACGATCCTGTCATAGAAAATGGCCAAAGGGAGATCGAACAGGAACGGCCAAGGTATGAGGTGCTACAATTTGAAACGTCGTACTCCCTAACACGAGTCCACCAACTGGAAATCACCCTATCTCATTATTCCTTCGTTATACAGTCCATTTTTATACTGCGTGAACTAGAGGATATCCTAAGGGGATACGAACGTTTCTGCACTGGCTAGTACACCATTGTCAGTGGGAGGGACACGGCGCATACGCATTCACTTCCGGACTGTCCGCCAATTCAGCAGCAATGGGACAGTGGACAGTAGAGCACCTCGCGCTCGCGTACAATTCTTCTGTCCTAGAGGCTGTCGTTGCAGAACAGTGAGTACTTCATCTTCATTTTCATCGCACAGTCCTAAGTCGCAATACGATCCTACTACGGGTTACCCCCCCCATGAACCATGGACCTTGCCGTTGGTGGGGAGGCTTGCGTGCCTCAGCGATACAGATGGCCGTACCGTAGGTGCAACCACAACGGAGGGTTATCTGTTGAGAGGCCAGACAAACATGTGGTTCCTGAAGAGGGGCAGCAGCCTTTTCAGTAGTTGCAGGGGCAACAGTCTGGATGATTGACTGATCTGGCCTTGTAACATTAACCAAAACGGCCTTGCTGTGCTGGTACTGCGAACGGCTGAAAGCAAGGGGAAACTACAGCCGTAATTTTTCCCGAGGACATGCAGCTTTACTGTATGATTAAATGATGATGGGTAAAATATTCCGGAGGTAAAATAGTCCCCCATTCGGATCTCCGGGCGGGGACTACTCAAGAGGACGTCGTTATCAGGAGAAAGAAAACTGGCATTCTACGGATCGGAGCGTGGAATGTCACATCCCTTAATCGGGCAGGTAGGCTAGAAAATTTAAAAAGGGAAATGGATAGGTTAAAGTTAGATATAGTGGGAATTAGTGAAGTTCGGTGGAAGGAGGAACAAGACTTTTAGTCAGGTGATAAAAGGGTTATAAATACAAAATCAAATAGGGGTAATGCAGGAGTAGGTTTAATAATGAATAAAAAAATAGGAGTGCGGGTTAGCTACTACAAACAGCATAGTGAACGAATTATTGTGGCCAAGATAGACACAAAGCCCATGCCTACTACAGTAGTACAAGTTTATATGCCAACTAGCTCTGCAGATGATGAAGAAATTGATGAAATGTATGACGAGATAAAGGAAATTATTCAGGTAGTGAAGGGAGACGAAAATTTAATAGTCATGGGTGACTGGAATTCGTCAGTAGGAAAAGGGAGAGAAGGAAACATAGTAGGTGAATATGGATTGGGGGAGAGAAATGAAAGAGGAAGCCGTCTTGTAGAATTTTGCACAGAGCATAACTTAATCATAGCTAACACTTGGTTCAAGAATCATAAAAGAAGGTTGTATACCTGGAAGAATCCTGGAGATACCAAAAGGTATCAGATAGATTATATAATGGTAAGACAGAGATTTAGGAACCAAGTTTTAAATTGTAAGGCATTTCCAGGGGCAGATGTGGATTCTGACCACAATCTATTGGTTATGAACTGCAGATTGAAACTGAAGAAACTGCAAAAAGGTGGGAATTTAAGGAGATGGGACCTGGATAAACTGAAAGAACCAGAGGTTGTACAGAGTTTCAGGGAGAGCATAAGGGAACAATTGACAGGAATGGGGGAAAGAAATACAGTAGAAGAAGAATGGGTAGCTCTGAGGGATGAAGTAGTGAAGGCAGCAGGCGATCAAGTAGGTAAAAAGACGAGGGCTAATAGAAATCCTTGGGTAACAGAAGAAATATTGAATTTAATTGATGAAAGGAGAACATATAAAAGTGCAGTAAATGAAGCAGGCAAAAGGGAATACAAACGTCTCAAAAATGAGATCGACAGGAAGTGCAAAATGGCTAAGCAGGGATGGCTAGAGGACAAATGTAAGGATGTAGAGGCTTGTCTCACTAGGGGTAAGATAGATACTGCCTACAGGAAAATTAAAGAGACCTTTGGAGAGAAGAGAACCACTTGTATGAATATCAAGAGCTCAGATGGCAACCCAGTTCTAAGCAAAGAAGGGAAGGCAGAAAGGTGGAAGGAGTATATAAAGGGTTTATACAAGGGCGATGTACTTGAGGACAATATTATGGAAATGGAAGAGGATGTAGATGAAGATGAAATGGGAGATAAGATACTGCGTGAAGAGTTTGACAGAGCACTGAAAGACCTGAGTCGAAACAAGGCCCCGGGAGTAGACAACATTCCACTAGAACTACTGATGGCCTTGGGAGAGCCAGTCATGACAAAACTCTACCATCTGGTGAGCAACATGTATGAGACAGGCGGAATACCCTCAGACTTCAAGAAGAATATAATAATACCAATACCAAAGAAAGCAGGTGTTGACAGATGTGAAAATTACCGAGCTATCAGTTTAATAAGTCACAGCTGCAAAATACTAACGCGAATTCTTTACAGACGAATGGAAAAACTGGTAGAAGCCGACCTCGGGAAAGATCAGTTTGGATTCCGTAGAAATGTTGGAACACGTGAGGCAATACTAACCTTACGACTTATCTTAGAAGAAAGATTAAGAAAAGGCAAACCTACGTTTCTAGCATTTGTAGACTTAGAGAAAGCTTTTGACAACGTTAACTGAAATACTCTCTTTCAAATTCTGAAGGTGGCAGGGGTAAAATACAGGGAGCGAAAGGCTATTTACAATTTGTACAGAAACCAGATGGCAGTTATAAGAGTCGAGGGGCATGAAAAGGAAGCAGTGGTTGGGAAAGGAGTGAGACAGTGTTGTAGCCTCTCCCCGATGTTATTCAATCTGTATATTGAGAAAGCGGTAAAGGAAACAAAAGAAAAATTCGGAGTAGGTATTAAAATTCATGGAGAAGAAGTAAAAACTTTGAGGTTCGCCGATGACATTGTAATTCTGTCAGAGACAGCAAAGGACTTGGAACAGCAGTTGAACGGAATGGACAGTGTCTTGATAGGAGGATATAAGATGAACATCAACAAAAGCAAAACGAGGATAATGGAATGTAGTCAAATTAAATCGGGTGATGCTGAGGGGATTAGATTAGGAAATGAGACACTTAAAGTAGTAAAGGAGTTTTGCTATTTAGGGAGCAAAATAACTGATGATGATCGAAGTAGAGAGGATATAAAATGTAGACTGGCAATGGTAAGGAAATCGTTTCTGAAGAAGAGAAATTTTTTAACATCGAGTATAGATTTAAGTGTCAGGAAGTCGTTTCTGAAAGTATTTGTATGGAGTGTAGCCATGTATGGAAGTGAAACATTGACGATAACCAGTTTGGACAAGAAGAGAATAGAAGCTTTCGAAATGTGGTGCTACAGAAGAATGTTGAAGATAATGTGGGTAGATCACGTAACTAATGAGGAGGTATAGAATAGGATTGGGGAGAAGAGAAGTTTGTGGCACAACTTGACTAGAAGAAGGGATCGGTTGGTAGGACATGTTTTGAGGCATCAAGGGATCACAAATTTAGCATTGGAGGGCAGCGTGGAGGGTAAAAATCGTAGAGGGAGACCAAGAGATCAATACACTAAGCAGATTCAGAAGGATGTAGGTTGCAGTAGGTACTGGGAGATGAAGAAGCTTGCACAGGATAGAGTAGCATGGAGAGCTGCATCAAACCAGTCTCGGGACTGAAGACCACAACAACAACAACGGGTTACAGCTTTCAGAACAACAGACTACATAAGTAAGGAACCGTTAGGCACTGACAAAAAAAGCGACGATCCCCGGAAACGTCGCCATTGTGAGAGGGACATCATCAGGACTCCGAGACGAATCGAACGCCAGCTTGCGTCTACAGATGAGCCGTGACTCAAAGAAAAATTTTATTTTTGGATCTAAAACTCCGTCAGTATAAACTGCTGATGGCTCAGCAGATCAAAGATACGAACTTTCAACAACAAGGAGACTTCGCGGTGCGTGAGGAGTGTTTACTACCTACAGGATGGGGCAACACTGCACGGTCCAAGTGCATCGATGGAACTTCTGATCAACATTTTCCTGTGGCCACTAAAATCATAAGACCTCTCCTCCGCATGTGGCTTTTTGTGTGTAAACTTGAAAAGTGTATCCACATTAACAAGACCCAGAGTTTAATGTCGCTGAAAGCTACCACTTATGAAGAAGTAATTTTTTTCCGAACGCTTGGTCACCCGAGTAACTTTTGGCAGAGATTTGAAAATTGTATTCGAAAGAAAATGGCAGACATTTGTGATATGCCTCGCGCCGGTTGGGGTGTAACGTTCGGGTAAACAATGTAAAATAGAATATAAATATATAAAACTGCAGCCAGTCACTGTTTTTAATAGTTGTTTATTATTCCATGAACCGGTTTTCGATCCTTTTAAGATTCAGCTTCAGATGTTTTATGCAAGTTGCATCACTGTTTCTACCATAATACTGGGTGCTGGCTCTGTGACAAAGATAGAATGTGCTTTAATGTGTTGCGATGAGTATTGTTTATCTGTTGATATGGATGCAGAATTTTAGTTTTGTACTTACTGCGACAGTGTGGGCGCCTCTTTTCTGTCCATCGTTCTGCTTCCCTTTTGACGGCCGGTACATCACTTCATACACTTTTACACAATCTGTATACATTTGCACTGTGATAGTGAAACTTTGCCAGCATCCAGCATGTTCTATACAACTGCTGCCTGTTACAAAGATCTTGACAAAAGATATGTAACAGGCCTACTTTGCTTACAAAAACAAATAACATCTCCTAACAAAGTAGGCCTTTGTAACAAGCAACAGTTGTATAACACATGCTGGATGCTGGCAAAGTTTCGCTATCACTGTGTACATGTATACAGATTGCTTAAAAGTGTATGAAGTGATGTACCAACTGACCATCAAAATGGAAGCAGACAGATGGACAGAAACATAGCCGCCCATATCGACAGATAAACAATACTAATGGCAATACATCAAAGCATGTTCCATCTTTGTCACAAAGCCAGCACCCAGCATTATGCTAGAAATAGTGACGTAACTTCCAGAAGACCATCTGAAGATGAACCTGAAAAGCTCCGAAAACTGGTTCATGGAATAATAAATAACTATTCAAAAAAGTGACCTGTTCTGTTGCAGTTTTATTTATTTACATTCCGTTAACAGTCACGGGCCCTAAAATATCCGTCATAATGGATAAGCATAAAATGTAAAATAGTTTTATTTGAAAATTAAAGAACATAAGTCTCATTCGTGGAGTGTTAAGTTACATATAAATGAAAGTTCGTTTTTTACTTTCACTCCGAAACAAGAAAGTCAACCAATGATAAGTTGGGGAAGGCGAAAGTGATTAAGAAAAGTGTTCAAGTCCAAAATCATCACTTGAAACATTCAGAAGTTAATGATGCAATCAGTCGTGGTCTCAGCAAAGCGATGACATATACACTTATCTGGCGTAAGTCCAAAGATTCAGAAAAAAAAATCACTGTCCCAAACGCAATAGGTGTTCGAAGATAACCCTGCACGACGACTGTCTGACAATGTTTCCGTAGCGCGACTCTGATTGATAGACTACAGATCAAGCTGGTGCCTGCCCCAAAGAGATCGAATGAATGACGGGTTGGTTGGCTGAGGCCAGTCTGCAGATCCGTGTTTTTTTTCTTTGTTCTTTATTGTTATTTCATCCCCCGCGCCCCATATGGGCGGCGGGTGAGCTGTTAGCAGTACAATATTCCGCTCTTCAGCCAAGAGAAATAACAAATTTATAGTGAGCATAAGAAACAACATTTTGGGTTGCTTTGCCATTTTAAATAAAAAATCATAGATGGCCGCAAAAAAAGTACAAAAATACGTACATTTTAAAAACACATCGCAGGAAGGTGACATTCTTCTGATAAAAACACTGGAGCACTGCTCTTTCGCTTAAAATCTGAAGGACTTGCACTGGATAAGAAGTATTGTCAAAGGAGACAGTATGTTCCACAAGGTTGAGGGGTGTGGCTTAAAGGATAGGTGTCTGTTAGGAAGGAAAACTATGGAGATGGTAAGTCGGAGGTGAGATGGATGACAAGTAATACAGTAGGTGGGAAAGACAAAGGGTGGGGAGTAGTGTAGTGTGTGGCTAGAGTACTGGTTATAAGAGAAAAGAGGCGTGGATAGATGGAGAGGAAAAGGGAAAGAGGAACCTTGATGTGGAATGGGATAAATGGAAACACTTAAAGTTAGTTGGAGGGATAAATATCGTGGCGGATCTCTATGTCTGGAAGAGGGAATTGCTTGAAGTTGGGTTGGATCAGGACACGGACTGTTTATAGGGCTGGAGGGTTGTGTTTGTGAAGGCGTGGGAGCATATCAGGCTGGTGATCAGATGGGAGACAACGGGGTGATTGGAATCTAGTTTGCAGATAGTATAAGAGACATGAAGATGTTCGATGTGGATGAGGAGGGGTGGGAATTTGATGAGATAGTAGAGGACCCATGTGAGGGAAGGTAAACGGATGTGGAGAGGGAGACGGAGCGCATGGCGTTCGAGGATTTGAGGTGGGCCTTACAGAACTTCGGAACGGTGGAGACCCGTGTAATATTTGCGTAGCAGAGAATAGGTCAGATCAGGATTTTGTAAGTGTCGAGGATAGTGAAAGGGTGTAATCCCGAAGTTTTTCACATTAGTTGCCCGTAGACAGCAGATCCGTGCTTGAGCATCGGCCTAAATATTGTCGCGGAGCACGGATACGGCGTGAGCTGCTGTCGAGAACGTGTTATGACGTAAATAAATGGTGTTCGCTAAGGCAGTGCCTTGGTCGCCGAAGAGTGCTCGGCTGGCAAGCGCACTCGACGCCTCTCGTGGCGGCTGCCACAGCCTCCGTGCACAACAAATCAGCGTGTTGTGATTGTTGTAGTCCGGACCATTTCCCATTACGCGGGATGATCACGGATCTTTGTTTGGCTTACGGGCACTAGTTCCTGTTGCAGGAAACGATCCCTGAAGCGTGGACAACCGCGGGACGCGAGTGTCTTGCAGGTCTGTAGTTTGCTATCTTGTAGGAGAACATTGCAATTTGGATAACATAAATTTTCGGGAGTGACTATGTAAATGAATTAGAATATCTTAATCTTTTATTTTTTGTAAATAAAATGTTTTTATCTTAAAAATCAGTTTACTATTGCCTTGATAATAGTTTACTATTAAACAGGGCGTTCCAGAAATGTTGCGACAAACTTCGAGGGTTTACAGGGGAGCGTCTCGAGGAACGAATAGTGAGTAGTAACCCGTGTCCGGAAACGTACTACAGAACAATGAAGTTACAGGTCGCCCTTTCGGCAGCAAACGTGCCTTTGTAAGTTGACGGACCATAGGCGGAACGTCTCCCAATGCTGTTTGATATTCAGTGATCGCGACTGGTTGCCACGATCGCCAGTGGAGAAGCTTCTGCACAGAAAGGCCTTGTCTTCTAAGAATATGGTGCTCTGGTGCCTCGGTGGGTGACGGTTTCGTACACGGGTTTCCATCGTTAGTTTATTTTTCTCCTGAAACACTCTAAAATCTCCATAGTTCTTCGGAATGAAAGTCAGGCCGCCACTGGCACAACGACACTGACAAACATGATTACCCTGGTGTCGTGAAAAAGTTGAATAGAGAGTGGAATGGCACATCTACCGCGTAGACCTGGTGAACTGCCTATTCCAGAGTGTGTTTGCCAATGACACACAGTCCCTATCCCAGGCTTCGTGGTTTGGGGGAGGTGAGCAGCACAGTTATATCTGGCGTTCGTATTTGGTATCTCTCTAGGGTAAAGTATCCAGTGATCGCTACATTGCAAATGCTGTTATCCCCGTTCTCCTACGATTTCTTTGACAATGTTTTTCTCAGCGGGACAGTGCACGACCATATTCGGCTGATATGACGCAACGTGCTTCTCGTGTTGTATAATAACTTCCCTGACCAGCAAGATCGCCGGATCTCTCGCTCAATGAATACGCATGGGACATAATGAAGCGGGGACTTACTCGTCCTCTCCGGCCTGAAAAAATCGTTGCCGAAACGCAACAAAAAGATGCTTCGGACAATCTGGCACAGTATGCCATTCGGTATTTTCATGATCGTCTGCATGCGAGAATACGCGCCCGCGTTGCTGCCAGGGAGGGATACTCTGTGCGACTGTTGGTCTGAATTTGTTATAATTATTATCATATACTCCTACAATGATGAACTACCTGTCACCTCATTTTTCAGAAAAATGACCATGTACTAGAGTTTCTTGTGTTTTTTCCTCTCTTAATGTATTTCACGTGAACAAATTCGCCATGTTTTACGTATTTCACCTCCCAACTGACGATAACCTACTAATTTGTGTATTTATGCATGTTTTTAAGGAGAAGGGGGGGGGGGGGCGGGGAGGGGAGGACGGACAGCTGCAATCTCTCGCATCCGTGTCGAAACAAGGTGCTACAACTCAGTGTCATAGCAGTGAGCCATTTTGCGTTCCTTTTAGAGAGTAGAAACTGAAATAAGCGTTAAGTATCTTCCAGATACCTCGGTCACCTCACTTCGAATTGTATCAGCACGAGCCTGTTTGCCGGCAGGAGTACTGTGACGGCCAGCCGTGGCTGATCGAGCCCGGCGTGGGCCGCTACCTGTACGTCAAGATCCGCGGCATCGCGCTCAACGAGACGGACGGAGAGGGCGGCGGGAGCGACGGGGGCGGCGGCGGCGAGTGCGCGACGCGCAACCGCGTGCTGCTGCACACGGGCGGCCGCGGCCTGGGGCTGGCGCTGTGGGGCGACGGCCCGCTAGAGCTGGGCGGCGCCGCCCACGAGCCGCTGGTCGTGTGCCCGTCGCCGGCGCGCCACGACCGCCGCCACCGGCTCGTCGAGCTCTTCTCGGAGGGCTGGCTGCCGCACGACGCCGCCTCCGCCCTGCTGTTCGAGCAGCAGCCGCCGCCCACGCCGCCGCCCACCACCCGCGGCGTCGTCGTCGAGCTGCGCGCCGTCGAGCCCGGCGCCTACTCGCTCACCTGGCTCGAGCTCGCGCGGAGGTAGGTGCGCACCGCCCTACACCTCTCTCTCCGTCCCACGATCTCTCTCACTGCTCACCTCCCATTGCACGCTTCGCTTTGGCTGCGAGCACCACTCTCTCGCTTTTTTGGCGTCGATGAAAATTCCCAGCACCCAATACCGCCATCCTGTATCTACATCTACATCTACATCCATACTCCGCAAGCCAAACCCTGACGGTGTGTAGCGGAGGGTACATTGAGTACCTCTATCGGTTCTCCCTTCTATTCCAGTCTCGTATTGTTCGTGGAAAGAAGGATTGTCGGTATGCCTCTGTGTGGGCTCTAATCTCTCTGATTTTATCCTCATGGTCTCTTCGCGAGACATACGTAGGAGGGAGCAATATACTGCTTGACTCCTCTGAAGGCATGTTCTCGAAACTTCAACAAAAGCCCGTACCGAGCTACTGAGCGTCTCTCCTGCAGAGTCTTCCATTGGAGTTTATCTATCATCTCCGTAGCGCTTTCGCGATTACTAAATGATCCTGTAACGAAGCGCGCTGCTCTCCGTTGGATCTTCTCTATCTCTTCTATCAACCCTGTCTGGTACGGATCCCACACTGCTGAGCAGTATTCAAGCAGTGGGCGAACAAGCGTACTGTATCCTACTTCCTTTGTTTTCGGATTGCATTTTCTTAGGATTCTTCTAATGAATATCAGTCTGGCATCTGCTTTACCGACGATCAACTTTATATGATCATTCCACTTTAAATCACTCCTAATGCCTACTCCCAGATAATTTATGGAATTAACTGCTTCCAGTTGCTGACCTGCTATATTGTAGCTAAATGATAAGGGATCTTTCTTTCTATGTATTCGCAGCACACTACACTTGTCTACATTGAGATTCAATTGCCATTCCCTGCACCATGCGTCAATTCGCTGCAGATCCTCCTGCATTTCAGTACAATTTTCCATTGTTACAACCTCTCGATATACCACAGCATCATCCGCAAAAAGCCTCAGTGAACTTCCAATGTCATCAACAAGGTCATTTATGTATATTGTGAATAGCAACGGTCTACGACACTCCCCTGCGGCACACCTGAAAATCACTCTTACTTCGGAAGACTTCTCTCCATTGAGAATGACATGCTGTGTTCTGTTATCTAGGAACTCTTCAATCCAATGACACAATTGGTCTGATAGTACAATGCTCTTACTTTGTTCATTAAACGACTGTGGGGAATTGTATCGAACGCCTTGCGGAAGTCAAGAAACACGGCATCTACCTGGGAACCCGTGTCTTTGGCCCTCTGAGTCTCGTGGACGAATAGCGCGAGCTGGGTTTCACACGATCGTCTTTTTCGAAACCCATGCGTAAGCTAAATTATTTGCTAAATTGAAGTTAAAATCTTCTCGCTGATTCCGCCATTGTTTCATTGCCATGAAGGACGTCATCTTTTTCTAAATGAGGGCGATACCATATGTGGACAGTATTCAACCACCCAGGAACACCATATGGCTGCTGAAGCTGTCGTCAGCTGATCGTGGACTGTGATGGTTATGTTTATATCTTTTTGTGATATTTTGTCTAACCATCGCAAGTTGTGAAGGTATCGACTGGACCTCCGTGCGTGTCCGTTGGTGAATACAGCCAATTATTGCAAGCGGCCCCTTGTTGTCCTTTGTATACATAGAGCGTCGCCATCTACAGTTGGCGTTGAGTTCTAGTCGAATGACAAGCCCTGACTACATCTGCCAATATTTCACAGTATACATATGTTGCCGTACATGTTGTGGATCACATAGGCATCATTGACTTTAAATGAATAAAAAACAACAGCTAGTAAGTTGTACTAAATATAGCGAGTGTCTCAGAAGCCTTTCCCTGATTAGAGACATTCGTAAGGCATAAAGTGTGGCGCATAGACCAACACATATTATCCTGAACTGCATGTGACATATTTAAGTTTTTGAACTATAGGAATTATATGAAATAAAGTCGTCATAACTTCTCAACGGTTTGCGTTAGGACGTTCAAACTGCACGATTGTCGCGGGGCATGATGCGAATTTGTTTGTGCATGTATGGATCGGTTTAGCGCGAAGCCCAGTTTCATTTGCATGGGTTCGTCAGTTAGAAAAATTCGCCCATTTTGGAGACTGAGAATACGCATTTCGCAATCGAGAAGTCTCTCACCCTCCACGGGTCGTGTGCAATGTCTAATCACAGAATAACTGGTGAGATATTCCTTATGGCACAATGACTATCGAACTGTACGTGAAGGTTTTGGAAGATGACTTCATCCACATTATCCAAAGTGACCTTGATTTCGACCAGATGCGGTTCTTTCAAAACGGAGCTCGACCCCATCGAGGCAGGAGAGTGTTTGCTGCCCTGGTGGAGTACTTTGGGGACCTCATTCTAGCTCTGGGGTACCCAGAGGCCACTGTCATAGGCCTCGATTGGCCGCCGTATTCACCAGATCTGAACACATACGACTCCTTTTTTGCGGGGCTATATGAAAGACAAGGTGTACAGCAATAGTCCCAAAACCATTGCTGAGCTGAAAACAGCCATTCAGGAGGTCACTGATAACATCGATGTTCTGACACTTTAGCGGATCATGCAGAATTTCGCTATTCGTCTGCGCCACCTCATCGCCAGTGATGCCAGGCATATCGAACATGTTATAGCTACATCCGAATATCTGTAGTGACGTTTACATGTTGAATAAAGCGTGTGCATGCCGTAGTTTGTAACTAATTTACGTTTCCTTTCATGTAGTTCAATAATTGTCACCATGTACATACTTACTGCCACTTTGTTTGTTATAGAACCCAGAGACGAAACAACAGCGGAATCGGGCACCATTTGCAAATAACATGCACTCACACCAGGAGAAAGCCCAATGTGTCGTCTGATGTC
This sequence comes from Schistocerca nitens, assembly GCF_023898315.1. Lineage (NCBI taxonomy): Eukaryota > Metazoa > Arthropoda > Insecta > Orthoptera > Acrididae > Schistocerca > Schistocerca nitens. Next base: position 397,706,394 of record NC_064614.1, on the reverse strand, counting down.
ACGAGACGCAGTCACCAAAAACAGTCCAGAGAGAACTCCAGGCGCCATACAATAGACAGCCACTAAGCGTTAGAAGCATCAAGATGCTGTATCCGAAGTTTAAGGAAACAGGGAGCGTTTGTGGTCTCCTTAAAACAGGCAGACGTGCACCTAGCGCTTCGAGAAATACCTTCGTAGGAAGTCCTAAGAAGTCAGTCCGCAGAGCCTCACGTGAGTTGCAGATCCCGAAGATATCAGTACACCGCATCCTACATACACAAGTTATTTTCCGTGCGTACAAAGTCATCACTGTCTGAATTGGCTGTGCGCTAGCTCCAGGTCTGCCTCTTCTAGGGAGAGGAATTTTCTCGGGACTGCTTTTGGTGTCTGTGCCTCGTGATACCAGAGGACACATTTTGCTTTCTCCTGGTTTGAGTACATGTTGTCTGCAAATGGTGTCCGATTTCGCTGTTGTTACGTCACGGGGTGCTGCAACAAAGTAACACTAAGTGTGTACGTACACAAAAACTTGAATATGTCACATGCAGTTCAAGATAAAAAAAAATATATGTCTATGTGTCATATTTCATGCCCCACCAAAATTTGTAATCAGGGAAAGACTCCTGAGACACCCGGTATGTTGTTATAGATATAGACAGGAATAGTTCGCATAACTTGAGTACTTTTCTCAACATTTCCAAGACTCTCAAATAACCCTGTTCATTCCATTCAAGAGGTCTTGTAACTCTTCCTCACTTTCACTGATGGTAGTAATGTCATCAGCGAATCTTATGTTTTGTAAAGTACATATGCTGTACTGTGGGACATCAGTATAGTTGATAATGAACACACTTCATAAGCCGCGATCGCAGTGTAGATATTTTTATTGCTCCAAGATGACCGGTTTAAGTAATCTTATTTTGCCATCATCTGATCTGGAACTTGCTTTTTATCAGGACCTCTATGCGTAGGGAGTGCCTTTTATGCTTTGACTTCACGTAATGTAATAGGGCAATTTTACAGCAAGTTAGAGAAGATCAGATGATGGCAGCATAAGACTGTTGAAACCTATCATCTTCGAGGGGTAAAAGTGTCTACCTACGATCGCGGCATATAACGTGTGTTCATTTTCAGCGAATCTTATCACTGATCCTTTCACCTTGAATATTTATTCATATCCTGCACCTTCTTTTTATTTCCGACACAGCTTATTCGATATGGAGACTGAACGTTATAAGAGACGACTGCATTCCTGTCTTACGCTCTTTTCGATTCGAGCACTTCATTCTTCGTCACTCATTCTTATTGCTCCATTTTGTTTCCTGTATATATCGTATATTACCCGCCTTTCCCTAGAAGTTGCTGCTATATTTCTCAGAATTTCTACCATCTTGCACAATTTTACACTTTCGAACGCTTTTTATGGGTCGATAAATCTTGTAAATGTACCTTTATTTTTCTTAAATCTTGCTTCAGTTGTCAGTTGTAATGTCTGGCCTTCCTCCCTGGTTCCTTTACCTTTCTGAAATCCAAACTGATCGTCATCTAACAGATCCGAATTATCTTTTTTATTCTTCCGTGTATTATTCTTATCAGGAACTTGGATGCTGAGTTGTTACGCGGGCACAGTGATACTTCTCGCACTTACCTTTCTTTACTATCTTATTGACTATGCGGGTGATATTTTTCCAAAAGTCCGATGGAATGTCTCAGTCTAATACATTCTGCACGCCAACTCGAATAGTCTATTGGTTGCTATTTTCCTTAATGCATTTAGAAATTCGGAAAGAATGTTATCTACCATTCCTGCCTCATTTCACTTTAAGTTCCCATAGCTGCGTTAAACTTTTATACTAGATCTACTATGTGTGCAATATCGACACCCATTTCTTCCGCTATCACGTTCTCCCCCTCATAGAAGCCTTCAGTCTACTCCTTCGAGTTGTCTTCTCTCTCTCCTCTGCACTCAACTTAGGAATTCCCGATGCACTCTTAATGTTCACGCCCATGCTTGACCGGAGATTGTTTTGATTTGCCGACAGGCTGAATCAGTCTTCCCCACCATCATTTCTTTTTAGATTTGTTCGCATTTTTCTTGCAACGATTTCGCCTTGGCTTCCCGGTACTTTGAGAATAAAAGAGCTGATATGGAATAGACCGTGTGCTCCAGTGTGTCAAATTTATGTTGTTTTCTGTAACGCCTTGTAAATACACTGCCACAAAAAAAATATCGACCTAGAAAGACGACGTCGATTTTGATCCCACGACAGCGTAGGCCACCTGAGGGACAGTAGTTGTACTGATAATGGTTTCACCGTCGTCCGCCAACAGATGACGTAATGGCATAGCTACCAGAGCGCCATCTGTGTCTATCCTTTATTTGGGAATGCTCTCATCCAGAAGGGTCAGTGTAATGTAAACGTGTGAAGTAAGCAGGCAACCATGCCATGGAGAAGCACTCGCGCTTCCTATAGTCAAATGAGAGGGTCTGAAAGGAGTCAAATTGTGGGCTTCTGAGTGGTGGAACGGTCCTTTCTCAGAATTTTCACACATGTTGGACGTGCTGCATCACCCGCAGACAGTCCGCCCCGATAGCCGGCACGGTAGCTCATCGTGTTCGGTCAGAGGGTTAGCTGCCCTCTGTAATAAAAAAAAAACTGAGTTAATCGATCAACAACGAACTTAAACGGAAGTCTTACGACCTCCGCCCAGAGCAGCTTCAACAAACAAAAGCGAGCGAAATGAGACTTAAAAAAAAAAAAATAGCTGAGTGGTCAGCGTGACGGATTGCCGTCCTACGGGCCCGGGTTCGATTCCCAGCTGGGTCGGGGATTTTCTCCGCTCAGAGACTAGGTGTCGTGCTGTCTTCATCATCATTTAATCCCCATCCGGCGCGCAGGTCGCCCAATGTGGCGTCGAATGTAATAAGACCTGCACCAAGGCGGCCGGACCTATCCCGCAAGGGGCCTCCCGGCTAATGGCGCCAAGCGCTCATTTCCATTTACCTGCAGACAAGGTTCTGGGCGTTTAAGCAACACATATGACTGCCAGGATCGTCGTATTTTAGGGCAGCGGTGGCAGATCGTATAGCTACTACAGCAAACACTGGAAGACTTGTAAGCCCAGACATGTTAACACGAACTGATGCGAACCTGTTATTAGCTGTGGGACTCCGGGCACGCACACCTCTTGCCCATCTTCCCCTCACGCCACAGCATCGACGTGCACGGTTCGACGGGTGCCGTCAGAGGATCACTTGGAAGATCCAATAGGTCGCCATAGTCTTTAGCAATGAAAGCAGATTCTGCCTGCACGCAAGTGACAGTCGTTTGCGCGTACGACGTAGACCTGGTGGACGCTGCCTCGTAGAGTGCATTCGTCCAGGACACACTACCCCACCCCAGGCCTTATGGTCTGGGGTGCAATGAGATACAACTCTCGTTCACCTTCGGTGTTTCTGTAGGGTGTGCTAGCCAGCGGTCGACACGTGCAGAATGTTATTTGTAACAGGAAGTAGACTTACTTTCTTTTAAGGACATCATGTTCACCATTGACTGTAGAAACTATTTACTTCACAAATGCAATTTCGGCCTTAGGGCCATTTTCAAATGGTACTGCAAAGATTCTGCACTTACATTTTGCTTCAGCACGTGTCAGAATTTTAAGTCCTCCGACATGTATACATATCATCATCAAAAATAGACCTTTCCACAGCAAAAATACAGTAACATCAGAAGAGTGCGAAGCTCTGTGCATCGTGAAATGATGTCAGTTACGTGAAATATTGCCAGTATTAACATTATTCACTTACACCGTTACAAATCAATGTCCTAGCATATGGTTTACACGTAAACTAAGGCCGCTGGTGCGAAATTTTCGTATTTTACATCATTTCACGATGTACAGAGATTCGCACTGCTCTGATGTTACTGTATTTCTACAGCGAAAAGGCATATTTTTGACAATGATGTATATACATGTCGAAGGATTTTAAAGTGTCACATGTGCTGAAGTCAAATGTAAGTGCAAAATCGTTTGCAGGTCGAGCGGTTGTAGGTGCTTCAGTTCTAAATCGCGCTGCTGCTGCGGTCGCAGGTTCGAATCCTGCCTAGGGCATGGATGTGTATGGTGTCCTTAGATTGGTTAGGTTTAAGTACTTCTAAGTCTAGGGGACTGATGACCTCAGATGTTAATTCCCATAATGCTTAGAGCCATTTGAACCATTTTGAATCTTTGCAGTACCACTTGAAAATGTCCTGAAAGCCAATACCGCAACTGCAAAATAAATAATTTTACAGTCAACAGCGAATGTGACGTCCTTTAAAAAATTCTACTTGACTGTGAACCCCGACCATGAGAAGTAATCAGGAAGATGATGTGGTGTTCCACACACTGCCCGTGAAACTCAACGTGCTCTGTAAGACGTGCTGCAGCTTCTCTGGCCAGCGCGAACTCTGCACTTGTCTCGAATCGTGTGGGATAAGATGGAACGAGAAGTGACTTGTTTGACTCGTCAACCACGCAACTGTTACAGAACTGTGTGAACGGGTCGAGCAGGCGTGGCATAACGTGTCGCAGGACTGTATTCGACATCTGTACCATCGGCTGGATGCCGCAGTCAGCGCATGCATTGCTGCCCACGGAGACTACACCACGTAGTAATATGGGTCTTTCAGGATGGATCGATACCTAGTACCTCAGAGCCGCTTGTGCCGTTCATTTGTAAATGTAATCATCTCATGTACTCCATATGGTTTAATGACTTAAATAATGAAAACTGCACCAGTTACTAATGTTTTGATGCTTAGCAGGGCCGGCCGTGGTGGCTGTGCGGTTCTAGGCGCTGCAGTCCGGAACCGCGTGACTGCTACGGTCGCAGGTTCGAACCCTGGCTCGGGCATGGATGTGTGTGATGTCCTTAGGTTAGTTAGGTTTAAGTAGTTCTAAGTTCTAGGGGACTGATGACCTAAGATGTTAAGTCCCATAGTGCTCAGAGCCATTTTGATGCTTAGCACAACGCGTTTCGAGAATTTATTTTCAATTTCAAGTGCTTTTGTACATTTGTTTACATGAACATGTCTCGAGCGCCTCCTTGCGTTTAGACTGCAGCCGAAAAATCGGAAAAAATGAGCCTGTGAGGGTTTAAAATGCTAATGTTAGAAATGGTACCTGTATTTGTCTACTTACAGATATTGTGCCTCCCTCATTTCACAGAATATCGCATACACGCAAACAATCACTTACACTAGAATGAGATTTTCACTCTGCAGCGGAGTGTGCGCTGATATGAAACTTCCTGGCAGATTAAAACTGTGTGCCCGACCGAGACTCGAACTCGGGACCTTTGCCTATCGCGGGCAAGTGCTCTACCAGCTGAACTACCGAAGCACGACTCGGGCCCGGTACTCACAGCTTTACTTCTGCCAGGTCCCGAGTTCGAGTCTCCGTCGGGCACACAGTTTTAATCTGCCAGGAAGTTTCAATCACTTACACTGATTGTTTACAAAACATGCTACAAAGATATTAAGACAGTATGGTTTACAAAGTGTTAGTAAGTACACAGTCTGAGTTGTTACAGAGTATATATACAAACATTAGAAAACGTTTTGCATCACCTCGGTTCCGAGAGTTCCGGAACCTGTACAGAAAATTGGAATAGAGATCAAAATAAACATAATTTCCGCCCTTTTTATTGCTCATGAAAACCACACATTGCATGTTGTACCACCATACAGCGAGACCTTCAGAGGTAGTGGTCCAGACTGCTGTACACACCGCTACCTCTAATACCCAGTAGCATGTCCTCTAGCATTGATGCCTGCCTGTATTCGTCGTGGCATACTATCCACAAGTTCATCAAGGCACTGTTGGTCCACATTGTCCCACCGGCGATTCGGTGTAGATCCCTCAGAGTGGTTGGTTGCTCACGTCGTCCATAACCACCCCTTTTTAACGGATCCCAGGCATGTTCGATAGGGTTCATGTCTGGAGAACGTGCTGGCCACTCTAGTCCAGCGATGTCGTTATCCTGAAGAAAGTCGTTCACAAGATATTCACGATAAGGGTGCGAATTGTCGTCCATGAAGACAAATTCCTCGCCAGTATGCTACCGATATGGTTGCACTATCGGTCGGAGGATGGTATTCCCGCATTGTACAGCCGTTACGGTGCCTTCCACGACCACCAGCGGCGTACGTCGGCCCACATAATGACACCCCAAAACAGCAGGGAACCTCCACCTTGCTGCACTCGCTGGGCAGTGTGTCTAAGGCGTTCAGCCTGACCGGGTTGCCTCCAAGCACGTCTCTGACGCTCGTCTGGTTGAAGGCATATGCGACACCCATCGGTGAAGAGAACGTGATGCCAGTCCTGAGCGGTCCGTTAGGCATGTCGTTCAGCCCATCTGTACCGCGCTGCATGGTGTCGTGGTTGCAAAAATGGACCTCGCCATGGTCGTCGGGAGTGAAGCTGCGTATCACGCAGCCTATTGCGCACAGTTTGAATCGTAACGCGACGTCCTGCGACTGCACGAAAAGCATTATTCAACATGGTGGTGTTGCTGTCAGGGTTCCTCCGAGTCAGAACCCTTAGGTATCGGTCATGCACTGCTATAGTAGCCCTTAGGTGGCCTGAGCGAGGTGTCATCAACAGTTCCTGTCTCTCTGTATCTCCTCCATGTTCGAACATCATTGCTTTGGTTCACTCCGAGACGCCTTGACCCTTCCCTTGTTTAGAGCCCTTCGTGGCACAAAGTAACAATGCGGTCGCGATCGAACCGCGGTATCGACCGTCTAGGCATGGTTGAACTACATACAACACGAGCCGTGTACCTCCTTCCGGGAGGAATGACTGGAGCTGATGGGCTGTCGGACCCACTCGATCTAATAGGCGCTGCTCATGCATTGTTGTTTACATCTTTGGGCGGGTTTAGTGACTTCTCTGAACAGTCAAAGGAACTGTGTCTGTGATACAATATCCACAGTCAACGTCTATGTTCAGGAGTTCTGGGAACTGGGATGATGCATATATAAATAAATATATATATATATATATATATATACAGGGTGAGTCACCTAACATTACCGCTGGATATATTTCGTAAACCACATCAAATACTGACGAATCGATTCCACAGACCGAACGTGAGGAGAGGGGCTAGTGTAATTGGATAATAGAAACCATAAAAAAATGCACGGAAGTATGTTTTTTAACACAAACCTAGGTTTTTTTTTAAATGGAACCCCGTTAGTTTTGTTAGCACATCTGAACATATAAACAAATACGTAATCAATGCCGTTTGTTGCACTGTAAAATGTTAATTACATCCGGAGATATTGTAACCTAAAGTTGACGCTTGAGTACCACTCCTCCGCTGTTCGATCGTTTGTATCGGAGAACACCGAATTACGTAGGGATCCAAAGGGAACGGTGATGGACCTTAGGTACAGAAGAGACTGGGACAGCACATTACGTCCACATGCTAACACCATTTTATTGGTCTTTTTCACTGACGCACATGTACATTACCATGACGGGTGAGGTACACGTACACGCGTGGTTTCAGTTTTCAATTACGGAGTGGAATAGAGTGTGCCCCGACATGTCAGGCCAATAGATGTTCAATGTGGTGGCCATCATTTGCTGCACACAATTGCAATCTCTGGCGTAATGAATGTCGTACACGCCGCAGTACATCTGGTGTAATGTCGCCGCAGGCTGCCACAATACGTTGTTTCATATCCTCTGGGGTTGTAGGCACATCATGGTACACATTCTCCTTTAACGTAGCCCACAGAAAGAAGTACAGAGGTGTAAGATCAGGAGAACGGGCTGGCCAATTTATGCGTCCTCCACGTCCTATGAAACGCCCGTCGAACATCCTGTCAAGGGTCAGCCTAGTAGGTTGGTTGATTGGTTGTTTGGGGGAAGAGACCAAACAGCGAGGTTATCGGTCTCATAGGGTTAGGGAAGGATGGGGAAGGAAGTCGGCCGTGCCCTTTCAAAGGAACCATCCCGGCATTTGCCTGGAGCGATTTAGGGAAATCACGGAAAACCTAAATCAGGATGGTCGGACGCGGGATTGAACCGTCGTCCTTCCGAATGCGAGTCCAGTGTGCTAACCACTGCGCCACCTCGCTCGGTCAGCCTAGTATTAATTGCGGAATGTGCAGGTGCACCATCATGCTGATACCACATACGTCGACGCGTTTCCAGTGGGACATGTTCGAGCAACGTTGGCAGATCATTCTGTAGAAACGCGATGTATGTTGCAGCTGTTTGGGCCCCTGCAATGAAGTGAGGACCAATGAGGTGGTCGCCAATGATTCCGCACCATACATTTACAGTCCACGGTCGCTGTCGCTCTACCTGCCTCAGCCAGCGAGGATTGTCCACGGACCAGTAATGCATGTTCCTTAGATTCACTGCCCCGTGGTTTGTGAAACCCGCCTTATCGGTAAACAGGTAGAACTGCAACGCATTCTCTGTTAGTGCCCACTGACAGAATTGCACTGGATGATTAAAGTCATCACCATGTAATTGCTGATGTAGCGACACATGAAACGGGTGAAAGCGATGACGATGCAGTATGCGCATGACACTACTTTGACTCAGTCCACCGGCTCTCGCAATGTCCCGTGTACCCATGTGTGGGTTCATGGCAACAGCAGCTAACACACCAACTGCACCCGCTTCTCCTGTGACGGGCCTGTTACGGACCCGTTTGCGTGCTACGACCATAGCTGTTGCATACAGTTGGCGGTAGATGTTTTGCACTGTGCGGCATGTTGGATGCTCTCTGTCCGGGTACCGTTCTGCATACACCAATGTGCGTTCACCGCGATGTCGCCAAACACGGATGCGACCATCATGATGCTGTAAACAGAACCTGGATTCATCCGAAAAAATGACGTTTTGCCATTCGTGCACCCAGGTTCGTCGTCGAGTACCCCATCGCAAGCGCTCCTGTCTGTGATGCAGCGTCAAGAGTAACCGCAGCAATGGTCTCCAAGCTGATAGTCCATGCTGTTGCAAACGTCGTCGAACTGTTCGTGCAGATGGTTGTTGTAATGCAAACGTCCCCATCTGATGATTCAGGGATCGAGACGTGGCTGCACGATCCGTTACAGCCATGCAGATTAGATGCCTGTCATCTCGACTGCTAGTGATACGAGGCCGTTGGGATCCAGCACGGCGTTCCGTATTACCCTCCTGAATCCACCGATTCCATATTTTGCTAACAGTCATCGAATGTCGACCAACGCGAGCAGCAATGTCGCGATACGATAAAGAACAATCCCGATAAGCTACAATCCGACCTTTATCAAAGTCGGATACGTGGTGGTACGCAGTCCTCCTCCTTGCACGAGGCATGTCAACAACGTTTCCCCAGGCAACACCGATCAACTGCTGTTTGTGTATGAGAAATTGGTTGGAAACTTTCCTCATGTCAGCACGTTGTAGGTGTCGTCACCGGCACCAACCTTGTGTGAATGTTCTGAAAAGCTAATCATTTGCATATCACAGCATCGTCTTCCTGTCAGATAAATTTCTCGTCTGTAGCACGTCATCTTCGTGGTGTAGCAATTTTAATGGCCAGTAGTGAACAAATGCACTTGAAAATGAGAATAAATTCTTGAAATGCTTTGTGCTAACAAGGGAACCTCCCCATCGCACCCCCCTCAGATTTAGCTATAAGTTGGCACAGTGGATAGGCCTTGAAAAACTGTACACAGGTCATTCGAGAAAACAGGAAGAAGTTATGTGGAACTATGAAAAAAATAAACAAAATATGTGGAACTATGAAAAAAATAAACAAAATATACAAACTGAGTAGTCCATGGGTAAGATAAGCAACATCCCGTGGTTAGCGTGAGCAGCTGCGAAACATGAGGTTCTTGGTTCAAAATGCCGGCCGAAGTGGCCGTGCGGTTAAAGGCGCTGCAGTCTGGAACCGCAAGACCGCTACGGTCGCAGGTTCGAATCCTGCCTCGGGCATGGATGTTTGTGATGTCCTTAGGTTAGTTAGGTTTAACTAGTTCTAAGTTCTAGGGGACTAATAACCTCAGCAGTTGAGTCCCATAGTGCTCAGAGCCATTTGAACCATTTTTTTCTTGGTTCAAAACTTCTCTCGAGTGAAAATTTTAATTTTCTACTTTCAGATAATTATCAAAGTTCAGCCACTCACACATAATCAACTTCGCTCTCCAAAATTCCAGGACATGTTCAGATTTGCTTGGACATATGCAGGATTTGACTGTCTACACGGAAAAATTTGAAAACGTTAAAAAGATATGCTTTGACAGAGCACAGGGAAAACTGTGTGACTGTGAAACTGTTGCATTCATTTGTTGCAGTTTATGTGACAAATTCTTATGTTTTCATCACTTTTTTTGATAGTGATTATCACATCAACAAGGAAACCTAAATCGGGCAAGGTAGAAGTATCTTTTTACCCATTCGCCAAATGTACAAGTTAGGTGGGTCGACAACATATTCCTGTCATGTGACGCACATTCCGTCACCAGTGTCGTATAGAATATATCAGACGTGTTTTCCTGTGGAGGAATCGGTTGACCTATGACCTTGCGATCAAATGTTTTCCGTCCCCATGGGAGAGGCACGTCCTTTCGTCTACTAATCGCACGGTTTTGCGGTGCGGTCGCAAAACACAGACACTAAACTTATTACAGTGAACAGAGACGTCAATAAACGAACGGAGAGATCATAACTTTGCGAAAATAAAGAAAGTAAACTTTTCACTCGACGAAATACTTGAACCAAGGACCACTTGTTCCGCAGCTGCTCACGCTAACCGCGGGACCACGGCGCTCCTAAGCTGACGCTGTCCTTGATGTTGCCTATCTTGCGCATGGACTACTCAGTTTGTATATTTTGCTTATTTTTTTTTTTTATAGTTCCACACAACTTCTTCCTATTTTCTCGATTGATCTGTGTTCAGTTTTTCAAAGCCTATCAACTGTGCCAACTTATAACTAAATCTGGGGGGGGGGGGGGGATGCGATGGGGAGGTTCCCTTGTAACCATCACAACATAAGTAACTGGTGCAGTTTTCATTATTTGGATCATGAATGATCAGTTGTTTCCCGAAACATCTAATATGATGAACGAAATTGAGTCACTCTGTTGCAACAATAGATCTCGAGTGAATTGGAAAGCTCTGAAATGGTGTGCTAATTTTTTTTCCGCCAGCGTATTTCGACTCGCTGTATCCAGCAGGAGACTTTTGACGGACTCGTGTCGTGCCGCAGGCGCAGCGTGCACCCGCCGGAGAATTTCGTGCAGGACGACTGCCCGCACCGCTGCCCGGAGCTGGACGCGTGCATCAACGCGTCGCTGTGGTGCGACGGCGTGGCGCACTGTCCGTCGGGCGCGGACGAGCGGCTGTCGGAGTGCTGGGCGCGGCTGGTGCCTCTGCCGTGGGCCGCGGCGGCGCTGGCGGCGCTGCTGTCGCTAGGCGCGCTGCTGTGCGCCGCCGCCCTCCGCCGCCGCCGCCGCCGACGGCGCGCCGCGCGCTCGCGCCTCAGCAGCTCCAGCAGCGGCGCCGGCGTCGCCGTGCGCCCCGCCGCCTCCGCGCCGCACTCCAAGGAGGTCATCTGCTGACAAACGGACAGTTCTGCGGGCTACGTCGAGGTGGACCGCGTCACCACCGTCTGAGTGACGCGCTGTCCGCCCCGCGCCGCCGCGCCGCGCCCGCCTGCCGCCTTCCGACGGCCGCGCTGAAGCTCTGAGCCGACCTCTCGCTCCGCACCCTCTGGCGCTTCGCCGACGCTTGCAGCACGCGACTCATTCGCACGATCGTGCTCTTCTCAGAACGAGATGTTACTACCGCACCCTTTTAACTATCTGTTCGGTATTTTAATTCTGCATCTGCATACTTTCGTTGAGTATTTACCAAAATGACGTGCACAGTCACAACACTAGATTCAGTTACGTCTCCATATACAGAATGTACCATTACTAGTAGCGAAGACTGACACGGGTCAAAATATACGATAAAAGAAAGAAACTAAAATGTAGAGTTTCATGGCCGGAAATGTCATATCAATTATAATTATCCGGGCTGTTATGCCGTGGTCGGTTCATGAATTCTGTTTCAATTTCCAACGTTTCGTCCCCGTCTGAGGAGCACATCTTCGAGGGGGACTGTAGCTCGATGGAAGGTCCAACACACCCACTCGCTCGCTACTGACTGCCGCTAAATTCCGTGTCCCCGCGTTCCCGCGCCGAGGCGTGACGTCACGTGTTTTGCAAACGTCAGTGCAATTGGCCGCTGTCCGCTGCCGTCGATCGCCGTTGCCATCCCCCAGTGTTGGACGGGTTTTACACATCTTCTTCAACGCAGACATCCATATACCGTTTAATTTCACACCCTCCTCCTTTAGATTGAAATTATTAGCGTGTTCGGCGATTTCGATTGCTTCCCTGTAATAGAGCCTTTCGTAATATTCGCTTGTGGCCGCTAGTACTTGCGTCTCCTCGAAACGAATATGGTGGTTCCCTGGCTGGAAATCATGCTCCGCAACAGCTGATCTTTCCTTTTCTCCTCTTCTACAATTGCCCTTTTGCTCTTCCAAACGTGGCGTGACGTCAAGTGTTTACATTTTCTCGATGTGCTTGTTTTTAGAAACGAAAATGGTAGTTTCGGCCACTCAGTATACCGCAAACCCACGCAGCTAGAAATATTTGTGAACCTGAGTTGCTCGACGCTGAGACAGAACATCTCCACAATGCACTAACGAAGAACGGATATTCGTCCGCCGAAATAAAACGTGCGTTGAGACAGCCACGCAGAAATCATAGTGACGTACAGGCTACTGCAAAATCTAAGGTTTTGCTGCCGTTTGTTAAAAATGTAATGGAGAAAATAGGGAAGATCTTGACGAAGCGAAATATTACCGTAATTTACAAGCCCACCAGGAAGATACAGGAATACCTGAAGCCTGACAAGGACGCTCGAAAACTATTGGAAAAAGCTGGACTGTATAGGATCCTATGCAGCTGTGGAGATATTTATGTGGGTACCATTAAAATAACTGTTTCAAAACGTTTGGAAGACCACAAGGGCAATTGTAGAAGAGGAGAAACGGAAAGATCAGCTATTGCGGAGAATGCTTTCCAGCCAGGGAACCACCATATTCGTTTCGAGGAGACGCAAGTACTAGCGGCCACAAGCGGATATTACGAAAGGCTCTGTTACAGGGAGGCAATCGAAATCGCCAAGCACCCTAATAATTTCAATCGAAAGTAGGAGGGCGTGAAATTAAACGGTATACAGATGCCTGTGTTGAACAAGATGTGTACCACCCGTCCACCACTGGGGGATGGTAACGGCGATCGACGGCGACGGGCAGCGGCAAATTGCACTGACGTTTTCAAAACACGTGACGTCTCGTCTCGGCGCGGAGCGCGCGGACACGGAATTTAGCGGCGGTCAGTAGCGAGCCAGTCGGTGTGTTGGACCTTCCATCGAGCTACAGACTCCCTTGAAGATGTCCTCCGCAGACGGGGACGAAATGTTGGAAATTGACACAGAATTCATCAACCGACCACGGCATAACAGCCCGGATAATAATAATGGACAAAAGAAAGAAAAACGGTCCAGTAACCGTGGGCCCGCTAATGGGCCGTTTCCGAGGTAATACCGAGCAAACTGTGACTTCAGTACGAAATATTGTCCTCACTATAGTGGTGCACACTAAGAAGGTGGGTGGCGGGCCATGAACTGTGACAACAAACAGTGTGCCGTACACGTGACGCTGAGTTCAATAGCGTCATTCTGCCGTGTCCTTTAGTTAGCCGTTGTAGTGTTCAGTAAGTAACGGATGCACTCGTAAGGTACAGCGGGAAAAACGTTACAAGAATCTAAAGAGTAAAGGATATGAAACAGGACGTACCTTTTTGCATGAGGAATGAAGGTATGTTATAAGGGGCGCTGGGAGTGACTTTGTCCCACCCGTATACATAGTTCAACATGGCGCTTCATGTTCGTTAATAATTAGTGGGCGTTCTCAAGCGCATGTTCCCACCTAACTCGTCCACCGTGCGTGGTTTGTTCTTCTGCGTCTTACCTTTGAGGTGACCCCATAGAAAAAAAGTCAGGAGGGTGTCTTGTCAGGCGACCTTGGGAAAAACGATTTCATTGCAGCCATACTCGTTCTAGACGCGTGACATGTAGGCCATTCTTGCTGGTAACAGCCAAGTGTCAGTTCCTCGCCATTCAACTGGTTCAGAAATTCACGAAACGCACCGACCTTCTGTGAATGAAGGGGTTCCTCAATGACAGCAGGCTGATTGTCACTACTTGACCGACTAGTGTGTTTTCTGGGTTCAGGTGTCGGGACAAATGGAACCACTCACCGTCACTGTTGTACTATTCTAATAGTGTTCCATTTGTCTCCAGCTTCGTCACCAAACCTTTAGTGCAGTGTTTATAATACGCTGACTGCCGAAACGTTCTAAAAGCAGTCGCTGACATTTCTTAAAGAAACCGCATGTCCAGTACTGTTTCACAAGAAACACGCCCTCTTCCACAGAATACCGGTACACCGTAAGAATCGAACAGCAGTGGAAGAAGCAAGTCTCACGGAGCACCACGAACAGTAATCCACGCCACGCTTAAACCCGAAACCCCACACATAGCTCATGGAATCTCATTGTTTCCACATTTCACAGATGATGTCAAGTAAACGAGTTACTTTACAACATTCGCTGTGAACCGAATTCTCCGACACAGCATTCACACACATGCAGCACGGTATTGAACTGTGTATGCAGTTATGGTCACTTCCAGCACCTCATGTAACGTACCTTCATTTCTCAAACGTGAAAATATGTCGCGTAAATATTTGTTTTCATTTTGTTTTCATATCCTTTTATATTCGTCCGCCTCCGTAGCCGAGAGGTCAACGTGACAGAACACGTCCTCATCCAGGGGACCCGTGTTCGATTCCAGGTACTGCCAGGGATTTTTCCGCGGTGGGAGGATTGGAAAGGGATCCACTCAACCTCCTGATGTCAACTGAGGAGCTTTTTGACTGAAAGGTGGCGGCTCCGAGGCCGGGAGTTCGATGTGCTGATCTCCTGCCCCTCCAGACAGCATCCGATGACGAATGACAGAGGAGTGTCTAATCGCGGGGCTTCCTTGTTTTCCCTTTTTTATTCATAATTTATTACATTCTTCCTGAGGTCCCTTACGAGTGAGACACCCTGTATTACGTTAACAAGCTGGAGCGATAGTTTCCCGAGCATTTAATCTTACCTAGGAAGAGTCAGAAGCAGAAACACTGGCCTGAAGCGAGGCTCACGCACGCGTTACCAGGCAGCTACTGGAGCGTGTGACGTGGGACACCCAGAGTACACGCCCGTGACTTCTTGGAGCGTTCTCTGCCCTTCTATGCACAGAATGCATTCTTACTTCAACCACTACAGTGCAAATGTATTTGAAATGTAAATATTTAGATTAAATTTCCTTCTAAATGGGCTCAAATTTCACACGTGGTCCACAGTTCCACAATGTGGTGCACGGATGATGGGTCACTGGCACATTTTCCTGCTGATATAAACAACGATCAACTGACATCTGTCCTCTTCTTTTTTCTGCCTAGAGACATCTCAAAAATTTACAGCTCTGTCGCTGACGCTACTGAAGATATGTAGCACGGAATTGTACGAAGTTGACAAGCATTACGACACGATACGGTTCTTTTTTAATAACTCGTAATTCACTACTGAGAAGGTAATGCGCTTGAAACTGGGAGCGCTAAGATGCTGAGCCAAAAATTAACAAGACTCCTAACAATATTTATTTGCCCCAGCGTCATTTGAACATTAACAAAATAAACGATAAAAGGCCATCAAAAACATTTAACAGATTCCACTATGAAAATAATCGTACGAGTCACTAAATACTTTAAGAAATACTGCAAGTTAGGAAAAAAAACAAAGTTCTTTTTAAATAAGAAAATGACTTTTACCAAAATTTTGTACAGGGAACTAATTGATAATATTAGTCTTGGTTGAAACAACTGAAATAAATACGTCTGGTCACTAAACAAACGTTAAGACAAGGCAACTAGCTCCAGTTTAGCCCAGTCATCATTCGGTGCCTTCATTCACTTTGGATTAGGAATGCTATAACAGAGAGAGAGAGAGAGACAGAGCAAAACTTAAAACCACATAGTCATGATGTAACAACAACAGAAATAAATTAGAATTCGCACGATAAGAAATCTTATATGGGTCTTTCAGGTTTTAACTATGGCTCAATAAAACGACAGTAATTGAAACACGAGTATTCAAAAAAAGAAAAAAAATCTTACACAGATTAACTTCTTTCAAGATTTAATATATGGGCCTTCAAAAGGAAACACAATTTAAAGATTAATTCCTAGCCAGTAAATAAATACAGAAATAAAACTTACATAAAACAATCATCAGTAAAATCTAAATTCTGTTTGCCTTTTGCGATTAGGTTTAAATATCTCAGGCTTCTACCGGTAATCCAGAATGCTGATCCACAACTTGTTACGCAAAGCAAGACAGCGTTACAGGCGACAACCCACATTCAGCCTTTATGGCAAAGCCTCTCTCAAAGAACAACCAGCACTTAAGTCACACTATACGAAAGGTGCTCACCGTTTCTCTTTCTACCGCAGTACATGGCTGTATAGTAAATACCGGCAGCTCAGCATCTACATATACACCTGTATACTGCACAAGCCACCGTGTGGTGCGTGGCAGAGAGTACACTGTACCACAAACCAAAGCAGTAGAACCGACTCTGAAGACTTAAACCCGCGAGCATAAAGAGAGACAGGAAGCAATAATTCTTCAGATATGGTAAGCATGCTTTCAGCAGCCATCCAGAAGACAACGAACCGATCGTCACTCCTTGGTGAGCAACCCCAGTTACTACGCTAAACAGTAGGGTAACATTGAGGCCAGGAGATACTGCACATTCTTTTAAATCAGCTTGTCGTGCGTCTTCTCAGCGGACGCCTGCGAACCCGTCACCAGGGTCCCGAAAACCAGAAAGATATGATTAGCGGCAGATATTGATGCTGACGTATGCACGGCTCAACTACAGAGACGAGTGCAGTATGTCATCCAAATGCGAGGACGACACATGAGACATCTCCTCTAATAGGTACAAGGGTACAGTAAACCGTAACATGTAACACGCTGAAATAGTATAGTACTCCTTCTTAAATTATGGTATGCGTAAAATTTGAGCCCAATTACGAGGGTACATAATGGAAAAGCTTACATTTCAAATACGTTTGTGTTCACTAGGACAATATTTTGTAACGAATTCAGTGGCGGCCCGTGATAACACATTCACAACTATTCTTGAACGGCTCTTTTAGGAACCCACGCTTAGTGGAATGTTTTCGCTTCTGTTTTCAAATATTTTCACCAGTGCCAGTTTTTGCAGTTAATTGTGATCCACCCTATACTGTAATTGTGTAAGGCATAAAAGAGCGAATTTCAGAGAACATTCAGTGGCATTGTTAGTTTTGTCTCTTTTATGTATCATTTCCCTTGAAGAAAAGATAAATAACTGTTTGTAAATAACATTAGGTACAATACCTTGTCATGTCGTTCTGACTCCTATACAACATATACAGAGACGACAGTAGATCTCATTAACATCCTTGTTTTGTACTCCCTCCAAAAGATGGTTAAGTTACTTGAGAATCTCTATAATACTTCCGAATTTATTCAAATGGCGCCTTAGGACCCAAAGACTTGATACGACAACTCCATCAAAGAGGGTTAGGACTTTAATAGTGGCAACTCTTTATTTACCACTTAAAAGACATAAATGTTTAAAAATCTGACTGTCCATCAAAATATTCACCAGCATTGTGCATAACCCGTTGCCAGTGATGTGAAAGTCGCGGGAAACCCTTAGCAACGCCAGTTGTGTTGACAATTCGCTTGGAGCAGTCTATTGTCCGAAGAAATTCTGTAACAGTTCTGACGCGAATGCCATGAAATGCTTTCTTCAATTTAGGAATCAAGTCGAAGTCACAATAGCTCAATTTCTGGAAGTGTGGTTGGTGGTACAGCGCTTCCAAGCCCCATCGATCGAACAAATCAGTCATGCACCCTTTTCCTGCTAAATGAGAGGCGGGTTCTGTAGGAAGCGACGCCGCTTCTTTCTCTAAGCTGTTCCTTTTCGGAACACAGTCCGGACTTAAGCCCTTGTAACTTCAACTTCATTCCTAAATTGAAGGAAGCACTTCACGGCATCCTCAGAACTGTTACAGAGATTCGTAGGGCAATAGACCGCTGCACTGTCAGCAAAAATGGCGATGCTAGGGCACCCTACAACTTCCACATCGCTGGCAACGAGTTATACACACTGCTGGTGATCTCAATTTTGAAACATGTACTTATTTTGTGTAAGTCGTAAATAAATAGTAGCAACCATTAAAGTTCTCATTCTTGTATCTCAGTTGCTATAATCGCATTCCTAGACGAAGTCGCTAGCCCCATAAATGCTGTGTCCTCCAATACGGAAGAAGAAAGTTTTAGTCTTGATGCTGCAGTAAACTAATGCCAGCCATAGGAACAGAGTTCCTTATCCACAGATGAGTTTTCTTTGAAAAATTTCAAGATACTCCACAATCTCTGAGGGGTGAAACATATGACATTGTCGACAGTGGCTCGTTCGTCGTATGCGTACGTTAAGCATCCGTCTTACTGCTTGACAAAAGTAAGCTCTGTATTAAGGTAGACTGTCACTCCTTTACCCTCATTTCACCTCCAGAGCATTCACAATAAATACAAAATTCGTCTGAAAAGTTTGATGAATGGTCTCCAAAAATAAAGAGCAAAAGAGTTAAAAACCTAATACGTTTACAGAGCTCCAGAGTAATCACCATTAGCTGCAAAGCACTTATGACATCCGTTATAAAGCTGATGGAAACTGTCATTAAACTCTTCTTGTGAAATCACTCTAGGCACCGTGCTCACAGGTTGTTGGATATCCGCATCATTACAGGGGACGAGATCTGGTGTTACCAATACGATCTGGATACCAAGGAACACACAGACACACGATGCTCATCGTCTTCCTAGCTCCTCTCGGGTAAAAATTCCTGATGTATGGAACTCTTGCCGTCGAAAGCAGGCGATCAACATCGTCTTAATCTTCGGTTTTGTCAGTCAACTTTTTTGGGAGGCTGGAAACCGGTGGACTTCATGCCACTGACTGTCGCTTGGTGTTCACTTGGTGTCCCAATCGTATTGGTAGCACCAGGTCTCATCTCCTGTAACGAAGCGAATATCCAACAACGCTTGACCACGGTGCTCCGATCGATTTCACAAGAAGCGTTTGCCGAAAGTGTCCAGTAGCGTTACAACCGATGTCAGAAGTGTGTTGCAGTTAATGGTGATTGCGTTTGAAAGCCTGTAAAGGTATCTTGTTTGTGACCCTTGTTTTCTTTGTTTTATGAGATCTTTCACCCAACTTTCCAGACGCATATTCTACGATACTACGCTGTAGCAAGAACACACTCACATGGAGGCTCTATTGCAAAACTTTCCACCATAGTCATGAAAATGGCTCGCAGCTGTCGGTCTTAATGAAATGACTAGGCACAAACTCTTCACAACGACATGTTAAGAACCGAAGGCTCTCTCTTCATGCTCATAAAAATCGTATACCTGAAGCGAATAGCTGACGATTAGGAAAGCGATTAGCACTTGTATACCTAGCTGCTTTTTCTTCTCTGATAAGTAGTTTGCCATGAGCAACAGTTCGACGAATATTTTTTTTTTTCACGCCAGCGTTTAGAGAAAAGTAGAAGTCAAAGTACAGCGAAATCTAGGTCCAGTCGCAGAGTTCTAAGGGATCAACAGACAATAACCCCCCCACTGGCCAAACAAATTACAGGCAGCAGTAAATATATCCTCATTCTATAAGAAACCACAGAGTTGCTTTGGAATGAAATAAGGATTTCTGAAGCAAAGTGAGTGAACAGCAACTGTACTCCAAGACTTATCGTGACACCCAAAACGGAAAACACTCAGTGTTGAGTGCGATAAGCGTTGAGTTATGAGATGGAAGAATATAATACTTTTTTTTAAAAAAAAAGAAGTAAAGGACAAACTTGATGTTGACCCCTTTTCTACGCCTCTTTAAAACTACTATGGAGCCTGCTAGACGCAAGCAAGGCATCCAGCGGGCAATTTCAGTATCAAAATGCTATCTTCTCGCAACTTATCTCGCTACAAAATTACTTGAACTTATGTTTGCAATACTGGAACTCCATGAGAAACTGCATGCCGCCGCCACTTCTCGCCAGACTGAATCGCCTTCCCATCCGATCTTAGACTCTTCGTACGAGTTGAGAGTAACGGCGGAACGATGTTCTGCTCGGCTACGGAAGCAATAACGAAGAGATCTTTTCAGTAAGCGTCGTTCGGTGTAGCCACTGTTTCATCAAGCGACAAGCCTTGAACAGCAAGTGAGGGAGCAGTCACTTTTCCAATACTCGTTGCAAAATTTCATTTTATTAAATGATCTATCCACTATTATAAACGATTTATAAGTAATTCTCGCAGTGAAAAACCAGTTTTATATCATATTTACTCAACACACCTGACGCGTAGCATTCTAATAGACTTTTACCTTCTTAGGAGCAAACGAAACAGCAAACCGTCATTAGTTTTTCCTCAGGCTGAGAAGCACGGCAGCCTACTAGAGCCCTCTCCGTGTCTGCAACACTTGCTTAGATTTGCTGCTGATTTCTCGTTGTTACTCTCAGTTTTGTTTCAACGTATGTGTTGTGCGTATGAACTCGTCACTCACATTCTGCAGAATACGGGAGTATCATTTCTTGTCAGCTGTCACTTCCTCTCATACTGCTGATCACTGCACTTACATTTAAAAGTGCTAGGACTTTTACGGATAGGCCATCAATCATGAATTTCTGTAATACTTTGCAGTAAAATGAAATTGATTATTAAAATACCTTGTTATACTCCCCTTTCTAAATCGCTGGAAGACGTGGTACCACCATTTATAACTACTATGCACCTGTACATCCGAGAGTAATTTGTACAGAATGTCATATCACTTAAAATTAAGAATTGGATGTATGTACACAGATCTGGGTTATTAGTTCGAACCCAAGTTCTTCAGTTTAGTTCAGTTAACAAAGTTTAAATCTAGTTTCCTAACATACGTTAACGGAAATGTGCCCCGCCCCAGAGAAATAAATACTAAGAGGGAAAATAAGTACGCATTTTGCGTCACATAATTCAGGTTTCCACTACATGCAGTAGATACACAGGCAGCGATATGTTTACCTCCTCAAATTCATTAATGGTGTACAAATAATTATGCCTCTCGCGAGAGCCGTTGGATTATGCACGGGTTACAAGGGACACATTCCGTAACCGTCGCTTGTAGCATGTAGACGAACAGCATCAGCTGGTGAAGACGACACTAATTATATTGATGCCACGGCCTTTAAAGAATATCTGAAGATGACTGATTGACGTCGAAACTTGCTGAAATTTGTTGTGAAATCTGACGTATATGTAACAAAATGTTAAGAATCAGATAAACTTATATTCGAGTATATCTTAGGTAAAAGGAATCAATTGGCCCGAGAACCTTCCACTACGAAACAGTCGTCTCTCGAGATTACTTCGGTGCAGTATCCGCTCTTCTGTAGAGGAGACGGGGAAGTGCACATAGCTGGCCAAACGCAGATCGACTTTCAGCTTCGTACGAGTAGCCGCCCAGAGGGGCCGCGAAAAGTGCGATAGCGCCCCCCACATTAATTCATCCAGAATGGAGGACGCCGCTGCCTGCTTAATTTCGTTTGAGGTGAGAGCACTGTCCATGGCCGCCCTTTCTAATTACAGGAAGAGGCCAACCCCCCTGCAACCCTTCCCCCCCCCCCCACCCCCACCCCTTCCCGGGACCGCCCTCGCTCCTTAATTAGTAGATAGGAGGCACCTGCTCCGGCCGTTTAAATGGCCCGAACCATCTGTTCTCGGCTTTCCTCTTACGCCCCCCATTATCGCCAGCTGAGAGTTAGGGCCTCACTAAAACTGATGAAGCGACTAATTTGCTTCCTATTTCGCTCCCTCTTTTGGCGCTAACCTTGTTGGACTATTAGCGGCAGCGCCAGGCGGACTGTCGTGAGACCTCTAATCAACATGCAATCTGCAAACGGAATGTAGAAGCCATCTCTCATATGACAGTATATAAAAAGTGAAGCGGATGTTACTGATCACGACTACACGCTGTCACCGCCTATAGACTACTGCTTCCATGTATCAGAGCTTTCTGGTGAGTTCTGGACTGAAGAAATACCGGCATGTATGTGACACCTGTATGGTTTGGTGCCCATATCGACATCATGAACACATTTTGTCTGAATTATGGGTGATGACAGACGCACGTAAAACGTTACTTCTACTGAAGTTGAAATAATTCAGTTGCCAGTTGCTAAACAAGAAGCTTCCGTACCTGAGATTAATAGAGCAGGATGCCGCTTAGAGCAGACTTAACCGTTTCAAACTTCTCTATAGAACTACGATGGTGGAGTACAATGTCTGAATACGGGGAGTGTCCCCAGTGTCACGAATCAAATGAAAAACCCTTCCGATAACTGAGCTAATTCAAACAGAGTCAGATACACGAGTGCAGTCCCAAAAAATCAGTGACTGACATCATGCACATTTTGTTTGTTCATGTGAGATTCGGTAGCGACCTAACGTTATTGAGACTCCATGTGGAGCTGTAGATAGACGCACTCTTCCCGCGAAAAGGGCTGGACATCGATCCATGTGTGATTAAACAACAGACGGCATAAACATTCAGATCGTCAAATTGATAGCTTTAACGTTTCTCCAAACCCTTGTGCCACACGCTGACGACTTTTTTTATCAATAGTTAATGCGGCTTTTATGTTCAGGCTTTTACTCTGTGCTTTATTTACCAAATTCAGGAGCGGAATAAAAACTTTCCTAACACGAATGAGTACACACGCCTACCCCTTTAGTACTGTGTAGTTTAGTTTCGGAATACGTTACGTATTGGGTTTCCGCATAACAGAAACGCTAGAATTGATTTCTGTTACCTAGAAAAAAAAGGGATACCTCTAGAACCGAAAAACCGAATCGTTTAATTTGTGAAACACGTTCTGCTCTTGAACAATATGTTGAATGGAACAAACTGTCGGAAATAAATGTTTTAACAGTACCATAACAAAGCAGTGTCTCAGCAAAGATTGGACAGCATACTTGATACGAAATGGGTATTCCTTTGGTAAATCAACGCCGTGGAGTGTTACTTCGCTCCCATTTGCTTGAGTAATAATGCAGTAAATCCAAATCCAGCAATATGAGACATCACTCAGAGGGAGTACTTCATCTAGACAATTTACTTTCATGTATATGAGTATGTTGAAAAGTCCTTTAGCGTCCCTGGCAAAATGTTCATTGCCATCCATTTCCTATGATTTGCTTGCGTCACTGTACACATTAGTGCAGCTATACATCAAGAACGACATTCGCCTTCATTGACACAATAAACTACCCCTGTATTTCTATGGCACGCAAACCTATTTTGAAAGTAATTTTTATTCGGAGAATAGGGCCATAAAAGGAATACAGAGATGGTGGAATACCTTCACCAACAACATACCCTGTGCCGATGTTCTACGTTTGCACCCAAACCTCATAGCATTGAGGATATGTACTATTGCCGATGGTGATCATCCATTAGATTGGACGATTGGTGCTATTCGAGTATGCATTCCACTTTTTCGTTTCCACAACAAAGAAACGTGCTAAAACTCTCATCGCGGACGAACACGACGCACGCAGTTGGCACGAACATCCATGAAAATGCGTCAAAGCATTCGATTCTAACTAGTGGCTTCGGAAACACCCAATACTCCAAAGTGGCAGAGGTATCTGCGCAAGTAGAGCCAGCAAGGCAAGAATATAACGGGCAATCTCCATCAGGCGGTTGTGGAAGGTAGGAGACGAGATACTGGCAGAAGTAAAGCTGTGAGTATCGGGCGTGAGTCGTGCTTCGGTAGCTCAGATGGTAGAGCACTTGCCCGCGAAAGGCAAAGGTCCCGAGTTCGAGTCTCGGTCTGGCACACAGTTTTAATCTGCCAGGAAGTTTCTTAACGCCACACAGTCAGGTAATGCCCAGGAAGTAAATAGCTTTCCCTTTGATAGCTGGGAGGGAGGGAAAACAGTGTTACTTAGTGTGCAGTATTCGTTAATTCGATGCATCACTCACGTATAATCAGAAAAAGAGGGACAATTGTACGAGAGCTATTCGGAAAGTAAGGTCCGATCGCTCGCGAAAGGGACATCACTGTGAAAGTCAAAGTATTTTATTTGCAGCATTGAGCTACACCTTCCAGCCACTTCTCTACATAGTCTCCGCTCCTCCTTAGACATTCGTCGTAGCACTACAAAATTTCGAGTACCCTCGTCTTAGAAGACAGCCATCTGTGCTTTCCACCAATTTTCTGTCAGGATGTTGTCTGTGTCAGAATGTTGTCTTCATACCCAGCGGTTCATACAAGCAGAGATAAAACTTAGGGGGAGCCAATTACGGGCTGTAATATGGGTGATCAAACACGTCCCATCGACAGCGCTGCAGGACTGTCTTCACTGCCCATGCAGAGTGCAAGTGAAAATTATCACGAAAAAGGAAACGCATAACAGTTATGTTACGTGGAGTGCATGGCGTCAGGTGAAATCTCTCACAAGGCCCTCATACTTGGCGGGAGACACTACTTATCTTGGCATCTTTAGGTGTTCACCGTGCGCTCAGAAGTGAAAAGAGTGACGTGACGCGATCGACGGGCATATTAGAGACACTGGCCAACATACATGTGCAGGACTTCATCGGATATTCACTGTGGTTTTCATTTTGCGCCCGATCGCACCTTACTTTCCGAATAACCCTCGTATGGTTTTCTCAGAATCCTGCTGCTCTGCCAGAAAAGAAAGCTACGCTAATTGAAAGTCACTTCCGGGTTATGTAAGGACTTTCAAGCAACGCTAACAGCCGTTTCGATAGCCTGTGCCATTGTATCCGTCTTTTAAGTAACTGTCAATGCCTCTCTCTCGGTAAATATACGAGGGGCGTTCAGAAAGTAAGCTCCGATCGGTCGCGAAATGGAAACGACTATGAAAATCCGATAAAGCTTTGCACAGATGTGTTGGGTAGTGTCTCTAGTATAACCCCAGTTAGCATCACGTCGCTCTTCTCATTTCTGAGCTCGCAGTGAGTGCGTAAAGATGTCTAGAAAATAGTGTCTGCCGCCAAGTACGAGGGCCTGGTGAGAAATTTCGCCTGAAGCTATGCAGCTAACATTACATAACTGTCGTGCTGTTTCTTCTTCAAGACAATTCTCAGCCGCATTCTGCAGGGGCAATGAAGATGCTCCTGCATCGTTTTCAAATGGAAATGTGAGATTACCCACAATACAGTCCGCAATTGTCTCCCCCTGAGTTTCATCTCTGGTCACATGAACCGCTGTCTTTGAAGACAACATTTTGACACAGACAACGAGGTGTAGGCCAGCGTGGAGAATTGGCGGAAAGCACTGGCGGCTGCCTTCTATGATGAGGCTATTGAAAAGTTGGTACAACGCTATGACAAAAGTCTAAGTCAGAACGGCGACTACGTAGAGAAGTAGCTGAAAGGTGTAGCTAATTGTTACAAGTAAAACATTTCTGATGTTCACTGTGGTTTCAATTTGGCAATCAATCGGAGCTTACTTTCTGAACAGGCCTCGTATATTTCTCCTTACAATTTCTATGGTATTAATGAGAGGCCTGTGAAGTGGAATGTACTCTCTCCAAGTGTCCTTAGTAGTAAGAATTGTTTTTTTTTTTTTTTCGCTACGCTAGGGAATTGCTACTTCTGATTCCGATTTTATGAGCATGGCTATCTCACGAAATTCATTAACATACAAATACTGTTTTCAGTTAGTTTCTATTGCAGTAAATTCCGAACACTATGCCACCAATTTAAGTTATACTTAGAATACACTCCTGCTCTTTTTTTTTCCTGTTGAGAAAAATGGCTGAACTACAGCATTTATTAATTGTCATGAAGACATTTCAAAGATATCAAAATGTGCAAATTCAGCTACACAATACTGTGGATATTTACAGCTCCATTTCAGCGCTTCTTCAATAGCACATTATGAATTAAACAGCCACATTTCTATCTTGGTTCAGTGCTAATAAACACAGCAAACGTTCTGAAACAAAAGCAGATGCCTGCAGCAAACTTTACTGTGAACCATGAACAAAATAAAAGCTTAAGCGTGTGACTGCTAAAGAAGCAGCGAAATAGAAATGTAACTATCCAATGTAATTATAAATCCACATATATCTGAAGGGCTTTCTAAAATGAAATCAACTATTTGGTAATTACGCACAATTTGGTACCAAGCAAAGCAACGGTCACCAAGTGAAACAGAAGTGTGCTTTAAACGAATTTAGCAACTGGAATTGACCCAAGGGTTTCGAGATCCATTTTACACCAATAAAAAGAACCAGTATTTTTGACTTACGCATTCCTGTACTCTTCAGTTTCGATTACCATCTTTACTGACATTATTCTTGTGATTTGCTTTAGTCGAACATATTCGTATTCCATAAAGAGCATGTAGACATTCTTCACGGTGGGGATTCCATAAAGAACTCGTTTAAATAACTCGTTTTGTGCCCCTGAATGATGGTGCTGCAAGCGTCGGCATTTGCCATAAACGTTTGAAATGGTGATGAGAGACGCTAGTGACGCAGAAAGAGCTCAGAGGGTGAGCTTCGCATTGTCGGAAGGCGGCTGCGCGGATGCGCCGCTTGCGACGCGGACGTCGACGCCCCGCAGAACTGCCACAGCTGCCGCCTACACTGCCCAGCGCCAAGGACCAAGCTAAGCTACACGCCTTGCCAGCCCTTCTACAGCTGAGGACCTCTTCACTGCCAGACGCACCTTTCACGTCACTCTCGCCCGCGTGACTTTAAATTCCAGCGGATTGCTACTAAGCAGCAAGAACCTTCAAAATTATTTCACCATTTTGTAAGTTACAGTATCTTAACTTACAGTATCGCTTCACGCTTAAGTACATCATTAGCGATATTACACTCTCTGGCGATAAAATCTATTTGTTCAAACTCATACCTCAGCACAGATTTTACACTGCAGACTGGAACAAGAAAACGGGGATTTTTGAGAAATTTGTCGAAAATGAAAATAAAGCCAATAATAACCCTTTATTGACACAAATAAAAACAATAATATTCCTTTAAAGTCAACAAATAAAATCAAACGAACCTATATGGTTCAAGAGGCCTTTTCAGTTCTCAAAGGTCTATGATTTATATCTGCAGACTGAAGCGACGAATGAAAATTTGTACAAAGACGGGGATTCTAACCTGGGTCCCGTATTCACTAGGCAGATTCGTTAACCACTACACCATCGTGCCTTTCAAAACCATATTGCCATGGTGGTGTAGTGGTCAGCACATGTGCCTA
Organism: Schistocerca nitens; assembly: GCF_023898315.1. NCBI lineage: Eukaryota > Metazoa > Arthropoda > Insecta > Orthoptera > Acrididae > Schistocerca > Schistocerca nitens. The sequence goes on along the minus strand of NC_064614.1, from coordinate 397,678,847 downwards.
GTGAGCAGGAGACACGAGTTTCAACCCCGTCCTTGGTATATATTTCTATTCGTCGCTCCAGTCCGCAGATAGACAAAATTGTCGGATTTTAGAAATAATGTGCTGTTGACAGTGTTCTCCTCTATATACGAATTCGTCCCACTCGTATTTAGCGCTGAGGCTCGAGATTAGTCGCTGCAACTTCTTACCTCTAATGTACAATTTGTACCTTCAATTCATAAATTTATTTCAGCCAGACTGCGTGTCCTGGTGTTGATCTTGCTGCAGCACCAAAAATTAAAAAAAAAAAAAAACTCTAGGGGACCCGTGCAGTCTCAATGATACGACAAAATCTCAACGAAATTATACAACACGGTTACAGAATAAAATTCACGTAGCTGCCGCGGTCTTACATCGGAAGTGTGACGTTAGACTACCCGCTTGAAGATAGACACCGTAAAGTCACACACTGATCTAATTAGTCTTCGTAAAGTACATCGGCTTTGCTGTCCGCCCAGTAACAATAATTCTGCTAGTTCGTATGACCGGCCATGTGAGAGCTGGTCTCCAACTACATCAACAATATGTCCAGAAAAACATTTATTTGGTTTATTATTGTATCAATTTTTGTACTATTTGAAACTTCAACAGCCAAAGTCGTAAACCGGTAGCTAAATTTCTCTCGCAACAATGTGGCGGCAGCTATGTTGAGCTCAGTAATGCTGAAGCGCCACTGCCTCCTTGTTCCGCGGTAGCACCCACTTCTCGTTCGTTCAGTTTCAGGAGGAGAGGTTGCAAATCCCCGTATTGTCATACAGTTTTAGGTTTCCCGTCCGTTCCCTACACCGATTAAGTCGAATGCCGGTAAAGTTCCTTAGAAAAGGACACTATCGATTACCTTCCCCCTCCATGTTCTATTCGAGCTTATTTTGCGTCTTTAATAAGCTAGTCGTTTACGGTCGTTTACGAGACGCTAAATTCTAACCTTCTCTCTTTCCTCTTTTCGCAGTTTTTTTTCACATCTTCATTTTTATTTTTCGTATAAAATATATATTGCCTCTACAACGTTCATCTGTTTTTTTTTAATCGAGAAAAAGGAGTATTAGTGTTTAAAATCGCGTTGGTTACAACGTCAATAGAGACGGAGTATTCGGGAGCACCAGCGTTCAACTGCGTATCCTCCTATCCAGAATCAGTTTTCCCGTGGTGTTCTTGAATCGCTTAAGACATTCTCTCGGCGGATCCGTTTGAAAAGGAGACGGCCAAATTGCTTCTACATACTTACTCAATCCGAGATCGAGATCTCGTCGTCGACAGGGCGTTACACCTTAATCTTCCTTCATTTTCTGGTTACTGAGCAGCGAGGTTGTTTGTAGAGGACACAAACTGTTTCGCAGTGCAACAAATTTCAAATGGTTGCTGTCATGAAGCATTTCAAAACTTCCCGTTTCATTGTGTCAATCTGTGCTACCATATTGTAAATGAAAGGTAACATAAAAAAGAGTTTAAAGATACTCTATGAAACAAATACCCTTGCACTTATGGTGTGACTGAGCAAAAGACTGCGTAATGACTTTGACACGAGTTGCACAGTACAAATAGTGTCACATCAAAGTCTCTCGCAATAATTTTCAGTATAGTATCCCATTTCTCTCGGGATCTGGTTATTAACGAAGAATGCAATGTGTGTCCATGAAACACCTTTTTCTCTGTTGTAAACTTACGTGTTCGCAACACGTCGCAGCTCACATTATCTGTAGTATCAATATCGTAGTCCTGAATCGCAAATCGCTTCTGAGAGCATGCCTGCCGTAAAAGATGTGCAGATTAGCCATCAACTTCAACGTGTTCGTGTGCAAATCTCAGCGTCAGGCACATGTGAGTCTTAATTGATATCATCAATCAATCAGTGACACATATTTCTGAAGCTGTCAGTCTTTCAAAGTTAGGACTTATAAACATCCACATAAATCTTTTCCATATTTCTTGCTTCACAGTTACATAAAATAACGAATAGACAGCACGGTACGTATTGGCAGAATAGATACGCTGAATAAATTTCGTTCTTGCCGCCTCACGCGTAGGCCGCTTCATTTTGACACAAACGTTACTATTAGCAACCCCGTTCCTCGTCTGTAGCTGCCCTGGCAGCTGTTCTTTGATCGTCCTACTTTGCACAAGGACTGACATGTGTGACGTGAAGGGTGGCGTGACTTTGGCTTTTCAGAGGAAAATGTAAGCAGCGGCTTCACTGTAACTACGAAGAAAAGACACGCACAATACCACTGATACGGACTTTATCAGTAGAACGGGAATACTGAGGTTGCAGACACCAGCAGCTGGGATCTCGAGTTCGATTTCTGGCAATCAGAGTCCTCTGCAAGATAATATATCTTTGAATATCTACCGACATTTTAAACCAAAGTGTTCATTCGTTGTAACGGTAAATGTTAACAATATATGAAACAATTTTCCTCGCTACAGTTGTAATATATTTGGTATGAAATGGCATGTTTATAATGTGTGTTTCCTTTCCACTGCGCTTTGCAACTCGGGCAGTTGCGAACTATAACTTTTTCCAGCCGTAATATGAAAATGTTGTTTATTGGTATTATTCAATAATTTTTGACCCACAGATACTTTCGCTTACAATCAAATACGAACCTGATATTATAGATTTTTATTGTTGTGCATATTTCTTAATCATGACAATAACTGAATTGACTCTTCACATGCCTTAAAAATATAAGTTAAGTTACGAACATGTTCCATAATGTTCGGGAAGCAAAATAACAAAATGTGTGATGTTTGTTGACTACGTAAAAGCAACAAGTGTCTGTCGATTCTTTCTAGCATCTTATTTCACTATAAGATTTTCATAAACTTAAGTACTTCGTATAAGCTATTTTCACCTTTTGGAATAATATCCCTGTAGAAAATCCCCAAACTTTATTTTTTATTGTTAATTGTAATTAAAGATTATTGAGAGGTAATAAAATTTATATTACAAAGAAAATGTTAATAATAATGAATGGAAATGTAGCACTTTTTATCGACAGTTGAATGTATAGATATTTTACTAAGTGAGACCGTGTTGTTGGAGGCTGTAGATGCCTTATCTGGCGGTTTGAGTACTACGTACGTGTTACTGCCCTGCCACAGTGTTTCTGAACTATTGTTCCGTTTGGTTTTCTTGTTTTTAGACCGTCTGAGTGGCTTACTCGTGATGCGAATTACTGCCGCCTCATCAGCGGCTATACTGCCAATTAGCTTAGAGGTCTCCTGGTAATGTTTACAGTTTTTTGTGGACAATCAACGAGTATAAACTAACAATGGTGCTGTCCATTCCATGTTTGTGTGATGTGCTTACCGAACGATTACTGGCTTATTTTGTAAGTAAAAAATTAATGTTACTGCCTCCTTTATTCAGTACCGAGAGGTATCGCTAAGTATAGGAATTACTGACAGTGTTGTTGACAGTGTTATTTAGCAGTCAAATAGCTGTAGAGAAACTATTTCGTCACATGACTGTAGAAACGTCTAGCATTTAGAATGTTTCTGATAAGCATAAGCTGTTATTACGTCATATGAATCGAGTGACGTGTCGGCAACCCAATTAGTACATTACTTTGTTGCATCTCTTTTTTCAGTATACTTCCTTACGGAAAACTTTTCTAAAAGTCCCCTAAATATGAATACATTACTTTTGTTTTACACCACAAGGATCGAGTTCTCCTTTTGGTTTCTTGTGGTATTTTATTATTAGGTACGCTTTAAGGGTATCAGTTAAGCTGGTTCATTTACTGTAGATTCTCATTTAACATGGTACTGCATGCTGAGTCCACGAGTTTCTGCCTCAGTCGCTATTAAATCTTTGCTGCAGATGTTATGTGGTGACACCAACAAAATAATCACCGTGGATGTTTTATGCTTGCGTCATATCAGCTTCTAAATACATCAGTACAATAAAGACTAATAGATCCTCTCCTCCATTCTAAGAACGTCGAATAATTTAAAATGCGGTTTCTTTGAAGAAAGTGTGTTTCACATCAACGAAATTTTGTTTTTGAGATGACAAGATCATTTAAAAACATTATTCAGCCTCAGATATTCCTTTGCACAACTATCTTTTGCCAGTGCCTGTGGTACACACGAGTCTACTCGTGACAACGTTAAATAACGGTTATTCAACTTTCTGTCATTTTATATTACTGACGTTAAGATAGCCTTAGCAATACAAGCAATAACTTAATATTCGCAAAACTAAAGTTCCCTAAAACGGAAAAGTGCGCTTTTATTTGAAATATCAGCATCATTGCCCTCAGGTGGTTGTGAAAGTGTTTGAGTGTGAATATGCAATTGTTTAGATACGAAAAATCAAATTGAAGACTTTGTTCTGAAATAATGTTTTCAGATTTCACTTAAAATTCACGACTTGAAGAACATATTCTAACATAAGGTAGTAAGCTTGTTTGTATTACGTATGTATGTAATAGAGTATAGGGCTTTCAGAATGTTTTAGAAGTGAGTCTCAAACTGAAGGACTGTGTATATCTCTAAAATTTTAGCAAAATGAGTAATTGGAAATCTTGGTTAACGAGGATGTAATAATTTATTATTGTTAAATGACATATTTATGAGATCATTTGTACAAAAATAGCTAAAATAAATTATTATATTTCTAATTTTATGGATTTTATTTGTAGTATTACACAGACTGCCTGATTTTTTTTAGGATCGCATAACATCTTCGCTTCCGTCGGAGACTGAAGCTCCGAGATCCCCATGTTTAAACTAGTGCCTAAAGATATGTTGCTAATATAAGGTGCAAAAAAAAGGCATGGACAAACTATCACGAAGCATTCCTCATACATAGAGGAATAAAATGCGTTATACTGACATGGGTCCGAAAAAGATTTATTTCCGCATTATAGCTCATTTTCTACTTCTCTTCATAATCATATTAATCGAGTGGAACACGCAGAAGCAGAACGTGCCAGCATTATAGGAAACGTTGTCCTAAATGAAATGATCTGCAGTCAACATTCGACGTCCATAGAAATGAAGGAAGTAAGGAAGAAAGGAAGATTAGTCCCATTGACAGAGAGGCTAGTACACGTCGAGCATAATCTCTGATTACGAAACAATGGGGAACGAACTCAGACATGCCCTTTTCAAAGGAACCATCCCATCATTTGTATGTAGGGAAATTGCGGAAAACCTAGTCTGAACCGTCGTCCTCCCGATTCCTTGGCCTCCGAGCTCTCCAGACCTAAGCCCACTAGACTTTTATTTATGGGAACATTGGAAAGCTCTTGTCTATGGATACCCGGTACACGATGTACAGAGTCTTCCCGTATTGTGAAAGGATGCGGAACAATGCTCAGTTCTCCAGAGATACATCAGTGCATGAGGAATTCAATGCGACAGAGGGTTGATGCATCTATCCTTCCTAAAGGAGGGCATTTTAAATAGTTAATTTAGAAAAGTACTTACTACTGTGCTGATACGTTCTTTTCCTGCGTGAAACGTAGTGGTGGTACGTGACATTGTTGCAGTGCTGCACAACACCAAATGATTTTACACTTCACATGTCCTCTTTTATTATACCTTTTTGTTTTAGGAAGCGTAATATTTACCGTGAAGTATGTTACAGTCAACTTCCTTGGTCGCGCAACGTCCTATTGCTTCGTTACGGACCCAAAAAGCGATGTCGAGTTCGAAGCACACCAGGGGGGTTTGTAGTACAACTGCCTGGTGGAGAGCGCGGCCTTTTGTATGAGGTGCGTTCGATAAATAACACCACACATTTTTTTCTGAAAGCAGGATGTTTTTATTCAGGATTCCAATAGACCATACTGTGCCCCTTTCATTTGGCTACAAAACCATAGTTTTAAACAATGTGGTGGCATTACACCACCTTAATGGGCGGGCTTTTATGCCCGCGTGCTACCACTCTACTGGTCGACGTCTGAGCCAACGTCTTGTTGCATCGATAACCTCCCCGTCATCCGTCATCCACGTACTGCATCCCGCGGACTTCATCCTTCGCTGGGCCAAACAGATGGAAGTCAGAAGGTGCGAGATCCGGGCTGTAGGTGGATGAGGAAGAACGGTCCAATGAAGTTTCGTAAGCTTCTCTCGGGTTCGCTGACTTGTGCGAGGTCTTGTGTTGTCATGGAGGAAGAGAAGTTCGTCTGTGTATTTGTGGCGACGAACACGCTGAAGTCGTTTGTTCAGTTCCCTGAGGGAAGCACAATACACTTCAGGGTTGATCGTTACACCATGATGGAGGACATCAGACAGAGTCCCAGAAGACGTTCGCCATTACCGGCAGAGGGCGTGACTTTGAATTTTTTGTTCGGAAGCGAGATGGTGTGGCGTTGGTCCATCAATTGCCATTTTGTTTTCGGTTCGAAGCGATAACCCCATGTTTTATCGCCTGTGACGATGTTCGACAGAAAATTGTCTCGATCACACTCGTAACGCACAAGCAATTCAGAACAGATGGTTCTTCGTTACTCTTCGTTAGACGGCGAGGAAACCTGCAGGCACACACCTTTGAGTACCCTAACTGGTAGACGTAAATTTAAGCAGCAAGATATTTGTTTGTGATCCGTCGATCACCTCGAATGAGAGTAAACGCACGTTCCAACATTGCAGGAGTCACAGCTGTGTGTGGAAGACCGACGCAACAGAGATCGGACACGTCTCCTCGACCTTGTTTCATTGATGACAGACGCCCTGCCCAGCGACTCACCCTGCTTTTATTCACTGCCAGGTCTCCGTAGACATCCTGCAAGCGCCTATAAATATCTGCGATGCCCTGGCTTTTCGCCAGAAAAACGCAGTGAACGGTTCTCCGTTTGTAACGCTCCTCCGTTACAGACACCATTTTGAAGGTTAGGTGTAGCTCCGTCACCTATCGGAACATCATGAAACTATAGGGGCAAAAGCAGGAATATTTCACGATATCCCCACAACAAATTCGACATTTTTTTCAACTGAAAGCGGCTGAGAAAGAAGTGTGTTGCAGTATTTATTGAACGGCCCTCATACTACGAGCAGGCACGGTTTGAGGTCTGTCTATATCATCAGGCAGCACCTTACTCACAGGGTGCCGCAGTCGGCGAACAAACTCCCTGACTAGAAACAGTTCCGAGTGCACCGTTAGATAGCACCACTCTATGGAGAACACTTCTCCTACAACGTTAATCAGTAATCTAAGCCGTTAGGGCACACCATTCCGCCAAGTAAAATATTTCCAATATTAATATTTCAACAGCAATCATTGTAATTGTGTTTCGTTTCCAATTTTGTTTTGTGTGTGGAAATTTGGGGAAATGTTTTCTCATCAGCATCACTGCATTTTACATTTTCGTCAATCCTAAATAAACTTTAGATTTCTTGCTAACATTGTGACATTTGGGTAAGTGGTAGAACATTGCGACTGTTCCTTTTACTGTAGCTATAATGTTTGTGTTTATCACGTATATCAATATTATTTCTAAAAACCTATTGTACTGTTGTGGCGTTGAATGCGACTAAGTGTTCTGATTTTTTATATCGCAGTTTTCTGGGCACTGTTGTATCTGACACGTTCTGGACAGTGAGGACAAGCTCGTCACATAGTTTCTAGGTTGTAGAGTCGACTGGAAATGAATGGTGTAAATAATTTACAAGATACAGACTTTTCACGTCTTTCTCATGAGAAGAATCGTCTTGTAAAGAGACTAGTTTTAAATATTTTATAAAATATTAATATTGGAAATCGATAGTTTAGAGAATATTTAAAATGGAAACACAAAGACAGTGATTGGTTATGTGACTGTGAAGTTAAAAACGCATTGTTGTACTTCCCTGGCCTTTTGTTTGGTATAGAACCCTCGTGGACGAATGTGAAAGCTACCGACATAAATCATCTGCGTACCAAAGTGAAGCTGTTCACATACAAAATTGTGTAACAGTGGCACTTTTTGGAACTGTCAAAGTAGCTAAACAATTGAATAGTGCCTATACAAAGAAAATTACGGAGTATAATGAAGAGGTTAGGGATAGGTATGTATTAAATGTTTTAATAAAGATTGAAATAGTTTCTGTAGTTCCTTTGAATTGGCCTAATGGAGTCATGATGAAACTGAATCGTCACGAAACCCTGGTATTTAAAGAGAACTGATTAATTTTAGCGCTGAATTGGATACAGCACTAAAATATCAACTAAAATAGCAACTGTTTGAAGGGAACAACCAAAATAATTCATACTGAACATCTGCAAATTATGTTGAAGGTATACCAAGAAGAAATTTCAAAGGAAATAAGCGAATTAGAATTTTTAGCCGTAATGGCAGATGAAACTAGTAATATATTAAACGTATTTCAGATCGCTGTTAGAAACCGATATGTATTCAGAGGAAAACCAACAGAAAGATTCTAGAGTTTCCCTGTTCCTTCCAAAGGTAGTGCACAAACGTTGGCTTCGAGTTTTCTTTAAGAATGAGACAAATGAAAAGTAAATGAGACTCCCCCAAAATTAATTGCACAGACTCATGGGGAGGCATCTCTGCCGACGTAAAAGTATTTGTGAAAAAATTCTGTTTGGCGCAGAATATGTACACTGCTACGCCCATCAAGTTAATCTTATAATGAACAAGGCGGCGTCAATCTACCGCGATGTGAAAATATATTGTGGGGGGGGAGGTGGGGAAGGGGGAGGGGGGGGGGGGGAAGGTGGGATGTGAGAAAGCACTCGTCTCGATCTTGTCCTACTAGGTGAAATCTTCAGTCTCGATCCATAAAGGCAGATCATGGCTGCAAGATTGTTAAGTGAATGAATCACATATTGGAAGGTGGATCTGTAATGAATAAAACTACAATTCGCGACGCTCTTGGTCACAAAAAAGTTCTTCCCAGTTGTAGCATTAATTATTGGTTGGATTTCTTCGGTAAAGTAATACCATTAGTCGAATTTCTCGTTGGTCTGCTGCAGCTTGGAAATACTAATACGTGCTCTGCCCATAAGGCCATTTCAGCATCTTAAATAGATGTTATCATGATCCCAGTGGTAAGGAATATACTGACTGCTCAACGAAGAAAAGGAAGATGGACAAGACTGAGTGGCGAAGAGAAGCAAAGGAGGTGTGCGATGTGGTAAGTTCTGAGGCTGAATATCGCTTCAATTACTCAGATCATTTTGCAATTTCATCATTGTTTCTTCCAGAAAGGTTCCCCTTGTACCTTTTTACGTTTCCTGAGCATGTCTTAAAGGAAGTGTGTTCAGTGAATACGTTTTTGGATGAGATGAAACTATGTCATGAACTGTCTTCTACCTACCTAGAACAAAAGTTTCGATCATTGTCTGATGCTGGTAGTCCAATAGGGAAGGTGTTCACTTGAGTGCTCGAAACTGTTGAAGATAATCCTCAAAATTCCCATGACGTTAGTTGAAGTACAAAGCCGCTTTTCAACTTTGAAATGAATAAAATCATTCTTTTGCAACTCTTTGAGCCAGGGAACATTGTCGGCAATGCCGATGAAATCCACTTAAAGAAGTCTCGTGACAGAAATCGCAGACTTCAGTCAGATGGTGAGAGACAAGTTTGCGTCAATAAAGATCGCAAATGTAAATTTTCAGTACAAGTGTGGTAAGAACAAGTGTACATTAAGTGCTTAATTCTGCTCTGTTTGCTGTCCTTTAAAAGACGAATGTCTTTCAGTTTTTCTGGGAATGTACCTCATTTTGCAACGATAATAGTTTTCCTGCATAGTCGATAAATTGTAGCATGCTCTTTGCCACAGCTACTTTTCTGTCATAGATATGTCTCTAACTTCTCGCAGCACTGTAAATTGATCTAAGAAATTGAATTTAGTGACCATCATACACTCTTCATAACCTCTAGGGGTGTTTACATCATAACAAATGTCGGGAATCCAGGTGCAGAGGTAAGGAATTTTCTCCCTCATAAATGTCTCAGATAAAAATGCAACATTGAAACGTAGGTGCAACACTCAACTCCAGGTATCTCTTGTGTCTCCCCTGACTGATTTGCTGAATAGTTGTATAAACTGAGCTCCAACATGGAAATAAAGCGTTTCCGATCCATAGAACACATTTCCTTCCTCTACGAGTCAGAAATATTTCGAGAAAGTATGGCCATACCTTTTCGTTACACCCTGCATATAAAATAAATTGTGTAGAGATATTAAAACGTATAAGAAGTGCATCAGCGGTTAAGTGTGCATCAAACCATTAATGTTGCTGGATAGAAAAGTAATGACATATTTGGTTCCAATAGCGGGTCTTCTGTATTGATACTTGCAACAAGTCGCCTTATAAAACCATAAAAAAACTTTTATTACTCTATTAACTAGCTTTAGAACTACTACTATCTCATATTCAAATGGTGGCTACTTTCAGGAGTTTTGCATTTTTTTAAAAAAACTGTGCAGCTAGTCTTTGGGACCGTGTCTCAGCTCAGGCGAAATTGGCTGGAATTATGTAAATTATCCTAATTTACGTACACAAGTAAAGAATTACGGTGTTATTTTATTATTTAATGGTTACGTAATTCCAGGAGTTGTTAAATATGAAACATAAAAACCAACCATTACACATAAATGTGGAGAACACAACACTTGATGCACTTAGTTTAACAATCTGCTACCCCTAGAAGCCTGTAATATGAATTATGGAACACTCTGTATGAGGCAGAGTACCCTTCAACTTATCTATGAATGCAGGCAACACAACAACAGAGAGTAGAGGAAGAAATCAATATAGTTTGCTTGGAAATCAACAGGAAACTCGGAATGGTTGAGGAATAGGAACGAGAGAGTGATTATAAAAAGTCTGCATAGATATGAATAGATCATCCTTTTGGAAGTATTATTTAACCTGATGTCTACATCTATGAACTCGGAGGTAAAATCAGATTTCTAAATAAATCATTATTGATAATTAATAAAATGTTCTATAATGCCATGGTCAAATGGATTTCACCTTAAAACCCAACGTTTCGTCCCCAACTGCGGAGGATATTTTCAAGGGAGATCGTAGCCTCTTTGAATGTCCGAGGAGTGGCCGTGCGGTTCTAGGCGCTACAGTCTGGAACCGAGCGACCGCTACGGTCGTAGGTTCGAATCCTGCCTCGGGATGTGATGTCCTTAGGTTAGTTAGGTTTAATTAGTTTAATGTTCTAGGCGACTGATGACCTCAGAAGTTAAGTCGCATAGTGCTCAGAGCCATTTCAACCATTGAATGTCCGATTCACACCCTGGCTCGCTACTGACTACAGCAAAATTCCGCTTCCTCGTGCTTCTAAAAAATGGTTCAAATGGCTCTGAGCACTATGGGACTCAACTGCTGAGGTCATTAGTCCCCTAGAACTTAGAACTAGTTAAACCTAACTAACCTAAGGACATCACAAACATCCATGCCCGAGGCAGGATTCGAACCTGCGACCGGAGCGGTCTTGCGGTTCCAGACTGCAGCGCCTTTAACTGCACGGCCACTTCGGCCGGCTCCTCGTGCTTCTGCGCAGTTGCGTGACGTCACGTGTTTTGAATACGCAAGCGCAACTGGCCGTTGTCCAGTGTCGTCGTCCGCTGTTGCTATCACCCCACAGTGGAACACCGATAATCTTCTGCAGCACCGGAATCCAGACGTTATTCAGTTTCATGCCCTCCTCCTTCCTATTGAAATTCATGGGGTGTTTTACAATCTCTTTGGCCTCTCTGTATAACTTTTCACGGTATCCGCTGTGTCTGCCAGTACTTCAGTCCTTTCAAAATGAATGCGGTGGTCTCCCGGCCATAAAGCATGTTCCGCAACAGCTCATCCGTTAATCTCCCCTCTTCTTCAATTGCCCTTGTGTTCCTTTTGAAGTACCAACGTACACCTCCCCACAATTACACGGAATCCTATAAATTCCAGCTTTTTCCAGCGGTTGTCAAGCATCCTTGACCGCTTTTAGTTGATCCTGATCTTCCGTGTGGCCGTTTAGATCGCAGCGATGTTCCACTTTTTCAAATTTTTTCCTGTGCGGTCAGTCTCGTCCTTAATGAATGGCAAAAAAACTTTCGATTACATCGGCGCTTGAGCATCGCTACGATTTTTACGCCATGGTCTTAACACACTCTTCACATCAGCGAACGAATAACCATTCTTGAGCAATGCATTGGTGAGATGTTTTAATTCTGCGTCAAGCAGCTATGGTTCGCAGATTTTTCTTGCTCTATAACCCAACATTTTCATGACGCCTCGCTTTTGTTATGGCTGGTGGTTCGAATCCCGATGTCGGTGTGCGTGGGTTTTCGATAAATCGTGTGGCCTAAGCTACCATCTTCTTTCTTGAAAACAAGCACATCAAGAAAATTCAATCTTACACCTGCTTCCTCCCTCACGGTAAACTAAATCTTCGCATTTACCCCGTTGAGATGTTTGTGAAAACGTTTCAGTTCCTCTCTGCCATGCCGCCACAAAACAAATGTATCATCCACATACCGGAACCAGATATTCGGTTCCTTGTTCGCAGTTTCCAATGCTTGCTCCTCGAATTTTTCCATAAAGAAGTTCGCTATAACCGGGTTTAAGGTGTTCCCCACAGCGACACTATCCGTCCGTTAGTAGAACTCATCGATCCATTTGAAATACCTGGTTGTGAGGCTATTTAAACAGTTTTGCAACATCGGGAGGAAACATCCGTTTCAGCTTTTGCAACACTTCATTGAGCGAAACGATAGTGAGTAGCGATACCACATTAAAACCAACTAATATGTCCTCCGGCTGTACCACTATGTCATTTACTTTACTGATAATGTGCTGAATCATTATTGTTTCAGTACTGAGGAAAGTGCGAACAAACAAAACAAAGAACTGCATGTAACTTTGAATGTCATATTTGTAAACTACTGGCTGGAGTAACACAAACACATTTTGAACGAAGGTTACATTGGTTTCAGAAATACTTAAGATTCCAAAGAAGTAATTTTCAGTTTCTTATTATTGATGCAAGTTTACGACATTTATATGCCCAGAGAAAAAGTCTGTCAATTGAATGTCTAATAAGATGTTTGAAATTTCGACGAAAATCGGGAAAAAGGCAAGGCGTGTAATCTGCAAGGAATAACAGAATAATGTAAGTGGAAGTAAACTGTCATTCTGATCTTTGAGACAATAAATATGCTTATCGACAAGAGAGGATATAAAATGTAAAATGTAGACTGACAATGGCAAGGCGTGATGACTGGGTGTTGTGTGATGTCCTTAAGTTAATAAAGTTTAAGTAATTCTAAATTCTAGGGCACTGATAACCATAGATGTTAAGTCCCATAGTACTCAGAGCCATTTGAGCCATTTTTTTTTTTTTTTAATGGCAGGGAAAGCATTTCTGAAGAAGAGAAATTTGTTAACATCGAGTATAGATTTAAGTGTCAGGAAGTCGTTTCTGAAAGTATTTGTATGGAGTGTAGCCATGTATGGAAGTGAAACATGGACGATAAATAGTTTAGACAAGAAGAGAGTACAAGCTTTCGAAATGTGGTTCTGCAGAAGAATGCTGAAGATTAGATGGGTAGATCACATAACTAATGAGGAAGTATTAAATAGAATTGGAGAGAAGAGAAATTTGTGGCACAACTTGACTAGAAGAAGGGATCGGTTGGTAGGGCATATTATGGGGCATCAAGGGATCACCAATTTAGTATTGGAGGGCAGTGTGGAGGGTAAAAATCGCAGAGGGAGACCAAGAGATGAATACACTAAACAGATTCAGAAGGATGTAGGTTGCAGTAGGTACTGGGAGATGAAGAACCTTGCACAAGATAGAGTAGCATGGAGAGCTGCATCAAACCAGTCTCTGGACTGAAGACCACAACAACAAAATCGACATTGCTATTCAACTTGTGCGCTGGACAAGCAGTAGCGGAAGAGAAAGACAGTTTATGATAGAAATAAAAGTGGAAGACAAATAGAGAAAACTGTGAAGATAAATATGACTTTGAAGAACTAATGAATAGAATATGTGCTAACTGTAAACAAAAGAAAGATGAAGTGTCAGACCAAAGAGAATAGCGACCCACTAAACATCACAATTTAGGGAACAAGTGAAAGATACCGCTCTTGAAAAGAATCATTAATCAAGATAGGCGAAGCAAGATAAGCATCAGAATTAAATAGATGCAAGCGAATAAAGCTTCCATTACCAAAATAACTGAACAAATATAAAACATTAAGAACGACTTTTTGGAAACTGTACAACTGAAAACAGTTATTTCTAGGGAAATATAGAAAGTCGAGGACCAGAATATAAGCTATAAATCGGCAATGCATTGTTTCAACACTGTTGAGTATAACTCATGGAAGACGAATTCCATTCGTTCTTCTGTTTATTCTTATTCCAGACAGACACACACACACAACACACATACATGCACACAGTCTGAATCTCTATCTGGTACAAAGGACAACAGCGCTTCAAAAATAAACTAATATAGATTCAAACTCCTGGTTTCAACCGAGGTTTTGCGGAGATTTTACTTGATTATGTGGCGAATGCTGCAACTGGAAAATCCCTACCACATATTTCCGAGTGGGAATCCCTCTGCCCCACTCCAATCTTCGTAGGATATTTGGCTCTCCGGAGAGGAAACGTCTATACCTTCTGTACATATGTAGTCGACACGTAAATTTACAGTGATCGTTTCACAGGTGCATGACACCTCGTTGCTGATCTTGAAACTGGGGGCTCCAATATCAGTTTAATTTGGATTTCATTTCTGACGTTAACTTTCGTCTCAAACCCTACCCTGTATGTTACTGGTTGCTCACGTGTTATGTATAATATAGATTTGGTATTGGGAAAAAACATATGAAAATGAAAAAACGTTACGATAGTAGAACACTGACTAAATCCATTAAGAACAAAGTTAAGTACCTATTTTATTTCCGCTGTCTTCAGACTTAATTAATCGATGATTCAAGACCAAAACAGATTAAAAATTTCCTCAATGAATTTGCATGACGTACATTGAACAAAACAGTGAGCAAACAGTACTGGACTCCTGTTTGGGTTGAAAATTAGTAAAAAGTTATTTGCTGTACGAAGAGCTGAAAAATGAAGTGAAGAAAGTCCTTCGGAAAATTTTGAGACCAGGAAAGCACAATAACGACAACTGAATCGGGAGATTAAACGTAGTTTTCTACAGAAATACACAATAAAACACTGACACAGTAAGAGAGAGAAGTCTAAGAGTTTCTGGGTACCTTTTGCATTGTGTAAACTGTTTTTGAACCATTTTTATATTCTCAGTTTTCTCACTGATTTGATGCGGTCTGCCACGAACTCCTCTCCTTTCCTTGGACTTAACCATTAATACACGCTGTTTAGAAAAGACAAAATAATATTCGAGAAGATAGAAAATGACGGAAGATATCCTCTAAAACGGAGCTGACTTCCTGTATCTATTAGTTCAGTGACATTTCCAACACAGTAAGGAGAACGCTGCCCTAACAAAAAGATGGCCAGCCACTAAAAGATTGCTGGGCTTGGATAGTGAACAGCGAGTGGTGTCCCCAGGAGTACGCTGAGGCAGGGGCAGTTGCGACAGGCTACGGCATTGCTGGGGCAAATCGTCTTGTCAGCTTGGTGGTGGTGTAAGACCAAGGCAGAATAGAAATACAGCGCCGATTCGGGGCCAAATTTGCGCTTAAATTATTGTGAAAAGTGCAAGTACTAATGCAAGTTAACTACACACCAGGGATAATGACGTAACCATAAAAGAGGGAGTGACAGAAAATTCAAAATGAAAGTTGGAGGGACTAACCCAGCTGTGTTAGCGATAAATTCAAAAATATTCGAAGAAAAAGCTTTTTGATGGCAGAAATAGCCCGGTTATGCTTTGCAAGTCCAATGACGCTGCACTCCAAGGTGGTTGTGTTGTTGTTGTGGTCTTCAGTCCTGAGACTGGTTTGATGCAGCTCTCCATGCTACTCTATCCTGTGCAAGTTTCTTCATCTCCCAGTAACTACTGCAACCTATATCCTTCTGAATCTGTTTAGTATATTCATCTCTTGGACTCCCTCTACGATTTTTACCCTCCACGCTGCCCTCCAATACTAAATTGATGATCCCTTGATGCCTCAGAACATGTCCTACAAACCGATCCCTTCTTCTAGTCAAGTTGTGCCACAAATTCCTCTTCTCCCCAATTCTATTCAATACCTCCTCATTAGTTATGTGATCCACCCAGCTAATCTTCAGCATTCTTCTGTAGCACCACATTTCAAAAGCTTCTATGCTCTTCTTGTCCAAACTAGTCACTGTCCATGTTTCACTTCCATACATGGCTACACTCCGTACAAATACTTTCAGAAACGATTTCCTGACACTTAAATCTATTCTCGATGTTAACTAATTTCTCTTCTTCAGAAACTCTTTCTTTGCAATTGCCAGTCTACATTTTACATCCTCTCTACTTCGACCATCAACAGTTATTTTGCTCTCCAAATAGCAAAACTCCTTTACTAATTTAAGTGTCTCATTTCCTAATCTAATTCCCTCAGCATCATCCGACGTAATTCGACTACATTCCATTATCATAGTTTTGCTTTTGTTGATGTTCATCTTAAATCCTCCTTTCAGGACACTGTCCATTCCGTTCAATTGCTCTCCCAAGTCCTTTGCTGTCTCTGGCATAATTACGATGTCATCAGCGAACCTCAAAGTTTTTATTTCTTCACCATGGATTTTAATACCTACTCCGAATTTTTCTTTTGTTTCCGTTACTGCTTGCTCAATATACAGGTTTAATAACATCGGGAACAGGCTACAACCCTGTCTCACTACCTTCCCAACCACTGCTTCCCTTTCATGTCCGTCGACTCTTATAACTGCCATCTGGTTTCTGTAAAAATTGTAAATAGCCTTTCTCTCCTTGTATTTTACCCCTGCCACCTTCGGAATTTGAAAGAGAGTATTCCAGTCAACATTGTCAAAAGCTTTCTCTAAGTCTACAAATGCTAGAAACGTAGGTTTGTCTTTCCTTAATCTATCTTCTAAGATAAGTCGTAGGGTCAGTATTGCCTCGCGTGTTCCAATATTTCTACGGAATCCAACTGATTATCTCCGAGGTCTGTAAATAATTCGCGTTGTTATTTTGCAGCTGAGACTTATTAAACTGATAGTTCGGTAATTTTCACATCTGTCAACACCTGCTTTTTTGGGATATGAATTATTATATTCTTCTTGAAGTCTGAGGGTATTTCGCCTGTCTCATACATCTTGCTCACCAGACGGTAGAGTTTTGTCAGGGCTGGCTCTTCCAAGGCTGTCAGTAGTTCTAATGGAATGTTGTTTACTCCCGAAGCCTTGTTTCGACTCAGGTCTTTCAGTGCTCTGTCAAACTCTTCACACAGTATCGTATCTCCCATTTCATCTTCATCTACATCCTCTTCCATTTCCATAATATTGGCCTCAAGTACATCGCCCTTGTATAGACCCTCTATATGCTCCTTCCACCTTTCTGCTTTCCCTTCTTTGCTTAGAATTGGGTTTCCATCTGAGCTCTTGATATTCATACAAGTGGTTCTCTTTTCTCCAAAGGTCTCTTTAATTTTCCTGTAGGCAGTGTCTATCTTACCCCTAGTGAGATAAGCCTCTACATCCTTACATTTGTTCCAAGGTGGTACCATGTTCAAAAGTATCTGCATGAGTTGTATTATTTATGAAACTAGCTATACAAGCTCCTCACAAGGCAATGAAGGACCAAAGGACGTCTACTGGTTGTCGTATCATCCCCTGACTCCCGGCATCACGCAAATGAAGTCTGGAGATGTATGTGGACAACAACCTGCTCCCTCAGCCGTTTTGCAGAGTCCTCAGTTATCACGGGTGTGAGTGCACCCTGTACCCACCCTCCCACAAAGGAAAATTCCTTGGCAATACCAGTAATCGAACCAACGTCTACCGCATAACAGTCACCTACGATGATCACTCAGCTACGGAGGTGAACTGAAAATAAGTATGATTCACCTAAAGGGCATAAACTGGTGGCATGTCCAGAAATATCTGAGCAACCTGAATTTTGAGTCATGTTGAAAAGCGTGTATTAAAAAATTACATAAAGGGTGTAACTTCCAGTATGTCCATGTCTAAGAAATGTAAGCCTTTTCATCATCAAAACATACACGCGCAATGTTTATACCATGCACTTACAGATTAAGTAACACTTGTGTTTGTTCTATGTTGTTTGTTCTAACGATAACAAATTGTTAACGCGTATATTAACGATTCTGTCAACAGTTGCCGTATTATTATGTAATTGCGTGAAACAAATGTACAATGCTAACCAAACAGTAGACAGTCTATCCAAAGCCTAAATGAAATAAAATGACCAGCATCATTTTAGGAGGGAAGAAGATAACAACATACACACACACACACATACACACACAAACACACACACACACACACACAATGTTTATGTCTAATGTCACAATGTAATTTTCACCGTCAACGTGCCGCTCAGAATATGTAGAGGGATGTAACTTGTTTGATCTCTTATCACACTGGGTGTAAGGCATATTGGTTCCTCAAATTAAATATTTCCACATCTAAATTGTTCTATGAAACACATGCTTTTTGTCAATTATCATGATTTACTTGCTTGTCTAAAATGTTTGTAAAAATGCGTCAGCAACATAAAAATGCAATGTTCATGTTACGCGTTGTTTTCACAGACACACACACACACACACACGCGCGCGCATGTTGCTTATCGTAATATACAAGTGTTATTACAGAATTACAGATATCTGATCATGAACGAAAACTCCATATTTGCACAAAAATAGAAGTGTTATTCAAAATTCGTAAGGTTTAGAGCATAAAAAACGTGTAGCACTACTGTCGTCGCTTAATCGTTTAAAAAGTACACATCACTCACATCCTGGTACCACTGATAAAACTTACAGGTTAAAGTGCACTGGCAACAACCAAAATTCGATTATTGTACCACACTTTGCAATGTAAAATAAACCCTCACATTAAGTATTCCCACATCTAAATTATCTGTATTACTTGTCGAAATACTTACATATTTCTAACTGGCACTACTGAAATAAATTAAAATTTAGTCGATGAACGTAATTCGATCTTTGTACCACCTATTACGGAAACAAAAGAACAAAAAAACTGGTTCTATAATATTATAACAAACACTTGGGCATTTCTGACATATAGCAATTATCGATGAGAATAGTTTAAGCTTTGTACCAAGGAAAGCAATAGTATTCCAATGTCTAGATTTGTCAAAAACTCGTCTCTGGTAATGCTAAATCATGCTGTCATACAGGTGACACTCAAGTTTTCACATTCAAAACAGCTTACAGTCGCTTTGTAATGGATTAGTATAGCTCCTGCGTGGTTTTCAAGGGAATCTTACCTACCATGCTTCCTGTAAAGTAGTGCCAAGTGCTGTTAATGACAACAGAAGTGGTCAGCAATCAAGCAAGCACCCTTCAGACTGAAGTAGACCACAAAGGCTGAATAACATTGCGATCTGGTGTAATGGTTCAAATGGCTCTGAGCACTATGGGACTTCACATCTGAGGTCATCAGTCCCCTAGAACTTAGAACTACTTAAACCTAACTAACCTAAGGACACCAAACACATCCATGCGCGAGGCAGGATTCGAACCTGCGACCGTAGCGGTCGCGCGGTTGCAGAATGAAGCGCCTAGAACCGCTCGGCCACCCCGACCGGAGCGATCTGGTGACTGTGGTGCCGATGGGAGATGCGATAATTGATTCTCAGGCTCACAAAACTAGTCCGTATGAACAGGGGCCCTGTCTTCTTGGAACAAAGCATAACCATTGGGGAACAAACAATGTACCATGTGATGGACTTGATGAGCCAAAATGGTCCTTGGCAATAAGGCGATGTCGAAGAGTAACCACGGGGCCCATGGAATACCAATATCTGGCTGTCAAAATCATCACCGAAGCAGTTGGAAACAATGTGAAGCAGGACTTATCCGACCAAATGGCTTTCCTCCATTGCTCCATCGTCCAGGTGTTACTGCTTCGGCACCACATTTTCCTGTTAAGGACATCTGCCTCACTGATGAGTGCTTTACGAATTCCAGTTCGCCCTGCGATTGCCAGCTTATAGAGCTCCACTCGTTTTGCTGTTGACAGGGCTCGCAAGTGTGACATCCAGTTTTGCAGTGCTGTTGATCTCTTTATTTTTCGTCACTGTCCTCTTCAATGAGCATCTCTCACGATCACTCAACACGCAAATTCGTCCACATTATGATTTCGCGGATGATGTTTTTTCCGTTTTCCCTGTATGCGGTATAAATCTTCGATACAGTATCTCTTGAAATAACAGCAGGTTTGCTAGTATCTGCCTTTATGTTCAAGCATGCACTCCTCGTGGTGTTTCCGTATTTTTGTCCGACCCCTGTGCCTCATATAACTGAAAAATTCGTGGTAGATAACCACATCTTCCAGAACATCATAAAGATAGCAACTAAATTTAACATCCAAGACTGATGAACACGTCACTATCATTACTAATGTAAGGTCCTCATGGAGAATTGTGTGGCTGAATACAATCGCATATAATATTTTAATAGCTGTCTGTGTATCTGAGATCACCAGTGTACTCTGGTGTGTGGTGACTGAACGTGAGTCGCGATTTCCTCACATATCAATACTGAACGTACAGCGATACGTGATTTAATGATGGTATATATGAGATCCATAGGAAGTGAATATCACTCTTCTTGCAATGCCGCTCGCTGCAGGTAAAGAATCAGGAAAGCAGAACTGCAAGCAGCAATGCACATCCCAAGGCTATCCAAAACAGACTCAGTGTATTTCAGATCGAGAGATCGGGCAAAGTTATTCCTTGCGATGATCTATTTTCCGCTGAAGAACTGTAGATGGTGAATGTTGTCTCTTGTCGGAATGCCGGCCGTTGTGGCCGAGCGGTTCTAGGCGCTTCAGTCTGGAATCGCGCGACCGCTACGGTCGCAGGTTCGAATCCTGCCTCGGGCATGGATTGTGTGATGTCCTTAGGTTGGTTAGGTTTAAGTAGTTCTAGGGTATTGATGACCTCAGATGTTAAGTCCCATAGTGCTCAGAGCCATTTGAACCATTTTTACCTGTCGGAATGTGGTAGCGACCATGTTCCTCTGAAAACGGCATCTTCTTTAGTTTCCTTGTGCCTCCGTCTCACATCGATACAGGATCAGTGTGGTTATTGTTATGGACTTGAGATAGTGAGTTTAAAGGTAGCCGGAAGCCCTTCCTGGCGCCATCCCCGTTCCCCCCACCCCCCCCCCCCCCCACCACCACCACCCCCACTCCCCACCCTCCTGCAGGGACGGAATATTCGTATCCCAACGGGCTTCGTATAGTGCAGTTCAGGTGAAAGTTTTTCTAAATATTTTAGAATTGTCTTCATGGGTACCAGCGCCGTATTCACGTAGTTGGCTATGGGAAATCGTCTAGCCGGTAGGCTGCCGGCGCACTAATCCTCGCCGTTAATCCGCCGTATGGATTCACAGTCCGCAGCCAACGCCTCCCCGTCCCTAAAGCGGAACTTTAACACGCACTACCCTGGTACCCTGGCGCCTATTTCTCTGAAAGAATAACAGCAAATATTAGCAATCACAGTGAGTCGTATAGTCCCAGGGCGTTCTGAATCGGAGTTGAATTTTTTTTCTGCAGTTTGTGAAGGAATAACACGCTTACCGCTGTCCAAGTGTGACCAACCTGCAGTCATCAGGCCATCGCCGTTCGTGAAGTAAATAATATCTCCACCTAACTAGTCCAAGATGGTTCTTTCAGCCGCTCTCACAGCAGATCTTTCATGCTCTCAGACATACAGTAGATGACAGGTATTAGAGCGCCGCTGGTTGGTGTATAGTAGCTTACCAGCAGTACTGTGGAGCTGTAAAAAAACACTCGTTTTGTGTCAACTTTTTATCCTTATCGATTTATTGCCCTACAGGCCAATTCAAAATTAATGATTACAAATAGCTATAACTCTTTAATGCATAGCGGCACATCGATAACAATTACAACACGCCCAAAGGAGGTAATGTATTTGTTGGAGTAGAAAACAAACTTAAATTCACTGAAACTTCTTGGGAGATGCAAGACACATTTATCAACAGTGGGCATAAACTTACAATAGAATGCTTTCATGAACCACTACATTCATCTCCCCATGTAATCGAAAACTTTAGAGGAAACTGTAGTTCACTGGTACGTAAGTTTCTCAACATTCTGTCATCGTCGGAGGAGTCTTTAATTATCCAACAGTATAACACGTGGAGGAAGCCAATTTGCAACGGACGTCGAAACGTTGGAAGATTCTACATATCGACAATGTTGTCACATACCATGAAGAATGTTACGTGCAGCATCCAACAATCAGTTGGGAAAATTACACTGCTGTAAGTGGAGAACGTGACAAGGCGTCCTGCGAAACATTACAAAATGCCTTCTCTGAAAACTACCTAGAACAGATTACGGGAAGCCTAATCATGATGTAAGTATAGCGGATCTAATAGATCTGATCTATTTGGGGATGTTAGGGTTTAAACTAGTGTCAGTGACCATGAGGCAGTTGTAGCAACAGTGATTAGCCAACTACAAAGGACAATCGCAAAACAAGTGCTGTAGAAAGATTTATACGTTCTGAAAACTATAGAGAGAGGCAGTAATGTCGTACCTCAATAACGAAGTCGAAACATTTAGCTCAGGGGGAGAAGCAAGTAGAAGAACTGTTGTTGCTCAGGTTTATCTGAATAGTTGACCATACACTTGATTGATATGTTCCAGTAAATCTGTTCATGATCAGAGGGAACCTCTGTGTTATACGGTCAGTGTAAAGAAGCATCTAAAGGAACAAACATTACTGCTTAACAGGTCTAAAACAACATATATGGCTAAGGACAAGGAGAAGCTGAAGGAAGCACGTGTGGTTGTTAAGAGGGCGCTGAGTATAGCCTTCCACGACCAGCGTAGCAGAATATTAAGAAGAGCCTCTCACAAAAACCAAAGAAATTCTGATCATGTTAGATGCAGCAAAGGAAGTGATATCAAAGTTAGTGTTCAAGAACTCCTGAACGAGAAAGGAATTGAGATTGAGGGTAGTGATCAGAAGGATAAATGTTAACGCGCCTTTTGTATTGCCCATTTTAATTTTCGCATCCTTGCAAAGACGAGTCAGATAGATATTAGTTGCTACGGTGAGGATCGAGGTTTGGAGCGGTAAGGTATTAGTTCCCCATTAAATAAAGTCCACAATTAACAAGGAGTTTATTTATACAATAACAGTCACTGGCAACAAATTTTTCCAGTTGCTGTTGTTGTGGTCTTCAGTCCTGAGACTGGTTTGATGCAGCTCTCCATTCTACCATATCCTGTGCAAGCTTCTTCATTTCCCAGCACTTACTACAACCCACATCCTTCTGAATCTGCATAGTGTATTCATCTCTTCGTCTCCGTCTACGATTTTTACCCTCCACGTTCCCCTCCAATACTAAATTGGTGATCCTTCGATGTCTCAGAAAATGTCCTACCAACCGATCCCTTCTTCTAGTCAAGTTGTGCCACAAGCTCCTCTTCACCCCAATTCTACTCAATACCTCCTCATTAGTTATGTGATCTACCCATCTATTCTTCAGCATCCTTCTGTAGCTCCACATTTCGAAAGCTTCTATTCTCTTCTTGTCTAAACTATTTATAGTCCACGTTTCACTTCCATACATGGCTACACTCCAAACAAATACTTTCAGAAACGACCTCCTGACATTTAAATCTATACTCGGTGTTAACATATTTTTCTTCTTCAGAAACGCTTACCTTGCAATTGCCAGTCTACATTGTATATCCTCTCTCCTTCGACAATCATCAGTTATTTTGCTCCCCAAATAGCAAAAGTCCTTTACTACTTTAAGCGTCTCATTTCCTAATCTAATTCCCTCAGCATCACCCGAGTTAATTCGACTACATTCCATTGTCCTTGTTTTGCTTTTGTTGATGTTCATCTAATACACTCCTTTCAAGACACTGTCCATTCCGTTCAACTGCTCTTCCAAGTCCTTTGCTGTCTCTGACAGAATTACAATGTCATTGGCGAACCTCAAAGTTTTTATTTCTTCTCCATGGATTTTAATATCTTCTCCGAACTCTTTTTTTTCCTTTATTGCTTGCTCAATATACAGATTGAATAACATCGGGGATAGGCTACAACCCTGCCTCACTCCCTTCCCAACCACTGCTTCCCTTTCATGTCACTCGACTCTTATAACTTCCATTTGGTTTCTGTACAAATTGTAAATAACCTTTCGCTCCCTGTATTTTACCCCTGCCACCTTCAGAATTTGAAAGAGAGTATTCCAGTCAACATTGTCAAAAGCTTTCTCTGAGTCTACAAATGCTAGAAATGTAGGTTTACCTTCCCTTAATCTTTCTTCTAAGATAAGTCGTAGGGTTAGTATTGCCTCACGTGTTCCAACATTTCTAAGGAATCCTAACTGCTCTTCCCCGAGGTCGGCGTCTATCAGTTTTTCCATTCGTCTGTAAAGAATTCGTGTTAATATTTTGCATCCGTGACTTATCAGACTGATAGTTCGGTAATTTTCACATCTGTCAACACCTGCTTTCTTTGGGATTGGAATTATTATATTCTTCTTGAAGTCTGAGGGTATTTCGCCTGTCTCATACATCTTGCTCACCAGATGGTAGAGTCTTGTCAGGACTGGCTCTCCCGAGGCTGTCAGTAGTTCTAATGGAATGTTGTCTACTCCGGGGCCTTGTTTCGACTCAGATCTTTCAGTGCTCTATGAAACTCTTCACGCAGTATCATATCTCCCATTTCACCTTCATCTACATCCTCCTCCATTTCCATAATACTGTCCTCAAGTACATCGCCCTTGTATAGACCCTCTATATACTCCTTCCGCCTTTCTGTTTTCCCTTCTTTGCTTAGAACTGGGTTTCCATCAAAGCTCTTGATATTCATGCAAGTGGTTTCTTTTCTCCAAAGGTATATTTAATTTTCCTGTAGGCAGTATCTATCTTACCCCTAGTGAGATAAGCCTCTACATCCTTACATTTGTCCTCTAGCAATCCCTGCTTAGCCATTTTGCACTTCCTGTCAATATCATTTTTGAGACGTTTTGCCTGCTTCATTTACTGCATTTTTATATTTTCTCCTTTCATCAATTAAATTCAATATTTCTTCTGTTACCCAAGGGCTTCTACTATCCCTCGTCTTTTTACCTATTTGATCTTCTGCTGCCTTCACTGCTTCATCCCTCAAAGCTACCCATTCTTATTCTGCTGTATTTCTTTCCCCCATTCCTGCCATTTGTTCCCTTACACTCTCCCTGAAACTCTGTACAACCTCTGGTTTAGTCAGTTTATCCAGGTCCCATCTCCTTAAATTCCCACCTTTTTGCAGTTTCTTCAGTTTTAATCTACAGTTCATAACCAATAGATTGTGGTCAGAATCCACATCTGCCCCTGGAAATGTATTACAATTTAAAACCTGGTTCCTAAATCTCTGTCTTACCATTATGTAATCTATCTGATACCTTTTAGTATCTCCAGGGTTCTTCCATGTATACAACCTTCTTTCATGATTCTTGAACCAAGTGTTAGCTATGATTAAGTTATGCTCTGCGCAAAATTCTACCACGCGGCTTCCTCTTTCATTTCTTAGCCCCAATCCATATTCACCTACTATGGTTCCTTCTCTCCCTTTTCCTACACTTGAATTCCAGTCACCCATGACTATTAAATTTACGTCTCCCTTCACTACCTGAATAATTTCTTTTATCTCATCATACATTTCTTCAATTTATTCGTTATCTGCAGAGCTAGTTGGCATATAAACTTCTACTATTGTAGTAGGCGTGGGCTTCGTGTGTATCTTGGCCACAATAATGGGTTCACTATGCTGTTTGTAGTAGCTTACCCGTACTCCTATTTTTTATGCATTATTAAACCAACTCCTGCATTACCCCTATTTGATTTTGTATTTATAACCCTGTAATCACCTGAGCAAAAGTCTTGTTCCTCCTGCCACCGAACTTCACTAATTCCCACTATATCTAACTTTAACCTAACCATCTCCCTTTTTAAATTTCCTAACCTGCCTGCCCGATTAAGGGACCTGACATTCCACCCTCCGATCCGTGGAACGTCAGTTTTCTATCTCCTGATAACAACGTCCTCTTGAGTAGTTCCCGCCTGGAGATCCGAATGGGGGACTATTTTACCTCCGGAATACTTTACCCAAGAGGACGCCATCATCATTTAATCGTACAGTAAAGCTGCATGCCCTCGGGAAAAATTACGTCTGTAGTTTCCCCTTGCTTTCAGCCGTTCGCAGTACCAGAACAGCAAGGCCATTTTGGTTAGTGTTACAAGGCCAGATCAGTCAATCATCCAGACTGTTGCCCCTGCAACTACTGAAAAGTTTGCTGCCCCTCTTCAGGAAACACACGTTTGTCTGGCCTCTCAACTGATACCCCTCCGTTGTGGTTGCACCTACGGTACGGCTATCTGTATCGTTGAGGCACGCAAGCCTCCCCACCAACGACAAGGTCCACGGTTCATGGGGGAGGTACTTAAAAGGCACGAACAAATCGTTACAGTACTGTAATAACGCAGCCAAATAATTTCCTTTCTCAAATTTACAATCATATAGTTCGTAATGTGGAGACACTAATCTAAAGTTAGCTCTACTTTAAAAAACGACAGACAGGAACAAAGTCACATAGTACTACCGAGTTAACAACTTGAAACCACTATTAACCATTTGCGTCCCCTAATGCCCACAGGTACGCGTGATGATTACTCTTAGTTCAAAAAATTGTTCAAATGTGTGTGAAATCTTATGGGACTTAACTGCTAAAGTCATTAGTCCCTATGCTTACACACTACTTAACCTAAATTAACCTACGGACAAACACACACCCATGCCCGAGGGAGGACTCGAACCTCCGCCAGGACCAGCCGCACAGTCCATGACTACAGCGCCATAGACCGCTTGGCTAATCCCGCGCCGCACTCTTAGTCCATAAATACTTTCAGGACCATTAGAAAAAAGTTACTATACATAAAAACTAAAGTGCAAGTTCCGTACAGTTAAGCGAAAGTGCCTGAATTATCGTACAGGGTGGGAGTGGTGGCACCACTGACATACAGCACAGAGTGTGATTAGGCACTGCTACCGAAACACACACAGATTTCCATTAAACT
The DNA here is from genome assembly GCF_023898315.1 of Schistocerca nitens. Taxonomy (NCBI): domain Eukaryota; kingdom Metazoa; phylum Arthropoda; class Insecta; order Orthoptera; family Acrididae; genus Schistocerca; species Schistocerca nitens. Next base: position 397,651,584 of record NC_064614.1, on the reverse strand, counting down.
CTAGGCACTCACTTACTGACAGTATTCGTTAAATACCACACCTCGGTTTGTGCCTACGCGGTCACACATTTAAGCATTAATTTGACAAGAATTTAAACACTTGTGGACATAGTAGGCGGACGAAATCACTCACAGATTCCTCAATTAACCAGTCTTATAACTTTGCAGAGACTTTACTTCATACGACCAAGAGGACGATCCCAACGGTTACCTCAAGTCAAAAGGAAGACAACCACAATCATTTAAGCAGTTACTCATGCGGGCCGAACTCAGAATTCGAAATTTGTGGTAAGGTCTTATGGGACCAAAATGCTGAGGTCGTCTGTCCCTAAGACTACACACTACTTAATCTAACTTAAACTAACTTACGCTATGGACAACACACACACACCTTCCCGAGAGAGTACTCGAACCTCCGACGGGAGGAGCCGCATGGACCGCGACAAGAAGCCTCAGACCGCGTGGCTACCACGCGTGGCAAACTCAGAATTCTAAAGTTAACAGACATTTATCAGAGAACCGACACTTAACGTATGTATATACAGGGTGTTTCAAAAATGACCGGTATATTTGAAACGGCAATAAAACCTAAACGAGCAGCGATAGAAATACACCGTTTGTTGCAATATGCTTGGGACAACAGTACATTTTCAGGCGGACAAACTTTCGAAATTACAGTAGTTACAATTTTCAACAACAGATGGCGCTGCAAGTGATGTGAAAGATATAGAAGACAACGCAGTCTGTGGGTGCGCCATTCTGTACGTCGTCTTTCTGCTGTAAGCGTGTGCTGTTCACAACGTGCAAGTGTGCTGTAGACAACATGGTTTATTCCTTAGAACAGAGGATTTTTCTGATGTTGGAATTCCACCGCCTAGAACACAGTGTTGTTGCAACAAGACGAAGTTTCCAACGGAGGTTTAATGTAACCAAAGGACCGAAAAGCGATACAATAAAGGATCTGTTTGAAAAATTTCAACGGACTGGGAACGTGACGGATGAACGTGCTGGAAAGGTAGGGCGACCGCGTACGGCAACCACAGAGGGCAACGCGCAGCTAGTGCAGCAGGTGATCCAACAGCGGCCTCGGGTTTCCGTTCGCCGTGTTGCAGCTGCGGCCCAAATGACGCCAAAGTCCACGTAACGTCTCATGCGCCAGAGTTTACACCTCTATCCATACAAAATTCAAACGCGGCAACCCCTCAGCGCCGCTACCATTGCTGCACGAGAGACATTCGCTAACGATATAGTGCACAGGATTGATGACGGCGATATGCATGTGGGCAGCATTTGGTTTACTGACGAAGCTTATTTTTACCTGGACGGCTTCGTCAATAAACAGAACTGGCGCATATGGGTAACCGAAAAGCCCCATGTTGCAGTCCCATCGTCCCTGCATCCTCAAAAAGTACTGGTCTGGGCCGCCATTTCTTCCAAAGGAATCATTGGCCCATTTTTCAGATCCGAAACGATTACTGCATCACGCTATCTGGACATTCTTCGTGAATTTGTGGCGGTACAAACTGCCTTAGACGACACTGCGAACACTTCGTGGTTTATGCAAGATGGTGCCCGGCCACATCGCACGGCCGACGTCTTTAATTTCCTGAATGAATATTTCGATGATCGTGTGATTGCTTTGGGCTATCCGAAACATACAGGAGGCGGCGTGGATTGGCCTCCCTATTCGCCAGACATGAACCCCTGTGACTTCTTTCTGTGCGGACACTTGAAAGACCAGTTGTACCGCCAGAATCCAGAAACAATTGAACAGCTGAAGCAGTACATCTCATCTGCATGTGAAGCCATTCCGCCAGACACGTTGTCAAAGGTTTCGGGTAATTTCATTCAGAGACTACGCCATATTATTGCTACGCATGGTGGATATGTGGAAAATATCGTACTATAGAGTTTCCCAGACCGCAGCGCCATCTGTTGTTGAAAATTGTAACTACTGTAATTTCGAAAGTTTGTCTGCCTGAAAATGTACTATTGTCCCAAGCATATTGCAACAAATAGTGTATTTCTATCGCTGCTCGTTTAGTTTTTATTGCCGTTTCAAATATACCGGTCATTTTTGAAACACCCTGTATAACGGATGTCCAAAAACAAGTCGAATACTTGAGAGGTGGTAGTACTCATCGAAACAAGAAAATAAGTCCAGTAAGCGTGGGTCCGGAGACCCGTACTTTCCGAGAGAAACACGTGTTTATACTCATAGGAAGGTGCCGTATCGGCCGCCGCACAGCAGCCGTCAACTCGGCGCGGCGTGCTACAACACGCGCGCCACACAGCGGGTACCGCTGGCGCCGCACACGATGTCAACAACTGGCGCCAGTTGACGCGTCGTCGCGGGGTTAGCGGCAGCGTACACACCACTATCGATACGGATTACCCTGGCGGCGCTTCCCTTGCCACCAGAGTGAGCAACCGTATAAGGGCGCCATCTACCAACACTCTGATTGGCCGGACCTGCGGATTTAAGCGAGCTCCCTGAGCCCGTTCAACCAGTTCAATCTTCGCCGATGACTGTGTTACTACCCGGCTGCTGGATTCACGACAACCGAACCGTACTGTGGCCTCCCTGGCTGGAAACTTGCGACGCGTCGGTATCGACTGGTTGGCAGTGGTTTGGACTTCTATTCTCTACTAGTGACTCTGATTTCTCCTTGGCGCTACAGCCAGCGAAGTGTTGTGTAGTCGAACTTAAGTTTTGTTTTGAGTGACAGAAGGTCAAATAAATTTGGTTATCACGGAATATTTGTTGTGTTATAGTGCGGACATAACAGAAGGGTTGCGCGACGCTTGGTTGCGATATTACCACAATTGCACTGATGTACTCACAGTACTCTACGTACCATCACGCGGTTTGCAGCCAGTTGTGTGGTTCGAGTCGTGTTGTAGGCTTCGCTAGTTTTCGTCGTGTTTGTGTGTCTTATTGTATTGTATTGTCAACCCTGGGTGCTTATCGTGGTGTATCATCTTCTTCTAAACGCGGATTCACTTATGTGTTTAGCCGGTCGGGGTTGCCCATGTGGTTCTAGGCCCTTCAGTCTGGAACCGCGCGACCGCTACGGTCGCAGGTCCAAATCCTGCCTCGGGCATGGGTCTGTGTGATGTCCTTAGGTTATTTAGGTTTAAGTAGTTCTAAGTTCTAGGGGACTGATGACCTCAGCTGTTAAATCCCATAGTGCTCAGAGCGATTTGAACTTATGTGTTTACCGCAATTGCGCTGTTTGTATGTACAAATGGTGTAGATGGCTGGCTCTTAGCCCTATGGGACTTAACATCTATGGTCGTCAGTCCCTTAGAACGACTTAAACCTAACTAACCTAAGGACATCACACAGCACCCAGTTAAATGGTGTAGAACATTTACATTTTCCCTCTTCAAAAATGGCTCTGAGCACTATGGGACTCAACTGCTGAGGTCATTAGTCCCATAGAACTTAGAACTACTTAAACCTAACTAACCGAGGGTCATCACAAACATCCATGCCCGAGGCAGGATTCGAACCTGCGACCGTAGCGGTCTTGCGGTTCCAGACTGCAGCGCCTTTAACCGCACGGCCACTTCGGCCGGCTTTCCCTCTTCCATCACTTGTTAGCAACGGAGGCCTACTACTCGACAAGTGAAGTGGTGGATATCATATTCTGGTGTGGTGTAGCACATGGACGTAGCCGACTGCGGTGGTCGAGCGGTTCTAGGCGCTTCAGTGCGGAACCGCGCTGCTGCTACGGTCGCAGGTTCGAATCCTGCCTCGGGCATGGATGTGTGTGATGTCCCTCGGTTAGTTAGGTTTAAGTAGTTCTAAGTTATAGGGGACTGATGACCTCAGATGTTAAGTTCCATAGTGCTCAGAGCCATTTGAACCACATGGACGTAGCCAGCAACCCCGTGCCCTCTACACTGAAAAATATCCACAGCGCAGAGTGGTCTCTGAAAAGCTGCTCGGCAGACTTTTCCAGCGTCTTAGGGACACAGGTACCCTTGCACCTCGAACGACTGTCAGCGGAAGGGCCCACACAGTCCGGATGCCTGACATGGAGGAGCGTGCGCTGCACCTTGGCCTGCTCGTTCTCCAGACCTTAATCGCCTGGACTTTCCATTATGGGGACACTTGAAGAAATTGGTCTACGCCACGCCAATCAACGAAGTGCGGACATTACAGGGTCACGTCTTCAATGCGTGCCAGCAGGTACAACAACAACCAGGTATACTTCAAAAGGTGCATCATTCCTTACGCCGGAGGACAGGTCGATGCGGTGCATTGTCATGAATGGACGCCACGTTGAACACGTCCTGTAAACACGTGTTTATCGCAGAAAATATGCATTTTCAGAGTAATGTTTATTGGAAATATTTTTCTAGTTTCGATGAGTACTACCACCTCTCAAAGAATTCGACAAATTTTTTTTTTTTTTAAATCATGTACATCAAAGCGTACAGCAGAGCCATCACCATTTTAAATTTAGCCCGGCCAACATAGTACCCAAGCGCAATCTTTAAAAAAAAAAAATTAAAAAACTAAAAAAAAGACAAGTCAGTGTGTGTCTCGCACACCAATGCAAAATAACTTAAGATAGTAAATAGCCCTAACTCTGCGCTACCTATCTCACTCAAATTTGCAACAGAATCCACAAATCGAAAGTGTAGCACTTGTGGCGTCCTTGTCAGCTGGTTCGTAATTCTTAGTGCAGTAAACATATGTACCCTTTTGCGTTGTAGACGTTCTCGTCCAGATGCAAGCATTCAGTATTTACAACAGTCCAATGGCACCCAATGTGTCACCGCCTTTGCAGTAAGCGTCAAGGCTAGAAATAACATCAATACTGTCAGTCAGTACGCTGGTTACTACTGTAACATACATAACGAGAAATTATTCCACCAATTAATTATTAAGAAAATCAAAACAAAAATCTCTAATTCTGAGACTGCGATGATGGACAAGCAGATGTGAGCTGGCTCACTCACAGAATGTTCTCAGTTTTTTTACTAAGCAGACATAAATACCTTACTAAACTGCAAGAGTTCTTGAACGTGCACTAGTCTTCGATTTTCGAAATACAGATGGCACACAACTGTCACGCCGAATCAGCAATAATAGAAAAACTGGCAAGTACAAAACATTAAGTCTTTCCTTAATTGTGTACACGGACTACTTGGTTGGTTGGTTTTAGGGAAGGAGACCAGACAGCGAGGTCATCGGTCTCATCGGATTAGGGAAGGACGGGGAAGGAAGTCGGCCGTGCCCTTTGAAAGGAACCATCCCGGCATTTGCCTGGAGCGATTTAGGGAAATCACGGAAAACCTAAATCAGGATGGCCGGACGCGGGATTGAACCGTCGTCCTCCCGAATGCGAGTCCAGTGTCTAACCACTGCGCCACCTCGCTCGGTCCTACACGGACTACTACTGCAACGTACACAGAACGGAACATCGCTACACAAGTTAATGAAACACAAAAATTTTACACCACACTGATCTAGGCAATCGAGAGAGCAAAATGATTACAAGCACACGTGAGCTCGCTTTATCAGGTGATCGAGTCTCAAGAGCTTACTCCCGACACAGCAAAAAAACTATGAATCACAAGGTAAATAGGAAATGTCGTAGCTAATTGTCCATAATCAGCTTAGCGCCCGATGCTTCACTCGCGTAGACTGTAATGGCCTGCAGAGAATTTTTTGTTTTTATTTAATCGAATTTTAATGGTGTTCAGAAATTGCAAACGTTCTAAACTTTTCACACTAATAATGGCCATATAAGCATGGTCTATTCAGAACGTATTCCTGACCAAAAAACGATTCTTGTACTATGAGTCCGAAGTTTTTCTTAATCATGCCTTTTGCATTATTGTGGAGATACTTCCATAGCAAACATTCATTCCCTAACAAATATTTCCTTACATCTAACCGAGAAGTGAAATACCAATTTCCATAAATTTACGTTTAACACTTTTTAATACAGAAAAATATTTTCTTAAAAATTTTCATCCCCTATTTCACCCCCTTCTTAAACGATGCCTACATTATAAACAGTCTAAACTTCAAGTTTCTATCCTTAGCAGTTTGGGCTAGGTGATGATGAGTCAGTGAATACGTCTGGCCCTATTTCACCCCCTTGGGGGATGAATTTCCAAAAACAGTGAAACAAGTAGTTTTTCATCTCTAATCGAGAATCTAAACACCAGTTTTCAAAGATTTTGCTTTAAAATGCTATCGGAATGAAACATTTTCATAAAACGTTTCACACACTATAGCACCCCTTTAAGTGTTGAATTTCCAATAACAGTGGCCTGTGAACTTTTTATTTCTAACAGAGAATCCAAATACAAATTTTCATCTACTATGTGATCAAAAGTATCCAGACACCTGGTTGAAAATAACTTACAAGTTTGTGGCGCCCTACATCGGTAATGCTGGAATTCAGTATGGTGTTGGTCCACCCTTAGCCTTGATGACAGCTTCCACTCTCGCAGGCATACGTTCAATCAGGTGCTGCAAGGTTTCTTGGGAAATGACAACCCATTTTTCATGGAGTGCTGCACCGAGGAGAGGTATCGATGTCGGTCTGTGAGACCTGGCACGAAGTGGGCGTTCCAAAACATCCCAAAGGTGTTCTACAGGATTTCGGTCAGGACTCTGTGCAGGCCAGTCCATTACAGGGATGTTATTGTCGTATAACCTTAGGTGCTCGATTGTGTTGTAAGATTCAGTCGCAAGAAGGCCCTTGAAACATCAATATAGTCTTGTGCTACTATTGACTCGTGCTCTAGGCGTAGCGTCTTTGATTCATAATCAAAACGTCTTCGGTCCCGGGTTCGAATCCCACTGCTCCTTAAATTTTCATTAATAATCAGTATTGGCAGCCGAAGACTTCCCGCATAAGAAGTCACCCTCATTCTGCCAACGGCCTTTTCAAAGAGGGTGGAGCAGCGGACAGAGGTTCAGGGCACTCTCTTGCTCTAGGGGTGGGAAACTGCCTCTAAAGGTGGAAGAATCGGCAATGATCAACGGCTTGAGGTTGCAGAAGGCAATGGAAACCACTGCATTAAAGACATGTAACGTGTATCCACAGGGCATCTGGCCTGTAATTGAAAAAGTGTCATGAAGTTCTTTCCATTGGCAAAAGATTCCGGAATAGTCCCCCATTCGGATCTCCGGGAGGGGACTGCCACGAGGGGGGGGGGGGGGGTTACCGTGAGAAACAGATTGAATTAATCAACGAAAGGATAACGTTCTACGAGTCGGGGCGTGGAATGTCAGAAGCTTGAACGTGGTAAGGAAACAAGAATGGAAAATGCAAATGCTCAATTTAGATACAGTAGGGGTTAGTGAAGTGAAGTGTAAAGAAGACAAGGATTTCTGGTCAGATGAGTACAGGGTAATATCAACAGCAGCAGAAAATGGTATAACGGTAGGAGGATTCGTTATGAATAGGAAGGTAGGGCAGAAAGTGTGTTACTGTGAATAGTTCAGTGACAGGGTTTTTCTTATGAGAATCGACAGCAAACCAGCACCGACAACGATAGTTCAGGTATAGATGCCGATGTCGCAAGCTGAAGATGAAGACATAGAGAAAGTGTATGACGATATTGAAAGGGTAATGAAGTATGTAAAGGGGGACGAAAATCTAATCGTCATGGGGGACTTGAATGCAGTTGTAGGGGAACGAATAAAGAGAAGGTTACAGGAGAATATGGGCTTGGGACAAGGAATGAGAGAGGAGAAAGACTAATTCAGTTCTGTAACAAGTTTCAATTAGTAATAGCAAATACTATGGTTCAATAATCACGAGAGCAGGAAGTATACTTGAAAAAGGCCGGGTGATACGAAAATATCTCAATTGGATTACATCATGGTCAAACAGAGATTCCGAAATCAGATACTGGATTGTAAGGCGTACCCAGAAGCAGATATAGACTCAGATCACAATATAGTAGTGATGAAGAGTAGGCTGAAGTTTAAGACATAGTCAGGAAGAATCAATATGCAAAGAAGTGGGATACGGAAGAACTAAGGAATGACGAGATACAGTTGAAGTTCTCTAAGACTATAGATACAGCAGTAAGGAATAGCTCAGTAGGCAGTACAGCTGACGAGGAATGGACGTTTATAAAGACGGCCATCACAGAGGCAGGGAAGGACAACATAGGTACAAAGAAGGTAACTGCGAAGAAATCATGGGTAACAGAAGAAATACTTCAGTTGATCGATGAGAGGAGGTAGTATAAAAATGTTCCGGAAAACTCAGGAATAGAGAAATACAAGTCGCTGAGGAATGAAATAAATAGGACGTGCAGGGAAGCTAAGTCGAAATGGCTGCAGGAAAAATGTGAAGACATCGAAAAAGAAATGACTGTAGGAAGGACAGGCTCAGCATACAGGAAAGTCGAAACAACCTTCGGTGACATTAAAAGCAAGGGTGGTAACATTAAGAGTGCAATGGGAATTCCATTGTTAAATGCAGAGGAGAGAGCAGATAGGTGGAAAGAATACATTGAGAGCCTCTATGAGGGGGAAGATTTGTCTGATGTGATAGAAGAAGAAACATGAGTCGATTTAGAAGGGGTAGGGGATCCAGTATTAGAATCAGAATTTAAAAGAGCTTTGGAGGACTCAAGATCAAATAAGGCAGAAGGAATAGATAACATTCCATCAGAATTTCTAAAATCATTGGGGAAGTGGCAACAAAATGACTGGTTCAAAAATGGTTCAAATGGCTCTGAGCACTATGGGACTTAACTGCTGTGGTCATCAGTCACCTAGAACTTAGAACTACTTAAACCTAACTAACCTAAGGACATCACACACATCCATGCCCGAGGCAGGATTCGAACCTGCGACCGTAGCAGTCGCGCGGTTCCGGACTGAGCGCCTAGAACCGCGAGACCACCGCGGCCGGCAACAAAATGACTATTCACGTTGGTGTGTAGAATGTATGAGTCTGATGACATACCATCTGACTTTCCGAAAAGCATCATCTACTCAATTCCGAAGACGGAAAGAGCTGACAAGTGCCAGAATTATCGCACAATCAGCTTAACAGCTCATGCATCCAAGTTGCTTACAAGAATAATGCACAGAAGAATGGAAAAGAAAATGGAGGATGCGCTAGATGACCATCAGTTTGGCTTTAGGTAATTCTGACGTTGCGGTTGATAATGGAAGCAAGACTAAAGAAAAATCAAGACACCTTCATAGGATTTGTCGACCTGGAAAAAGCATTTGATAATGTAAAATGGTGCAACATGTTCGAAATCCTGAGAAAAGTGGTGGTAAGCTATAGGGAGAGACGGGTCATATACAATACCTACGACAGCCCAGAGGGAATAATAAGAGTGGCCGACCAAGAACGAAGTGCTCGTATTAAAAAGGGTGTAAGACAAGGATGTAACCTTTCGTCCCTACTGTTCAATCTGTACACCGAGGAGATAATGACGGAAATAAAAGAAACGTTCAGGAGTGGTATTAAAATTCAAGTTGAAAGGATATCAATGATACGATTCGCTGATGATATTGGTATCATGAGTGAAAGTGAAAAAGAATTAAATGATCTGCTGAACGGAATGAACAGTCTAATGAGTACAGAGTATGGATCGAGAGTAAATCGAAGAAAGACGAAGGTACTGAAAAGTAGTAGAAATGAGAACAGTGAGAAACTTAACATCAGGATTGACGGTCACGAAGTAGATGGAGTTAAAGAATTCTGCTACCTAGGCAGTAAAATAACCTACGACGGACGGAGCAAAGATGACATCAAAAGCAGACTAGCACTGGCAAAAAGGGCATTCCTATCCAAGAGAAGTCTACTAATATCAAATATCGGCTTTAATTTGAGGAAGAAATTTCTGAGAATGTACGTCTGGAGTACAGCATTGTATGGTAGTGAAACATGGACTCTGAGAAAACCGGAAAAGAAGAGAATAGAAGCATTTGAGATGTAGTGCTACAGACGAATGTTGAAAATTAGGTGGACTGATAAGGTAAGGAATGAGGGGGTTGTACGCAGAATCAGAGAGGAAAGGAATTTCTGGGGAAAAATTGATAAGGAGAAGGTACAGGATGATAGTACATTTGTCAAGACGTGAGAGAATGACTTCCATGGTACTAGAGGGAGCTATAGAGGGTAAAAACTCTAGAGGAAGTCAGAGACTGGAATACATCCAGCAAATAATTGAGGACGTAAGTTGCAACTGCTACTATGAGATGAAGAGGTTAGCACAGGAGAGGAATTCGTGGCGTGCCGCATCAAACCACTCAGAAGACTGATGACCAAAAAAAAAAAAAAAAAAAAAGGTTCGTGCTATGATAGTGCCACACAAAACAACAAGGGGTGCAAGACCCCTCCATCAAAAAGCCCAACCACCACATCACTGCCTCCGAATTTTACTGCTGGCACTACACACGCTGGCAGATGACGTTCACAGGGGATTCGCCATCCCCACACCCTGCCATCGGATCGCCACATTGTGTACCGTGATTCATCACTCAAAACAACGTTCTTCCACCGTTCAATCGTTCAGTGCTTACGCTCCTTTCACCAAGAGAGGCGTCGTTTGGCATTTACCGGCGTGGTGTGTGGCTTGTGAGCAGCCGCTCGATCATGAAATCCAAGTTTTCTCACCTCCCGCCTAACTGTCACAGTACTTGCAGTGGATCCCGATGCAGCTTAAACTTAAAGTTTATATCCTCAGAGGTTTGCGCTGGGCGATGATAAGTGAGTCAGTCAGTGAGGACATTGCTCTTTATATATAGAGATTGATACCAGGTAGGGAAAGCACAAAAGCCAACTCAAATGGGGGAGCGACGAACGTTTTTGGTTCCAGTATTTGAATGAAATGACAGAATGTGTGAAAATCAAATTAGCAAATGAGTACAGCTTTTTATCTCATTGAGCAACGGAGAAACCGTCACTACTAATGGTGGCGTGCATTATTCCTATTGTATCCGACACGCATCTAAAAAGAAAGCATTGATTTCAAAGTGAAAATGGCTTCTGAAGTTTTTACCATCCACGAGCCGTAGTAATTTAACACTGCCGTCAGTTCTGTGGGGCCTGTATCACAGTTGGGACACAATAGCCAGATTATACGTAATCTGCGCATGCTCAAAATGATCGCGAGTCACTGTTAAATGATCCACAAATAATCTCAGCGATGCGCTTTGCTTATAGCAGAATGAAATCAGTGGCTGAACGCGAATTACACTCGGCATATTACGTCTCTTTACCGTGATCAGCTGAGCTCGCAGTTCCAACTAGCTTTTATGAAACAAATACTACAAAAAACAATCGTAAATCATGTACCACTTAATAATTACAGGGAGTACATTTCTTTTTTAAATGAAGCGTAGATATAACCCGTTTTAACATATTTAATTATAAATGAAAACTAATGCTACTACAGAGAGACATATATAAAATCTGTCTTCTAAGATCGATGGAGACAAGAGAAAAGAGTACAGTTTACGGAGAGGAGACTCGCTCCTCGCTTAGATTTTCTTATAAAACATCCGAAAATACAATTCTTCCGATTCGTTTCAGCCGCAGGCTGATTCCTCTGATACCGTTGATCACAGTTCATACTCGCTTTATTACATTTGTCATAGTCAACATGAAACATTTCCTTGAGAAAAGAGTGCCCTTTCGCGCTAGAAAGTCACTTTGAAATACTTAAAACGAGATGACTTTTTTCAAGAATTGCTTGAACAATCAAGTTTTGGCATACGCAAGGTTGTGGTTATTAATAAGGGATATTCCCACCGAAGAAAGAAGTAGTTAATCGCCTACCACCGGGTGGCTCAATCTTTCCACAGCTACGGCTGCACACAGTCCTTCCGCGCTGTAGGTGCAGTGCAAGGGCGCCCATACGACAGTCTGTAACGAGGGGGCAGGGGCAGGGGGGGGGGGGGGTTACTGGACTGCACTTCTAAGTAGCCATAAAAAAAAAGTCCCAGTGCCCATCCAGGTACAAAGCTGCGTAATACCAAATTTTAAATCATTTTCTTGGCTCAAAAAATGGTTCAAATGGCTCTGAGTACTATGCGACTTAACTTCTGAGGTCATCAGTCGCCTAGAACTTAGAAGTAATTAAACCTAACTAACCTAAGGACATCACACACATCCATGCCCGAGGCAGGATTCGAACCTGCGACCGTAGCGGTCGCTCGGCTCCAGACTGTAGCTCCTAGAACCGCACGGCCACTCCGGCCGGCCCATTTTCTTGAAAGAAAAATACCGGACTATACTATATTCTTTCTTTCCCTTGAGAGCTTGTCCCCCCCCCCCCTCCTACCCCCACGTATGGGTGCACCCTACCTACGGTGCCTAACAGCTTCTTTCTGTAGCGGCGGCCGCCTCGCGACTCTGTTGGGCTTCTCACGGCAGCCCGACACCAAGCCCCACACTTGCACTAGCGGAGTAAACACCTCCCTCGGGCACCCTGCTCGCGCCCCTATACAGCCGTTCTTCACAGTCTAGCCTGCTCTCTGCTGTCATCTTGCCTGTGCCAGAGATGTAACCAGGGTGAGAGCAGAGTCGATGGTGTGTGGCGAAGCAGAACTACTGGCGCGCCCCGGCAGGTTACTGTCAGTCGAAAAACATCTGTAGTCGCTAAAATTTAACAAAACTCCACCGTCCAATAGAACACCTTTGAGATTACATACCGAATTTGCGACTGAGTTAGCTCGTCTTTTAGCCAAAATCTACCGTAGATCTCCCCAACAAAAAACCGAGCCCAGTAGCTGGAACAAAGTATAGGTCACTGCCGTCTACAAGAAGGATAGCAGAAGTGATCCACAGAACTAACCATCCAATGTCTTTGACATCCATTTGTTGTAGAATCTTAGAACACATTCTGAGCTAAAACTTAATGAGATATTTCGAACAGAGTAACCTCCTCCATGCCAACCATCATCGATTCCATAATTACACAGTCCACCAATGAAAGATTTTCAAGAATCGAAATGGATGTTCTTTATGTATATTGAGCCCCAGAGCACGAATATTTTTTGTAGAACCCTCAGTTTTAAAAATATTTCATTAAATAATAATGGTGCTAAAAGCTAATAGGTAGATTTCATAAGAAATACAACCTATTAACGCCGCCTTCATGACGAAACTATCGGAAAATATTCTTATAATTAATCTTTTTCAACATGGCAACAGTGCGTGTGAATCATTTTCTGTTGCATATGAAATGTATTTGCAGTTGCGAATATAGACAACCATCAGCTGTGTAATGAAATGACGACAATGAAAATTTGTGCTGCCCGGGACTCGAACCCGGATTTCCCTCTTATCGCGAGCGGTCGCCTTTCCATTTGGCTACCTGAGTAAATTCCATTATACACTTCATATTTGTCCTTATTCACAACTGCTAATATATTTCATGTACGTCATAACGGCTGTAGTCGCCGCAGTGCTTGTTCCTTCGGATATGCATGAAATTCAGAATACCACAGACACTGCAATATCGCTTTGTCTGTTGCTCTGAAACCCAAGTTCTTGTAAGTGGTGAGGAAACGCTTCCTTTCTTTGGTTGCACGTTCACGAGTGTGAGTAGTGTGATCTAAATACACCTTGTGCTGAGTGTTTCGTTGTGTTTTAGTGTTGCATATGTGTTAGCGTCTGTACGATGGCATAGGTACGTTTCAATCACCCATATAACTTTTGCTACATCTGTGAGGAGTACACCTTCAAATCATGCAAAGGATATGTGACACCCATACTACAAGTTAGGTTATCAGAACCGAAAATGGACGCCACATATTGTTCGTGTGAACTGTATGTCTCGTCTTAATGGTTGGGTGAAGAAAAAAGGTAAAGTTGTAACGTCTTTTGCTATTCTGATGATATGGAGGGAATCGACCAATCAAGTAGACGATTGCTATTTACACATGCTTAAAACAGCAGGGATGAAGGGCAAGGATAAAAAGACGATCAGGTACTTCTCTATCAAGTCAGCTGTATTCAGTTCTGCACAGTTCTTCCTTAATTGTCCTCGTTCCTCCAGACACATCGTCAATGGAAGTTGAAACCCTGGTCGAATCTAGTACAGACGCGGAGAATGCAAGCTCTGATTTCGATTACGAAGAAACGACGCCACATCTCCTGACACAAAATGATCTGTACAATCTTGTTATGGGCCTGAATCTTTCTAAGGCACAAGCAGCACTTTTGGGTTCGCGTCTGAAAAAGTAGAATTTACTGGACAAAGATGCTAGGGTTTGTTTCTTTCGACGTCGTCAGGTCCCTTCGCACCATTCTTTGACATGGAAGACTCACTCTCTTACTGCAATGACGTGAATGGTCTGTTTAATGCTATGGGAATGAAACATCTGTCATAGGAATGGCAACCTAACCTTGATGGCTCCAAAACTAACCACAAAGCGGTACTCGTTCACAGTAACAATCTATATCCTCCATCTCCTGTAGCTTATCCAAGTATTTTGAAGGAAATATACAGGAGCTCTCAGATCAGACAACTTATTCACGATCCTGATTTCGTCACAGCTTTGAGCCCTCCTGAACTGAGCTGCTGCAATTGTTTAGAAAACTGTGTTCTGACCTCTTTGGAAATAAGAGAGCAGACAATAGCGATGTTTTAGTCAAAGAACTACTACAGTATTATCGTAATCTCGATTGTAACACGTCGTTAAAATTCCACGTTCTTTACTCACACTTGGCTTCTTTTGCTGCTGTTTCTTTTGGACAAGTCTCCGATGAACATGGGGAAAGATTTCATCGGACCAAATCTACATTAAAGCAACGCTATCCGGGGCATTGTGCAACAAGAATAATAGATGACTACTGTGAACTCTACTGCACATAAGAGGCGCAGCGAAGGTCCAAAAATAATTCAAGAAAGTATGTGTTCCAAGGAAAATGTGTTGGGACACTTGTAGTTCATGTTGTAAATTAATAACCTTGCTGTCAATATTAATAGTAACCTCAGACTTTTTGGAGATAATATAGTTGTCGATAATGACTGGCAACTTGTTTTAAAAGTTCAGAAAAAGTCATATTATCAACGACTGAAAATTGGAATCTGTCGACTCTGTAACCACTCGCTTATTTTTGGTAAAGTGAAAAAAGCTTAGGCTAGTTGTTCCTTTCCTTCAGTAAAAGTTTTCGAGAAAATATAAGGAAATTTTCAGTACAAACACAACACAAAGATGAAGGAAAGAGGCAATGAACGCAGAAGTTTATGAAGCTACAGCTTCCTATCTTAGATTGTTTCACAGAATATAAGACAGGACAATCATTGTACGCTTTCGGTTTCGTTCTATGCTGTTGGGCGCTAGACACACCCTATTCTGGATAAGCTCTGTAGCGATTGCTTATGTGATTTGTGTGTAAAAAGAAGTGTTTAGCAAATTAAAGTATATACCCGATCAATTACTAAAAGTGAAATCCACCGCTAAGACGGAAATTCCATTTCACAAAAGATAAATTCTTTCCCTAAAAGATGAAATTAAAGACAGAGAAACATAGAATCAATTATAGTTAAAAGAAAATAGCATAGTGTGAATTCAAAGTGACTACTTGCAGCATTATTCATCGGAATTTTCAAACAGCAAGCGCTATCCTATCTGCTAATCAATTGTTTGAAGAACCTGAATGCAACGTATACAGTCAATCAGGATAATAAAATTTGAAAACAATATCAGCAATCTTATATTAATGTAATAACTAACAAACACAATCTTGACAGAAAATTTCTTTTAATCGGAGTGACCGGTTTCAATCCTTAAGGATCATCTTCAGACTCCAGAAAGGCAGGTGGACATTCAATGAGCAGCCTGCGCCGACCCACGACGCTGACCAGTCAGTTCAGCGTCATGGGTCGGCGTAGCTTGCTCCATGAACGTCCACCTGCCGTTCTGGAGTCTGAAGATGATCCTTAAGGACTGAAACCGGTCACTCCGATTAAAAGAAATTTGCGATCAAGACTGTGTTTTTTAATTATTACAATCAGTATAACTTTTTACCAGTTAGGTGCCGGCCGGTGTGGCCGTGCGGTTAAAGGCACTTCAGTCTGGAACCGCGTGACCGCTACGGTCGCAAGTTCGAATCCTGTCTCGGGCATGGATGTGTGTGATGTCCTTAGGTTAGTTAGGTTTAAGTAGTTCTAAGTTCTAGGGGACTTATGACCACAGATGTTGAGTCCCATAGTGCTCAGAGCCATTTGAACCATTTTTGAACCAGTTAGGTATCTTTGTAACATTAACCACTTTTATTTCAAATGGCTGCTGCCCCACCTACTTGCATTATTCTGTACGAAACGTAATAAATTTTACCTCTTCGATTTCTAGTTAGTATTTAAGTTGCGTTCCCAACTTCGTACAAGCTATTAGGCCTGTTATTAGCCTTTAATTGCCCTCGCTGTGAAGAGTCGGCTGGTGACAGTGATTTAAGTTGAACAATGCCAGGTTCAAACAGAGATATTTCAGAGCAAACCTGCAGTACTGAAGTAGCACTGTTTGTTTTTACTTCTTATTAACATCTCATTTCCCTACGGCACAATCTAAATGTACCCATAGCATTATATATAGAAAAGGTCTCTGTTTTCGATGACTGGATTAAAATTATCCTGAATAACAGTGTAACTTTGTACAAGCACTAAAACTGAAATATTCCTCAAATAAGGCATAGTTAGTATACATTTTCACTCTTCCTAGCACTCAGTAATTATAGAAGTAAAACGTTTCAATGCCTGTTGCGATGTGTAATTTATTTTGTGTCCAGTACTTTCAAAAAATGATGAAACGTGGTACAAAGTTACCCTGATTGACTGTGGTTAAAGTCATAGGTTTCATGTAAATGTTTGCTAGCTGGGAAAAATAGTTGCAGTTTCGTTTACAAACTTTAACGTGCCTAATGCTGTAGACAGAAAGGGAAAACAACTACGTTCATAAACCTTTCAATTCAATCTGAATTAAGTAAAATGATCAGACTTAGCGTTGACGTGAATGTATACAGCTCATTTTGTAGTGTCTCCGACGTACCTTTTTAGCCTAGACGCAGTTACACTACTGGCTATTAAAATTGCTACACCAAGAAGAAGTGCAGGTAATAAACGGGTATTCATTGGACAAATATATTATACTAGAACTGACACGTGATTACACTACTGCCCATTAAAATTGCTACACCAAGAAGAAACGCAGATGATAAACGGGTATTCATTGGACAGATATATTATACTAGAACTGACATCTGATTACATTTTCACGCAATTTGGGTGCATAGATCCTGACAAATCAGTACCCAAAACAACCACCTCTGGCCGTAATAACGGCCTTGATACGCCTGGGCAATGAGTGAAACAGAGCTTGGATGGTGTGTACAGGTACAGCTGTCCATGCAGCTTCAACACGATACCACAGTTCATCAAGAGTAGTGACTGGCGTATTGTGACGAGCCAGTTGCTCGGCCACCATTGACCAGACGATTTCAATTGGTGAGAGATCTGGAGAATGAGCTGGCCAGGGCAGCAGTCTAACATTTTCTGTATCCAGAAAGGCCCGTACAGGACCTGCAACATGCGGTCGTGCATTATCCTGTTAAACTGTAGGATTTCGCAGGAATCGAATGAAAGGTAGAGCCACGGGTCGTAACACATCTGAAATGTAACGTCCACTGTTCAAAGTGCCGTCAGTGCGAACAAGAGGTGACCGAGACGTGTAACCAATGCCACCCCATACCATCACGCCGGGTGATACGCCAGTATAGCGATGACGAATACACGGTTCCAATGTACGTTCACCGCGATGTCGCGAAACATGGATGTGACTATCATTATGCTGTAAACAGAACCTGGATTCATCCGAAAAAAATGACGTTTTGCCATTCGTGCACCCAGGTTCGTCGTTGAGTACACCATCGCAGGCGCTCCTGTCTGTGATGCAGCGTCAAGGGTAACCGCAGCCATGGTCTCCGAGCAGATAGTCCATACTGCTGCAAACGTCGTCTAACTGTTCGTGCAGATGGTTGTTGTCTTTCAAACGTCCCCATCTATTGACTCAGGGGTCGAGACGTGGCTACACGATCCGTTACAGTCATGCGGGTAAGATGTCTGTCATCCCGGCTGCTAGTGATAGGAGGCCGTTGGGATCCAGCACGGCGTTCCGTGTTACCCTCCTGAACCCACCGATTCCATATTCTGCTAACAGTCATTGGATCTCGACCAACGCGAGCAGCAATGTCGCGATAAGACAAACAGCAATCGCGATACGTTACAATCCGACCTTTATCAAAGTCGGAAACGTGATGGTACGCATTTCTCCTCCTTACACATCACAACAACGTTTCACCAGGCAACGCCGGTCAACTGCTGTTTGTGTATGAGAAATCGGTTGGAAACTTTCCTCATGTCAGTACGTTGTAGTTGTCGCCACCGGCGCCAAGCTTGTGCGAATACTCTGAAATGTTAATCATTTGCATATCACAGCATCTTCTTCCTGTCGGTTAAATTTCGCGTCTTTAGTACGTCGTCTTTGTGGTGTAGCAATTTTAATGGTCAGTAGTGTAACTATTATTAAAAGCTACAAATAAGCTCAAAGGGACAAAGAAACGTGCTATATATTTTTGGGGCGAGATTCTCCGCCAGTAATCCTGAAACGAGAGCGCAAATTTTGTCACGTCCAGTAATTCGTCGTGTTATTCAGACCAGCAGAAACATGCAATCGTTTTGCTTCCCCGAATTACTACAAACTACATGCATCAGAACCGGAGCACCGAACTCATACAAATGGCTCCGTACAACAATGTTTAGGAATACGAAATGGAACGGTCATGCAGGTTCAGTCGTGAGTAAAGCAGACAGCAGACGTCCGCTTATCGGTGGAATACTAGCGAAATGAAGCCAGTCTACACAGGAGATTACTTACAAAACATTCGTGTTACCCGCCCTAGAATATTGCTCGAATGTGGGGGGCCCGTACCAAATAGGATTAACCACGGATATTGAACATAAAAGCGCAGCACGAATTGTCACATGTCTGTTTGCCCCGTGGAAGAGTGTCACGAAGATGAAGAAAAACTGAAGTGGTAGACACTTGAAGGTATACACATACTACCATGAGAAAGGCTACTTACAAAGGTTCAAGAATCAGCTTTAAATGATGAGTCTAGAAATATCCTACAATTTTGCATGCATCAGTCCCGCAGAGAACGCCAGCAAAAGAGTAGACAAGTTACATTGGTTATTCAGGCAATTGAACATTCATTCTTCCCGCGGTCCGTTAAGATGGTGGTTTTAATGTTTCAAGTGTTCTACATAGCCCCCATCCCTCCCCCACTCTCGAGTACAACGCATAGGACCTTGAAACAACCACTTGAAAGTGTAGAAAAGTCTCTTGTTGTGATGTGTCACATTGGCTTGAATGTCGGTTACGTCGTCAGAGAGTTGATCCTTCATCTGTATTTCTGCGCTTTGTCCTTTGGCGATGACACCAAGCCTCGTCGCTCGTGATGAATCCAGGAAAGAGCTGTCTGCCTTTTGTATTTGAATCAATAAGCGGCAGACGTCAGGGCGTCGTTGTTTCTGTTCGGGAGTGCGTGACAAACTTTGCGCACAATTTTCTCTTCTTCAAAACATTCTGGAGAAAGTATTGAACACACATTCTGCTCGATTGCGATTTCTGACACAACAACGTTGACATTTTTGGGCCGCACGTCCACTACTTAACACCGCCTGCTCCGAGCTTACTACTCGAATGAAGCTTCTGTTGTTTACAGTTGTTAGTTCAAGCTGCCACTATAGTTAACAGCGCTGATGTCGCTTATACGTCAGGAATTAAATCGGTCTCGGAACTTCTTGGACGAATGATGTAGATGTGGCTGTACATGAAGACAACATATAAGCGATAATTCATTTCACACCGTACATTCTGAAGCACATGTGGAGTCACCCATGCGACTGCAACAGAAATGGACGTTCTGAATACTAAATTTGTTTTCTTCAAAGGAAAGACATACGCAAAGTCTTTCACATAACACCACAAAATGAAATCGCTCTGTGTCGGAGGGGTCTACAGGGAGGGAGGTCAGAAACAGTCTGAAAAGCTTTTAAGGGTATTGCAGGTTATCTTGTGCTGAAAAATAACCGTTAAGAAAAAATTAGATACGTTTCGTCGTTTCCAGGTTAATTAGCATTAAAATTAGCCAGTCAAGCCGTTGCGCCCGTAAATTCAAGCGGCCCGTCAGATTCGTTGTTGCCAAGCTTGTCCTTCATTCGGTTTTCTAATACCCAACAAGAGAGCGATACAAAAACTGTACATGGGACGGTAGTAAGGATCTAACCCGAAGCAAAGGCTGAACAGTCTCGTGCGCTGTCATCTAAGCAATCATAACGACTGACAGTGACTGAATGTGGCGGGCCGCTTGAATTTACGCGCTCCGCGGCCTGATTCGTTCACTTCCATGCGAATTAACTCGAAAGCGAAGCAGGGTATCGAATTTTTTTCTCAACATTTAATTTTTGAGCACAAGCTACCCTGCAGCTCAGTTACAAGCTTTCAGACTGTTTCTGACCTCTCTGTACATAGCCAAATGAAAAGACATTAAAGTCATGTTCCGCACGACCAAACATACTGTTTCGAACATGTTGATTTACAAAAGTGCGAATCTCCAGCTAAATGTTTGTTGAAACGGTGCAGTGAACAAAAATGGATCTCACCATTGTTGTGCCGTTATTGTGCAGTACATATTACCTATCAGTGAGTAAGGCTGATGCTTGTCTACAGTGTGAGGCAGTTAAGACAGGCTATCCTAAATACATCTAGAATGAATAAACACACCGATTTAAAAAAAAAAAAACACCAAGGAGTTGGGAGACATAAACGAATATTGGTACGCGTGTTTCTACATCTACTCAAATTTCGCTCCAGTTGCATGAGGATGCACATCAGGTGTGTTTTAAGTACACGCTGTAACGGTTGTCACCGTTAGTTACTTTCGAGATTGGACGTAGTGAGCTGATGTTAGTCAAAAATGCCTTTAAGGCGACAAAGACGTCACTATCAGCTCCTCACTAAGTTTGAACGAGGTCGTGTAATAGCGCTACGAGAAGCTGGATGTTCCTTCTGCGGCACTGTAGAAAGACATCGCTGAAATTTAGCCTCTGTACGTGATTACTTGCAGCGGTGGGCTCGGTAATGTACGGTCGCAAGACGACCGGTCTCCGGACGGCCACGTTTCACTATCAAGAGGGAAGACCAAATTTTTTGGCGTATTGCTCTGACGCATCATACTGCATCTTGAGCAGCAATTGGACAGCAGTTGGCATCACAGCGACACAAGGAAAGGAAGGTAGTAAACATCCCGTCGACATCGAGGTCATTAGAGACGGAACACAAGATCGAATTGTATGAAGGATGGAGAAGGAAATCGGCCGTGCCTTTTCAAAGCAACCATCCCGGCATTTGCCTGGAGCGATTTAGGTAAATCACGGGAAACCTAAATCTGGATAGCCGGACGAGGGTTTGAACCGCCGCCCTCCCGAATGCGAGTCCAGTACGGTAACCACCGCACTATCTCGCACGGTCACAGCGACACAGCGAAATTATTTCAAGGACAGTTCTAAGTCACAGGTCCTGCAGCGCACATTCTACTGACCCCACACCACGGCCATTTGCGACTTCAGTGGTGCCAAGCGAGAGCCCATTGAAGGACAAATAAAATGGCTCTAAGCACTATGGGACTTAACTTCTAAGGTCGTCAGTCCCCTAGAACTTAGAACTACTTAAACCTAACTAACCTAAGGTCATCACATACATCCATGCCCGAGGCAGGTTTCGAACCTGCGACCTTAGCAGCCGCATAGTTCCGGACTGAAGCCCCTAGAACCGCTCGGCTACTGCTGCCGGACATGGAAGGACAGGTAGGAGGTCTGTTGTGTTTTCTGATGGCGGCTCTTTCTGCCTCGGTGCCAGTGACAGCCGTGTGTTGTTTAGAAGGAGACCAGTTAAGGACTTGCAGCCAACCTGTCTGCGTGCTGGACACACTGGATCTACACCTGGAGTTATGGTCTGAGGGGGAGAATGCGTATGACAGCAGGAGTAGTCCCGTTGTTATCCCACGGTTCCTGACTGCAAACTTATACATAAGTCTGGTGTTCGACCTTTTATGCTCCATTCATCAACAGCATTCCAGGGGGTGTTTTCCAACAAGACAACGCTCGCCCGCATACTCCTGCTGTAGCACAACATGTTCTACAGAGTGTCGACATGTTGTCTTATTCTCCTGGGTCACCAGATCTGTCTACACTCGCGCACGTATGAGACATCATCGGACGACAACTCCAGCGTCATTCTCAAACAAATCCGACCAAGTCCAACAGGTATGGAACTGCATCCCACAAACTGGTATCCGGCACCCGTAAAACAAAGTGCATACACGTTTGCATTCAACATTCTGGCACTTACATTTGTTATTAATGTATCAGCATTTCACATCTGCATTGGCTTATCTCGCGCTCACATTAACATGTGAGCTTGCAATTTTAATCACTTAAATATGTTGCCTAGACAAATGTATTACCAAAATTTCATTATTCTACGTTAATTATTTTTTGGCGTTGCTATTTTTTCTGTCATTCTATATCCAGGAGCGATTTTCGCCAAGTTAGCCGGCCGCGGTGGTCTCGCGGTTCTACGCGCGCAGTCCGGAACCGTGCGACTGCTACGGTCGCAGGTTCGAATCCTGCCTCGGGCATGGATGTGTGTGATGTCCTTAGGTTAGTTAGGTTTAAGTATTTCTGAGTTCTAGGGGACTTATGAAAACAGCAGTTGAGTCCCATAGTGCTCAGAGCCATTTTTTTTTTTTTATTTTCGCCAAGTTACAGTGGACAATATGTCTAATTTCTGACATTCGGAAGTAATTTTTATCGTTTATATCCACCAGATTACGACACCAACTTTGTTTCTTTCTGTAATGGAACTATACATTTTTCTGTGGCAGTTTAAAGAGGAACTTCAACTATAAGTTGTCTGGGACTGCGTCAAGTAGCATCAAGATAACAGCGGCGCAAACCACTACCATCAGGAGAAGAGGTTCCACAAGCGTCTGCCCTGTTATACCAAATGTACGCAAACACGTATGGTTCTTGTGTTTACCTGTACTCTTAAGACCCGTCGGTCTGAGTTCTGCTGTCGTATCAGTCAGGTAACTTGCTTGTGAAGCTATTAACATACACATAATGTATACGGCAGTGGAAAAAGTGAAAATCTTTTATGGCGAATGTCACCAAACTATTAGAGCAGTGGTCCGGTTGTATGATGAAGAGTGTCCACATCATGACAAGCGTTCACGAGCTGTCTTTGGAAACAGTTTAAAAAAAGATCTAAAAGCTGTACATGAGGAGAACAAAATACACAAACGAAAAAGATGAGCAACAGATGAAAGAAATGAAATTAACATTTTAGCAGCAGTAACAGAATGCAAATGTTACTAAGAGGCATCTCGAAAGTACGAGAAGGATCAGCCAAAAGAGTTTCCTGCGTACACTACATTCCATCGCATTTCATTCGCTGCATTCACAGCTTCATGGCAATGACTTCGAAAATTGGTTACAATTCGCCGAGTGTTACCTACTAAAAGTGCAAAGTTCTGTGGCATATCTAT
Source organism: Schistocerca nitens (assembly GCF_023898315.1). Lineage (NCBI taxonomy): Eukaryota > Metazoa > Arthropoda > Insecta > Orthoptera > Acrididae > Schistocerca > Schistocerca nitens. Next base: position 397,627,954 of record NC_064614.1, on the reverse strand, counting down.
GCAAAATTTTGCTTAAGGAAGAATCATTAGTTTCCAATCCAAGCGCTAATCTGCACTGACTCAAAGAAGTGGATAAAAACAACGTTCTTGGTCTACAAACGTTTGGTGAGTGTTTTTCAAGACCAGTATCATTGATCGCTGTGTTTTTTATGGATGTCTGTATACACTCAAGTATTTCGAGTTCCTCAGACAAGCTGTTGACCGTTTAATGTATGACATCCCACTGGACACAAAGCAGTGTGGTACTAACAAGACTGATGTGCCTCCCATTCCGCACGTGTAATAACAAATCCTCTTAAGAGAAGAGCTGGAGAGCATTGGAACGGTCGTTCAGGAAACGCAAAATGGTCTGCACGCACATGAAACTTAACACTTCTATACTTTTATCTGCGGCGAAAATTAAAACAAGAGGTCTGTTAGGAAGTACCGACGACTCCCGAAGACATCATATGCCTTGTAACACAGGTTTGTGCTGCCGTTAACTCCAGATGCAATTCATCGTGCGGTATTGTTTCTTAAGAATCGCTTTATAGCGTGTAACAAACCTCAAGATCAACATGTCGAGCACTTAGTATTACAGCTGTCGTAACGGACGCACAAACCGTACCTGATTTACGTGTCTACTTTACTTACATCTGGTATAATAGGGTAGACGCATGTGTAACCTCTGCTCCCGACGGTGCGACAGTGGTTTGCGGCGCTGTTATGTTGGTATTATTTGATCAAGTCCAATGCATGTTGCGTTCTTGAAGCTGTCTTAGAAGCTTCTATCAAATTCCACAGAAAAACGTATGCAGTTCCATTTGGAAAAAAAGAACAAAGTCGGTGTCGTAATTCGGAGACTATAAACGAAAAAGTTACCTGCGAACGTCAGGAAACTCACCATGATGTCCTCTATAACAGGGCGACAACCGCACCTCGCTATGTTTATTCATTCTGGAAATATTTGGGGTGATCTGTCCTAACTGCTTCACACTGTCGAATTCTGTACCGGTTAACATTGCCACTTGTGCCAGAGAGCGTATCGTTGCTAAAAAAGAGAAATGCAAGAAATGTTTCTTACCTCATTGCTTCCATTGCCGTAGCATAATTCGCACGTTTGATATTGTAATCTTGTTCCAATCCTTGTAAAATTTTAATTACGTACGGTTTCATTTTCAGCTCTTTATTGAGAACACACCAAACTGTTTTTTGTGGCTTTTTTATCTCACTGCTAACTTCGTACGTCGATTTCCGCACACTGTGTTCAAATGAAAGGCGAATTCTTTCAAACATCCAGTTTCTTCAAACTGCCAATGCAATCTGCAAATGTTGTTGGCAATTAGAGGTGCTCGACGCATCACTGACAAAATCTTCTGTGGACTGTGATGGCTGGACGACAACCGTTAAATTCTAACAATCAAAATGTCTTCTGTACTGGACCCGCCTTTTCCACTTATGATACAAAACCTTTCAATTATGCATCACTGTGCATGCGCAACGCTTGAGATATTGATTTTTCTTTCACAGTCTCTGTAATTGTTACAGATGTATCGCTATGCTTTAAACAGTTGTAGCAGTTTGTAACGCCTATATTAATTTTGAATTTATCTGTATTATGATTTTCCTGTAATTTATAGAATTCAGTATCTTTGAAATCTGTATCTGCAACATATACACATACAGGTTGAATCAGAACTCCACTGACAATCTTTCAGAGGTGGGAGTATGGACCAACACAACAAAAAAAGTCTGGTAAACGTGAGATCTAAAATGTATGCCTTAGCAGCTTTGAGCACTTGATCACCTTCGTTACTGTGAAACACAAGCTCTTAACGTATGCCCTTCAGAGCCCATGTTTGCTGCGTATTTTGTTCTTGTTTTGGTCCATACTCCCAGCCCTCTAAATATGGAAATCAGAGACCTTGGAGTACAGGAGTGTGTCTCACAGTGCTGAAGATGAATAAGTGTCCGTAGCTGTTAAGGTATGCATCAATACTACCCCCTCTGAAAGTCTTTCGATGGAGTTACGGTTCAGCCTGTATACTCGGCAAGAAACTGTACAGTGGATGGCGGAGAGTACGCTGTACTGATACTAGTGAGTTTTGTCCTGTTCGATTTGTGTACTGAGCGAAGGAGAAACGAATGTACGCGTCTGGAAAGCTCTAATTCCTATTACCTCAGTCTCATCACGCATGCGCGAGATACACGATGGTGGCAGCAAAACTGCCCCGAATTATTCCGGGAATACTGGTTCCCTAAATTTACCCTAAAGCCTGACACGGTCGCCTTCCTTCCTTAAATGCCCATTTCATTTCGTCGAGCGTTTCCGCTACACTTTCATACGGCCTGTACAGAACTGTTAGGGCGCCACTAGTGCGCCTCCGAATTCGTTCGAAGCCTGTTGTCATGCTTGTTCGATAAGGAATCCAAACGCTCGAAGAACGTTCTAGAATTGGCCACAATAGCATTTTACGTGCGATTCCGCTTACAGATGTGCTGCACTTTCTCATAAAGATGCCAAGAAATCTAACTCTGCTACTCGACTTCCCTAATACAGACTTTTCGAATTTGAACCATTTCATATTGCTTCTTACTATTACACCCAAATACTGGGCGTTTCAAAATGAATAACGGGGCTTTAAGGCTTTGTAGAATTTGTTACGTTCAACTTACATAGAATACATCAACTGAAAGAGCAACTCAAACATTTTGTTTATGTACCTGTGCGCGTGGCACTATCTCTTGTGTATTCCTTTAGAAAGCACTAGTACCAAAGATGGCGACTGGTGAATAGAACGCTTTTTGTGTTTAACAGTTTCCAAGGAATGAATATGCTGTAACAGTGGAACTTGCGTTCCGTATTAAGTTCCACTGCAATCCTCCAAGTGGCGATAACATCCGCAGTTGGTATCATCAGTTTGAAAAAATGGCTCTGAGCACTATGGGACTCAACATCTGAGGTCATCAGTCCCCTAGAACTTAGAACTACTTAAACCTAACTAACCTAAGGACGTCATCACACACATCCATGCCCGAGGCAGGATTCGAAACTGCGACCGTAGCAGTCGCGCGGTTCCGGACTGAAGCGCCAAGAACCGCAGGGTCACCGCGGCCGGCAGTATCAGTTTGAAGATACTGTCTTTGCAAGGGGACAAGAATGACTGAAGAAGTCAGATCTGGAAGCTAGTCATGAATTAGCAACTCCAGAAACGTCTGTGTGGAGACGTTTAAGGTGACACAGTTACGTCCTTATCGTTTACAGTTGTTACAAGCTCCAAGGCCTACAGGTACGGTTCACAGGGCAACTTTGCAAACGAAATGTTGCTACGTGACGATGATTTTCTGGATTGTGATGTCTTCAGTGATATTTCACCTAAGTTTAAATGTGAATACATATAATTTGCGCATCTGGGGATCACGAGACAGCACAGTTGCAACGAGATTCCCTTAAACTAGATGCTTCTTGTGGCGTATCCTTGCAGAAAGTTTATGGGCCCATCTTTTTGATGAAGCGATTGTAACTGGTGTTTCTTATCTTGATGGGCTAGAATTATGGCTGTTTCCTCGACTGCAAGAAGCTGTACCACAGAACACTATTTGGCAGGAAGAGGTGCACTGCCTCATTGGCGTCACTCAGTACGTGATTGGTTAAATTACGTTGTATCCGACCGCTCTGTTGGCCGCACCGAGCGAGGTGGCGCAGTGGTTAGCACACTGGACTCGCATTCGGGAGGACGACGGTTCAATCCCGCGTCCGGCCATCCTGATTTAGGTTTTCCGTGATTTCTCTAAATCGTTTCAGGCAAATGCCGGGATGGTTCCTTTGAAAGGGCACGGCCGATTTCCTTCCCCATCCTTCCCTAACCCGAGCTTGCGCTCCGTCTCTAATGACCTCGTTGTCGACGGAACGTTAAACAACACTAACCTCTGTTGGCCGCAAGGGCCCGCATGGCACTTCGCCCGATCTGACGTCATTCGATTATTATCTTTGGGGTCCATAAAGGAACATTTGTACGTACCTCCTCTGTTAACTGATCCAACAGACTTGCGAAACAGGGTTCAAGCAGTTGTTGCAACAGTTACTCCAGACATACTGATCAATGTTTGGGAAGAACTGGCCTATTGATTCGATGTGTGTAGTATGACTAATGGTGCTAACATCGAACACTTGGAAAAAATTTTTGATTTTCTCTTTCATTTGATTTATTATAAGTGAAATAGTAATTTTTGAAGAGGCCCTACTCCAAAATTTGAGAAAATGAATTAAGAAAGGTGTCAGATTCTACACACGTAGAGACGTCTTATAGCGTGAACAGGGCATTATTTTACACGTTGTAAACCTGTTTTTGCGACTTAGTTACAGCGACGTCATTTTTGAAGGGGGCTTTACCCTTTCAGTGGTGATCATATTTGCATGCCATCTATCGAAACCCTTATGCACTATGCGTTGCGTTTCCCTTTTCGTAGTTTGACCGTTGTTACTTCTAAAAATCAAGTTCCAGCCATCTTACTTTATGCATTTTGAACATATCAAGTTAATCAGGTGTTTTGGCTTCTGAATATATAGGAGACTTATAGAATAATACCCTTGATCTTTTATTCCTGGGAAAGGCTTACACTGGACCAGCGGCCGTCGTCTACTTTATCATATTCCCCATGGATATAGGTATTTGTAAGATGATTCAATGAAATGGCCTGTTCGTAACTCTGCTACTGCAGCTGATGATGATGATGATGACCAGTGTAACCATTTCGTGCGTACTTTGATTAGAGTTAAAATACTGCGAACTGTATGAATACAAAAAGAAAAACTTAAAACTCTACTAAAAACATAACATGACCCTCCGTATGAATTACTTCCTCAAGAAAATGATCTTATTCCAAGATTTTGCCTTTATTTTCTTCAAAGAGATTGCAAAACCTATCAAGTGCAATCATGGTAAAATAGGTATTTCATTCTGCTCTTTAAATATCAGAAAGTCCAATCTATTACATTCGATGTACTCGCCCACAAAACGTCCTCCTTCGTCCCAGAAAACGTAAGATTTTGGAGTTGGCTCCTGTCAGAAATGACTGTATCAATTGTAGGTTGAACATAATGAACTCTGTAAAGTCTTAATATGCCGATATTCATTTTGAAATACCCGATATTTCTACGCTGTGACGTGTTCCACATTTTTGCCATTAATCTTGTAATTGAATACTGTCTCGTTCGATCTCTTTGTTATACTTATTAACTCCTATTTATCCACATTTATATGACTAATCGGATAACCCGGTGTGCAGTGCATGTTCCTAGTTGTAGTTTTCTATCTGACGGCTTCCAGAGGCAACAAAATTTGATTTTCAATATTTCATATAATTTTTGAGTGAATTTAAAAATTTGAAATGCCATAGTAATCTAATCATTAAGCGGCATACTCTCATGCCGTCATAATCTGCTCATGAAGAGGTATACTCTAATGTTAAAATATTACCTATAAAATCTGTGTATATGTTTTGAGGCACCGTTACGCATACCACAGAAATTACCCAGACTATTTTCATCCAGCATTTGAGAATGGAAGAACTTAGTGACTTGTTACAAGCTTTGCAGATAATTTGTAGGTGGGCTACTTCTGTGTTGGCAGCGCTGTGTAGCGCTTTGCATTGGATCTCTGACTGCGCTTTCTTTGTAAGAGACTCTCTGGCTGGTCGGACTCGTTGTTGGAAGTTAATCGCCAGTACTGTTGGGCAGTTGGAAGTTAGTCGCCAGCAGTGATGAAAGTACTGTTGGGCAGTTGGAGGTGAAGAGCCAGCAGTGGTGGATGTTAAATGTGAGAAGTTAGGTTTGAAGAAGGGCAGAGACCTGAAGTGTTAGCGTAGGCTAACGATCTGGAAGTATCCGACTTGGAGATTGAAAATTATTTATGATTATATATCTTTGTATTATACGTCAATGACGATTTATATTCGTGTTTGAACTGGAGATTGAAAATACATTATATGGATTGCAACAAAATCTTTCCTTTGTTAACCACATATCTGTTAGTAGTTAGTGGCTTTAGTAGTTATACTCGTTTATTTAGCTGGCAGTATTGACGCTCGCAGAGCTTTGCATTGAATCTCTGACTGTGCTTTCTTTGCAAGAGACTCTGTGGCTGATCGGACTCGTTGTTGGAAGTTAATCGTCAGTATTGTTGGGCAGTTGGAAGTTAGTCGCCATCAGTGATGGAAGTACTGTTGGGCAGTTGGAGGTGAAGAGCCAGCAGTGATGGATGTTAAATGTGAGAAGTTAGGATTGATGGAGGATAGAGGTCTGAAGTGAAGTGTTAACGTAGGCTAACGATCTGGAAGTAACCGACTTGGAGATTGAAAATTATTCATGATTATATATCTTTTTACTGACTGTCAATGTCGATTTATATTCGTGTTTGAATTGGATGTCACATTATTAAGGTAAAAAATACGTTATTTGGTTTGCAACAAAATCTTTCCTCTGCTAAGCACATGCCAATTAGTAGTTAGTGGCTTTAGTAGTAAGAATCTTTTATTTAGCGGGCAGTATTGACGCTCGCTGTATTGCAGTAGATCGCGTAATGAAGATTTTTGGGAGGTAAGTGCTTAATGAAATGTATGGGTTATTGTCAGGATTGCTTCTTATTCAGGCCATTCTTTTGTATTAATTATTTGAAGTCAGGTTGTAATTTTTTTGTGCAGTCAGATTGCGTTGAGCTAGAATATTGTGGGTCAGTGTTGACATGATAAAAAGTAAAGAGAAACTAGGCTCAGTACGTTCAGTTTTACTCAGCTGTTTCAGAATCAAATGACGCAGAAGTTGCATCTTCTCAGTCATTCAGCAATTCAAGTACAGATTCGCACATTTAAATAAAGAAGTTTCAGATTTAAAACCTTGTCGAAACTATTTCTGGCTGACATGCAACACAAAATAATGAAAGGAAAAAAGTTCATCGCTTACTACATTTTCACTGTTAATGCACTGCAGCCTGAGCGTCAGACACAAATATTTAATTTATTACATTAACTGAATTTTCCGTCGGTGCTTGGCAGAACATGATAATAATATTAAAAAGCAAAACAATTCCTAATCTTCTGTTACAGAAAGAGTCATTGAACTGCAAATTTAAGTACTGGTTCAGATACGTCGATGTGCTGCTTTTTTGGGCCGGCACCACTAGACACGTAGGTACAGTACAACAGCACTCAAACTTACAACATGAGAAAATTCAGTTTACAATACAGCTGGCAGGCTCTTCTATAAATTTCTTGGACCTTACTACAGCTACTAGTAGAAGAACACACTTATTTAGCGTTTACAGAAAAAAACGTGGCTACTGATAAGGTAATCACTGCAGGCTGCCAGTCACAAACATGCAGCTTTCCATTCGATGGTGTATCGCCTCGTATCTGCATCATTATCTGAATCAGCTTTTCAGACAGAACTGCGGATAATCGAACGTATCGCTTACAACAATTGTTATATCTCTGCAAACGAAATGCAAAAAATTACGTCACTTCTGTACGCTGGGCAACAGCAGTCACTCAGCAGTTACAAAACTTGGTGCAAAATCCCTTATATTGGTAACATTTCAGTCAACCTTATAACAAAAGTTACAGCGCCGCCATTGCAGACTCGCATTTTATAACACAAACAGCACATCAAAATTTTCATTCAATAGTAAAGACAAATTTCAGGCCTTTGCACAGAGTGATATATATAAAATCGCTTCCAAGCAATGTGAAAAAGTGTGTATTATTCAGTCAGGCACAGCAATGGCGATCAGGCTACGAGAACATGAGAGAAGTTGGAGACTAAGGAAGAAATTTTCAACCTTTTCTGATCATCATTTACTATAAATCAGACTCAGTTTCCTTTTGCCTTTGTTAAATTAAGTTTAATATTAGATTCAAACTCATCTTATTATCTATTGTTAATAGTACCTTCACATAAAAAGCTTGTTCACTCCACCCCTTTTTTAGTTAATGTAATTATTGCTAAGTGACAAAAATGTAATGTTTTGCTTTGTAAATACACTGTCATTTTTGTATCTTCTGCATAAATAATATCTGTGCAAGTCGTACATCATCTTTTCCTTTTTTTGTGACACTCAGTTGTCATCTGAAGATGGCCTGGGAAGCCGAAACGCCGTTCGTGACAAAATAGATATAATTTTGTGAACGTTAGGAAGCGTTTTTCTTTTCAGTGTTTTTAATTTGTTATTTCTTTACTGTTAGTTCCATTCGCAACACATTTTTCAAGCAGTATCCGCAGATCCCACTGAAGGTATTCGCAACATTATATGATTGCACGCCATATAGCTTGGGAAATATGACATCATAAACAGCGAGCTGCTTGAAGAAATATCTTCTGTTTAAATCGGAGCGCAAAGTATCCAGATTATATTTATCCAGTCTTTCAAAATAGGAGAACTTAGCGACTTTCAACTAACTTGAAACATAATTTCACACGTTTTCCAAACTGTTTCTGGCTTAAATGCCTAACATCAAATATTTAACACATTAACTCATTTTTAAAGTACTCACACGTTTGAAGCTGTTTTATACATTCAATATGTCTAGATTTCCGGAAAGCATTTGACACAATGTCCCGTTGCAGACTGTTAACGAAGGTACGAACAAATGGAATTGGTTACCATGTTTTATGTGAGTGGCTCGAAGAATTCTTAAATAATAGAACCCAGTATGTTGTCCTCAACGGCCAGTGTTATAAGACAAGAGTACCGTCAGGAGTGCCTCAGGGAAGTGTGATACTACCGCTACTATTTTTTATATAAGTAAATGATCTAGCGTACAGAGGGGGCAGTAATCTGCTGTCGTTTGCTGATGATGCTATGGTCTACAGGTAGCTGTCGAAGTTTATTGTAGGAGGACACAAGATGACTTAGTCAAAATTTCTAATTGGTGTAATGAATGCAACTAGTTCTAAATGTAGAAAAATTTAAGTTATGCGCATGAGTAGGAAAAACAGACCCGTAACCTTCTAAAACAGCATTATTTGTGTCCTGCCTGGCACAGTCAAGTCATTTAAATATCTGGGCGTAACGCTGAAAAGCGATATCAAACGGAACGAGCGCGTGAGGATTGTGACACGGAAGGCAAATGGTCGACCCGGGTTTATTGGGAGGATTTTAGGAATGTGTGATATAAGTCGCCAGTGCGACTTCTTGATTACTGCTCGAGTGTTTGGGATCCGTACCAGGTCGGATCAAAGGAAGACGTCGAAGAAGTTCAGAGTCAAGCTGCTAGATTTGTTACCGGTAGGTTCGAACAACGCGCAAGTGTTACGTAGATCTTCGGGAACTCATGTGGGAATCCCTGGAGGGAAGGCGACTTTCTTTTCGAGGAACAAATTGAGAAAATTTAAAGTACTGGCATTTGAAATGGGCTGCAGAACGATTCTACGGCCGCTAACATACATTCCGCGTAAGGACTGCGAAGATACGAGAAATTGCGGCTGATAAGGAGGCATATACAAGCGAATGGAAAGAGAAGGAAATGGCTGGTAGTGGTACAGAGTACCCTCTGCCACGCACCGTAAGGAGGCTTGCGGAGTACGTATGTAGATGAAGATGTTCGATTCTTCAAAGAATCAGTCGTTGGAGGTTTTACTGGGTTATAAAGAGACGCTATTTATTGCACCAAGTGTAGATCTCGTTCACATCTCTGTGTGTGCCGGACTTACGACGTCTACGGCAAGGTTTCCTTGTACCTCAGAAACGTTAGAGGCGCAGCGGCTCCCGCCGCCTGTATGGGCGGTGGCTGAGCGGGGCGACGCGGCTCTGCAATTACTGGAGCGCCGCCCGGAGCCGCCGCCGTCGCCAGATAGCGCCGCTATCTGCAGCCTGCTGATTGGTCGGCGTGCAGGCTAGCTGCTAAGACGCCGAACCGGCTCGCGCCAGCCCGGATATCGCACGGCTGGGATATGAATCAATTTCCCGGCGAACTCTGCCGCCGTTACCGCCGCCCTAAAAATGACACACCGCGTCACAAACGGAGGGAACCACGAACGCAGCGCTCCTAAAAGCGCCCTATGGTTCCTCTACAAAGAGCCACAGCTTTAAAGCGAAACTCTTCCGTCTCCCTGTAAGGTATATAGCACAAGGCGATTACAAATCATTTTTCAAGAGACATGGTTCAATGGTTAAAGCACTACATTCATACGCGACGAAACATGGTGCATTCCACTCCGCTCACTATTCATTTGATTTGATTTGAGCTTCTTAAATCACATCAGGACAATGTTGGTATGCTCAACGGACAGACTACGCTGAACGACATAAACAGTTGAGCCCCAGGAACGAAGAGGATAAGAAATGAGAGTGAATGTGATGTTATTTTAGTGATTAGAAAATCGAATCAAACTTAAAAAAGAACGCGACAGTACGAACCCACTCATCAGTATGACTTTCCACCCCTCTAGACAGATGCATCGATTCGGTTGGGAAGGTTGTTATATAGCCGTTCTATCCTCTCCAGAGGGAAGCCGACCCACAACTGTAATAACTGGTCCTTGGTGTCTTGTATACTGTAACTGGGAAGGTGTTGACGTCAGAGCTGGTCCCACACATTGTACCGAGGTTACTTTGTCATTCGCATAACGCACGTGACGAAGCGACAGCTTCTGTCCAGACTAGTCACCATCACAAATAAAGAGAGACTGTTGTTGTTGTGGTCTTCAGTCCTGAGACTGGTTTGATCCAGCTCTCCATGCTACTCTATCCTTTGCAAGCTTCTTCATCTCCCAGTACCTAATGCAACCTACATCCTTCTGAATCTGCTTAGTGTATTCATCTCTTGGTCTCCCTCTACGATTTTTACCCTCCACGCAGCCCTCCAATGCTAAATTTGTGATCCCTTGATGCCTCAAAACATGTCCTACCAACCGATCCCTTCTTCTAGTCAAGTTGTGCCACAAACTTCTCTTCTCCCCAATCCTATTCAATACCTCCTCATTAGTTGCGTGATCTACCCACCTTATCTTCAGCATTCTTCTGTAGCACGACATTTCGAAAGCTTCTATTCTCTTCTTGTCCAAACTGGTTATCGTCCATGTTTCACTTCCATACATGGCTACACTCCATACAAATACTTTCAGAAACGACTTCCTGACACTTAAATCTATATTCGATGTTAACAAATTTCTCTTCTTCAGAAACGATTTCCTTGCCATTGCCAGTCTACATTTTATATCCTCTCTACTTCGACCATCATCAGTTATTTTACTCCCTAAATAGCAAAACTCCTTTACTACTTTAAGTGTCTCATTTCCTAATCTAATCCCCTCAGCATCACCCGATTTAATTTGATTACATTCCATTATCCTCGTTTTGCTTTTGTTGATGTTCATCTTATATCCTCCTTTCAAGACACTGTCCATTCCGTTCAACTGCTCTTCCAAGTCCTTTGCTGTCTCTGACAGAATTACAATGTCATCGGCGAACCTCAAAGTTTTTACTTCTTCTCCATGAATTTTAATACCTACTCCGAATTTTTCTTTTGTTTCCTTTACTGCTTGCTCAATATACAGATTGAATAACATCGGGGAGAGGCTACAACCCTGTCTCACTCCTTTCCCAACCACTGCTTCCCTTTCATGCCCCTCGACTCTTATAACTGCCATCTGGTTTCTGTACAAATTGTAAATACCCTTTCGCTCCCTGTATTTTACCCCTGCCACCTTCAGAATTTGAAAGAGAGTATTCCAGTCAACATTGTCAAAAGCTTTCTCTAAGTCTACAAATGCTAGAAACGTAGGTTTGCCTTTTCTTAATCTTTCTTCCAAGATAAGTCGTAAGGTCAGTATTGCCTCACGTGTTCCAACATTTCTACGGAATCCAAACTGATCTTCCCCGAGGTCCGCTTCTACCAGTTTTTCCATTCGTCTGTAAAGAATTCGCGTTAGTATTTTGCAGCTGTGACTTATTAAACTGATAGTTCGGTAATTTTCACATCTGTCAACACCTGCTTTCTTTGGGATTGGAATTATTATATTCTTCTTCAAGTCTGAGGGTATTTCGCCTGTCTCATGCATCGTGCTCACCATATGGTAGAGTTTTGTCATGACTGGCTCTCCCGAGGCTATCAGTAGTTCTAATGGAATGTTGTCTACTCCCGGGGCCTTGTTTCGACTCAGGTCTTTCAGTGCTCTGTCAAACTCTTCACGCAGTATCTTATCTCCCATTTCGTCTTCATCTACATCTTCTTCCATTTCCATAATATTGTCCTCAAGTACATCGCCCTTGTATAAACCCTCTATATACTCCTTCCACCTTTCTGCCTTCCCTTCTTTGCTTAGAACTGGGTTGCCATCTGAGCTCTTGATATTCATACAAGTGGTTCTCTTCTCTCCAAAGGTCTCTTTAATTTTCCTGTAGGCAGTATCTATCTTGCCCCTAGTGAGACAAGCCTCTACATCCTTACATTTGTCCTCTAGCCATCCCTGCTTAGCCATTTTGCACTTCCTGTCGATCTCATTTTTGAGACGTTTGTATTCCCTTTTGTCTGCTTCATTTACTGCATTTTCATATTTTCTCCTTTCACCAATTAAATTCAATATTTCTTCTGTTCGCCAAGGATTTCTATTAGCCCTCGTCTTTTTACCTATTTGATCCTCTGCTGTCTTCACTATTTCATCCCTCAGAGCTACCCATTCTTCTTCTACTGTATTTCTTTCCCCCATTCCTGTCAATTGTTCCCTTATGCTCTCCCTGAAACTCTGTACAACCTCTGGTTCTTTCAGTTTATCCAGGTCCCATCTCCTTAAATTCCCACCTTTTTGCAGTTTCTTCAGTTTCAATCTGCAGTTCATAACCAATAGATTGTGGTCTGAGTCCACATCTGCCCCTGGAAATGTCTTACAATTTAAAACCTGGTTCCTAAATCTCTGTCTTACCATTATGTAATCTATCTGATACCTTTTAGTATCTCCAGGGTTCTTCCATGTGTACAACCTTCTTTCATGATTCTTGAACCAAGTGTTAGCTATGATTAAGTTATGCTCTGTGCAAAATTCTACAAGGCGGCTTCCTCTTTCATTTCTTACCCCCAATCCATATTCACCTACTATGTTTCCTTCTCTCCCTTTTCCTACTGACGAATTCCAGTCACCCATGACTATTAAATTTTCGTCTCCCTTCACTACCTGAATAATTTCTTTTATCTCGTCATACATTTCATCAATTTCTTCATCATCTGCAGAGCTAGTTGGCATATAAACTTGTACTACTGTAGTAGGCATGGGCTTTGTGTCTATCGTGGCCACAATAATGCGTTCACTATGCTGTTTGTAGTAGCTAACCCGCACTCCTATTTTTTTATTCATTATTAAACCTACTCCTGCATTACCCCTATTTGATTTTGTATTTATAACCCTGTAATCACCTGACCAAAAGTCTTGCTCCTCCTGCCACCGAACTTCACTAATTCCCACTATATCTAACTTTAACCTATCCATTTCCCTTTTTAAATTTTCTAACCTACCTGCCCGAATAAGGGATCTGACATTCCACGCTCCGATCCGTAGAATGCCAGTTTTCTTTCTCCTGATAACGACGTCCTCTTGAGTAGTCCCCGCCCGGAGATCCGAATGGGGGACTATTTTACCTCCGGAATATTTTACCCAAGAGGACGCCATCATTTAATCATACAGTAAAGCTGCATGTCCTCGGGAAAAATTACGGCTGTAGTAGCCCCTTGCTTTCAGCCGTTCGCAGTACCAGCACAGCAAGGCCGTTTTAGTTAATGTTACAAGGCCAGATCAGTCAATCATCCAGACTGTTGCCCCTGCAACTACTGAAAAGGCTACTGCCCCTCTTCAGGAACCACATGTTTGTCTGGCCTCTCAACAGATACCCCTCCGTTGTGGTTGCACCTACGGTACGGCCATCTGTATCGCTGAGGCACGCAAGCCTCCCCACCAACGGCAAGGTCCATGGTTCATGGGGGAAGAAAGAGAGAGTAAGAAAGTAAATCATTTAATTATGATCATAGATTCTAACGCCCAAAAAGAGGTGTATTCAGTAGGTAATTTTTTTTTTACATGCAGGCTGTTTCTATTTTGGACTCCAATATACCATGTCATTCCCCACTCTTCTGGTTACAAAACCCTATTTTTCAACATAATTTATATTGAATGTGACGGCCTTACACTACGTTACTGGGAGGGCCTGTATATCTTCATAGTACTACTCTACCGATCGACGTCGGACCCAACGTCTTGCAGCATCAATAACCTACTCATCAAGCAAGTACTGCTTCCCGAGGCGTGCATCTTTCAGTAGCCCAAACAGATGGAAGTCAGAATGTGCGAAATCGGGGGCTGTAAGGTGGATTAAGAGCCCAATGAAATTTTGTGAGCTCCTCTCGGCTGAGCAGACTTACATGAGGCCTTGCGTTGCCATAGAGAAGGTGAAATTCGTTTGCATCTGTCTATCATCTCGAATGAGAGTGTACGCACGTTCTAACACTGTAGGAGATGGCTGTGTGCGGCCCGCTGGCACGTGGGAGATCGGACACGTTTTGCACGACCTTATTACGATGATGACAGACGCCACGCCCTACCACTCACCGTGCTTTTGTTCACTGCCAGGTCTCTGTGGACATTTAGCAGTCTGTCCGCAGCTCGTGGTCTTGCGGTACCGTTCGCGCTTCCCACGCACTTGGTCCCGGGTTCGATTTCCGGCGGGGTCAGGGATTTTCCCTACCTCGAGATGACTGGGCGTTTTTGTGTTGTCTTCATCGTCATCATTCATCCCCATTACTGTCGGAGGAGGGCAATGGCAAACCACCTCCGCTACGACCTTGCCTAGTCGGCGGTGCGGGTCTCCCGCATCGTTCCCTACGCTCCTCGGAGTATGGGACCTCATCATCATCATCATCATATTTCCGCCAGAAGAAACTCAATGGCAGTTTTCTGACTGGAAATGCATCTCTGCTACAGACGACATTTTGAAGGCTACAAATAGCACCGCCACATATCTCAGCTTCATGAAACTGTAGGCGGCTGAAGTGTGAATAAACCATGATGGTCCATAACGAATTCCGCATCAATTCGACCGAAAATTGGACGAGAAAAAATGTATTGTATACTGACTGAACGCCCCTCGTAAAGTTCGGAATAAATTGATGCCATACTAAGACCTGTAGGTTGAATGATAAGTCGTCAATCTTAATTAGACATTTAATACTACTAAACTATCTCTGCTTGCACTACCAAGGTATTGTCTGGATACAGGGTCATCGGTTGGATGTGATAGGATAATTTTGACATTCCCCGTTTATTTAAGATAGAAAACGCCCAAGATGGCGAGATCTAGCTTGGTTTCCTGGCCGTTATTTCGAATCGTCGTTGAAGCCACACGGTTGCGTGGACATAAAAAGTCTCCCACGTTCTGGGGATCCACGCCGTTTCGGACCACCCAACACGATGGTAGGAACTTAGTCTCTCCAGTCGGATAGAACAGCGGAACCTTATCCTTCTGTTAAGGTGGCTACAAGGACCTTGCCTTTGCCGCGGAGGTGCACTGTAGTTCATCGACCGAGTCTTTAAATAGCCCAGAGCGCAGCCCTCTGGCCCGTTCAGTTGCAGTTTTTGAAGATGTAGACATCGCGAGGTCTGACATCTCGTTGAATCGGGTGTACTGCCGGTGGTCGTTTTTCTAACAATATTTTGACATCGTACCTCGACGTTTTCATCAGGTGCTTCCTGTGATAGTCACAGAAGCACCTGGTGAAGACGCCGAGGTACGACCTCGAAATATTGTTAGAAAAACACAGACCACCGGCAGTACACCCGATTCAACGAGATGTCACAAAATCGCCAGGAAAGTCTAAGAAATTGCATCGCGAGGTTTATCGTGCAGCAGATACCGTCATTTTGTGGCAAGTGTTTCTTTCATTATCTTGAAAACAGTCTCATGTCAGTCATTCGCAAGGTGCTCCTGATGTTTAGAATTACGGAGCACGCTGCAGCTACGATGGTTGCGACTGTGCTGTCGCTGCTTTTGCGCTACGAGATACCGGCGCTGCAAATCGACAAGTAACGTGGTAAGTTCCACTGCTCGACCCCTGTTACCGTGTGGTAGCTAATTCGTTGCTGTACTCTCTCTAGGGATTGCTCTTTATTCTGAAGACGTTATTGTCTTTCGACTTGTCCTACTGCAAGTCCATTGCTCACCCAGCGGCTGCATTATTGAGAGTGATAGTTTAGGAAACTTGTGACACGGCTACCTCTCATTTACGTGTCAGTTTCTATATACCGGGTGATCAAGAAGTAAGTATAAATTTGAAAACTGAATAAATCACGGAATAATGTAGATTGAGAGGTACAAATTGACACACATGCTTGGAATGACATGGGGTTTTAATAGAACCAAAGAAACAGAGAAGTTCAAAAAATGTCCGACAGTCGACGTTTCATCTGATCAGAATAGCAATAATTAGCATAACAAAGTAAGACAAAGCAAAGATGATGTTCTTTACAGGAAATGCTCAATATGTCCGCCATCATTCCTCAACAATAGCTGTAGTCGAGGAATAATGTTGTGAACAGCACAGTAAAGCATGTCCAGAGTTATGGTGAGGCATTGCCGTCGGATGTTGTCTTTCAGCATCCCTAGAGATGTCGGTCGATCACGATACACTTGCGACTTCAGGTAACCCCAAAGACAATAATCGTACGGACTGAGATCTGGAGACCTGGGAGGCCAAGCATGACAAAAGTGGCGGCTGAGCACACGACCATCACCAAACGACGCGCACAAGAGATCTTTCACGCGTCTAGCAATATGGGGTGGAGCGCCATCCTGCATAAACATCGTACGTTCCAGCAGGTGTTTATCAGCCAGGCTGGGGATGATGCGATTCTGTAACATACCTAACACCCGTCACGGTAGCAGTTGCAAAACCAGAATCATGCATTTCCTCGAAAAAAACAGGCCCGATAACGGTAGATGAGGTAAATCCATCCCATACCCTGACTTTCTCGTCGTGCAATGGAGTTTCCACGACAGTTGTAGGATTTTTGGTAGCCCAGATTCTGCAGTTGTGGGCGTTGACAGACCCTCGGAGCGTGAAATGAGCTTCGTCGGTCCACAACACATTACTCAACCAATCGTCATCTTCCGCCATCTTTTGAAACGCCCACACCGCAAATGCCCTCCGCTTCACTAAATCGCCAGGTAACAGTTCATGATGCCGATGGATTTTGTACGGATAGCATTGAAGGGTATGCCTAAGTGCCAAGCAAACAGTAGTGTATGGAATGCCGGTGCGACGTGCGACTGCACGAGCGCTGACTTCCCCGTGCATAGACGCACCCGCTACAGTCTCCATTTCTTTCTGAACTGTCGCAGCAGCATTAATCCTTATGCTCGGTCGGCCACTACGGGGTCTATCGTCTAAACAATCCGTGACTTCGAACCTCGATATCATTCTCGCCACAGCTGCATTTGTCAACGGACCTTTACCCGTTCGAATTCCCTTCCTATGGCGATAGGATCGTAACGCTGAACTAGCACATTCCCCATTCTGATAATACAGCTTCACTAAAAGCGCCTTTTCAGGTAACGTCAACATGCTGCGACTGCTGGCGCATCTGATTCTCTCTCTCATTACAGCTCCTTTTATACACGATTGTCATGCGCAGTCACTGACGTTTTGCTGTGCAGCGCCAACTGTCTGACATTTTGTGAACTTTGTTTTCTTTTTTTTTTGTTCTAATCAAACCCCATGTCATTCCAAGCATGTGTGTCAATTTTTACCTCTGTATCTACATTATTCCGTGGTTTATTAAGTTTTCAAATTTATACTGACTTTTTGATCACCCGGTAGATGCGTTGCCAGACTATACTGACTTTCATTGATCTGCAGCTTCCCTGAAGTCCGTTTTTGTTAATCAGTTAGCCGGCCGCTGTAGCCGAGCGGTTCTAACCGCTTCAGTCAGGAACTGCGCTGCTGCTACGGTCGCAGGTTCGAATCCTGCCTCGGGCATGGATGTGTGTGATGTCCTTAGGTTAGTTAGGTTTAAGTATTTCTAAGTCTAGGGGACTGATGACCTCAGATGTTAAGTCCCATAGTGCTTAGAGCCATTTTTTGTTAATCAGTTCTTCACTAGGCAACGAAATAACTGCTGTAAGAATTAAGTCCGAGACCTGGGATAGAAGAACAGCAGGTGAGCGATAGTTGGGACACATCCGAAGACCTGTCCGCAGCTCGTGGTCGTGCGGTAGCGTTCTCGCTTCCCGCGCCCGGGTTCCCGGGTTCGATTCCCGGCGGGGTTAGGGATTTTCTCTGCCTCGTGATGACTGGGTGTTGTGTGATGTCCTTAGGTTAGTTAGGTTTAAATAGTTCTAAGTTCTAGAGCCATTTGAGCCATTTGAACCATTTTGAACATCCGAAGACTATTTCTTTGATCTTTAGATAATCTGTATCAACTCAGACTCTTAAGAGGAGAGATGACGGAGACCCGAGCTATAGCTACAGCTATTCACCCAACCAACACACGCTACAACACGTTGTTTTGTAAACAGATCTGGGGACCTTGCTGGCCACGGCAGTACCTCAACATCATGCCGATAATTTACAGAGGCAGGGTCATGTGTGGAGGAGCTTTGTCCTGTTGCGTAATGACAAAACGATTCTGTCGCATTGGTGGTATACAACAGGACGCACGATGTCCGATGTACCATTGTCACGTCAGTTTTCCCTCAACCATTACCAGTTGTGAAATGATGTCGTACCCGATAGTCCCCATACCGCTATGTCTCCCCAAAACGTGCGAGAATGGAACCTCTGCCCAGAACGCCGCCATATTCGCCATCGACGGACATTCGGAACAGTTCAGAAATGCGATTCGTCGCTTAACACAATGCGACACCATTGACCAGAAGCCAATAATGCCCAGTCGCGAGATCACTCAAAACGCATCTGTTTGTGTTGTGGTGTTAACGACAACCTACGCATGGGTAGTTAGTTCCCCTGGCCGGCTACCGCCAGTCTAAGACACATGGTGCAGGGTGAATGTGTTTGATTTACTAAGGGACCAAACTGCTGAGGTATTCGGTCCCTAGGCTTACACATTGCTGAAACTAACTTGACGCTAAGAACAACACATACACACCCATACCCGAGGGAGGACTCGAACCTCCAGTGGGAAGGGCCGCTCCAACCGTGACATGGCGCCTCTAACCGCGCGGCCACTCCCCTCGGCATTTCTTCTCATATGGCAGGGTTACGTATGAACGGGTCACAATGTCGCAGACAGACGTGGTCAGCCGGAACCCTGACGACGAATATGCCTGCCCTCACTCCAGCATCGGCCCACTCTCACATCCCAATGCCCCACAAATCTGGATATTGCACGATTCGACCAGCCGGCCAAATGGTGACCTACAATGAGTCCTGTTTCAAACTCTCTTTGGTACTGATAACGTTGCGTCACGAGAGTACGCGGCATTTCCGTGTCCTTAACGGTGATCACTCAACATCTGACACTGGCCACACCGTTATATGCCCTACCAGTCATGGCAGCAACATTAAACTGGAGCAATAGTAATGAACTCTGGTGCTTGCTCAACCCGATGCAGAGAATTTTAACTGTAAACGTTTACATACACAAAGATTTTGTGTACTTGACATCCTACCATGTCTTCTGTATGTCTCATTTTTTTTGTCATATAGTGTATTTTTCGCTGATTACAACGCACATAATAGACTACAATTGAAAGAGGAGGTAGTAAATACACACATCAAAAAAGGTTTTGCATCACCCCAGTTCCCAGAACTTCTGAAGATAGACGTTGACTGTGGGTATTGTACCACAGACACAGTTCCTTTGACTGTTCAGAAATGTCACTAAGCCCACCCGAAGATGTAGACAACCATGCATGAGCAGCGCCTATTAGACGGAGGTTCTAGTCATTCCACCAGGAAGGAGGTACACGGCTCGTGTTGTCTGTAGTTCAACATTGCCTAGACGGTCAATACAGCGGTTCGATCGCGTCCGCATTGTTGCTTTGTGCCAGGAAGGCCTCTCAACAAGGGAAGTGTCCAGGTGTCTCAGTGTGAACCAAAGCGATGTTGTTCGGACGTGGAGGAGATACAGAGAGAGACAGGAACTGTCGATGCATTCCTCGCTCAGCCCACCCAAGGGTTGCTACTGCAGTGGTTCAAATGGCTCTGAGCGCTATGGGACTTAACATCTGAGGTCATTAGTCCCATAGACTTAGAACTACTTAAACCTAACTAAATTTAGGACATCACACACGTCCATGCCTGAGGCAGGATTCGAACCTGCGACCGTAGCGGTCGCGCGGTTCCAGATTGAAGCGCCTAGAACCGCTCGGCCACACCGGCCAGCACTACTCCAGTGCATGACCGCTACCTAAGGGTTATGACTCGGAGGAACCCTGACAGCAACACCACCATGTTGAATAAAGCTTTTGGTGCAGCCACAGGACGTCTTGTTACGACAAACTGTGCGCACTAGGCTGCATGATGCGCAACTTCACTCCCGACGTCCATGGCGAGGTCCATCTTTGCAACCACGACACCATGCAGCGCGATACAGATGGGTCCAACAACATGTCGGATGGACCGCTGAGGATTGGCATCACGGTCTCTTCAACAATTAGTGGCGTATATGCCTTCAACCATACAATCGTCGGAGACGTGTTTCGAGGCAACCCAGTCAGGCTGAACGCCTTAGACACACTGTCCAGCGAGTGCAGCAAGGTGGAGGTTCCCTGCTGTTTTTTGGGGTGGGGGGCATTATGTGGGGCCGACGAACGCCGCTGGTTGTCATGGAAGGCGCCGTAACGGCTGTACGATCCTGAATGCCATCCTCCGACCGATAGTGCAACCATATCGGTAGCATATTGGCGAGGAATTTGTCTTCATGGACGACAATTCGCACCCTTATCGTGAATATCTTGTGAACGACTTTCTTCAGGATACCGACATCGCTCGACTAGAGTGCCCAGCATGTTCTCCAGACATGAACCCTATCGAACATGCCTGGGATAGATTGAAAAGGGCTGTTTATTGGTGACGTGACCCACCAACCACTCTTAGGGATCTACGCCGAATCGCCGTTGAGGAGTAGGATAATCTGGACCAACAGTGCCTTGATGAACTTCTGGATAATAAGCCACGACGGATACAGGCATCCATCAATGCAAGAGGACGTGGTACTGGGTATTAGAGGTACTGGTGTGTACAGCAATCTGGAACACCACCTCTGAAGGTCTCGCTGTTTTGTGGTACAAAATGCAATGTGTGGTTTTCATGAGCAATACAAAGGGCGGAAATGATGTTTACGTTGATCTCTATTCCAGTTTTGTGTACGGGTTGCGGAACTCTCGGAACCGAGGTGATGCAAAACTTTTTTTTTATGTGTGTGTTATTGGTTTGATCTTATCGTAATAAACAATAAATCATGACTTCCAAAAACCTGATTGCGTGTCTCAGCGGTCCATTCGACTGTGTTCAGCAAATGCATCTCTGCATCTGGAATGGAAGTGTGCCCCTATGTTCATTGGTTCCCACCAATATGCAACGATTATTTCAGCGTGCGATTTGCTTGTCCTTCGCCGCCTCGATTCTTACTTGATAATACGAACTTTGCATGAGTGTAGGCTTCAGCGGCCGTTGTCATCTTTAACAAAACGTATCGACCAAAATAAAATATAAAAACATGTAAGAGAACCGAATTAACAGACTAACTATATCAAAGAAAATACCTGAATAGAAATACTACTACGAAATAACTTTTATTTTCTTTAACACAACTGTATTCCGTCTTCACCTAAAAAAAAGGCATGTTAATTTCAAATTGCTTATCAGTAATGTAAAAAAACACAGTTTTAGTAGGTCCCTCTCCAGTCTGCTATTCAGTTCTCCACTACTACACCCCTTCCTAGATTACAATTCCTCTATATTTTCCACCCACACACATCCGTCTAGTATAGTGAAATGGTTAATTATTTTACCATTTTATCGGTAATATGGCTGTTCGGTGCGCAGACTTACATTCGTCCATGGCTTCTGCAGTGCATTCGCACGCCACCCTCGCCACACTCGGCAAACGCAACTTTACGTCTGTCGTTACAGTCCCTCATTCCTCTCCCAATACTCTTTTCCCCTCCTTGAGCAATCAACTGCTCCCTACACCCTACTGTCAAACTACCTCATTCGCTGCCTCTAAATTGTTAATAACTATCTTCTACGATTGATCTGCATAGGTCAATTATGAACAGGTATAATGACACTGCGAATTACTTGTTAGAAACCGATACAAATTTGTAAAATTACACTACATTTACCATTGATTTAAAAAATGTTATTTCTATTTTCTGTATCTTCGATTTATTGCACTTTATCTTTCTATTAGCATTTTATGATTTATGGACAATTTCGCGATGCTTCTAATACCAGTTGTTATATTTGTAAATGAGGCTTAGATGTAGCCAGACGCTTCCTTCTTTTCAAGGAACTTTCTTTCATTTGTTCATTTATTACATGTCAATTTCAGTTAAATCAGTAACATTGCTTTTAACGTTTGTTGGTATAGTTGTAGGATCCACAATCACTTTTAGCTGGTTTTGCACATCAGTCGTATAAATGACAAGCTTACCCGAAAACTTAGGTTACTACTACATTTCCAAGCGACCTCTGACTAACAATACCATCGTTCGTTCTCTGTAACGCCCCATGACTCACTCTTTGACATATACCAACTACGCATTATTTGCTTTCAAACAAACATTATTTGCTTAAATTTTTTATACAGAGAAATCGCTGATCAGTTTAAGAGAACGAATAATTACAAAGGCTAAGATTTATTTCATATACTGAACGAAGCGTTTATTGTTACATAACGCGGCGGCTAATGATACACTGTATAGATAAACTCTAATGTATTAAAGTTTGGAATTACTCGCACAGCTGTTTAACCTGCGGATGTTTAGACAAAAATTTCCAATACTGTTAACATCGTAGTGCTACAAATCCTTTGAGAAAATCATGTCTTGCACTGTTCTTGCACAAAGTAACAGCTAATTCCAGTTTTTCAATAAAATAAATTATCAGTATCAGAAAACTACCTCTCTTTTCCCACCAGATAAAACGCGACCAATACAGTGGTATAACTCTCAATGAAACTAATTTGTTCGAAGCACAGTATCACCTAAACATTCTCACACTTCTATATGCGTCTGTTTAACCAGAAGACTGTTTAATCTTTGAACAAAAGCCATGTCTATAAATGGGCCTTGTACATTTTGAGAAACCCGCATAAACAGGGTGATTCAGCTGCCCCTGACGCTGTCATTTTATGCAACCTGCAATTCAATATCTGGCCTTCAAAAACCACGCTCGAGATTTTCACATTTTCTGGCTCGCTACACGCAAACTATTAGTCATAATCATCATCATTTATTGCACATATAGTCACTTAGGTCCTTGGCAGAAGACAAAGATATACATCATGAGAATTTCACTCTAAAGCGGATTGTGCGCTGATAGGAAACTTTCCTGGCAGATTAAAACTCCAACTCGGGACCTTTGCCTTTCGCGGGCAAGTTCTCTACCAACTGAGCTACCCAAGCACGACTCACGATCCGTCCTCACAGATTTAATTTTGCCAGTACCTGATCTGCTACCTTCCAAACTTCACAAAAGCTCTTCTCGGCCCTGCACAAAGTTTTAATCTGCCAGGAAAGTTTCAAAAATATACAAATACAAAGCATACATAGAAATAATGAAGTGATTAACACATGAAGCCTACGAATCATGACAGTCAACATCACAGAAATTTATTACATGTGGCTGCCCATTTACTTCTGGTTCGGGCATCTTCGATGCTTGCTGCTGGATCTGCTTCTTCCAGGGTCACTAATGTCATGGCTCTCCACGTCGTTGACGGACGACCACTTCGACGTCTACCAGTTGGCTGGTATAGAAAGGTTCTGTTACTGAGTACCCGCTGCTCGTAGGACATGTCCTGCCAAACGTAGCCTTCTTATTGCAATTACTCTCCCAATATCAGCTTTCTCAAACCGCTGGTACAGACTTTCATTGTGCCTTCTTTCCCATCTTGCAGTTGCTGCATTGTATGCCGGGCTATAAATTTTCCTAAAAATCTTCCTCTCAAACGCACGAATTCGCTCTTCCATTGTCTGTGTACTTGCCCACGTCTCGCAACCATACAATACAACCGGTCGCACTAGTGACATGTATAGCAGGATTTTGCTTTCCTGGGATACGATGCGTGACACGTATAAGTGATTTATTGTGGTACACCCGATTCGCTCTTATTATTCTCCGTCGAGTTTCCTCCTCTATTTCACTTTCATTCAACAATATTGACCCCAGATATTTGAATTTTTCGTCTCTTACAAAATTATGACCGCCTATACTGATGGCGTCCACATCAATTTGTCGATGAGAGAGTACCATACACTTTGTTTTCTCATCGTTGATCAGTGACCCTAGTTTTCTCGCTTCCAGCATAAATCGAGAGTTACCTGCTGTCGCCTATTGAAAAAATAAACATGACCTTTTTGTAGAAAATTTAATAAAGTTAAATTTTCTACTGGAATACGTTATCGCTACACGCCGTAGTTTTCGAGTTATTCAACAAAAACGTACAAAAGTTACCTTCAGATGCATCCACACTCCCACACTCAACCCCATTGGTCAGAATTTCTAGTATATTCTTCATGGCAGTCCCTCCTACGACTTTACAAAAATTTGCAACTGCAAGAATTATTTCTACAATCGACCTTTTTTAATCTTCATTGACTGGCCGTATTACGCCACCAGCTTAGTCCAGCACTTACATATTGTAAAATTGACGTTCGTGTAAATTTTGCCTAACAGTTTTTGATTTTCAACAGGAATAAAGTAAACAATTACATCGTTGTATTCGTCAGGTCTTACAACTATGAAGCTACTGTTGTTGTAAGTGTTAAGTTTGGATCGAATTTTCAACGTAATTAATTTTAGCGCAAAGTTTACAGAAGTTTTTTTCTTTCATTACCCTCATGGGCACGTTTAAATTAATAATGTTAACGAAGTAGCCGGCTATTCTGCTGGCATAATAACCCAATCAACAGAGATCAAAGAAGGTCGAATATTGGGGATAGTTCGTGTAGTCAGAAATCTTTGTACGGTGGTAGGAGGGAGTGCCATGAACAACATATTAGAAATCCTGCCCGTTAGGGGCTGAGTGTGGGAGTGGGGGTGCAATTGAAAGTCACTTTTGTACGTTTTTATTAACTCGAGAACTACGGCCTCTAGTGGAAACCTGTCCCAGTACAAAATTTAACTACATTACATTTCCTACGAGGAGATGATGTTGATTTTTTTCTGTATGACTAGTAGTTTGCGCGTAGGCGTGCGAGAGAATATAAAAATCTCGCGCGTGATTTTTGAAGGCCAGATACATACTGCGCACAAGCCCGGATTAGGGAAGGATGGAGAAGGAAATCGGCCATGCTCTTTCAGAGGTACCATACCGACATTTGCCTCAAGCGATTTAGGAAAATCGCGTAAAGCCTAAATCAGAACGCGGATCTGAACCGTCGTCTTCCCGAGTGCGAGTCCAGTATGCTAACTACAGCGCTACTTAGCTCGGTGTTTTTTTTTTTTTTTTTTTTTTAAAGGTTACAGTCATTTCCTAATTCGTACGTCAGAAACTAAACAACCTCAAAGCACCTCCTCCAATAGTCTAGAAAGTACAGTATTAAAAGACAAAAATTGAAATAAAAATCAAGTGCGGAATTTCTTACTACTTTCAGTTCGTTTTAGACACATGTAAACGATGTGAGGTAGTCTCAGTAAGTATATCGCACCGTTGTAGTTGCAACAAAAGACTGCGTAACAATCATGGATTTTAAAGTCACCGGCTTATATATGGCCGGCACCATCTCGGCGTAGCTTTATTAGAAGTTATGGCAGCTTATGTAGTTCCATATTCTACCCTGAAAAGGCTGTACAACGCTGAAATAATGTTCAGGCGTGATATAGTGGTAAAGCAAAAATAAATTTGCTGTGCTAGAACTCATTTTTATATACTGCACTAAGAAGAGTGCGGGCACAGTAACGCTAAGAGAAATAGGCATGCTACATGTGATATGTTGTTAATTCTCACA
Organism: Schistocerca nitens; assembly: GCF_023898315.1. Taxonomy (NCBI): domain Eukaryota; kingdom Metazoa; phylum Arthropoda; class Insecta; order Orthoptera; family Acrididae; genus Schistocerca; species Schistocerca nitens. The sequence continues at coordinate 397,601,801 of NC_064614.1, read as the reverse complement.
GCCCAGAGGCAGAAAATGAAGAGTGTGCAGAAACAAAGTGACACCGTTCCTTACGAAGCTGCAGAATTCGTATTAGAAACAAAAGCTATTTTAAACGAATTTACCGACTTAAAACCAATTTCCTATATAGAAAATAATACTGCCTTCGTCGTTGAACGGTAAGCACGTTTTGTTCAGTCTTAGTCTTATAGGGCCTACAGTGTTGAGCGGAAAACGTGCGCGCCTGCTCCAAACGAGTCAGTAAAAGGAAACAAATATTAAGAAAACGTTTTCTGAAAATCACGAATCAAGATCCCTCTCGCCTGCTATACGCAATATGTTTTCCGTTTACAGTATTAGATAAATTCAAAATATCTTGCTTCATGGTATTTCGAGATATTTCTATAAGACATACACATTTAAGACACGAGTAGTGGAAATAGTTTTCAGCTAGGTGAAAGACATTTCAAGTGTTGAATGCGCACCAAGAATGTCACGTACAATTCGCCTTTTTTAAAATTAGACATAGTAGGGACACAGTACTTTACAAAATTACAGACAATTATAAAGTACAAAAGCAGATAATTTGTAGTAAATTATTTATTATTAATATTTATTTTATGCCCTTCATTAGACCACTTTAGTCAATTACACAGAGGCTTATAAAAGTAGTTATTATTAGGGCTCGGATTTTAATTCCTAAAAAACAGTGAAATATACAAGCTATTATGACCTAAAACTTACATAAATATGACCTTAAAAAATAAAATATTACTTAATAGAAGTTTATTTAAAGCATTCCTGTTTGTTTATTTAATTTTTTGTTTACCATAAAGTAATACAAAATTCACTTCTCAAAATATTGTAAGTATAGTTCATTCTTTCTGTAGGGTTTGTGGCTAATTTGCACCTATTTTTTGATTGTCTGAATGTTTTATTTTCTAAACACAAAGTACAGTGCAAAGATCATCTATCGAAACAGTAAAACAATGTTTTTATTTCTACATAGTATTTAAAGCGTTTCACATTATTTAATACCTTATGCCAATCTTCAGTATGTGCAAAGTTGCACTGGATCACAAGGTGCATTTTCAGGTTTTCCATTGTCAAAGATCTACTGTTGTCGCTGAGGATAGTTTTGTACCTGGAAAAGCTCCTCTCCACTTCACATGACGTCACTGGAGCGTATTTGAAGGCAGCCAGGTCTCTGGAGTACAGCTTTGTTTCAGTATCCTGAAATGTTGCGGCATTCCCTGAAGACTGTCACTAATTTTGCACAGTGTAGAATATCGAGGATTCCTTTGGAGAACACTATGCAATTTGGTTTTCACTTTGTCAGCCACATGACCACGAGCTCGACTCAACTCACTCTGCACATGTTGCACAATACTCAGGGCCTCACATAGCTGAGTTCCAACAGCTTCCAGTCGTTTGATGGCTTTTTATATCACTGAAAAATTGGCGTTGATGTATGCCAAGTTTCGAGACACTGTATCTGTAAAAACTTCTTTCACAATTTTGAAAGCACTTGATTCATCGCTATCAAGCTCACAGAAGATTGTCTTTATTTGGGTGTAGTTGGTGCAGTAATACTCAGCAGCATTAAGCCAAGAACCCCATCGTGTAGGAACAGGTTTAGGTGGGAGGGGCGTTGAAGGTGCTTGTTCCTTGAATTTCTGCACTCGTAGCGGAGTCTTCACATAGACTTTCTTGCCACAGGAAATTAATTTGTCCACGTCAGGGTAATTTGATCGCACCTCTTAGGCAACTCTGTACAACGCATGTGCAAGGCAAGTGGCGTACACCATACTGGGGAAGAGAATCTGAAGTCCTTTGGCTGCATTAGCCATATATGAAGCACCACTTGTTACAAGCAGCAAAACGTTGTCTCTTTTCACACCATTCGGCCACAGTAGCTTCAGAATAGAAATCGTCGAATTGTTTACTCTATCGAGAGATTCACACGTTAGTAGGAACATATCTCCAGGGCCATCAACTTTTAGAACACCAACAACAACATTTGCAATATATTGTCCACTAATATCCGTAGTTTCATCTATCGACAGCCAGATCTTTTGCTCAGCAATAGTAATTCGTATTTTGTTGAGCACATCATTGTAGCATACGGATAAATAGTTCATTCTCAGTGTAGATTCATCTGGAACTGGGTGTGTTGTGTACTTCTCCAAGAACCGTCTGAAGTGTTGATTCTTCAGCTTTTCCAATGGGATGTTGCAGGACACCATCGTCTCACACAAATCCTTGCCGAATGATTGCACGGTTGACGATTGACCTCTCTGTTCAAATAACAGCGTTTGCCTGCTGTTATTTTCAGCACTTCGTTTCACACAGCTATTGTGTTTAGCGGTATTACAGTGTTGTTGCACATTAAAGCGCTTTTCTGCACTAACTTTAACTTCACACGGTTTACAAAATAATATTTTCCCATCAGTACTAAAGAACTTATCTCCAAATTCTCGAACATATCCTCGCAACTTCACGCTGTCGGAGCACTTTGCTTTAGGCATGTTGAACAAGGCAAAGGCTGTATTCAAACTGGTTACTGGGAACACCTGTGCGACTGCGATGATTATTACGGCAGAAGCTGCCTTTCTTGGCTCTGAGAGCGTATTTTCGACTCTGCGCAACAACGTTTTATGTTCGTGAAACGACTGTTGTGGTACACCGATTTTCTGCTGCAGTCCTGAGAAATAAAGCTGTGTACTAATTTATCTGTTTATCTTTTATAATAGAACGTTAAATATTGTCTCGTGAGCAACATATTCATTTTCTTATTCGTGTGTCCCGTAAGATACGAGATAAACGGTATATGCATTTTTGGCAAAAGTAGACGGAAATATGACCTATTATATTAAAAGTTAGCCGCAATATGACCTATTACTAAAATTTGTTGAAATATGACTTTATACGCACAATCAAAACATACTTTTCGACACTAAAATGCCTAGATTTGTGTATAAATTGTTCTAAAATTCACCCTATAGCTCAGAAAAAAATATGACTTGTCACTAAAATCCGAGCCCTAGTTATTACGCAATACCACAATTTAGTTCAGTAATTGAATAAGACAATTCATTAACAAAGCTATTATAAAAGGATTAAAATGATTAGATGCTGTATACAGGATTTTTGGGCCTTCTGCCTGCCCAATATTTTTTCATTCTTTCAGATATTTTCTTTCTTTCTTCATCTAGAAAGTAGTCCTTACATCGATCTTCGTTTCTAGTCTGGTTCGTGAGTCCTGCAGTGTTTCAGGTTTCTCTGTTTTGTTTTTTAGGTAACTACTACTACTATAATTTGGAGTTCTCTTATATCTCCCTTAATTTCTGTGGTCCATTTAACGATGTTCTTACTACTCAACAATATTTCTGTTTTTCGCTTATAAATTCTGTTTTCTGGTGTTCTCATCAGATCTCGAAAGAATGAGATGCCTGTCTTCTTGATTGGTTCTATTTTCTTGTATACTGTTTCATTTGAAGCTACTCCCAAATGGCAATTTACTTGGTAGCGCTTATTTACGCATGTGCTCATTATTCTTCATTTCTATCTTTAGTATTTTGCAATTTTTTCATGCACTACTTGTTTTGATGATAATTTCAGCTGTATACGTTATTCCTGACTTTGTAACTGCCTTATGTTTTTGATTCTAATTTTTCATCTCTAGGTAGGATTTTTTTTTGTTGCATATGTTTTTGGTAATATAATTTGCTTTGTACAGCTTTTCATTCTATTTTTCTATGTTTGTTTCTCATTTACATTGAATGTTATGTCTTTAGCTAAATATTTAAATTCATCAACAGTTTTGATTTCCTTTTCTTCTGTGGTTAGAAAGTGGTGGAACAGTTAGCATAATGTCTGATTCTAAGGTCGATTTTGTGTGTCATTTCTTGTAGTCATTTCTCTTGTTGTGTGGTTTCTTGTTTCTTGTTGGCTAGTACAACAAGATCATTAGCAAATCTCAAGCAGTTTAAATTTATTTCTTTTTGTTTTGTACTTTGAGTTCATATTTTTTTGGGCTATCCTTGTACCATCCTCTCATTATACAAGAGTTCTTTGGTTTCTACGCTGTTCAAAAGTTTATTAAATGCTTCTGTCATAATTTCAATGTTTTCTTTATTACTGTACGCAGTTCTTCCATTTTCTTCTTTCAGTAGTAGCGTAGGAGGCACATATTATTGTAGTTGTTTCCTAAAGATTTTGTGGTAATTATTGGAAATAGTTTTGTGATATTATCTTCTATAGAGTTTATTATGTCTTCAAGGAATCCTCTCTTGATTCTTCTAATATGTTGGGTGAATTTTTTCCTTTCATTTTTGAGATTGATGACATTGCCTTCTGTTTCGTGTGTTTGAAACTGCAATCATGCTTGGTGTCTTTCTTCTTGAAATTTGTCACATTCTGGTGTCCACCATGCATGTTTTCTCCGTGGGTCCAAGGGAGCTGGGTTTGAGACTTGCTACCATTTCTTCTCGATCCTCTGTTAATTTAATGGTTACTGTTATTTGTTGGTATTTGTCATTTTTAATTAATTGACGTGGGCCAAACGTACTTTTTGTTTTATTAAATTTTCCATCCTTTCCTTCAACAGAGTGAATTTGATTTTAATTTTAACGATGTAGTGGTCTGAACCTGTGTCTGCTCTTCTCATTACTTTAACACTGTAGATTTTCTTATGAAAATTTTGTCTATTCAGACATGTCCCAGCTGCCACTACCCCGTCCTTAAGTCTGGGTGTTTCCATGTTTTATTTGGCTTCCTCTGAAGTATATTGATTTAGGTATAAGGTTGTGTTCTCTGCAGAGTTCTACAAGTCTTTGGTCATTCTTGTTTGCAAAGTTATGTGGACTCCGTTTTCCAATTATATCTTTGTTTTCCTTCCTTTTTCCAAATGGGCATTGAAGTCTCCCAGGAAGATTTTAAATTCTGTTTATTTCTTCTGTTCACAGTTCGTTCGAGAATGTCAAAAAATTATCTAACTCTTGCTTTGTTTTTGTTAGAAATTTTTTTTCATTTCTAGAAGCACGAGTATATATTACTGTGTTAAGTTTTATTGATTATCTTAGCAGTTAGAGTTACGAATCTTGGTGATATTGCTTGAAAATTAATTATTGAATATATTATTTTTATATTCACTATAAATCCTGTTACAAATTTGAGTCATTGCTTCTTAATCCTCTGTCCCGGTTTCCCATTATATACGCTGTATCCCTGAGGTTCGAACGGGTCCTCCACCATGCTTCTCATTTCTTAGAGACCAGTTATTAAAAATTTTTGTTTATTTAGTTCATCAATGATATTATCGAATTTTTCGATCTTAAGCAGTGTGTAATATGCCACCTGGTGTATGGTAGACGTACTGATAATGGTTTCAGCGTAGTCCACCAACAAATACAATAGCGGTTCAAATGTCTGTGAAATCTTATGGGACTGAACTGCTAAGGTCATAAGTCCCTAAGCTTACACACTACTTAACTAAATTATCCTAAGGACAAACACACGCACACACCCATGCCCGAGGGAGGACTCGAACCTCCGCCGGGACCAGCCGCACAGTCCATGACTCGGCTAATCCCGCGCGGCTAGAATAGCGGCATGGCCACTAGAGAGTCATCTGTGTCTACCCTTTAATAGGGAATGCTCACAGCCATAAGGCTGAGTGTGCTACAAACATGTAAACCAAGCAGGCAACCATGCCACGAAGATGCAGTCATGCTTTCTACAGCCTACTGAGCGAGTTCGGTCAAATTCTGGCCTTCCCAGTGGCGGAATGGTCCTTTCGGATAACTGTCAGACAAGTTGGCCTGCTGCTTCAATTCTGCCACTATGCTGGAGTCAGTGGTCACGTGAACGTTCTCACATCTATAGGTGAGGTTTTGGACGTCCACGCAGCACAAACGCCTGCCATGACCGTCGTATTGTAGGGGCAGCAGTGGCAGACCGTAAGGCTACCACAGTAAAAGTAAGAGGACTTGTGAGCCCAGACGTGTCAACACGTACTGTTGGGAACCAGTTATTAGCAGTTACGCACACTTGTAAGCCGTCTTCCACTTACACCACAGCATCGACGTGCATAGGTCTGGTGCTGTCAGGTGATCACTTTCGAAACGGAACAACGCACTGTAGTCTCCAGCGATAAAAACAGTTGCCTGCAGGCAAATGGCAAATGTTGGTCGTTGGCGCGTCCTGATGAGTGCTGCCTCATACAGTGCATTCGTCAAAGACACACTGCCCCCTCCCCCTCCCCCCAGGCCTTATAGCCTGGGGTGCAATAAGCTACAACTCTCCTTCAAGCTTGGTGTTTCTGGAGGGGACGCTAACCATCTCTCGTTATGTACAGAATGTTGTTAGACCTGCCCTTTTGCCGTTCTTGCAACAGGAAGGTGGTGTGTTGTTCCAGCAGCACGGTGCTCGCCCGCCGCTGCCCGTGAAACTGAACGTGCTCTGCAAGAACTGCAGCAACTTCCCTGGCCGGCACAATCTCCCGACTTGTCTCCAATCGAGAATGTGTCGGATTAAGTGGGATGAGAAGTGACTCGTGCGAATCATCAATCAGCAACTCTTACAGAACTACGTGAACAGGTCGAGTAGGCGTGGCGTAACTTTCCCCAGGACAGTATTCGCCATCTGTAGGATCGACTGGATGGCTTACAAAAAAATGGTTCAAATGGCTCTAAGCACTATGGGCCTTAACTTCTGAGGTCATCGGTATCCTAGAACTTAGAACTACTTAAACCTAACTAACCTAAGGACATCACACACATCCATGCCCGAGGCAGGATTCGAACCTGCAACCGTAGCGGTCGCGCGGTTCCAGACTGTAGCGCCTAGAACCGCTCGCCACTCCGGCCGGCGATGACTTACACAGTGCCTGCCCTGCCTCCCGTGGAAGGAGCACCACGTACTATATGGGTGTTACAGCATGGATCGATACGTGCTACCTCAGAACCGTTTGTGCTGTTGATCTGTAAATGTAATCATTTCATATATTCCATATTCAATGTTGCAACTATTTGTTGTAAAATCGATTATAAGGAGTTAGCTCGACTTACATCTCTGCTTCATTGAATGCTTGTATGAACCGTCCTTGGTATCTACTCCGTACATTTGTTTACTATATGACGATCTGCTGTTTTAATGGGTCATCTCTTTTCTGTGGCCAGCCGATGTGGCCAAGCGATTATAGGCGCTACAGTCTGGAGCCGCGCGACCGCTACGGTTGCAGGTTCGAATCCTGCCTGGGGCATGGATGTGTGTGATGTCATTAGGTTAGTTAGGTTTAAGTAGTTCTAAGTTCTAGGGGACTGATGACCACAGAAGTTAAGTCCCACAGTGCTCAGAGCCATTTGAACAAATCTTTGTGTTTCAGCAATTGCTGCCGTTCTGTAAATACACAACTACGAAGGTTTTACGTGTAATATGTAATTTTGCCTGTCTGAAATTGTTACAAAATGAAGTAATATTATTTTTTTCGTGAGAGTTACTTCGTATTCAGCCTTTTAGTTAAGTTACTGTCAGTGAATGTTACTGTGGACCGAATTTAGATGTTGTAGAAAAATCTGTAGCTGTCCCTGTCCATGTGGCCAGATGACGAACGTGTCGTCCACGTAGCGAAAGAAGCATACAGGTTTCAGTTCGGCGGCTTCCAGTGCTTCCTCTTCAAAACTCTCCATGAACAGGTTGGCCACCACTGGGGAGAGCGGGCTCCCCATGGCTACTCCGTCGGTCTGCTCGTAGTATTGACCATTGAGGACAAAGTACATCGATGTTAACATCGTGCCTGAATAGTTGTGTCAGTTCAGGTCCGAATTTCTCACTGATTAAATGGAGAGAATCTTCCATCGGGGTACGTGTGGATAATGAGACGACATCGAAGCTGACCATGATGTCGGATTCTTGTACTGTCACCTCCTTCAGGCGGCCAATGAAGTCCGTCGAGTTCCGGATATGGTGCGCACATTTCCCCACATAAGGTCTTAGCATGCCCGATAAGTTCTGCACCAAAAGATACGTCGGTGCCCCTATGTTGCTGGCTATGGGTCGCATAGCTTCTTTGTGCGTTTTTGGGAGACCATATATCCTCGGAGCTACCGCCGAACGTTGCCGAAGTCTTTTGATGTCCTTGTACTCTATGGCGCCATTTTTCAGCAAGGTGGCGGTGCTTTGTTGCATCTTCCTGGTCGGGTCTGTGTTGATTTTCCGATATGCTGGATCGTCTAGCAATTGTAGCATCTTCTGTTCGTAGTCGCGTCTCTCAAGGATGACTGTGGCATTAAGGCTTTCCGATGCACCTTGCTTATTAAAATTCCGACATGCCACCTTTCTAAGTTTAGGAAAAGTACGAAGAAGGAAACCTTGTAGCTGTTCATAAAGCGAGTCATTAGTTCTTAGAGACGACTCTGCTGACAGAGTTGAGCTACGATGACAGTCTAAGTCAAGTCACAAAGGAATTGATGTCATTAGCTGCCACTGGGCATTGATTTGAATCAGTGGAAAAAGTTGAAAATTTGTGCCAGACAGGGACTCAAACCCGGATCTCCTGCTTACTAGACAGGCCCGCTGACCACTGCGCCATCCAGACAGGGTGGTCAGTGTAAATGCACGGACTAACCCAGTACACCTTTCGTCAGACCCAGATTCTCAATTTATTCACTCACTATTGATGTAGTGCCCGAAAGAAAAGACATCACGTAGACAATCTAAGTGTCGTATAATACTTTAGTGACCTGCAGAAAACTTCGATAGTTTCATAGCCCCTAGGATTTCTTCCAAAATGACGGTGACAGACGTCTGGAAACTCTCAAGAAACCGGTAGCACTGTTCTGTCCACATTTCGAGGAGGCGAGCGCGTGGCGTGGTGGTTGTGAGCGGCCTCCCGCCGGTCAGCGCTTCCCGGCAGCGCACCGCTGGCCACGAGGACACCGCGGCGCGGCGCGCGGTGGGAGCAATTTCACGCTCGTCACCCGCGAGTAACGGCGACATCCAATTCAGGGAGCGCTAATTAACTTTCGCGCGGCGGATTTTTAGGAAATTAGCCCCGAGTTTTAATTTCCATTAAGTGCTGTACCGCGGGCGGCCGTTTCTGCGTCACATACTGTGTCGCTGTGGGCACCACGGGCAGCAGTGGGTGTGACAAACCCCCGCGTACCTGCTGGACGCACCTTTGGACGTCACAACCTGTCGACAACTTCTCTCCGCTGGAAGGTCAGTAACATTTTTGGAAACTCGTCATCATCAGCAGTGATATCATCATTAGTCCCGCATGATAATATCGGATAATGTTACTTATAATCCGCCTTGATTCCAAAAATGTTTATTCACACGACCGGTTCCGGTTCCTCTAGAACCATCTTCAGAGTACGCGAAAGAGCTTGCCCCCCTTCTGACAGCCGTGTAGCGCAAGTCTCTAGAGGAACGGAAGGTTCCAAATGATTGGAAAAGAGCACAGGTAGTCCCAGTCTTCAAGAAGGGTCGTCGAGCAGACGTGCAAAACTATAAACCTATATCTCTAACGTCGATCTCTTGTAGAATTTTAGAACATGTTTTTTCCTCGCGTATCATGTCGTTTCTGGAAACCCAGAATCTACTCTTTAGGAATCAACATGGATTCCGGAAAAAAGCGATCGTGTGAGATCTAACTCGCTTTATTTGTTCACGAGACCCAGAAAATATTAGGTACAGGCTCCCAGGTAGATGCCATTTTCCTTGACTTCCGGAAGGCGTTCGATACAGTTCCACACTGTCGCCTGATAAACAAAGTAAGATTGGTTGGTTGGTTTGGGGGATTAAAGGGACCAGACTGCGACGGTCATCGGTCCCTTTTTCCAAAAAATTAAAACCACCCAAAGAGAATAAAAACGAACAGCAGGAAAGACGGCAGACGACACAGGACAAACAAAGTAAGAGCCTACGGAATATCAGACCAGCTGTGTGGCTGGATTGAAGAGTATTTAGCAAACAGAACACAGTATGTTGTTCTCAATGGAGACGCGTCTACAGACGTTAAAGTAACCTCTGGCGTGCCACAGGGGAGTGTTATGGGACCATTGCTTTGTGCTGTAGTATACAGAAAAGTTGCAGCCTTAGACAATTACAGCGAAATGCAGGAAGATCTGCAGCGGATAGGCAATTGGTGCAGGGAGTGGCAACTGACCCTTAACATAGACAAATGTAATGTATTGCGGATACATAGAAGGAAGGATCGTTTACTGTATGATCATATGATAGGGGAACAAACACTGGTAGCAGTTACTTGTGTAAAATATCTGGGAGTATGCGTGCGGAACGATTTGAAGTGGAATGATCATATAAAATTAATTGTTGGTAAGGCGGGTACCAGGTTCAGATTCATTGGGAGAGTCCTTAGAAAATGTAGTCCATCAACAAGGGAGGTGGCTTACAAAACACTCTTTCGACCTATACTTGAGTATTGCTCATCAGTGTGGGATCCGTACCAGATCGGGTTGACAGACGAGATAGAGAAGATCCAAAGAAGAGCGGCGCGTTTCGTTACAGGGTTATTTGGTAAGCGTGATAGCGTTACGGAGATATTTAGCAAACTCAAGTGGCAGACTCTGCAAGAAAGGCGCTCTGCATCGCGGTGTAGCTTGCTGTCCAGGTTTCGAGAGGGTGCGTTTCCGGATGAGGTATCGAATATATTGCTTTCCCCCACTTATACCTCCCGAGGAGATCACGAGTGTAAAATTAGAGAGATTCGAGCGCGCACGGAGGCTTTCCGGCAGTCTTTCTTCCCGCGAACCATACGCGACTGTAACAGGAAACGGAGGTAATGACAGTGGCACGTAAAGTGCCCTCCGCCACACACCGTTGTGTGGTTTGCGGAGTATAGATGTAGATCTGAAACGATAATGATACTGATACTAATTTACTATTTCACAAATGCAAACCTTTTTCATCCTATCCGATCGACATCAAATGTACCAGAACCTACCTGCAAATTTCGGTTACAGGAGTAACCTGCCAACACACAGCAACCTTCACATGCTGCGTCACATAAAATTAGTTGGCAGAATGGACGTCATTTATATTAATTATAAAACTATTACCGACAGGTGGCGTCTGGTACATTTGTTACATTGCATATGCACATACTGTATGAAGTATATTTTTGTAATTTACTTTGATCTCTAAAATACTTATTTAAAATCTATAGATGTCAAGGTTAAAATCTGTACTTGTCAAAATTAAAATACACAATAAAATTATAATTTTTGTACGATCTAAAATAAAGGGCGACTTCTATATCCATGACGCTGGTGTAGACTTGTTTTCCTCCATGGTCTGCTTCCGTGGTTCCCGCTATTTCGGTGTTGTGCCGCGAGCCGTTCAGTCGCCGTGGGTAAGAGGGCCGTGCAGGAGAGCCCCGTCAACGACGTTAGGCGCTGCTCGCATCTTCCAGCTTTTTCACCATGCACCATCTCTCATCCTTCGGCTTGGACTTCTATACGCAACAGTCATCATCTCAGTAAGTCGTCACGAATACTAAAATAGGCGTTATGACTGAACTCGCTTTGCTCGTTGAGGATTGAATCCGGATCTTTCTTTTTGTGGGTGTATATTTCCACTTCTTCCAAAATTTTAAGAAGCTGTTCCTTATGAGCAATATGTAGAATGTCTAAATTCTGTTCAATGTTCGTGACTGAATGCTTTAAGGCAGCCATATGCACCCCAAACGCTGTTTTGTTTTGAGAGCAGGTGTGCTCCCTGAATCTGGTTTCAAAGTTCCAATCAGTCTGCCCTATATATTGTTTACAGCAGTCATCACATTTGATCTTATATACACCTGAATCCTGAAATTTATTCCTACTATTACATATTTTGTGCCGGAGCTTCAATTTTAGAATGTTATTTGTTCGGAACCCTATTTTAACGTCTGATTTACGAAAGCATCTTTCAATCTTATCGCCGGCCGGAGTGGCCGTGCGGTTATAGGCGCTACAGTCTGGAGCCGAGCGACCGCTACGGTCGCAGTTTCGAATCCTGCCCCGGGCATGGATGTGTGTGATGTCCTTAGGTTAGTTAGGTTTAATTAGTTCTAAGTTCTAGGCGACTGGTGACCTCAGAAGTTAAGTCGCATAGTGCTCAGAGCCATTTTTCAATCTTATCTGTAATTCTTCCACTGTGAGAGACACGTATTTTTTCTTGTTGTTCATCTTAACTGCGACTTTACTTCCTTCTACTCGTTTCATTTGCCTCTTTTTTTTATCTTATTATAAATATTCATCAACTCCTTACACGTATATCCGTTCGCTACGACCACTTGTTTTAAAATACTTAATTCTTTTTCTACTTCCTGTTGGCTTAGTGGCAATCTTAGTAGCCTGTATACCATCGAAGTAAAATATACGCATTTGTATCGCGATGGGTGACAAGAGCGCTCATTAATAACTAAATCTGTACACCTATATTTTCTGAATAAGCTAAATTCATGTTTCCCATCTTTCTTTATTACAGACATTGTATTTGCAAAATATCGGAAAAATTTACGTTTCTTTATATACTTATTTTTTTGGTTTTTCTCTGTTAGTTAAGTAGCCATTTCATCTGGATAACGTTCATGGCTGCTAGTTATATCGTGGAAAATGTCGCTAGTATACAAAATATGACACATTTTCCCCAAGTGTTTGGGGTCATCAGAAATATAAAATTCCACATGGCTTGAAACCAAAGAAAAAAGCAGTAACTTAAATATAACAAAAATAGCGACGCTTGTTGTAGATGTAGCAACGTACCTTAAACTACTTTTCCAGTTGGCCTAATTATCTTCATTGCTGAGACATGAATCGAAGGGTAGACCATGCTTCTTAATGCTCCCTTCTAGATATTCTCCGGGTGCTATGATAACAATTTTCTACAGAATAGTCTGCAAAAATAAAATAGAAATGTCCTCATTACGAAACGTTTGTTTCGCACTAAAAGCTCTATCAGTCCTCTCCACCTCTCCTCCAGTCAATTCCGTTCCTTTCTTCATACACAAGATGTTTCAAATGAAAACCTTAAAAACGTTAATCATCATCATCATTATCATCAGTGTTCTGCCAAAAGGCAGGTTTTCACATGGTAGTTCTCCAGGCTGCCCGGTCTTCTGCCATCCTCTTCAGGTCTACGTAATTTCCTCTTCCCTTTGTCGTCTATCATCTTGTATCTCCTTCTTCCTCTCAGTCTTCTCCCACAAACCAATCATTCCAAAGCATCTACTAGCAAGCACTACCTTCTCAATGAATGTCCCAACCAGTTCTCTTTCCTTTCTCTTACAACCTTCAGCAGACATATTCTCTCACCAACCTTTTCCGATACTCCTTAATTACTCACTCTTTCCATCCAGCTTATTCTCTCCATTCTCCTCCACATCCACATCTCAAATGCTTCTAACCCTTTTTCATCCTCTCGTCTCACTTTAATAATAAAATAAAAGTAAAGAATACCTTAAAATGCGATAAAAACCCTAAATGTTGTACCATCGATTACGCAACTGGCAGAAGTTATCTTCGTGTTTCGGAAATTTGTGTTAACGTCTTATGGGATCAAACTGCTAAGGTGATCGGCCCCTAAGCTTACGAACTACTTAACCTCACTTAAAATAATTTACACTAAGGACAACACACACACTCATGCCCGAGGGAGGACACGAACCGTGACAAGGCGCCTAATGCCGAGCGGCTACCCCGCGCGGCACTTCGTGTTTCGATAAATGACCCTGCGGGACGGAAAGAGGGTCAGCGTTGGTCGTAATATCGTCTGTATTTTATTGCAGATCTAGATTTTATCTAACAGCACAACTATCATAACTGCTGTAAATACAAGATAACACAGGAATCAGACACTGAGAAAGCACACTAACAAAGAACCATGTCAAAATTATATAAAATGTTAATTGTACTGTTACAAATCATTACAGGTAGTCATATTCAGTTTACGCCATGTCGAATGGCTAATGCCCTCTATTCCCATTATTCATGTATGAAAAAGTGGGTAAAAATAAATTTTTTTATACATCAGAATAAGATGAATTCAAGAAGATTACAGTAAAATGATTTTCCAAAGAGGCATACAAATTAAGATAAGTATCGTAAAATCCATCCCTACACCGAAAAGAATGTCAAACATTAATGGAGATAAGAGTTTTGTCAATTCGAAATCCAAACTATATAAAGGGTTACTTAACATTTTTTTCTTTATATATAGGTCCCTAATCTCACTTCTCATAAAAACTGACTTCACATTTCTCTCTACACTTCAACACTTTTCCTTTACCACTTTCGTTGAAAAGTGCCTGTGTATGCATTGGAGTTATATTTTTTGGAATAGACAATTGGGCCGGCCGGAGTGACCGAGCGGTTCTAGGCGCTTCAGTCTGGAACCGCGCGACCGCTACGGTCGCAAGTTCGAATCCTGCCTCGGGCATGGATGTGTGTGATCTCCTTAGGTTAGTTAGGTTTAAGTAGTTCTAAGTTGTAGGGGGACTGATGACCTCAGCTGTTAAGTCCGATAGTGCTCAGAGCCATTTGAACCATTTGATAGACAATTGGTGGAAAATGATGTGCAACATGGTGAGTCCAGGCCAGAACCTATGATTTTTATATTTATAATAAGTAATCCATGCCTAGCTAGGCAGAAATTTAATCAGGCTTGATTCCATGGAATTAGTTGTGCTCATTACTGTGATGTAATCCATCACAGTAAGACAGTCAGCATCGGTCGTAATATCATCTTTATTTTATTGCAGATCTAGATTTCATACTTTTTAGTGTACCTGTAACTTTTAATATGAATGTATGGCACTTATGTTTTCTAAAGTTAGATAATAAGCATATTATAAACATATTGTATTTTAGTTTCACTTGGCAGCCATGACACTGATTTCAGAACGTCAGTACGTTGCGTCTACAAACATGTATACGGTGATTGTATTGTACATTTTTAGATTATAAAATAAAGTGAAGAATGAACAGCTGTAATTTTTATGTCAGCTTGTTACTGCTGTTGCAATATTTTGTTGAACATAAGGTTTTAATTTAAATACCTCTTGACAAAATTGAATTTTACAATAATTATTTTGATTTCACGTTATTCGTACGTATAAAATTTTTATTTTAACCTATTTTTTTTCGTATATGGATAATGGAAATAGAAAGCGTTGGCCATCCTGCATGGCGTAAGCCCACACTTGACCTGTGAGCAACAAATAATCCTGAGCTAATAACAAACATCAAAAAGGATACAGGGATTAGTGAACGCAGGGTCATCTTAGCGAGAATGAGTATTGTAACCCTCAAATCCTCCAAACCTGTTCAAAAAAGCAGATAAAACTACACTTGGCGTCTTCCTGAGAGACAATTTTCGCTCCTTACTGTGGTTATCAATCTCGGTAGCCTCTTTATACATGCGTGCATAATTTTAACAGGAAAGAGGAAGGTGTTAAATTGGATAAAATTTGGATGTCAGCGTTGCTCCGGAAACGTGACGATCAATTACTTTCAATTGAGAATGTTGATATTACCAGAGACAATCTCATTTGCCTGCCTATATTATCAGCGCTTCCTCGAATTCTCTTTGCAGTTCACCGCTTTACTTCAGAGGATGTCTCTCGCAGTCGGAGACGAAACGTCAGGGTAGAGTTTTATACATCGACCACGGCCTATCAGCCTGGAAGTTTTAAGTGAAGACGATAGCTCCATACTTAAGTCATATACAACAGCTCGCTTGACGAAAGATCCGTACCCAAAGACTGGAAAGTTGCACAGATCACACCAATATTCAAGAAAAGTGTAGGAGTAATTCACTAAATTACAGACCCATATCATTAACGTCGATATGCAGCAGGATTTTTGAACATATATGGGGTTAGAACATTATGAATTACCTCTAAGAGAACGGTCTATTGACACACAGTCAACACGGATTTAGAAAACATCCTTCTTGTGAAACACAATTAGCTCCTTACTCATACGAAGTGTTGAGTGCTATTGATAAGGGTTTTCAAATTGTTCCTATATTTTTAGATTTCCAGAAGGCTTTTGACACTGTACCATACCAGCGGCTTATCGTGAAATTGCTTGCTTGTGGAACATCGTCTTATTTATGTGACTGGATTGGTGGTTTCCTGTCAAATAGGTCACAGATCGTAGTAATTGACGGAAAGTCATGGATTAAAACAGAAATGATTTCTGGCGTTCCCTAAGGTAGTGTTATAGGCCCTCTGCTGTTCCTTATCTACATAAACGATTTGGGAGATAATCTGAGCAGCCGTCTCAGGTTGTTTGCAGATGCTGCGGCCGTTCTTGCATGTAAGACAAACTGCGACAAATCCATTGGTTCAGTTTAAGGATAGTGATGATGATGATGATCATGATCATGATCTTGATCATGACGATGAAGGCAGCAGTGCGCTGCCATCCCCCGAACAACATAGGCTGCAACCGCTGAGCTGGACGCTGCAGCACAGCCTTCACAAACTCTCTCTGCCGCCAGACCCTGGCTCCACTCAACCGATCCAGCCCATCTTGCTTCTCGCAAGCCACCTCAACTCACTCCCCGATCACCACCTGTCTTCCTTGTATGGCGGGCGACCAAAGACTCTGTTTTCGGTGGAAGATCGACTCTGAGTGAGCCACCACAGCTCACTGGCAATACTAACAATACATATACTTGGCAAAAACGCAGCAAACCTGGTATGGAGAATAACCGAGACTGGAGACAACGGATACTCGTAATCACAGAGCTAGCCAACGATGAAGTTCATTCATCGACTAATAGGCCAGAAAACTAATTATCATTACATCTTAGCCTGAAGTATTGGTCGCGATGCAGAGTAGGGGTTGTGATAACGATGCAAACTTATTAAGATTTAATGATGGAATTGATATCACACACGTGTTGTTTTTGAATAAAGGAACAATAGCAATGAAAGCTCAACTGTCGTGCAATCGGCAATCAAAGGACCAGTAGCTGACATACCAGTGATTATTACTATTTACACAGGCTCGTCTGTAAACGTTGTATTGTCCGATCGGTTTCAAAGAATTGAAGTTCAAACTTTACATATCAATAACTACAGGGTTTTGGGGGCAATTGGCACCCATTCAGTGAATGTTAAGGTAGAGACAGGACTCCAGACAATACCAGAAAATGAAGCAATTAGTTGCATGTGCCTTATAGTCGAAGGACTGATAGTGCGATACATAAAAAGTGTTTATTCATTGAGGAAAAAGGATGCAAAGATCGAATTTGCCTTAGGGTGATGCTATTCCTCTTTAAACAGTGTGATTACTTCAGTCGATCCTTGAGGACTGAGGTTATACCATGGCAGCTCTCATGTGAACTGAAAGTAGACTGGATGTATCTAAATACAAAATATTCATGAGCATTAAGGCGTGCACAGAAGCAAAAGTTGTGGAGTCAGGGTCTTAAACTTATTAAGTGACTACAGTAAAGTGCTGGAACAGAAATCAGTTGTGATGCGTAGATGTCAATGTCACCTAAATAAAACCTTTCATCACAGTTCCTATTCCGTGCAATGGTTCAACAGATTTGTCGTAGACAAGGAGACTTGAAGATACGGTTAATTTCAAGTAGAGGGTTAGATAAATGCTGCAGCAAATCTGGAAGTATCTCACCGAGCATAAGACAGCTACTGTGAATGATTATCAGATTAACTAAAGTCGTGACTTTGTAACAAATATACTATTAACACATTTTAGAGAGGACACAAATTTGTTTTTATGTTTATAGAATAGCAGTATACAACTTAATGTGTGGGTATTTTACAATATTGTGTATTTTTGTGTAAATAATGCTTTTCACACAAGAGTTTATAGTGATAATTTTCTTTGGGCTTCACACTTAATTAAAAGCCAATTTGTATTTTGTGTACAAAGTAACTTGCGTTTCTGAGCTCTGAACACAAAAACTGTTTTGTGGAAATAAAGGATTCATATAATTTTTAAAGGTATACTGACAAACGTGGTTAATAATAATGTGAAAGCTTAGCTCAAGGTTACTCTAGGTTCATAAAATTTTCATCTTCACCAGAACCTGAATTTTGAACAAGAAGATTTATTATCGTGCAATTTGCTAGAGTTTATACTCTCTCAATTCTCAGTTAGTGATTTGAGTATGAATTCCTTTTTTTTTTAGTAGATTTTTTATTGCTGTAATCTCATTAATAGACAGAGCTTGGTAGAAATAGTGACTGTTCCCGTGGTTAAATGCATATGAAATTGCTCTGCACCACTATATAATCTTGTGCAAGACGGTATACTCTACAGGATGTCAGTTACGGGTATGAGCTGAAAAAGTTTTTGATCTGAGATTGCCGTGTCTTGATTACAGGTCACACTGTGATCAAATTTTTGAACTTTATTTTTAAAAAGTTAATTTTAGTTTTTCGCAGTTTGAAGTCGTATGTAATTCAGGAGCGGTGCAGTAAAGAGACTTTATTATGTGACCTCGGCTTACGCAAGAATATATATAACGTGTGTCCACGGGTAAGAAAACGCGAAAGACAATTAGGAAGCAAATTGAAGGGCTCAGTTTTTTCGAATTGCATCTAGTGAATAACCGACTTGCCTCGTGCTGATATATCTAGTCCAACTCTTAAGGCTTGCATGTGATCAGTGAGGTTGAACACTGAGCACTAATGAATAAGTGGGGATCGCTCGTCAGACTCTGCAGACACAAGGACGACGGCTGTAAGTGAATCTATCCAACGGTCCCGTCAATTGACAGACTATGTTGTTGTTGTTGTTGTTGTTGTTGTGGAAACTGCATGGGTGCGCTCTCGCTTGTGGGAACATAAATCTATGACATTGAAACACTGTATTACGTGTTCCGCTTGGACACTCATGACCGCTTTTGTGAACTTAGCAACAGTTTTAAAAACTTGTCTGCGTGAAAATTGGATTGTTTCCTTATTGTGTAACCAATCATTGAACTCAAATAGTAATACCGCATAGAAAAATGTAATAATGTTTGTCAAAATATGACGCTACATGAAATGCTCTGGCTGCTCGTTCCCAGATCTCACCGGATTTCAGAATTTATCCTCTGCTCTGTTTGAATAAATGTTTGATTCGATTTCTTTCGTGGAGTTTTTCCTTCAAACTTTTCTTGCGCGTTAATTCGAATGTTACGTGAGACCCTCCATCAAACTGACTGAATGGCGCGTGATGAGAGAGATGTATGGTGATCTGTGTCGAAGTCTATACTGGTCCAAAACATCACAACCGTTGACTTGTGGCGAAACAAGCGCTGTGTCATTTGAGAGATACAGAGGCAAGCGAGTACGCCAGGACTTACCCCAGTCACTGCTAATAGCGCCACGTCACCACAACGCGTCTGTGCGTAGCACACGAGTATTGCACCATAATTTAAGAATGGAATTAAAAGTTAAATTGACTTTTCCAGACTTTGTCACCATGTGCCTTAGTACATTAAAGTTTAAACTGTCAAATCTCAGATTGATCGGATGAATATTTTTCCCTAAATACATCGTTTTATGAAAAAATAAGTGACGCTAAATAATGAAGCTAGTCAGTCAAACGCCGGAGTACGTGATGCCGCAGATGACGTCACAGCCAGACAACAACTAAACTCATATTTTCGGTACAAATAGGGAGTGAAATCGCGAGGACTGTTTACTATCCTGGATCGCTTACATTTCTCAGACATAACTGTTATTGGGTCGCCCATAATGCTAACAAACGCGTGTGGCAAGTTATGATACTTATTTTCAACTTTTCTGGCGAGCAATTATTTTGATTATCAGAAGCCAGGGCGAAAGATGATTTAATAGGAACTAGCCGTAGAGGTCGGATCTGAACAGTTCATAGTGCTGTTTAGGATAGAGAGAATTATTCTTAGTATTAACAATGTATATTACAATGTTGTGTGTGTGAAACTTTACGAAATATATCTATCAATTAGAACTCGAAATCTTCATTTATAATTATAGTCTTGATCCCGCTGAGCAAATAGAGAATAGAAACATTTCTTTCAGTGAGCTGGACAGAACTCTGGTCAGTATGTTCTCCATCGCTTCCTATCTGACCACAGAAATAGTTTCCAGGCTCTAGTAAAAGACGGCGAACAATATTGTAATATATCCTCCCATTATTTATGACATATTATTATTATTATTATTATTATTATTTTATTATTATTTCTTTCCTTTCTCAGACGTTATGTCTGGTTAAAAATGGAAGGTGCCGCGGACCTTGATCAAGCGTGACTTCCTTTTAACTGTACTGTATATGTTACATTGCATTTAGAAACTCTCGGGTAATTAAATATGTATCAATAATTACAGATTTCTGTAGTTGTATATATACGTTTGGTTGTAGCTGTATTGCGTTGATGTACTGGTGGATATTGTGTGGTATGGCTCCTGTAGGTAATAGTATAATTCGTATAATGTCAACTATATCCTGATGCCACATGTCCTTGACTTCCTCAGCCAGTTGGATGTATTTTTCAATTTTTTCTCCTGTTTTCTTTTGTATATTTGTTGTATTGGGTATGGATATTTCGGTTAGTTGTGTTAATTTCTTCTTTTTATTGGTGAGTATGATGTCAGGTTTGTTATGTGGTGTTGTTTTATCTGTTATAATGGTTCTGTTCCAGTATAATTTGTATTCATCGTTCTCCAGTACATTTTGTGGTGCATACTTGTATGTGGGAACGTGTTGTTTTATTAGTTTATGTTGTATGGCAAGTTGTTGATGTATTTTTGCTACATTGTCATGTCTTCTGGGGTATTCTGTATTTGCTAGTATTGTACATCCACTTGTGATGTGATCTACTGTTTCTATTTGTTGTTTGCAAAGTCTGCATTTATCTGTTGTGGTATTGGGATTTTTAATAATATGCTTGCTGTAATATCTGGTGTTTATTGTTTGATCCTGTATTGCAATCATGAATTCTTCCGTCTCACTGTATATATTGCCTTTTCTTGGCCATGTGTTGGATGCGTCTTGATCAATGTGTGGCTGTGTTAGATGATATGGGTGCTTGCCATGTAGTGTTTTCTTTTTCCAATTTACTTTCTTTGTATCTGTTGATGTTATGTGATCTAAAGGGTTGTAGAAGTGGTTATGAAATTGCAATGGTGTAGCTGATGTATTTATATGAGATTGCTTTGTGTATTTTGCTAGTTTCTGCTCGTTCTAGAAAGAATTTTCTTAGTTGTCTACCTGTCCATAATGTAGGTTTTTTATGTCGATAAATCCCCTTCCCCCTTCCTTTCTGCTTAATGTGAATCTTTCTGTTGCTGGATGTATGTGATGTATTCTATATTTGTGGCATTGTGATCGTGTAAGTGTAGTGAGTGCTTCTAGTTCTGTGTTACTCCATTTCACTACTCCAAATGAATAGGTCAATATTGGTATAGCATAAATATATATAGCTTTGGTCTTGTTTCTTGCTGTCAATTCTGTTTTCAGTATTTTTGTTAGTCTTTGTCTATATTTTTCTTTTAGTTCTTCTTTAATATTTGTATTATCTATTCCTATTTTTTGCCTGTATCCTAGATATTTATAGGCATCTGTTTTTTTCAATCGCTTCTATGCAGTCGCTGTGGTTATCCAATAGGTAATCTTCTTGTTTAGTGTGTTTTCCCTTGACTACACTATTTTTCTTACATTTGTCTGTTCCGAAAGCCATATTTATATCATTGCTGAATACTTCTGTTATATTTAGTAATTGCTTAAGTTGTTTTTTTGTTGCTGCCAGTTGTTTTAGATCATCCATGTATAGCAAATGTGTGATTTTGTGTTGGTATGTTCCAGTAATATCCACAATTTGTATTATTTAGCATGTTGCGTAGTGGGTTCAGAGCAAGACAGAACCAGAAAGGACTTAATGAGTCTCCTTGGTGTATTCCACGCTTGATCTGTATTGGCTGTGATGTGATATTATTTGAATTTGTTTGGATATTAAGTGTGGTTTTCCAATTTTTCATTACTATGTTTAGGAACTGTATCAATTTAGGATCTACTTTGTATATTTCCAATATTTGTAGTAACCATAATAAGTGGGGTACACTATCAAAAGCTTTTTGGTAATCAATGTATGTGTAGTGTAGCGACCTTTGTTTAGTTTTAGCTTGATATGTCACCTCTGCATCTATTATCAGTTGCTCTTTACATCCTCGTGCTCCTTTGCAACAGCCTTTTTGTTCTTCATTTATAATTTTGTTCTGTGTTGTATGTGTCATTAATTTCTGTGTAATGACTGAAGTTAATATTTTGTATATTGTTGGTAGGCATGTTATGGGGCGATATTTAGCTGGGTTTGCTGTCTGCTTGATCTTTAGGTTTCAGATAAGTTATTCTTTGTGTAGGTGTATCAGGGACTGTGTATGGGCCTGCAATGTAACTGTTAAATAATTTGGTTAGATGTGAATGTGTTGAGGTGAACTTCTTTAGCCAGAAATTTGCTATTTTATCTTTTCCAAGGGCTTTCCAATTATGCAAAATTATCACTTCAGGCATTTGTGGCATCATCTTGTATGTGTCTGTTTCTGCTTGTATCCACCGTGCATCTCTGTTATGTTGTACCGGGTTTGACCATATGTTGCTCCAGAAGTGTTCCATGTCTGTTATGTTTGGTGGATTGTCTATTTTAATGTGTGTGTTATCTCTTGTCTGATAAAATTTCTTTTGGTTTGTGTTGAATGTTTGGTTTTGTTTCCTTCTATTTGCACTTTTTTTGTATCTTCTAAGTCGTTCGGCCAATGCTTGTAATTTTTGCTTCTTTTCATCTAATTGCTCTATCGCTTCTTGTTGTGAGATTTTGCCTAATATTTTTCGTCTTTTGTCTGGTATTTCATTTCTTATAAATTGTGTTAGCTGTCCAATGTCTTTTCTCAGTTTTTCTATTCTGATCTGTAGCCTGTGTTGCCATGCTGGTTTTGTGGGTTTCTTCTGTATGTTGGTTGGTTCTCATCTCTACCTAGTGTGTATATTTAGCGTAGTGAGTGCTCCTGTATAAACCAGTAGTTGTAACTCTTCCATAGTTGTATTTTCATTTATTTTGTTGTGTAAGATTGTGTTGATAGTTGTTATCGTTGTTTCGACTTGTGGGTTATTTGGGGGTCATTGCAAGAATGGTCCAATGTCTGTATTTCTGTCTTTGTATTCTATATATGTCAGCTGAAATTTTTCTTCTATATCTAATATGTGTGTCACTTCGTGTTCTATTTGTGCCTGTTCTGGTGGCTGTCTTAAGATTTCGTTTTCCTCTGATTGTTTAATTGATGCGTGTTGTTCTTTGTTTGTTTGCTCTGGGACGTTTGAGTCCATTACTGTATTTTCTTCTTCTTCTTCTTCTTCTTTTTCTTCTTCTGATTGCACATTATTTTGTTCCAGTATTTGTTGTACTTGTAGTTTGATGTTTTCTAATTGTGACTGGGGTATCCTGTTATTTTTTATTATTACATGGATCTGATCAGCTAGTCGTTGTTCTGTTACAAATTTTAATTCTGGGTATCTGGTAATAAATGTTGTGTATACTTGTGATCTGTATCCAGTTGGGTTGGTTCCTAAGTTTGTTGCTTGGTAATAACAGAACATGAGGTTTAGGTTAACTTCATCTGAGCATCTCATCCTCTGTCTTTGTTTTCCTTCTAGAGTGGTTGCAGGAAGCATATCCTGCAAAATACCTCTATTTGCATTTAAATCATTTTCCGTGTGGCTAGCAGTGTCGTTACCATTGTGGACGGGCATAGGGTTCAAGCGTCGTCCCCGACCATGACAGCGCTTGTCCGAGGATTCATTAGTTCTGTCCTGAACCAACTAATCACACTAAAATAGGGGTTAGCCCTATTAGTGGTTTGTTCCTATCGTCGCCTTTTACGACTGGCAGAACATACCGGAGGCCTATTCTTTTCCCGGGCCTCCACTGGGTTTATTATTATTATTATTATTAGGAGTAGTAGTAGTAACCCGCCGCCCCACAGACTGACACAAGAGATCTGCACCGACATTCCTTGCCGGCGTCTCAACAACGCCAAATCGTCAATCAGTATCTGGTGTACAACCATTCAGCACTGAAAAAACATATCTTTCGCATCGTTCAGTTTACAGTGATAATAGTTTTATCCGATAAGTCAAACAAATTGTATTAGTATACTTCAACTCGTTAGAACCTGTGGCTCAGTTCATGGTGATAACATCATAATGCAAGTCGTATTTGCACCTCATTAATTCATTCTGTTTGAAAAACAAAGTAAGTATGAACCTGTGTTTATGTAATTTGACTGTCCATCTGAATAACCTACAATGTAAATTTAAAATGCACAGAGGAATAATGTCAACTTAATAACTGTCATGGATAAAGAAGCAACTATCTAGATTTTTACAATCAATTCAGTCTTGATCAAATCAATCTGAGAATATATAAAATTTGTGACTCAAGGTTGAACTGATCCGCCTGGGATTTCTCAGGTTTTTCCTTGGGCCTTGTCCAAGTTGGGGGAGGGGGTGGACACAGTTGATAGTAATCCAAGGAAACTGAGATTTGTCCCTGTTCAGTCTTCAGAGTAGCCATAAGATTACTTATAAGTTAATACAAATACGCCTATGCACTACAGAGCTCATAAGAAGTCATAAGAGAAGCAAAACTTACTTTAATAAAAAGTGTCAGTATTTGTCTAAAGATATCAGAGTGGTTAAATTTTATGACATTAGAATCCTTTGGGATTCTAATGTGATAAACTTTAACTGTTCTGATAAATTGTGGCTGTCAATATTTGTAAATGTGTATATTTAAAATTAATATCCAACTTCATGAACTTCTTAACTGAAGCCACAGTATTTAATGCCAAGATTAAAGAAACGTAATATTTCACAAATGCGGTATCCTTGATTACAAAAACTATACTCCTGAAACGATAGCAGCAATAATTATCATTAAAGATTTATGCTACCACTGGATGCTATATAGCATACCTTGACAGTAATTTGGCGTGTCCTGCTGTATAAGTCTTATTAATCGTATTTCACCATGTCCGAATCAGATATGTTTCAGCAAGATGTTACGCACCACCGTGAATAAAAGAATAATTGCCTCATTCATTGTTTGATTAGCTTGAGGCTGAAAGAATGCAAGTATATTCTCTCCGTTCCTGTTTGTCCTCTGCCGATACAAGACGCAATATAATGAGAGAAAGTCTCTTTGTATCGAGTGAAATTTAATTGTTGTGTATCAAAGAAAGTACTGAAAAATATAGATATAATCGCTTCGGTGAGAATAGGTCTGTCTTCTTATAAACAATTTTATGGTTAGAAATTTTCAGATTACTCACCATCTATGTTTTCTTTTCCTTCGAGGATTTGTGAATGAATGCAGGATGATGACGCTGTCAGCTCCTGGTCTGGATCAATGTGGCCTGTAGCCTCGCATCAAGTTTTAAATTCTACTACTGGCTTAAAGAAAAATTTCAATATTTATGTGACGACCAAATATTGTCGACCATTAGCTGAATCCGATCGAGCCGGCCGGGGTGGCGGAGCGGTCTGGAACCGCGCGACCGCTACGGTCGCAGGTTCGAATCCTGCCTCTGGCATGGATGTGTGTGATGTCCTTAGCTTAGTTAGGTTTAAGTAGTTCTGAGTTCTAGGGGACTGATGAGCTCAGAAGTTAAGTCCCATAGTGCTCAGAGCCATTTGAAACCGATCCGTGCGTAGTACTACCACGTATATTCCACCAGCAGATAATGTTTTGAGAACCACCACTTGCATCGTGATATTTAACATCATATAATACCAATATTTTTCTTTAAAAAAATTCGCACACGTTTTGATTGAACAAGGTACAAGGTAGTTCACGAAATGTTTCAACATTTGTTTCGTACATAATTTGTAAATCGCAATAGATATCCCGTTGCCCATCTCACAAGCAGTATCAGTAGAGCTTGGGGAAACAAATGAGTTACTAAATGACGCGTAATTCTCGATACCGTTACTAGGAGACCAGTATTTATAACATGGCCGACAATGGATAACTAACAACGCAGCAGTGATCGGAAGTTGTGTTACTTTCTCAAGGAACTATAAGTCTTGTAGGGACTCAGAGGCAGTTTCGACTACAGTTTAACACACGAAGGGCCTCTTGCAAGTGGACACCTCGCAGGGTGTACAATCAGTTTGTTCAGGAAGGGTCAATATTGGCAGAGAAGCGATGTTGGCTGAAGCCTGTTTGTTCACCGGAGAATACTGAAACGGATCGAGTTGCTGTACAGGGAAGCCCCGGCAAATCATGCAGAAAGGCAGCAGTGCAACTCGGCATATCCAGATGCTTCATTCAAAGGATTTTTAAAAGTGACCTCCGGATGTACCCGCGCAAGATGAACTCTGCTCAGAAGCTCACTGCAAAACACAAGCGGACGAGACCACTGTTTGCCCACCTGGCGGAGTATAGGGAACAAACTCCCAACAACGTTTGGTTTTTCAGACAAGGTGCATTTTCATTTGGATGTTGTGGTTAAATAAAATGTACGCTTTTGGGCTACTGAAAATCCGTAAGGGCCTCATGAACGACAACATCATGCTGCGAGGATTACAGTGCGGGTCGCAATGTCCAGTCACGGACTTACTGGACCTTTTTTTCTTTGAAAAAACTATGAACAGTGTGCGTTATTTGAGCATGCTCTAGAGTTACTTGGTTCCACAGCTTCTTGCTACCGCGTTGCCCTTCAGCACGCAGTGGCTCAAGCAAGACGGAGCAAGGCTAGATACTACAAACACTGTGTTACATTTCTTACACGAGCGCTTTGACATGCGGGTCACTTCACTCAGATTTCCAGGTCGTTTCAAAGCCGGAAAATGTCCCCCCCCCCCCCCTCCAAATAGTCCACACCTCAACCCATGTGACTTCTTTCTTTGTGGCACCTAAGGGGAACAATTTTCCCGAAACGTCCACATGATTTAATGAAGTCACGAAAACCATGTTCCGTAGGTTTACCACTAACACAAGCGTTTGTGTGAGGGAAGTTAGGGATCAAAATGGTGAAGATGTGAGCATGTGCTGAGTTAGAACAACTCTCCAAGTGTTTTCCATGGCAGTATATGTTCCTTTGAGTTTATCTTGACAGTAAAGTGTTCATTCAGAGACTAAATTGTGGCACATTTCCTCCGCCACCCTGTAATTCAATCAGAAACTGTGACATGGCTTATGGTTAGTGTGCTTTCTCAGTGTCTGATTCCTGTGCTATTTTGTATTTACACCACTTATGAAAGCTGCACTGTTAGCTGAAATCAAGGTCTGCAATAAAATACAGCTGATATTACGACCAGTGCCGATCCCCTTTCTGTCCTGGATTACATCACGGTCGTGGGCGCAGGTATTCCCATGCAGTCAAACCTAATGAAAATTCTACCTGGCTGGGCATGTGCTACTTACTATAAATACAAAAATTTACGTTCAGGCCTGGAGTAACCATCCAGCACATGGCGCACAGTGCTCAATCTTCTTATTGATTTCGCTGCAGAACCCGCCTTTGGTACGACTTCGGCAGCGTCGCATGAACATTCGCATTGTCTCGGTCCAATTGAACCGTCCCCTTTGAAAAATTAAGAATGACAGTGCTGGAAAAACTCTTACGTTTTTTGATTTTCAAACAGCTGAGCAAAACTGAAAGTACTCAGACATTTCTCTCTTTATTCTGATCACCACTGAAATGACACACAATATTTTTAGCGCAATGCAGTCTTTACCTTTCATGAATCACTTACCTCACAAAAAAACTTCGTTACTCGAACTACCCTCCCCCCATGAACCACGGACCTTGGCGTTGGTGGGGAGGCTTGCGTGCCTCAACAATACAGATAGCCGTACCATAGGTGCAACCACAACGGAGGGGTATCTGTTGAGAGGCCAGACAAACGTGTGGTTCCTGAAGAGGGGCAGCAGCCTTTTCAGTAGTTGCAAAGGAAACCGTCAGGATGATTGACTGATCTGGCCTTGTAACACTAACCAAAACGGCCTTGCTGTTCACGGCTGAAAGCAAGGGGAAACTACGGCCGTAATTTTTCCCGAGGGCATGCAGCTTTACTGTATGGATAAATGATGATGGCGTCCTCTTGGGTAAAATATTCCGGAGGTAAAATAGTCCCCCATTTGGATCTCCGGGCAGGGACTACTCAGGAGGACGTCGTTATCAGGAGACAGAAAACTGGCGTTCTACAGATCGGAGCGTGGAATGTCAGATCCCTTAATCGAGCAGGTAGGTTAGAAAATTTAAAAAGGGAAATGGATAGGTTAAAGTTAGATATAGTGGGAATTAGTGAAGTTCGGTGGCTGGAGGAACAAGACTTTTGGTCAGGTGATTACAGGGTTATAAATACAAAATCAAATAGGGGTAATGCAGGAGTAGGTTTGATAATGAATTAAAAAAATAGGAGTACGGGTAAGCTACTGCAAACAGCATAGTGAACGCATTATTGTGGCCAAGATGGACACGAAGCCCACGCCTACTACATTAGTACAAGTTTATATGCCAACTAGCTCTGCAGATGACGAAGAAATTGCTGAAATGTATGATGAGATAAAAGAAATTATTCAGATAGTGAAGGGAGACGAAAATTTAGTAGTCATGGGTGACTGGAATTCAAGCGCAGGAAAAGGGAGAGAAGGAAACATAGTAGGTGAATATGGATTGGGGGTAAGAAATGAAAGAGGAAGCCGCCTGGTAGAATTTTGCGCAGAGCACAACTTAATAATAGCTAACACTTGGTTGAAGAATTATGAAAGAAGGTTGTATACATGGAAGACGCCTGGAGATACTATAAGGTATCAGATTATATAATGGTAAGACAGAGATTTAGGAACCAGGTTTTAAATTGTAAGACATTTCCAGGGGCAGATGTGGACTCTGACCACAATCTATTGATTATGAACTGTAGATTAAAACTGAAGAAACTGCAAAAAGGTGGGAATTTAAGGAGATGGGACCTGGATAAACTGACTAAACTAGAGGTTGTACAGAGTTTCAGGGAGAGCATAAGGGAACAATTGACAGGAATGGGGGAAAGAAATACAGTAGAAGAAGAATGGGTAACTTTGAGGGATGAAATAGTGAAGGCAGCAGAGGATCAAATAGGTAAAAAGACGAGGGCTAGTAGAAACTCTTGGGTGACAGATGAAATATTGAATTTAATTGATGAAAGGAGAAAATATAAAAATGCAGTAAATGAAGCAGGCAAAAAGGAATACAAACGTCTGAAAAATGAGAACGAAAGGAAGCGCAAAAAGGCTAAGCAGGGATGGCTAGAGGACAAATGTAAGGATGTAGAGGCCTATCTCACTAGGGATTAGATAGATACTGCCTACAGGAAAATTAAAGAGACCTTTGGGGAAAGGAGAACCACTTGCATGAATATCAAGAGCTTTGATGGAAACCCAGTTCTAAGCAAAGAAGGGAAAGCAGAAAGGTGGAAGGAGTATATAGAGGGTCTATACAAGGGCGATGCACTTGAGTACAATATTATGGAAATGGAAGAGGATGTAGATGAAGATGAAATGGAAGATATGATACTGCATGAAGAGTTTGACAGAGCACTGAAAGACCTGAGTCGAAACAAGGCCCCGGGAGTAGACAACATTCCATTAGAACAACTGACAGCTTTCGGAGAGCCAGTCCTGACAAAACTCTACCATCTGGTGAGCAAGATGTATGAGACAGGCGAAATACCCTCAGACTTCAAGAAGAATATAATAATTCCAATCCCAAAGAAAACAGGTGTTGACAGATGTGAAAATTACCGAACTATCAGTTTAATAAGTCACAGCTGCAAATACTAACGCGAATTCTTTACAGACGAATGGAAAAACTGATAGAAGCCGACCTCGGAAAAGAACAGTTTGGATTCCGTAGAAATGTTGGAACACGTGAGGCAATACTGATCCTACGACTTATCTTAGAAGAAAGATTATGGAAAGGCAAACCTACGTTTCTAGCTTTAGTAGACTTAGAGAAAGCTTTTGACAATGTTGACTGGAATACTCTCTTTCAAATTCTGAAGGTGGCAGGGGTAAAATACAGGGAGCGAAAGGGTATTTACAATTTGTACAGAAACCAGATGGCAGTTATAAGAGTCGAGGGGCATGAAAGGGAAGCAGTGGTTGGGAAGGGAGTGAGACAGGGTTGTAGCCTATCCCCGATGTTATTCAATCTGAATATTGAGCAAGCAGTAAAGGAAACAAAACAAAAATTCGGTGTAGGAATTAAAATTCATGGAGAAGAATTAAAAGCTTTGAGGTTATCCAATGACATTGTAATTCTGTCAGAGACAGCAAAGGACTTGGAGGAGCAGTTGAACGGAATGGACAGTGTCTTGAAAGGAGGGTATAAGATCAACATCAACAAAAGCAAAACGAGGATAGTGGAATGTAATCGAATTAAATCGGGTGATGCTGAGGGAATTAGATTACGAAATGACACTGAAAGTAGTAAAAGAGTTTTGCTGTTTGGGGAGCAAAATAACTGATGATGGTCGGAGTAGAGAGGATATAAAATGTAGACTGGCAATGGCAAGGAAAGCGTTTATGAAGAAGAAAAATTTGTTAACATCGAGTATAGATTTAAGTGTCAGGAAGTCATTTCTGAAAGTATTTGTATGGAGTGTAGCGATGTATGGAAGTGAAACGTGGACGATAAATAGTTTAGACAAGAAGAGAATAGAAGCTTTCGAAATGTGGTGCTACAGAAGAATGCTGAAGATTATATGGGTAGATTACATAACTAATGAGGAGGTATTGAACACGATTGGGGAGAAGAGAAGTTTGTGGCACAACTTCACAAGAAGAAGGGACCGATTAGTAGGACATGTTCTGACGCATCGAGGGATCACCAATTTAGTATTGGAGGGCAGCGTGGTGGGTAAAAATCGTAGAGGGAGACAAAGAGATAAATACACTAAGCAGATTCAAAAGGATATAGGCTGCAGTAGGTACTGGGAGATGAAAAAGCTTTCACAGGATAGAGTGCCATGGAGAGCTGCATCAAACCAGTCTCAGGACTGAAGACCACAACAACAACAACAACAACAACAACAACAACAACTCGAACTACTGCAATACAGGGAGCGCCAATACTGTCAGCTAAATACAAGATTCTAACTACTTTAGGCACTAACTACTGATAGGCATAGTTAGCAAATGAAAGATTTTGATAGACAACAAACAATGTATTTACCTTAATAATGTTCAAACGTCATCATATGTATATCTATCAATTCATGACATCCATCTTTACAAAGTTCTTTTTCTGGCGGACACACGTCCAGATCGTCCGCTTATAGTAACCTCTCAAAACTCTGGCATCTCTCTCTCCACATTCAGCACTGCTGGCGGCTCACCCCCTACGCGCTGTTCCCATCCAACTGCCCAACACTACACAAGCGAATATTCCAACAATGTGTCCAACCAGCCACAGACTGCACAGAGCGCAATCAGCGATTTTCATACAGAGCACTACGTGGCGTTACCAACATAAAAATCTAAACAGCCTACTTACGCAATTGCGCCTTGTTTTCATTCGCACGCGCTGGACTTGTGTTCGCTCGTCACGCATCATCTTCCGACAGCGCCTTGCGATGCCTCGTTCGGTCCATGTTTCATGCAGCCGGCTGCATTACCGGCAGTCATATCGACTGTACTAAAAGATCCGCCATATGCATACATCCAGACTACACGGCCTTGCTGCCAGTACACTATCCTGAAGAGCAACATGTGGCATCACATCTCCAGCTTTTGCTGTTCCGAACCGATTACCCTCAGGCTTGGTTCTTTACCACGGAAAGCATCTTGGTTCAAATGGCTCTGAGCACTATGGGACTTAACATCTGAGGTCATCAGTCCCCTAGACTTATAACCACTTAAACCTAACAAACCTAAGGACATCACACACATCCATGCCCGAGGCAGGATTCTAACCTGCAACCGTAGCAGCAGCGCGGTTCCGGACTGAAGCGCCGAGAACCGCTTCGCCTCAGCGGCTGGCTGAAAGCATCTTCGGCACGGACACTATAGTCACCGACGATGTGAAATACGTCACCTTACTCAGCCACCCGGGCAGTCAAGCAGCAATCGTTAACAACATTCTCGCAACCCCTCCAAGTGACAAATACCTGACAGCGAAAAATATGCTCCTACAGCACTTGTCACGCACAACCGAGGAGCAGCCGCATCGTTCGTTGTATCACGAGAGTTTACAAGATGGGACTCCGCATAAGGATAACCCTCACTTCACTTATTATTAGGCCTTTGGACGCTTTGTGTACTTAAATTACCTCTACCGAACATCAAATGGCAATAGTAGCGAGTCAACATCAGTCGCTCGACACCCGTCTTCCTCTGGCTGATTGAATTTTTGCTCTTACTCAACATCGACAACGGATCAACAATGCCATCAGTAATGGTGCCCGTTGCAACACAGTACTGCCACGGACCCATCCGATTATTGCCTCCGACCGCCGCCTATCGCCGATCGCCCCACCAAATGCTGACGTCACTGCAGGCTTCACAGTCAACGTACCAAGTGTTGACAAGACTGACTCTCCCAGTTCTGTTGCTCTCACCGCGCCGGACACTGCACATGTGCAGTCACGATGTTGCTGGCATCACACATGCTTTGGGGGACGCTACGCTACGCGTAACTGTCAACGTGCCAGTCAACAGCATTGTAGGATACAAGATGAGCGTGCCTTAAATGTGGATAAATGCAAGATAACGCCTGTGAGTAGAATAAAATACACCTATTTTTAGTCCAACTCTGACAGAGTTTTCCACTGCACTCAGTAAGTGGATTTGTTATTTAGTCGTAGTTTTACAGAGCTACATGAAGTGAGACGACCATATAAAATCCGTTGTCGGGAAGGCTGATCCACAAATATGATTACTGGTATACTCATGGTAGAGTAATGCATCTTGTGACGTCCCTTTCCTCCTCCTTGACTCGCCGGGAGGAGACGCGACTCGTAACGATGTTCGTCCCCGTCGGTATGACGTGGAACAGCACCTGTAACTCTCGTAAGAACACAACTCTTCGCGTGGTTTTAGAAACATTGTTATTTGTCCGCAACAGACTTCTCAGATTGTGCGAACTGGTAAACTGCAATCTTTATTTTTATTTGTATGCCCGGTTAGTTCCGTGATGAAATAAAATCTTGATTCCTGATTTCAGCATTACGGTCGTTTTTCACATCATACATAGCGAGGATGAAATTTTTCTGTCCACTATTCCGTTGCTATGCCCTTGCTACGCCAAGTTATTAACAACGGTCCGACGTAACTCCAGAGATAACTTATGTTGGAGTAAATGTTTTTTTTTTTAATATGCCTTGATACTGGTCCAAACTAATCACTTTTCACTGTCCATTATTCATGTACTCACTTAGTCACTTAAAATGTTTAAAGAGTCAATCAACTTACATTAACACACATTGTATTGTCCGTTTCATGAGTTAGGCGACACGTAAGTTTTATCTTTTGACTCAGGTTTTATTGTTCTTTCTGTAATTAATTGTTTGTCCCTACTACACACGCACACCGATATGTCATTCAAGATTAACTTCAGTTCAGTAATCGTGACGCTGACGACAACTTTTGACTAATCGGCGTACTTGTCTTTCTTCGTGTCTTCGTTTTATTGTGTCCTATTCAAGACTACGAATTGTTTTGTGTCGTTGATCCATTGCTCTCAAGGTTGGTAACTGTTCATCAGTACGAACGCTAAGTCCGATAAACCAGTATCACTCAATTGAAGTCTAACACTAGTCTTACTATACCGTCGCGTTGAAAACGGTAAAGATTAACTTTCTTCAGTCGAATGACTGAGCAATACTTCAATCTTTAACTCAGAAATTATCAAACTTCCAAAACTGAAACAATCTAATAGCGTTTGCATCCGGACAACTATCGCAAAAGTACTCTAGAGCAACTCAAGAGTAACTAACTAACTGAACATTTCCATATCCGAGTTGCATTGTAGTCGCACTGAATTTCCTTTTCGATGCGGCTACAACTCCCTTCCATGGTTAATGTTATCTTTGACTTAATTACTTTCTTGGTTTTAACCTTCGTTCATATGATTTTGAATTTATTCTATAGATGTTTGATAAAGAATCTATGATAATCCTTTCCTTTTATCTCCCCTTTTTGTATGTTATTCTCAGTATTTGAATAATATAGGTGTTAATCAAAATATTACCAGTGTACATTGTATCGTCAATAGTTGCCGTCACTGTCAAGATGACTCACTTTTCTACTTTAAGTTTCCACAAAGTTTGTTAATTGGGGTTTTCTGTCCTTGCGGCATTACAATCTGCAAATTGGTTTGCTTACTACACACATGTGACACCTGGAACTGAGCGCTACTGGAATTCTTAGTATCCTCTCATTGTACGCTTACAGGATGGGTCGAGGATCCAAGCTGTGTTAGGGTCACGCAGCACATCCTCAGAGACCTTACATGGGAACTTCTGCAAGAATGGTGGAATTCTTTTCTCAAAAGATGGCTAAGTTCAGAGATCCAGTTTCAAGACAAACTGTAAACAGATGTATTGCGATAATATGTATTTCTAAGAGAATAATGAGAACAAGAAAACGCTGTGGGTCACATGAATTTGGCGAGATGTCTCAATTTTCTTATATTTGTTGGTCACTGGATTTAATAACAGAATTTCTTCAGCCACTCGTTACTTCAGTTACTCTTCAGGGATGTGTGTCGACACCTGTTCAGCTACATGCAATAATCATGTTCTGTGACGTATGAAGACAGCTCACTTCAATGCACCCATATTTATTTTTCCTCTTGTATAAAAGTAAATTTCGTATAGGACTGCTGACTGGAAAATCACTGAGGGGTGCAACTACCTAAAACTAGAAAGTATTCCTATTTTAGCACCCACTGGACACCTTTATTTCTTGAAGAGAAACTGTTGTGTCTTATCTCTTACTAATTAGTGTAGGCAACGGTTGTAATATTCCATCACAATCAGTATGCAACAGAGATAAACATTCGACAAAGTAAATGTTGAGAGAGGACAAGTTACTCTCTCACCTATTTTTCATAAAGATTTTGTTACAACGTTACACAACTTAAACAAGACTCTAGAAAATTAACGGCCTGAGCAGTCATTGATGGAGCCTGGTAGGGCGCTAAAAGCATGAGGTATTTTTATGGTTCTTAGTTTGTAGAAATGGCATGTTGGAAGTTGAAAGCAAGTGGCGGTGAGCCGACAGAGCACCCCCTAGTCAAGACAAGTCTCCAGGAGGACAATGCCACTATACCTGCATTGGCGCCAGCCAAAGCTGGGCTGGGGGCGACGGATTGAAGGCTCACATCTACACAGTGGAGTCATAGACCGGACATTGTGTGCTGTTCAACGCCTAATAAAAATTTTCAAGTTTTCATGTTCGCCGATACTGCAAATAGGCCTGTGACCCACTTCCATCGATCGTCTCGGTCGTAGAAGAAACTCTGGCGTCTGAGAAACGTTGAGAGATAGAATGTTTATTACACCTCATAGCTAGAACTAACATGCTCCAAGGCACAGGCGATTTAGATAAAGATCTTTAAGGTTGAATCTGTTCGCTTGTTGCCGCGGAAAATGATGTAACTTTGGGGAAAAACATCTTCTCCCTCCACAAAAACTTAAAAAGGTCAGTAACTGGCGGTTTCTTTTTTTCCAGAGACGCAGGTTTCTTAACTCTTGCGCTGGTTCGACATGAGTTTCCGCTGTCGTATAGGAGGGGATATTTAGCGCCTCTAAAGCCCTGTGATTGGCTCAAGGTGGGGTGAGGACGGTGTCGTTCGTGCACTTTGCGGAAAAACGGTTTTTATTTTTTTTTTTTTTTGTCTGCAGAGGTGCGTCAGTCTCGAACCGCGCGACCGCTACGGTCGCAGGTTCGAATCCTGCCTCGGGCATGGATGTGTGCGATGTCCTTGGGTCAGTTAGGTTTAAGTAGTTCTAAGTTCTAGGGGACTGATGACCTCATATGTGAAGTCCCATAGTGCTCAGAGCCATTTTGAGCCAGGTGCAAGAGTCTGGTTCTGGACTTCGGTCTGGAAGCAACTTCTGGTCGAAGCTCTGGCATGTGTGGTTGGTACCTGGGACCCGAAGGTTTCTCTTGAGATCAAGAGGATGCTTGACGAAGACATCATTGAACCAACAAGCTCCACGTACAACCACCCACTCACAGTGGTAGAGAAGGCTGACGGCTCGATCCGTTTGGTGCTGGATTCGCGCCAAATCAACACAATCATTGAGCCAGAGACAGACCGTCCGGAAAAGCTGGAGGAACTCCTGCAAAATTTCATGGTGTTACGATTTTTTCATCTCTTGACTTGCGGTCCAGTTTCTGGCACATTATGCTCCACCCATGTTGCAGGAAATAGACGGCATTCCTTGCATTCAGGAAATGCTATCGATTTAAACGTCTACCTTTCAGGCTAAAGTGTCTTCATCTTCCTTCATCAGAGGACTCGATAGAATCTTACATGATTCTATTAAGCAAAGTATCACCACCTACGTGGACGAACTCTTGATAGCAAAACCGACGTGGAGAGGACACAGTGCGATCCTCAGAGAAATCCCACAGACCTTCAAAGAATGCGGCGTAACCGCCAACATCACGAAGTCATGCATAGGAAACTCACGAGTAAAATTCCTCGGATAAATCACTACCGCGAAAGGAATCACACCAGATCCGGACAAAATAGAGGCAATTACGATATTTTCCACGCCAACAATCAAGAAACAACTACGTGGCTTCGCAAATTTCTATAAACGATTCGTCCATGTGAAGAAATTAGCGACTCCGCGGCTAAGCCAGCTCACAGGAAAAAATACGCCGTGGGAACGCGACGACGCAGCGGAAGATGAATTCCAAGGCCTCAAAACCGCGCTGATTAATGCCCCAATTCTTTCGCACCCCAACATGGAGAAGTACTGTTGCATGGCGTCAGGCAGCTCCTACTTTGGGATTGCTGTAGTGATTTTCCAACGATATCAGCAAGGGGAAAACATGGTGCACAAAATCATTGCTTTTGGAAGCCGAGTCGTCAGCAAATGTGAAATAAATTATTCGGTTACTGAATTAGAAGTTTTGCGGTTGTTTTCGGCTTCGAGAAATTTCGTTTTTTCTTGTATGGGAGAAAAGCAAGAGTGTACACTGACCACAAAGCCTTGGAATTCCTTTACCCAGCGAAACTCCGAAACAAACGTCTAACGAGATGGGCACTCTTGCTCCAGGAGTATGACTTTTCGATCACATACATAACAGGGAGGTGAACATCATTGCGGATGCTCTGTCACATTCACCTGTGGGGCTAGAAACAAGTGAGGCTAACACACTGGAAGACGAACACTACAGCTTGTTTTACATGAAGAAGGTTGCCTTTGAGAATTATGTTATCTCGAGCCTCAAGGACATCAGCAAGGAGCAGGGTAAGTATCCAGGTCTATTTGTTCTACAACAGAGAGTGAAAGACAAGAGGGAATCAAAACTGAGGCAGTTTTACTTAGTACGAAAAGGCATTCCGTTCTTTCGAAGTGAGGGAGGAGCAGCCCCCTGGAGCGTTTGCATTCCAGATGAACTGGTAAAAAAAGATCATCTGGCACACGCACCTGAGCCATGCAAATTTTGGACCCAGGAAGTGCTACTTAAAATTACGCACACTGTGATATTTCCAGAATATGGACAGAAGAATCTGAGGGTTTTGCCTGAGTGCAAAGCGTGTCGGAAGTCAAAGCACGTCACGGTGGGAACGCAAGCACCTCTATACCCCATCATCCCATCTAAGTTGAAGATCTTGCAGCAACAGATTTGATGGGCCCACTCGTGCGAACAAATAGAGGGTACTGCTACATCCTAGTGGTATTAGAGCCGACATCCAAGTATGTCACTTCAACCCCACTCAAGAAAGCAACTGCGCAGCAAGTATGTAGAGCATTCTGCATGGATTTCCTCACGCAAGTCGGCCATGCCGACAGGATTATCTCCGACAATGGACCTCAGTTCCGATCAGAGAAGTGGAAAGAGATGTTGCGGAAACACAGAATCAAACCCATCTTCGCTTCCATACGACATCCACAATCGTCGCCAGCAGAGAGAGTGATGAAAAGTCTGGGAAATCTCTGCCGTATCTACTGCGTAAAACAACACGCCACCTGGGATATTTTCCTACGTGACTTCCAGGACGTGATGAACCAGTTGCCACACGGTGTCACAAAAATAGCACCAATAACATCAGGGCTTTCAAAAACAGAAAATGCATGAAATTAAGTGGTGTGTGTGGTCCCCAAATACGTACCCTCCGACTCAACGTTGAAGTATTACGGTCTGGGAGCTGGGAGCTGGGATACGTAGTTGCCGCATTACAAGCCAAATACTGCTGAGTCTACAATGTAAAATATGAATACACACATGAATCGAATGGTCGAAGGTTCTTATCATTCGGCAATTGCGAATATAGAAATTTATAAATGAAAGATTGCAATTAAATAAAATATGCAGGTACTATTTTAACGACTTTCAATGATGAATACGATAGTAGAAGTACTTTTGAGAATGCGGTATATTTCTGCAAAACACTTATTGGTGTCGATGGTCCAGCAGTTAAATAAAATATAAGTTGAATAACAGGGAAACGACAGATTCCTACTGCACGTAACTGTTATGAACTACAACATAGCTCGCGAGATATTCACTTCTAAACGCTCACTTAACAATGATAAATTGTACAAAAATGATGTGCTTTTGATATGTCATCGTCGTGCAGTATCAATGAAACGTTACACTTTCGTAGCATACTAGTTATAACGAATACAGGAAGCCTCTCATATATTATAACAAATCGTAGCTGAAAGGTGTACCTAACAGGACGCTCTTTCGACAGATCCTCAATTTGATGATCCTTAGACACACTTTATATTCGGACAACGCACTCTAGAATAATAATAATACGCGCCGTCATGGTCGGGGACGACGCTTGAACCCTATCCCCGCCCACAATGGTAACGACACTGCTAGGCAACTGGAAAATGATTTAAATCCAAATAGAGGTGTTTTGCAGGATATGCTTCCTACAACCACCCTAGAAGGAAAACAAAGGCAGAGGATGAGATGCTCAGATGACGTTAATCGACACCTCGTGTTCTTTTATTACCAAGCAACAAACCTAGGAACCAACACAACTGGATACAGATCACAAGTATACACAACATTTATTACCAGATACCCAGAATTAAAATTTTTAACAGAACGACTAGCTGATCAGATCCGTGTAATAATCAAAAATAACAGGATACCCCAGTCAGAATAAGAAAACATCAAACAACAAGTACAACAAATACTGGAACAAAATAATGTGCAATCAGAAGAAGAAGAAGAAAATACAGTAATGGACTCAAACATCCCAGAGCAAACAAACAAAGAACAACACGCATCAATTAAACAATCAGAGGAAAACGAAATCTTACGACAGCCACCAGAACAAGCACAAATAGAACACGAAGTGACACACATATTAGATATAGAAGAAAAATTTCAGCTGACGTATATAGAATACAAAGACACAAATACAGACATTAGACCATTCTTGCATAGACTGCCAAGTAACCCACGAGTCGAAACAACAATAAAAACTATCAACACAATCATACACAACAAAATAAATGAAAACACAACTATGGAAGATTTACAACTACTGGTTTATATAGGAGCACTCACTACACTAAATATACACACTAGGCAGAGATCAGAACCAACCAAAACACAGAAGAAACCCACAAAACCAGCATGGCAACACAGGCTACAGATCAGAATAGAAAAACTGAGAAAGGACATCGGACAGCTAACACAATTTATAAGAAATGAAATGTCAGAAAAAAACCGAAAAAGGTCAGGTAAAATCTCACAACAAGAAGCGATAGAGCAATTAGATGAGAAGAAGCAGAAATTACAAGCATTGGCCAAACGACTTAGGAGATACAAAAAAAGTGAAAATATAAGGAAACAAAACCAAACATTCAACGCAAACCAAAAGAAATTTTACCAGACAATAGATAACACACACATTAAAATAGACAATCCACCAAACATAACAGACATGGAACACTTCTCGAGTAACATATGGTCAAACCCGGTGCAACATAACAGGCATGCACGGTGGATACAAGCAGAAACAGACACATACAAGATGATATCACAAATGCCTGAAGTGATAATTTTGCACCATGAAGTCACCGAAGCTATTAATTCTACTCACAATTGGAAAGCCCCTGGAAAAGATAAAATAGCAAATTTCTGGCTAAAGAAGTTCACCTCAACACATTCACATCTAACTAAATTATTTAACAGTTACAGTGCAGACCCATACACATTCCCTGATACACTTACACAAGGAATAACTTATCTGAAACCTAAAGATCAAGCAGACACAGCAAACCCAGCTAAATATCGCCCCATAACATGCCTACCAACAATATACAAAATATTAACTTCAGTCATTACAAAGAAATTAATGACACATACAACACAGAACAAAATTATAAATGAAGAACAAAAAGGCTGCTGCAAAGGAGCACGAGGATGTAAAGAGCAACTGATAATAGATACAGAGGTTACATATCAAGCTAAAACCAAACAAAGGTCGCTACACTACGCAAACATTGATTACCAAAAAGCTTTTGATGGTGTACCCCACTTATTATGGTTACTACAAATATTGGAAATATACAAAGTAGATCCTAAATTGATACAGTTCCTAAACATAGTAATGAAAAACTGGAAAACCACACTTAATATCCAAACAAATTCAGATAATATCACATCACAGCCAATACAGATTAAGCGTGGAATATACCAAGGAGACTCATTAAGTCCTTTCTGGTTCTGTCTTGCTCTGAACCCACTATCCAACATGCTAAATAATACAAATTATGGATACAATATCACTGGAACATACCAACACAAAATCACACATTTGCTATACATGGATGATCTAAAACTACTGGCAGCAACAAATCAACAACTCAACCAATTACTAAAGATAACAGAAGTATTCAGCAATGATATAAATATGGCTTTTGGAACAGACAAATGTAAGAAAAATAGCATAGTCAAGGGAAAACACACTAAACAAGAAGATTACATATTGGATAACCACAGCGACTGCATAGAAGCGATGGAAAAAACAGATGCCTACAAATATCTAGGACACAGACAGAAAATAGGAATAGATAATACGAATATTAAAGAAGAACTAAAAGAAAAATATATACAAAGACTAACATAAATACTGAAAACAGAATTGACAGCTAGAAACAAGACAAAAGCTATAAATACTTACGCTATACCAATATTGACCTACTCATTTGGAGTAGTGAAATGGAGTAACACAGACCTAGAAGCACTCAATACACTTACACGATCACAGTGCCACAAATATAGAATACATCACATACATTCAGCAACAGAAAGATTCACATTAAGCAGAAAGGAAGGAGGAAGGGGATTTATCGACATAAAAAACCTACATTATGGACAGGTAGACAATTTAAGAAAATTCTTTCTAGAACGCGCAGAAACTAGCAAAATTCACAAAGCAATCACTCATATAAATACATCGGCTACACCACTGCAATTTCATAACCACTTCTACAACCCTTTAGATCACACATCAACAGATACGAAGAAAGTAAATTGGAAAAAGAAAACACTACATGGCAAGCACCCGTATCATCTAACACAGCCACACATCGATCAAGACGCATCCAACACATGGCTAAGAAAAGGCAATATATACAGTGAGACGGAAGGATTCATGATTGCAATACAGGATCAAACAATAAACACCAGGTATTACAGCAAGCATATTATTAAAGATCCCAATACCACAACAGATAAATGCAGACTTCGCAAACAACAAATAGAAACAGTAGATCACATCACAAGCGGATGTACAATACTAGCAAATACAGAATACACCAGAAGACATGACTATGTTGCAAAAATAATTCATCAACAGCTTGCCTTACAACATAAACTTATAAAACAGCACGTTCCTACATACAAGTATGCACCACAAAATGTACAGGAGAATGATGAATACAAATTATACTGGAACAGAACCATTATAACAGATAAAACAACGCCACATAACAAACCTGACATCATACTCACCAATAAAAAGAAGAAATTAACACAACTAATCGAAATATCCATACCCAATACAACAAATATACAAAAGAAAACAGGAGAAAAAATTGAAAAATACATCCAACTGGCTGAGGAAGTCAAAGACATGTGGCATCAGGATAAAGTTGACATCATACCACTTATATTATCAACTAAAGGTGTCATACCACGCAATATCCAACAGTACATCAACGCAATACAGCTACATCCAAACATATATATACAACTACAGA
The DNA here is from genome assembly GCF_023898315.1 of Schistocerca nitens. Lineage (NCBI taxonomy): Eukaryota > Metazoa > Arthropoda > Insecta > Orthoptera > Acrididae > Schistocerca > Schistocerca nitens. The sequence goes on along the minus strand of NC_064614.1, from coordinate 397,559,352 downwards.
AATCCGTAATTATTGATACATGTTCAATTACCCGAAAGTTCCTAAACGCAATGTAACATATACCGTACAGTCACGCTTGATCAAGGTCCGCGTCACTTTCATTTCGAACCAGACCTAAGGTCTGAGAAAGGAAAGAAATAATAATAATAAAGAAAACCACCACATATGGAGTTTAACTCCGTACTATATTCAGCTTCTGCTTGTGGTGTAAAAACTATATCGCATCTCACCTGTCACGTTCCACACCACGCGGCAAAAATCTGACAGGCCATTTTCTTCATTCCACGCCTCGCAGTGTTGTACCAACTCTTCGTCAATAGGCATTTTCAGTCCCCGCGAGAGGATAGTTTTACCGTTTCCAATTTGCATTTTAGAACCATACTAATTATGTCTGTTCACGAACGTGAAGACCAAGTTAAAGAACCAAAATCCATGGAGCATGTAGGAGATTAGTTAAAAAACCAGAAAGCTTGCAAAAGACTGTAGGAAAGATATTTGATTCCAGGCATAAAGTCTGGCACTAGTGTATACGATATAAAACTATATTTTACTGCAACCAGAAACTATCATATTTCATATAAGTTATCAGATTAACTCTGTAAGCTTGTAACGAAACTTCTTCCCGCGGTCTGCCCGTGACTTGAGCTGGAGAATATGCTGGAGCTTAGACGTATGTTCTCCCACCGCTCACCACACAAGAATCTGAAGAGCTGACACGTGTACATCCGCCGCCAGCGAACATTGATGGTTCTATCCAGAGGCTCGGCAGAAAAGCCCTTAATAACGGCGACGCGTTCGTGGAATATCGAACGCTATCACGAGACAGGACGCACGCGGAAATGAAACTTCCGAGGCTCACAAAGGACGCCTATCTTAATCATCGGTCTCAATCACTGCTGTAGTGCCATACACATTTATAACTATTGATAACACGGACGTGCACGCAGCTCCCACACGGTGTAGTATCCTACCAAACCTCCGCAGAGAAATGGAAACTCAGCATAAAGCGAAGAACGACGCTGATTGATTGACGATAAGTTGCAATGCAGCTCACTAACTGAGAATCAGTAAAGGCGAAACAGAACTCTTATACAATTCTCGCTTGTAAAACAGTGCGAAATTATGTTTCGTTTGCCTTGGTTCTTCCCATCAAACAAGTAATGTCACACTTACTGGCTTTGCTTTACAATATTGCAGAAGAGATTTTAAAACATGTATTTATTTCTTGACACAGCACTAAAAGTAGACAAATTAGATTCATAGTCATAAAACACAATTCATTCCTAAAAAAACTTTTTGTTGTGTGCCACGATATTTATTTCATGACGTCGTGTGGCCTCATAGCAACCCGGAGCTCACAACACAAAAAAAACTCCACACGATTTGCACAGACATCGAAAATTTCGAGTGAAAACCATAATATGAGTACCAAAATCTTAAACATGGCTGCGAAACAGAAAAAATCAGCCAACCACTTGCAAATAAAGGTTTCGTATCCCTTGAGCATGGTTTCGATATTTGTAAAAATATCTTCTTCATAAGTAGTAGCCCTAAAATGTATACACCAGCTACAAAATTATGTTTAGAAACATAATAAAATATTAACGCAAAAATATTTGTGAGGTAAACGTACTCACTTCTTACATCACATGATGGTACAATAGATTAGATGAAGCCGAGCGCCTCTTGTCACAAACAAAATTGATAAACCAAGAATTATTGCAAGCCATGGCTTTCGATAGCGCCAGATTACGTGTATTTCAGAATGAATACTCATTAGTAAAAGCCCACAGGTAGAGGCTCTTGTCAACATAACAATAAAACCTTTTATAATTCTATGAAATCTCCTCTACAAGGCTATTAAAAATGTAAATGATTTACAGGCATACGTTATGTATAAAATTATTAATACCTTTGCTGACAGAGTAATATTGTACATAAATTCAGCATGCAGGAGGTAGAGTTCTGTTTACAAAAGTTCACTGTTACAAATTCATGGCGAAATAAGTGTAAATATAAGCTAAAGCAACCTCACTCACCTCTGCAGCCCAACTTTTCCTGGTCGCTTGAGCCTGTGTAATTTGCAGCAGCTGGCCTCAGTCTCTGGCGTAAGGCACATATAACTAATTAAAGTATTTTATCCTGTGACCTGTGGGAATTTACTAATTAGTATTCATTCGTAACTACAATATATGTAATCTGGCGCTAACTAAATGCACGGCTTGCAATAATTCTTGGTTTATCAATTTTGTTTATGACAAGAGCCGCCCGGCTTCATGTAATCTATTGTGCCATCATGTGATATTGTAAGTGAGTACGTTTATCTCACAAATATTGTTGTATTAATATTTTATTATTTTTGTAAAAATAATTTTGTAACTGGTGTATACATTTTTAGGGCTACTACTTTTGGAGAAGACATTTTTACAAATATCGAAACCATGGTGAAGGGCTAATGAACATTTATTTGCAGCTGGTTGGCTGATTTTTAACCTCTTCTTAATAGTAGTACATTTACTTGGTTCGCTTTTACCCCTATTTTCGCTTTTTGATTCCCCCATTATTTTTACCACTTTTTGCTTCATCAGGGGTTTATGTTCCTAGACATGAAGCCATCTTAATTTTCATGTCACGTCGCTGCAATACAAAATACAGCTTACAATGCTACGTTGAATCATTTCAGTCAGAATCGTGTTTTACCTCGATTGGAATTGTTGGAATTATGTAATACATTTATATCGGATATGAGACAGTTCCAGAACATCGTTCTAGAATAAGTTATATCGAGTATGTTCGAGAAGTATCGATTGTGGTGACAGCTATGTTTGTGTATATATGCGTGAGTGATGAGGCGCAATAGATAGTCTTCGTGTGTCTTTTGTAAAGTGAACATATGTATATTTTAATAAAGTATTTTATAAGTAAAAGTGTGAACGTGATTCAAAACATGGTAGCAGAGCGTGGTTCTTGAAAAGAAAAGTAGAAGTTAAATATTATATTGTGGCCGTCGCGTGTTATTCAGAAAGTTCGACATGGCTGATATAACTATTCCTGTATTTGATGGCGAAGACTATGGGAACTGGAAGCAGCGGATAATCATGTACCTAAAAATGAAGAAATGCCATACAGTGACTACGAGGGCAAAAGTGAGCTCAGACAACGAAACGTGGGATGAAGAGGACTTGAAGGCTATCAACTATATTTATGGTGCAATCACAAATAAGCAACTAGAATTCGTGAGTGACAGAGAAAGTGCTTTCGAGATCATGAAGAAATTTGATGAATTATATTTGAGTCTACAGCCCTTCAAATATTATGCAGAAACAAGTTGGACAAATTGAGGTTAAGTGATTACAGTGATACGGGGACATTTTTCAGTGCATTTGAAAAAACTGTAAATGAGCTGAAATCTGCAGGTGCTAAAGTAACGGAAAAGGAGAAGTTAAATTATATGCTACGAACGTTACCAGAGTCAATGAGCTATATTGGGGACTTAGTGGACGTCTTGAAGGAAGAGGACCAGACAGTTGAATACGTTAAAAGTAAGATTCAATTATTGAATGCAAAAACTGGAAATGAAGAGGTAAAATCAAATGCATTTCACACAGAAAGAAAATTGAATTCAAGAAATCAGGAGCAAGTATGTTATCGATGCGGCAAAGCAGGTCACTTCAAACGTCATTGTAACCAGGGAAGAACAAGTAACAGAGGCACATGGCATCGTGGAGTAAATTTTCAAAGTAGCGACAGAGGTAATGGAAATATGCAGCGTGGAGGCTATAGCAATGTACAGCGTGGAAATTACGGCAACATGCAGCGTGGAGGTTATGGCAGCAGGCAACGTGGTCGAGGAGAGCAGCATGGTTTTAGCAGCGGTCGGCATCACAGCAAGCAAGGTTACCATCAGAATGATCATGGTATGAGTAGTTTTATAACAGAGGTTAATTCTATGATAGGTCAAAATAGAACAGTAGAGTCAAGTAACAACAATCAAATTCAAATCAATTGGTTATTAGACAGTGGCTGTACTGATCATGTTATTAATAATGAGGAATATTTTTCTAAGAGTATAACTTTAAAACAACCTATAAATGTAAAAATTGCTGATGGAAAAATTTTGCAAGCTACTAAAGTTGGTAATGTAATTAGTAATTTTCCTGTCTATGATCAAATGGTTCCAATTAATATGTGAGATCTTTTCTTTGTAAAAGACATAGACAAAAAGTTGATCAGTTATGCCAAAATTACAGATAATCACAAAATTGTATCGGTAGGGAATAATGCTAAAATTTTTGATAAAGCTAATGGATTGATTGCGATTGCATGGAAAGAGAGTCGGTTGTATAAAATGAGTAGTACTATTAATAAAGGAGAAGTTAATGTTAATTTTATGAGTAAAGACAATAAGATGACAACAAAGGAAAAATGGCACCGCATTTTGGGACATGTTAATTTCAATTATCTAAATACTTTATGTAAACATCAATTGTTAGATGGGGTTCCTTCAGAACTAGAATCAGAATTTATGAAATGTAAAATCTGTATCGAAAACAAAATGCATAATGTTCCTTTTAAAAATAATAGAACCAAAGCAAAAGAAATCTTAGAAATTGTTCACACAGATCTAAATGGGCCTCACTCAACTACTGGAATGCATGGGGAAAGATATTTTCTTTCTTTCATTGATGATTACAGTAAGGCAGCTCGTGTTTACACCATAAAATCTAAAGATCAAGTATACAATTGTTTTGTAGAGTATATTAATGAAGTTGAGAATCTCACTGGGAAAACTGTTAAAAAGATAAGATGTGACAATGGGAAGAAATATTTAAATGAAAATGTCTATGAATTTGTGAGACAAAAAGGAATTGTATTGAATGCTTGTCCACCTTATGTGCATGAGCTTAATGGTACTGCTGAAAGGTATAACAGATCCATCATGGACATGTCTCGGTGTCTGCTAGCCGAAGCGCGAGTAGACACGAGATTTTGGCCTGAAGTGGTTTGTGCAGCAGCGTACCCCATAAACAGAACTTTAGCTAACACCATTGAAAAGAAAACTCCTTATAAGATATTACCGGGGAAAAGACCTAATGTTAATCATTTGAAGTTGTATGGGAGTAGAGTTTTTGTAAGAGTACCTGAGCAACTGAGGAAGTCGAAATGGGATAGGAAAGCCGATTTGGGGGTTTTAATGGGTTATTGTGAAGTAGGATACAGAGTGCTAATAAATAATAAGATAGTTGTTGCTCGACATGTGGACATTGTTGAAAGTGGTGTTAAATGTATTGGGTTTAAAGATTGTGATTCAGTAAGTGAATATTCTAGTGATTCTGAACACGAAAGTATAGAAAATGAAACTGAACTAATAGAAAAACAGAAGGAAATTGAGAAAAATGAAAAGCTTTCTGATAATCATGAACCAGAGAAAGTACTTGAGTTGAGGAGATCATCTAGAGAAAGAAAACCAAAAATATTAAATGATTATGTTTACAGCAATTTTATTTATGTAAACTTTTGCAGTGCAAATAGTCCGGAAAGCTTTGAGGAGGCGATTAACAGCGCCGAATCAAATTATGGGGAAAAAGCGATGAATAAGGAAATTGATTGTTTGAACAAAAACAAAACATGGGAATTAGTAGACAAACCAGTTGATAAAGAAGCCATTGATGTAAAGTGGGTTTTCACAAAGAAATCAGAAAGTGTTTACAAAGCAAGATTAGTTGTCAGGGGGTTTCAACAAAAAGAAGTCGTTGAGGATATTTATTCTCCAGTAACCAATATGCAAACATTAAAGATTTTGTTGTCATACTGTTGTCAAGAAGGTAGACTGCGTTTCTAAATTGTAAAGTTTTATCTGAAGTTTATGTAAAGCAGCCAAGAGGATATGATGATGGTACGGATAGAGTCTGTAAATTGTATAAAGCATTGTATGGTTTGCGAGAAAGCTCACGAGCTTGGTACAATTGTCTTGACGAGTTTTTAAGAAGTTTAGGTTTTAAAAGGAGTAAATATGATTATTGTCTTTATGTATTGCGAGATGGAGATGTCTTGATTTATTTGATTATTTTTGTCGACGATTTGCTCATTTGCTGTGTGAGAAAAGAAAAAATTGTTAAGATTAAGAACTTATTGTCAAAACGATTTAATATGAAAGATTTAGGTGAGGTAAAAAGATATCTTGGCATCGATATTAATTATGATTGTGAAACAAGAGTTATGAGTTTGAGTCAAGAAAAATATATTGATTCGTTAGCTACGAAATATAAAATTGAAGATTCGATCTTGTACAAAACTCCAATGGAAGTAAATTTAAAGTTAGAACCAGCGTATGAAGATTGTAATGACGTTAGATATAGAAACTTGATAGGTGCACTCTTGTACGTAAGTTCGGGTACTAGACCAGATATTAGCTATAGTGTGAATTACTTGAGCAGATTCCAAAGTTGTTACAGTAGTACTCATTTTAAATATGCTTTGAGAATTTTGAAATATTTATATTTAACTAAAGATTTGAAATTAAACTATTGTAGGAATGAAAGTGCTGAGATATTAGATTGTTTTGTGGATTCAGATTTGGCAGGTGATAGTGTGGATAGAAAGTCAACTTCTGGTTATGTAATTAGATTATTTGGTAATGTTGTATTTTGGAAGTCAAGAAAACAAGCAAGTGTTACAAAGGCTTCAACTTTCGCAGAATATGTAGCATTGTCTGAAGCTGTAAGCGAGGTGAAACTTGTACATGATATTTTAGACATTTTTAATGTTAAATTTGAAAAACCTATTGTCACATATGAAGATAATTCAGGAGCATTAAATATAGCGAAGTTTGGTAATTTTACAAAGAATTCAAAATACATAGAAGTGCATTACCATTTTGTGAATGAGTATTATTTACAGGGACTCATTGATATTGTTAAAGTAGATTCAAATGAAAATGTTGCAGATATATTCACAAAGTCGTTATGTATAGAAAAATTCATAAAAATTAGGAATATGTTAAACATCGCGATATAAATGTAAGGAGGTGTGTTGGAATTATGTAATACATTTATATCGGATATGAGAAAGTTCCAGAACATCGTTCTAGAATAAGTTATATCGAGTATGTTCGAGAAGTATCGATTGTGGTGACAGCTATGTTTGTGTATATATGCGTGAGTGATGAGGCGCAATAGATAGTCTTCGTGTGTCCTTTGTAAAGTGAACATGTGTATATTTTAATAAAGTATTTTATAAGTAAAAGTGTGAACGTGATTGAAAACAGGAATAACTGGGCAACTGCCTTAGATGCAACGGCTCACTGCTTTCCGTAGTCATTTACGGTAACTAGCAAAGGAAGTTTGTTTAGTACAAAACAGTATATTTCAGTAGATAAATGAGTATCACTGCGACGTTTTAGTCTGTGATATGGTGGTTCTCGGAGTGAGCCCACACATTTCGAATCGAAGTGGTCAAAAAACAAAATTATTACCAGAGTTCATAAAATTAAGTAGACAGATGCTGCATCAACGTACACTTGTTGATTTGTAGCTTGTGCTCCGATATTTCAGAATAATCATTAACCCGTCCGTCGTGCCTTGCACATTGTGGTGATGATGGCCCTTCTGAATGGCAGCTCTAGTATCCTCACCAACACGAGTAAGAGCGCTGCGGAAAGATAAAGCACAGTCCCAACAGGTTACGTTCCTACCGCTGTCGAATTCCGACGTGCTGGCAGATGTTTCTCCATCTTACACTAGCGAGAACACCATCTTTTCACAAATCGGCATTCAAATGTGATTCCTGAAAGAAAACAAGCTGCAAAATTTTTCCTTATATACTAGGGGGACCATTTTAATCTTTATTGGGGAATAACTTTGGATAGAGATGAGATACAGAAAAATGTTTCTAATTAAAGTTATAGGTGGCAAAGAGGGTCACCCGTTGCTACTAATGGGCGTGACCTTTAATGTGATTGTCAAGATGATATGCAGGATAAAATAATTTCTTTAAATAGCAACCCTAATATTTTATTAAAGGTTTGAATAGAGCTGCACATTTTACGTATAAAATGATACGTTATTCTCGGTCATAGCAAGGTGCAATGAAATTCAAATAAGCAAATATGTTTTTGAAACTTCCTGGCAAGTAACTGTATGCCGGACCGAGACTCGAACTCGGGGCCTTTGCCTTTCGCGGGCAAGTGCTCTACCAACTGAGCTACCCAAGCACGACTCACGTCCCGTCCTCACAGCTTTACTTCTGCCAGTACCTCGCCTCCTACCTTCCAAACTTTACAGAAGTTCTTCTGCGAACGCAGAAGTAAAGCTGTGAGGACGGGCCGTGAGTCGTGCTTGGGTAGCTCAGTTGGTAAAGCACTTGCCCGCGAAAGGCAAAGGTTCCGCGTTCGTCTCGGTCCGGCACACAGTTTTAACCTGCCAGAAGTTTCATATCAGCGCACACTCCGCTGCAGAGTGAAAATCTCATTCTGGAAATATGTTTTTAGTTGTAGTATGGATTAAGTTATAGTAGAGGAGGGATACAACAAAATTTAATGTTGGATACAAATTGGGAGGGGCATCCCGAGGAATGAGAGGCGAAAGAACACACTCAGTGACTTGTGGATCAATGCTCTACTTTTTATTTATTGTATGTTTGTTCCGTCTTAAAAATGTCAATATAACATTCATACGTTATGATGAATTTATTTTTGCTAATTAACACGTTAAGTAAAACTGAAATTTCAAATCTCTTTTTCGCTATTTCCAAATCCGGCGTCACAAATAGGGGTTCCCATGAAACAAAACAATCTTAGAACGATCCTCGATAATTACTTTTACGATCATGGTTATTGGTAATATACGTGATCTCTTCCAATTTGTATCTAACTTTGCATTTTGCTGTATCCCCCTTCTATTTCGAGTTAGTCGCTACTTACTCACTGCGCTGATCACACAAACCGCAGTCAGTCTTTGGCCTCATCAATGAACCTCCTCCAGCGTCCTCGGTCCATGTATTCTTCTTCAGACAGCCCCAGCCCTCTCTGACCTGATCAATACATCGGAGTCGCAGCCTTCCCCGTGGTCTTTTGCCTCTAGTATCTTCCTCCACTGCCTGCCTGATGATCTGGCCTTCACGACGCATTATGTGTCCATACCACTTCCGACTTCTTTCTTTTATCGCTGCCACGATGTCCATCGGCTTGTATAGCTCCTGAAATTCACCGTTCCTTCTTTTCCTCCATTCATCTCCATCCTTCACAGGCCCAAAAATCTGTCTGAGGATGGCATTCTCAAATGACAGTTTTCTTTCCATCTTTTGAGTGATGGTCCAGGTCTCTGCTCCACATAAGATTACAGTTTGTGTTATTGTCTCGTAGATCTTGGTCTTTGAGGATCTCTATAGAAGCTGATACTTTAACAACTTTCCCAGAGGAAACCACCGAGCGAGGTGGCGCAGAGTTTAGCACACCGGACTCGCATTCGGGAGGACGACGGTTCAATCCCGTCTCCGGGCATCCTGATTTAGGTTTTCCGTGATTTCCCTAAATCGTTTCAGGCAAATGCCGGGATGGTTCCTTTGAAAGGGCACGGCCGATTTCCATCCCAATCCTTCCCTAACCCGAGCTTGCGCTCCGTCTCTAATGACCTCGTTGTCGACGGGACGTTAAACACTAACCACCACCACCAGAGAAAACCCTGTCTTGTTTCCTGCTTGTATCTGTGCGATAATTTCCTGATCTGTCTCGTTCCATTCATTGAGTATAGCCCCAAGATATTTAAAATCTTTTACCCTTTCAATGACTTTATCCTCTACCTTTAAGGGTCTGTCATCATTTTCTCTGCTAACTACAAGGTATTTTGTCTTATCCATTCTCAACTTCGTGGCTGCTCTCATTGCCTTTTCCATTAATGTTCTTGTCATCTGAACCAGGTCTTGTTATTTCTCTGCTATTAAGACTACATCATCCGCATAGGCGAGGGTGTTGATCCTTCTTCCCAGATGCATTCCTGCTTGCTACCTTTCTCAGGGCTTGCTCCAGTACCAGGTAAAAAGAAGAGGGGAGAGGCAGTCTCCTTGTCGCACTCCAGTCCTCACCTTGATCTTCTTTGATACGTTTCCATTTACTTTCACCATACATGTTGTTTCCTGGGTGCATATCTGTGTCAGTTTTGTGAGTTTTCTGGGAACTTGAGCCCTTTCGAGTTCTTACCATATAGCTTGTCTATTCACACTATTATATGCTTTTTGGATGTCCACAAAAAGGCAGTGAACATTTTTGCGGAATTCGCAGCTTTTTGCTAGCACTCACGGTATTGTATGTAAATGGTCTACAGTTTACTTTCCCTTAGTGAAACCTGCTTGTTGGAATCCCTGTTCTTTCTCGACATGTGGTGTTAGTCGCTTCATTAAAAACATGCTCAAGATCTTACAAGCTGCACATAGTAGTGTGATTCCTCTACAGTTGCTATATCTCATGTGGTCTCTTTTCTTTAGTGTAGGGCAGATGACAGACTCCTTCCATTCTTCTGGCATCCTTTCCTTCTTCCAAATTAAGCAGATTACGTGGTATCGTCTCGCTTGTAGAGTAGCACTTCCCTCCTTCAGCATCTCTGCAGGTATGCCATCTGTTACTGGTGCTTTCATCCTCTTCAGCAGTTTTATGTTCGCTTTTACCTCTTCCATGCTTGGTAGTTCATACTCCCCCCAGTAGTACAGTGTTTTATTATACGATTCTTCTTCTTCTTCATTTTCTGTTGGACTCATGGTGTTTACATCCACATTCAGAAGGTTTCAAAGTGGTATTTCCATTCCTCCACATCTTTCATTTCATCTGTGATTATCTGTCCTCCTTGACCTCTGATCACGTCAGTCCTTGGATTGTAGCCTTTCTTAAAGAACCTGACTGTCCTGTAAAAGTCTCTTGTATTTCCTGCTGTCAGGTCTTCTTCTGCTAGTTTTATTTACTCTTTATGAACTCTCGCTTTTCCGCTTTTCTGTTCGAAGGACTTGTCTTGCTTCTCTAGATGCTTCCATGTATCTCAACCTTGTTGTTTTATCCTGTTCGTTTGTCAGTCATAACAGTTTCGCTGCTTTTCTCTTGGTTCAAAATGGCTCTGAGCACTATGGGACTTAACATCTATGGTCATCAGTCCCCTAGAACTTAGAACTACTTAAACCTAACTAACCTAAGGACAGCACACAACACCCAGTCATCACGAGGCAGAGAAAATCCCTGACCCCGCCGGGAATCGAACCCGGGCGTGGGAAGCGAGAACGCTACCGCACAACCACGAGCTGCGGAATTTTCTCTTGGTGGCTGCATCTCTACACCTATCATTAAACCATCCTCTGCTCTTCCTCCTTTCCTCCATTGGTTTCAGCACTTCACTTGCAGCATCTTTCAAACCTGTTTTGATTTCAGACCAAAACTTTTCAATATCATCTTCGTCTTCTTCTATGGGAGCAAACCTGTTTCCAATTTCAAGTGCATCTCTTTCCCTAATGTGGTCATCTTTCAGTAGGTTTGCATTTATTTTCTGGTCTGCTTCTCTTCTCCTGCTGTTACGGCCACAGAACAAAAAGAACGTAAATAAATCTGATAAAGAAAGGGTAAATCATAAATATCTACTTGCAACGAGGAACTACCCGTCGCCCCACAGCCTGTAGTACACCTCGTGCCATTTCGATGCCCGTTGTGTATCACACATACTGTCGCAGTTTTAATAGTAAGCAGTGTTCATAAGATCATCAGTAACATCGACGACGTCCATCAGATTAATTACAATCTGACAGTCATACTTTCCATGGCATAAAGCCCGTACTTGTTCAATATTTTCTACGTTAGCGAATACTGCCTGGAGGGAAATGGTCGTTCCGTATTGGCTGAGCTGTGCCCCGTTCTCTCCGTTAATGTGGGAGACACTACTCTCTCAATGCACCTTACTTCATGGAGGATGCTAACGCTTTTTGAAAGCTTTATGATTCACTGGGTTATGGCTACAATTTCCTACTGGTATTTTATCACGTAACACTCTCCTTTGTAATTGGAACTAGGTCAATTTATGTATAAGTTTTATGTTCACATTCCCTTGAATATAGTAGCTCAAAAGTGAAAAGCACAGAAATTTGTCTGTCCTACAGCACTGATTTATTTAGTTAACCGCTTTTTATACTTACAAGGACTCATCAGACAATAACTGTATATTGTCTTCAAAGAGGATACAGTACTAAGTAATTCCTTTGAAACAGTGAGACGCAAAACAGATTAAATGCCTTCTTTAAACATAATTCAAAATATTTAAGCAAAATAGTAAATAAATATAAAGAAAATACATCAGAAAAACACTAGGAATAAATCTTAAAAAACAGTGTGTGTGTGTGTGTGTGTGTGTGTGTGTGTGTGTGTGAGAGAGAGAGAGAGAGAGAGAGAGCGCGCAGGGTGAGAGAGGACAATACGATCAAAAAGAAATCCTGCTTCACCTGAATCTGAATTTGTAATCTGCTGAAAGTACTACATAAATGTCTGGTTTATACACTCCAAGACAAGAAAAAGACGCAACACGATGGAACTATCCGAAAGCGATGGGAATCGGTATACGTAACGTACGTGTAAAGACAAAAAATTGATAACTATTTCAGAAAAAAATGGATCATTTATTCAAGAGAAACATATGCACAAAATGTAAAGTCAATAACGCGGTGGTAGTAGTACTCTGGCCGTTATGCATGCAGCTAATCGACTTAGCTTTGATTCATAAAGTTGTTGAACGTCCTCCTGAGAGAGATCGTGCCAAATTCTGTCCAATTGGCACGTTAGAGCGACAAAATCTGGAGCTATTTGGAGGGCCTTGCCCTTAGTGTTGCAAATGATCTCGACTGGGGAGAGATCTGGCGCTCGCGCTGGCCAACGTGGGGTTTGGCAAGCGTGAAGACAAGTAGTAGGAAAGCTATCTGCGTGCGGGCGGGTATTATCTTGTTGCGTAGAATATCGCCGACGTTCCGCTGTGCCGTAAGCGTGCTTCGGATGACAACCAAAAGTGTCCTTCTGTGCAATCAAATGGCACCCAAGACCATCACTCAAGGCTGGCGGGCCGTATGATGGGTATCAGCGAGGTCGGCATCCCACCGCTGGCTGGGGAGTCTCCGGACACGTTTTCGATGGTCATCGAGACCTGTAATCTCATTTACTGGAGTCTAATTGCCTCCAGTGATGAGTCCCGCTTCGAATTAAGCGCCAATGACCAACAGAGACGTATCTGGAGACGCTCCAGACAGCGATGGAATACCAAACTGATTGTTACCCGTCATACGGCCTGACAGCCTGGAGTGATGATCTGGGGTGACATTTCATTTCATAGAAGAACCTCTTTGGCTGTCATCCGCTGCACTGTTACAGCACAGCGGTATGTCGACGATATTCTGCACCCCGTTCTGTTGCCCTTCATGTCAAGCCACTCTGAGCTTAAATTCCAGCAACATAATTCCCTTCCGCACACGGCGAGAGTTTGTCTTCGTGCTTGCCACATCTTACCTTGGCCAGCAACGTCGGCAGATCTCTCCCCAATTGAGAACGTTTGGAGCGTTATGAGTAGCGTCCTCCAACCAGGTCGAAATTTTGACGACCTAATGCGCCACCTGCACAGAATTTGGCGCGATATCCCTCAGGAGGACATCCAGCATCTCTGTAACTCCATGCCAAGCTGAATAACTGCTTCCAGAAGGGCCAGAGGTGGAGCTATGCGTTATTGGCTTGCTCAATCTGTGAAGCCCTTTCTCTTCAATAAATCATCTACTTTTTCTAAAACTGTAATCATTTCTTTCTCTGTACATGTACATCACACCTACAGATTTGCTTCCCATTCGGATAATTCCTTCGTGGTGTGTCTTTTTTACCTTACAACGAATATCTGAGTATTGAGTATTACACTCAATAGGAAAGAAGGCGTCCGTATGGTAAAATAATAAAATACATAAAAATTGGAATTAATCTGACAATTATAATACAGGGTGATTCAAAAAGAATACCACAACTTTAAAAATGTGTATTTAATGAAAGAAACATAATATAACCTTCTGTTATACATCATTACAAAGAGTATTTAAAAAGGTTTTTTTTCACTCAAAAACAAGTTCAGAGATGTTCAATATGGCCCCCTCCAGACACTCGAGCAATATCAACCCGATACTCCAACTCGTTCCACACTCTCTGTAGCATATCAGGCGTAACAGTTTGGATAGCTGCTGTTATTTCTCGTTTCAAATCATCAATGGTGGCTGGGAGAGGTGGCCGAAACACCATATCCTTAACATACCCCCATAAGAAAAAATCGCAGGGGGTAAGATCAGGGCTTCTTGGAGGCCAGTGACGAAGTGCTCTGTCACGGGCTGCCTGGCGGCCGATCCATCGCCTCGGGTAGTTGACGTTCAGGTAGTTACGGACAGATAAGTGCCAATGTGGTGGCGCTCCATCCTGCTGAAATGAGAATTGTTGTGCTTCTTGTTCGAGCTGAGGGAACAGCCAATTCTCTAACATCTCCAGATACTGTAGTCCAGTTACAGTAGCACCTTCGAAGAAAAAGGGACCAAAAACTTTATTGGCTGAAATGGCACAGAAAACGTTCACCTTAGGCGAGTCACGTTCATACTGAGTTGTTTCCCGCGGATTTTCAGTGCCCCATATACAGACATTGTGACGGTTGACTTTCTCGTTAGTGTGGAAAGTTGCTTCATCACTAGACACAATCTTTGAAACGAAAGATTCATCTGTTTCCATTTGAGCAAGGATAAAATCACAGAAATCGATTCTTTTAATCCTATCAGCTGCAGACAGTGCTTGAACCAATTTCAGACGATAAGGTTTCATAACTAACCTTTTTCGTAGGACTCTCCATACAGTTGATTGTGGAATTTGCAGCTCTCTGCTAGCTCTGCGAGTCAATTTTCCTGGGCTGCGAACAAATGCTTGCTGGATGCGTGCTTTTCATCACTCGTTCTCGGCCGTCCAGAACTTTTCCCTTTGCACAAACAACCATTCTCTGTAAACTATTTATACCAACGTTTAATACACCACCTATCAGGAGGTTTAACACCATACTTCGTTCGAAATGCACGCTGAACAACTGTCGTCGATTCACTTCTGCCGTACTCAATAACACAAAAAGCTTTCTGTTGAGCGGTCGCCATCTTAGCATCAACTGACGCTGACGCCTAGTCAACAGCGCCTCAAGCGAACAAATGTACAACTAAATGAAACTTTATAGCTCCCTTAATTCGCCGACAGATAGTGCTTAGCTCTGCCTTTTGTCGTTGCAGAGTTTTAAATTCCTAAAGTTGTGGTATTCTTTTTGAATCACCCTGTATAACAAATACAAGACAAGAGGATTTGAAGACTCACTTAAAACGGTATTACAGACGGAAGGCGACGTTGAAACAGAATTAAAATATCTGTTTATGAGCCATATTCCATGCCTTTTTCAAGCTGAAAACTGGTTAACTAAATAAATCAGTTCTGTAGGACAGCGAAATTGTTTGTGATGTTCATTTATAAATATGACTGTTCTCTCAAGCATAACGATACAATCAAACAATGTAAATGTAGTAGCTGGAGAAATAGTGATAACGTATTTCAAACATGGCCTGTCATATGTCAAACAAAGCACATTATGTTTAGAATATTAAGTCAATATTTATTTTTGGGGACAATTCAAGTGAAGATCCTTTAAACATCTTCCCTTGCGTCTCGTTGATGTTGACGTTGTTTGTTACGGCACCAAAAGTGTCAGTACACGCACGCACGCACACACGCACGGAGGAGCCTTTCATACTTTCTTACGCTGAAAAAGTCAAGTGGGTTTGAGGTAATCCTTATTTCTTAAATCCAAGTTGACTCTGCTTTAGATTTGATCCCTTATGTAACGTTTATTGTACTGGGAATTTATGTAACTTATCTTCCCATTGCGCTTTTGGTGCTCCCTTTATACAGATAATAAAATTTCAGTGTCGATATCGATACAAACACAGACTTTTTTAGGTCCTGGGGTCCTACGTAAGTTTTGCGCTACATTTGGTTTTTAACGCGCATTGTATTCATTTCTCCACTGAAGCGATTTCCAAACATAACGGTACTTAAGCACACAGAATTTAAGCTATTCAATTCCACTCTCACATTCTCTATTGATTTGTTTTTCGCTCGGATGAAGTTTTTTGGTCTTAAGGAAACAAACCACTTCCTGGTTGCATGTTTTGACAGCGATTAATATTATTTTGCAGCAGTCACAAAATTGTCGAGTTTGTTTTCCCAGTGCAAGCTTTAACCGTCGTTAGGACTCAGCCGTTTGATTGATTAGTTACATTCGACTGTCACTGAATATGTGCTGCGAACTCAAAATCATCCTCTTCTGGTGAGCGCTGGAAGGTACGTTGTTTGCAGACTTCGTGTTTTTGTCCTTCAGGTATTTTTAATACATTGTGTATATAATAAAATGAAGAATTACAACCGCGGCTTTAACTCAAATGGCCAGGAAACTGATAACGTATTCTTCATTATTACAAATGTGTATTAGTCTGCCCCGGATGTCACTACACATAATCGACAATTTCTTTTATCACGTAAATAACCGGTGGAACCAGCCACTTTTTAGTATACGTTTACGAGACTCGAGCTTTAGTCCAGCAAATAAAGTATCTTAACCGTTCTTTTACAGCCTTTTTAAATTCCATAAGTGGCCTATGCGAAAGAAAAACTTACTTAGCTGCCCATGATTCATGCTGCATTTCTATTCCATTTTCTCCCATGACTGAACACGTGTTACACACGCTGTTATATAGGATTGTACAAACTTGAATCCCATGAAAGTTCTCTACTTCAATAACTTAAATTAATTTACTCTTCATAATCCTTTTTCTGACAGTATACATTAAGTTCCAGTTATAAAAAAACAAAAGGCACAATTACTTTTTTTCTTTATTAAATCAGCAGTTTTTCAAGTGGTTTGTTGTCTTCTATCTATTCCTATCTTGCGTTATTCTTTTCATCTCTACATAACTGTTGCGCCCAAGTCCTCTACAACCTGCGTATTTTAGTATTTGTCTGCTTCTACTATATTTGGACTGTATTGTGCATGCTGCGTCAGTTATCCTATTCATCTTTTTCCTCTTCTTGCTAGTTTAGTCTTAATACGTCATTTCGTGGTTTAACTACCCACTCAAGTTTTAGCATTCTTCGGGTGATACTACACCCTGTCAATAAATACATGATGGCCCAGCTAGAATAGAAAGAAATTTAGTGTATAATCACAGGTGATTTTCTCAATCAACAACCAGAATTATCCAAATTTTCATAAACTGTTGATACATCTTGCACACAAGTCTTACAACGGATTTAGTCAGGCAGCAGTAGTCGGCCGAGACACAAGCAGCAACAGGGAAGTAACCGCTTTTGTGACTTTTACGAGTTCCTAACCAGGATCGAATTCTATTATATCATCTGTGTGCTTTAATAGTTTATTTTCTCGAGTTTCTGCGAGTAAATTTAATATCTAATAGTCACAGTTCTCGCGTCTCCGTTTGCGTCGGAAACTAAACCGATTTTGTGATATATTACAAGTTCCTAATCAGGGGCGAATTATTTAGTTTCACCGGAGTGATTCGGTAGTTAGGTTTTTGGATATCTGCGTATTATTAGTCACAGTTCCTGCGTTTTTGTCAGGGTCTACAGTAGACTTGCGCGGCACGTGCCGATAGTCTGTTTATCTGCATAATTTAGTTTTCCACGATTTTAGTATGGACACGGACTGTGATTGTTGTGCGCGGATGTGAGCCGAGTTGGTGACACTTCGCTCTCAGCTTCAGGCTGTGATGGCTTCGGTTACAGAGCTTGCTTGAGGCTGCAGTGAATGGGCACCACTGTTGTGGGCCGAGTCCTCCGATCGGTTCTCACCTATGGTCAACCCAGTTACTGCTCGCACTGAGGTTGATCCCTCACCTGTGGTCGAGTGGGAGGTCACCCTGGGGCGGCGAAAGACTTCCCAGGCGGCCGCACGTGAGGCCTCTCCGATTTGTCTGGCAAACAGGTTCCAGGTGCTGTCTGTGGCTGACAGTGTCGCTGAGCCAGATGCAGTGGCCTGTCCTGTGTCAGAGGAAACACCTCACCCTGCAACATCCGGACAATCACAGAGGGTGGGATTATTGGTAGTTGGGAGCTTCAACGTTAGGCGAATTATTGGGCCCCTTAGGACATGGCTGCCAAGAAGGGAAACAAAACCAATGTGCACTCCGTGTGCATACCGGGTGGAGTCATTCCAGATGTGCAACGGGTCCTCCCGGATGCCATGAAGAGCACAGGGTGCAGCCAACTGCAGGTGGTTGCTCACGTCGGTACCAAAGATGTGTGTCACTTTGGATCAGAAGAGATTCTCTCTGGTTTCGAGAGGCTAACAGATGTGGTAAAGGCTGCCAGTCATGCTTGCAAGATGAAACCAGAGCTGACCATTTGCAGCATGGTCGACAGAACCGACTGCGGACCTCTGGTACAGAGCCGAGTGAAGAGTCTGAATCAGAGGCTCAGACGGTTCTGCGACCGTGTAGGTCAGGTGTCCACTATACGCAGGAGGCGGCCACAAGGATAGCAGAGGCTGTGTGGCGTGGACTGGGCGGTTTTTTAGGTTAGAGGGTCTTGGGAAAACACAAGAAGGACTTCAGTCACAAAGAGGGCAGGTCGAACACAGGAAGAACGTAGATACAGTAACCATCAGTATAACAGTTGTAAATTGTCGTAGCTGTGTTGGGAAAGTGCTAATAGAAAGCTCTGATGCTCAAATCGTTATAGGCACTGAAAGCTGGCTAAAGCCGGATATAAGCTCAGCCGAAATTTTTGCGAAGAGCCTAATGGTGTTCGGAAAGGATAGCCTAACACGGTTGTCGGTGGCGTGTTTGTTGCTGTTAGTAGTAGTTCAACTTGTCGCGAAATATACGTAGATACTTCCTTTGGGTTAGTATGGGCAGAGATCATTGTTGGCAACCGGAATAAAATAATAATTGGATCCTTTTGCCGACTTCCCAATTCAGATGATACAGTTGCTGAAAGGTTCAAAGAAAACTTGAGTTTGATTTCAAACACGTACCCGACTCATACGATAGTAGTTGGTGGTGACTTTAATTTACCCTCGATATGTTGGCGAAAATACATGTGTAATTCAGGAGGTAGGCATTAAACATCATCCGAAATTGTTCTAAACGCATTCTCTGAAAATTATTGCGAGCAGTTAGTAAACAGTTGTCAAAACAAACTCGACATCTTAGCAACAGCCGGCCAGAGCGGTTCTAGGCGCTACAGTCTGGAACCGCGCGACCGCTACGGTCGGAGGTTCGAATCCTGCCTCGGGCATGGATGTGTGTGATGTCCTTAGGTTAGTTAGGTTTAATTAGTTCTAAGTAATAGGAGACTGATGACCTCAGAAGTCCCATAGTGCTCAGAGCCATTTGAACCATTTGCTTAGCAACAAACAACACAGGGTGGTCGTAGCGAGACTGAATATTGTAACCCCCAAATCCTCCGAAACTAAACTAAAAATACACCTATTCAAAAAAGCGGATAAAAATTCACTTGACGCCTTCCTGAGAGAAAATCTCCACTCCTTCCGAATTAACAATATAAGTGTAGACCAGATGTGGCTTGAATTCAAAGAAATAGTATCGGCAGCAAGAGATTTATACCAAATAAAATAACAAACGACGCATCTGATCGTCCTTGGTACACAAGAAGAGTCAGAACACTTGCAAAAACAACGAAACATACATACCAAACGTAAACAGACCCAAAATCCCCAAGATTGGCGATCTTTTACAGAAGCTTGAAATTTAGCGCGGACTTCAATGCGAGATACTTATAACAGTTTCCACAATGAAACTTTGTCTTGAAACCTGGCAGAAAATACAAAGAGATTCTGGTCGTATGTGAAGTATATTAGCGGCAAGAAACAATCAATGGCTTCTCTGCGCGATAGTAAAGGAGATACTATCGGTGACACTGCTGCCAAAGCAGAGTTACTAAGCAGAGCCTTCCGAAATTCCTCCACAAAAGAAGGCGAAGTAAATATTCCAGAATTCGAATAAAGAACAGCTGCCAACATGTGTAATGTAGAAGTAAATATCCTCGGAGTAGTGAAGCAACTTAAATCACTTAATAAAAGCAAGTCTTCTGGTCCAGACTGTATACCAATTAGGTTCCTTTCGGAGTATGCTGATGCATTAGCTCCATACTTAACAATCATACACAACCGTTCGCTCGACGAAAAATCCGTATTCAAGGACTAGAAAGTTGCACAGCTCACACCAATATTTTAGAAAGGTAGTAGGAATAATCCACGAAATTAGAGGCCCATATCGTTAACGTCAATATGCAGCAGGATTTTGGAACATATATTGTGTTCAAACATTATGAATTACCTGAAAGAAAACTGTTTATTGACACACAGTCAACATGAGTTTAGAAAAAACATCGTTCCTGAGAAACACAACTAGCTCTTTATTCACATGAAGTGCTGAGTGCTATTGACAAGGGATTTCATATCGATTCCGTATTTCTGGATTCCCGGAAGGATTTTGACACTGTACCACACAAGCGACCTGTAGTGAAATTGCGTGCTTATGGAACATCGTCTCAGTTATGTGACTGGACTTGTGATTTCCTGTCAGAGAGGTCACAGTTCGTAGTAATTGACGGAAAGTCATCGAGTAAAACAGAAGTGATTTCTGGCATTCCCCAAGGTACTGTTTGCTGTTCCTTATCTTTATAAACGATTTGGGAGACAATCTGAGCAGCCGACTTCAGCTGTTTGCAGATGACGCTGTCGTTTATCGACTAATAAAGTCATCAAAAGATCAAAACAAATTGCAAAACGATTTAGAAAAAATATCTCAATGGTGCGAAATTTGGCAGTTAACCCTAAATAACTAAAAGTGTGAGGTCGTCCACATGAGTGCTAAAAGGAAATCGCTAATCTTCGGTTACACGATAAATCAGTCTAATCTAAAGTCTGTAAATTCGACTAAATACCTAGGTATTACAATTATGAACAACTTAAATTGGAAGGAACGTATAGAAAATATTGTGGGGAAGGCTAACCAAAGACTGTGTTTTATTGGCAGGACACTTACGCTTGTCCGTCCTCTTTTAGAATACTGCTGCGCGGTGTGGGATCCTTAACAGATAGGACTGACGGAGTACATTGAACAAGTTCAAAGAAGGGCAGCACGTTTTGTATTATCGCGAAATATGGGAGAGACTGTCACAGATATGATACAGGATGTGGGATGGACCTCATTAAAAGGAAGGTGTTTTTCGTTGCGACGGAATCTTCTCACGAAATTCCTATCACCAACTTTCTCCTTCGAATGTGAAGATATTTTGTTGACACCGACCTGCATAGGGGGAAACGATCACCAAGACAAAATAAGGGAAATCAGTACTCGTACGAAAAGATATGTGCGTTCGTTCTTTCCGCGCACTATACGAGATTGGAATAATAGAGAATTGTGAAGGTGGTTCGATGAATCCTCTGCCAGGCACTTAAATATGAATTGCAGAATATCCATGTAGACGTAGATGTAGATGTGAGATGTGGCTACAAAATAACAGGACTGTTGCGCTAAGCCGGCCGTAGTGGCCGTGCGGTTAAAGGCGCTGCAGTCTGGAACCGCAAGACCGCTACGGTCGCAGGTTCGAATCCTGCCTCGGGCATGGATGTTTGTGATGTCCTTAGGTTAGTTAGGTTTAACTAGTTCTAAGTTCTAGGCGACTAATGACCTCAGCAGTTGAGTCCCATAGTGCTCAGAGCCATTTGAACCATTTTGACTGTTGCGCTAAAACCATTTATTTCAAATACGTACATACTTAGCTATTGTCGCCCCTCAGTATACTCCACTCCTCTATCCTTGCAATGCTTCATGCAAATTTTCCATTGATGGAATCAGTGCTGGACGTCTGAGCTTCTTGATGACACGTACCGCTATTTCTGTCACTGTTTCAACGGATTGCAGTCCTGTTCCTTCTAATGCAGACTGACCATGGGGAGTGGGTAAAAGTCAAATGGTGCTGGGTAGGCAAATAAGGCGGGTGGTCTAACACTATGATGCTATACTTTGCTAGAGACAATGCGGTATGAGCTGGTGCGTTGTCTTGAGGCAGAACCCGTGATTTGTTCCTCCACAATTCGCGTCGTTTTTTTCTTATTTTCTCACTGAGTTGAGCAAGAACCTCAAGGTAGCGATGTTGATTAATAACTTGACCTTCAGGAACCCAGTGAAGATACACAGTTCCACGAATATCGAAAAAAACTAGCTTTGAATTTTGATTTGCTTATTCGGGCTTTTTTGTCGCTCCCGATAAAGTTATGCCTTCCAGTACATGGGCTTAGTTCCTGGATCATAAATGTGAAACCTGTATTTGTCGCATGTTATCTCTCTTTCCGAGAAATTAGGATTATTTTCAGTTATATTCAAACACCCAGTACCAAAATGAGAATTTTCGGCACCAGTTTCGCACACCCTTCTCTAGCTTTAAATTGGTTATGTAAAATTTGCCTTGCGCATTCGCCGTCAATTCCTGCAGTTTCACCAATCGCTCTACCACTCAACTGACGGTCAGATCGAATCACATTACATATCTTTTTGATATTTTCATGAGTTTTTATGCTGAAGAGCGTTCAGGGCACAAGTCATATTCAACGTCTTCTCGGCCTTATTAGAAACGCTTGAACCACTCACAAACTAGCATATGTGACAAACAATCTTCGCTATAACAACATAAGTTTCAGTAGCAGTTTCTCCAAGTTTAGTCTGAAAATACACGACAATTCGTTGCAGTATTATTACACTTTATCATTTTCCCTCAAAGCTAAACAACAGCTCTTACACAAACGAAGGCCACGGCCACAATGATTTGCCTGCAGACACCAGGGGTGCCGCATTCGATTGAGAAGGTTTCACTCCTCACACCTATAGGTCGTTTATCTTTGGCGCACTCGTACTTACTCAGTGATAATATCAGTCCCGTTATTTTATAGCGACACCTCGAACGTAACCGAACTGGTCCCCCATTCTGTCACTGTTAGTTTGTTAACATGTTTGGCCTCTTGATCAGTATGACAATTTGATACCTTCATTAAGTCATCATAGGGCTAGTTTACAATTATAACACACAAACACATAGAAACTCTGAGAAAATCTTTTATCTTCCTTATCACACACTATCTGGGTGTATGGGCCAATTACTGCAATCAAAATCACAGTACTTTTTGTATCCTGTGTGTAGCGCTCTTAATTAGCGATTCACGGCACAGTCTTCATCCAGTCTCACATGGGTGTTGGGGCCAGCACTGGTATTGCCTTCTGTCATGGCACAGTGTATCTGTTGTTGTTGTTGTTGTTGTTGTTGTTGTTGTTGCGGTCTTCAGTCCTGAGACTGGTTTGATGCAGCTCTCCATGCTACTCTATCCTGTGCAAGCTTCTTCATCTCCCAGTACCTACTGCAACCTACATCCTTCTGAATCTGCTTAGTGTATGCATCTCTTGGTCTCCCCCTACGATTTTTACCCTCCACGCTGCCCTCCAATACTAAATTGGTGATCCCTTGATGCCTCAGAACATGTCCTACCAACCGATCCCTTCTTCTGGTCAAGTTGTGCCACAAACTCCTCTTCTCCCCAATCCTATTCAGTACCTCCTCATTAGTTATGTGATCTACCCATCTAATCTTCAGCATTCTTCTGTAGCACCACATTTCGAAAGATTCTATTCTCTTCTTGTCCAAACTATTTATCGTCCATGTTTCACTTCCATACATGGCTACACTCCATACAAATACTTTCAGAAATGACTTCCTGACACTTAAATCTGTACTCGATGTTAACAAATTTCTCTTCTTCAGAAACGCTTTCCTTGCCATTGCCAGTCTACATTTTATATCCTCTCTACTTCGACCATCATCAGTTATTTTGCTCCCCAAATAGCAAAACTCCTTCACTAATTTAAGTGTCTCATTTCCTAATCTAATACCCTCAACATCACCCGACTTAATTCGACTACATTCCATTATCCTCGTTTTGCTTTTGTTGATGTTCATCTTATGTCCTCCCTTCAAGACACCATCTGCTACAGCAAAATAGCCACTTGCAACAACACCACAGGGTGGCGTGGAGCCACGAGCGGTCAGAGCGGGGATCAGTCTGGGGTATGGGAGTGGACTGGCAACAACAACTTGGAATGGTCAGGGGGGAGGGGGGGGGGGACGGTGGCGTGGACAGCAGCTGATGAGTCTTTGCGTCTAGCACGGGCAAGTCAGCCGAGCTTCGTTTATGTCAGAGCTTGGTGTCCCAGGGAGTTGTCCGTGATAGCGGACCCATGTATACAGCATGGGACGGCCATCATCATCATCATCATAGGAGAATCCTAGTACAGGGGAGTTGTAAGACAGCCACTTAGAAGGCAAGACAGCTGGCAACATCCGAGAAGAACAGCCAGCCGGACGCAGCAAAGCAGGAAGTCGTGAAGCAGAGCAGTGAGGCAGCCCAGTGGAGTTCCAGTCGCGGCTGATAGTGGCTTGCTGTCATCTCCGGGCATCATTCTCGTCTGGAGCAGCGTACGATGCTTCGCTTCGTAGATCCAGGGAATTCAGTGTTGTTGGCTGTGAAGTTGTTTGCACATATAACAGTTATGGAAATTGTGTCACTTGTGATCAGCCTTGAAGTGCAGACGCAGACGCCTGTGCTGGCTAAATTAAGCTGCTATGCGATCATAATTTCTTTTTCTACTGTGAGGCCATTATAGAGTGTAGTACATTAAAACTGGAAAAATTTATTTTATTTTTCCTGTGTTCAGTGAAACTTTAATCTCTCCTTGTTGATGGAATTCATCTTTTTGTTGTTCTCGTTTATTGTGCCCAGCAGAAAAAACTCGGGTTGGTGTATTCTGCTGCCGATTTTCGTTCTCTTGTTAAGTACTTTTTTGAGATTAATTTAGGTGTCGACATTGTTTGATTATATTTTAGGATTTCTTGTTCTCCTTTTACTGTTGCGTTATTATTTTGTTATAATATGTCTTGCCCTCTGTATTGTAAAGTTGGTGAAATTCAAAGGGGTAGATTATTACCTCGTGTATTCTATTGTGTTAAGTAATAAATTTCGCATTTTGGTAAACTGAGCGCTCAATACCACACTTGTGTCATCACGTGTATGCACTTGGACTTGTTCAAATTGTTTAATAAATATATTTAAATATTGTGAAGGATTCGCGCCTACACAACCTCCTGCAACTTTTCACTCGCACGATTTCCTGCTCAACGGTGTGCCCATCTGTTTATTTAGGACAATGAACTTGACTGTTTTGTTATTATAAGCAATGTGTGTACAGGGTGTCCATAATTTTAAAGTTCCAGCTCCCAAACGCTGTAAGAAAAGAACCGCTGCTCAGAATGACGTCAAATTTGAACAGCGTAACGTCTAGTAAGACTGTATCCATGAAGAATCGTATGCTGCTGGTAAAGCTCTTTTACGCCATGCAGAAATTCAGGACATTCAAGGATATGAAAAAAAGTAATATCTGATAAGTGTCTGGAGGAAATCATTACAAAATTCGCAAAGACAGGTTCTTTTGAAGTGTAGTGTGGCAGAGAGAGAAAAGCAGTTGATCCGACGTCTGTTGAAGATATGGCCGTAGCATTGCAGGAGAAATCCAGCGGTGGTGTACAACAAATACGCAGTGCATGAGGAATTGCCGAAAAATTGGACATGTCTGCGAGCACGGTGCGTAAAATCCTACGAAACATCCTGCATTTCTATCCATACAAAATCACTAATGTTAAGGAGTTGCTTCCTGCTGACCTGCCAGCATGGTGAACGTTCGCTCTGGAATTTCTTGCTCGCATGGAAGTGGACAGTGAATGGCCATGGAACATTCTTGGACAGATTAAGGCAATGTCTATCTCCAAGGACATGCCAACATGCATAACTGGAGAATACGGGCAGCGGAAAAATCCACAAGTACATCAAACGGTGCCACTCCATTCTGCAAAGGTGACTGTGCGGTACCGTACTCGTTGACGGCGTCGTTTACCATAGGGCCGTATTTTTCCGAAGAGATGAGTCCTGCGGCTACTGCTATCTGTACCGTCACTGGTAAACGCTAGGAGAGTCTTTTGGGTATCAACGTCATTCCAGCTCTTCAACAGCGTGGATCTGTGGGTAGGATCACTTTTATGCAAGATGGCGCTCCTCTGCACATTACACGACCAATGAAGCGGCTGCTGCAGAGGCATTTCGGAAATGTTAGTATTATCAGCCGTCATTTACTTGCAGCTTGGACTTCCAGGTCACTTGATCTTTATCCGTGTCGCTTCTTACTGTGGGACTATCTCAAAGGTATTGCGGTCAGTGCTCCAATTATGAACGCACCTGAATTGAAGCACGCATTGAGCGACGCATTCTGAACATGACTCTCGACTTCAACTTGTCGCAGAAAACGATGGACACCATATTGAACAAGTCTCGGCTCCAGCCTGACGACAGTTAGAAACTGATCTCATTTTATTTTGTGCGGTTTTTGGCTCCTTGACAGTTAAAAACAGATGACATTTTCCTTTTTGTGTGTTTTTTGGCCTCAGGATGATTAAAAATCGGGTTTTCCCGTCCGGTGTTGTACGCCCTTGCTGTGCTACACGGGCTTACCTAATAGTTCCACAACTGCTGACTGCCTAACTAGTACTGTAGTGCACATTGAACAGTATGTATGGTGTAACGTGCAATTCAAACCGTAGCCGGTGTATTGCCATTTATCGTCATTTGTAGCCAATCCCAATTACGTTAAGAAACTCACAGCGCCATCAGTTGGTAAAATTTTTGTTAAATGTTTTTCTTGCTCCATGACGTTTCCCTCTGCGTTAATAATATGCTGTTCAAATTTGACTTCATTCTCAGCAGTGGTTACCTTTCTACAGCTTTTTGAAAGTTCAACTCTAATATGGACACTAATATCATCAAAAGTATCCGGAGACCGCTGTGTAATGCGAATTTGACCGCTAGGTGTCACGAGAGGTGGACCCGCCAGAGTAAAACATCAGTAGAGGAGGAGGAACGCCAGGATGGGTCAGTCAGGAAATCTCAGTGACTTCCTATGTGGACTAGGCGTTAACTGTCACATGAGTAACAAATCCATCAGGGACATTTCTATCCTTCTAAAGCTACCGAAGTCGACTACTGGTTAGTCCGCAGCTCGTGGTCGTGCGGTAGCGTTCTCGCTTCCCGCGCCCGGGTTCCCGGGTTCGATTCCCGGCGGGGTCAGGGATTTTCTCTGCCTCGTGATGACTGGGTGTTGTGTGCTGTCCTTAGGTTAGTTAGGTTTAAGTAGTTCTAAGTTCTAGGGGACTGATGACCATAGATGTTAAGTCCCATAGTGCTCAGAGCCATTTGAATCATTTGACTACTGGTTAGGTCTAGCGGTTCTGGCGCTGCAGTCCGGAACCGCGGGACTGCTACGGTCGCAGGTTCGAATCCTGCCTCGGGCATGGGTGTGTGTGATGTCCTTAGGTTAGTTAGGTTTAAGTAGTTCTAAGTTCTAGGGGACTTATGACCTAAGATGTTGAGTCCCATAGTGCTCAGAGCCATTTGAACCATTTGAACTACTGGTTACGTGACTTCAGTGGTGGTGGGGGAGAAAGAAGCACAGCTAAACAAAGACCAGTCAGACCTCTATGTACTGACAGACATTAAACATTGAAAATTACGTAGGACGAATGTAAAAAGGGGAAAGAATCATTAGTGAGTTCCAAAGTTCTACCAGCACTGGAGCTAGCACAATTACTGTGTGTAAGGAGTTGAAAAGAATGCGCTACAGTGGTCGAGCAACTCTTCATAGGCCATGGCATGAAGGCCTGGTGACAGCTAACTGCCGAAATGGTTTGCACATAGCCGTACTGTCACTTTATTGAATAATCAGTTTCGGTCAGAAACGGACAGTCCTGTGTATCATGTAAAACGACAAAAATTAGCCATAGTTTGTAATTACAGAAGTGTGACTCTTCAAGCCTTCCCGACGGATATGTTGTAAATAGTGTTCACGAGTTTGCCGCCGGATGACGTTGAGCAAATTCCATAATATTTTCAGGGAGCAACTGACCGACATCTTCAGGCGGTTCAACCATGCTGGTGGCTAGGTACGACTGACGGTGTCCGCATGTTGATGCCCTGTATATAGAACACGCGCGCGAAGACTGCGCAGGCTCGGAAATCACACATGCGTAATGATTTGCAGATAGATGGTGCCATACCAAAACGCGCTCTGCCGAAAATCGCAGAGCGGCCCTGCTGCGCGTGCCATGTACGCTATGTTTATTAACAGTGCTGACAGACGTCACACACTAAAAAACTATACTAGTCCAATGTTGTGTCAGGCCAGTTGCTCCGAGGAAATATTGTGGAATTTGCACGTCATGCGGCGACAAACGCCGCATGAAGACATTTTATAATTACAAAATTAATCATAATATACTAATATAATGTTGATCATAATTATCTTTTTACGAAACCGTTAGAAAGTGAGACCTACGCGCCACTTTATTTTTTTTTAAATTTTTTTCTGACTGATCGCTGATAACCTTGCCGTTGAGCGACCATAAACTGCAGCATATTTCTGACCGAAACTGATTGTTTCATAAAGTCACCCATACAACCAACCGCTTGTAACACCAGAGCTCCATAGCTCTACTGACATACATTTTCCTTTTTTTTTTTTTTTTGTCTGTTCTACCTTCTGTCATTAAGACATTGCGCCACAAGCGTGTTCGCTTTTTCCTTTGTAAAAGCTTTGATGTCATGGTTTATTCCTATATGATGTAGTGTCTGTTATTTAAATTCTTTGCCTCATTTGGAGGGGTACAAAACTTACTGTACATAATTGTAATTTCTGTGTAAATATTTTTTGTAGAAATACCAATATGTGTAACTGATCTTTTTTATTTAAAGTGACTATTTGCTCTTATGTAATTGCTGATCCTCACTTAGGGTTTTTAGTAAATTGTAAGATGAAAAGGTGTTGTGGTTTGTGGTTCCCCTTGGGAGCGGAATCGTGCAGTGCGCGCAAAATGTGGTTGGCATGGATAGAAACGTGGAACCAAGAGTTAGTCGGAGACGAGCTACTGAACAGCCATCAGTTCATGTAACAACAGTGGATTGTGCTGGTGCCGAGAGAGGCTTTTTGTGCCGTTTTACAATGTGCCAAAGCCTCGGATGGATGTATTTGTAAGCTAGCTCTGTTTTGGAAATAGTATCTATTATTGCCACCAAGAAATGAGCGAGCTTTATCATTATCAACAACTGATCCACCTGCCAGGACGTACTAGCCACCGCATTGCGCAATCACTGTAACGGAATGGTGAAATTGTAGATATATATAAAGTGAAGGATCAGATCATTGGATGTTTTAGTGTGCTCAAATATAAGGTAACTTATAACTAAATTTACATACGTACCTTGATTTTTTCCTTATCACAACACCTTTCAGGATCCAAACCGTTTGAACAAATGATATTCAAAAGGAAAGACTAATACGTAATTAAATTTGTTCAAAATTGAGTGAAGTAAGACGTAAATTATCTAGTACTATTGTGGATTTTGGTGAAGTCGAAGGAGGAAGTAAGTGTAGCTTTTGTGAGAGGCTTCCGGTGTCTGAATTTTTTCATAATTTTTGTTTTGTGCTCTACCAGAATTTATCACTCCTGGTTTAAAAAGGTAAAGAACTATGAAACAGTTTTCCTAAGTTGGCATTCATTAAATTGTTGCTCGTGGTCGTGCGGTAGCGTTCTCGCTTCCCGCGCCCGGGTTCCCGGGTTCGACTCCCGGCGGGGTCAGGGATTTTTCTCTGCCTCGTGATGACTGGGTGTTGTGTGATGTCCTTAGAACTACTTAAACCTAACTAACCTAAGTTCTAGGGGACTGATGACCTCAGAAGTTAAGTCCCATAGTGCTCAGAGCCATTTGAACCATTAAATTGTTTATGAAAGTGTGTTTAGTTTGCTTTACTACCCCCCCCCACCTGCCCCATTCAAAGTTGCCGAAATGCACAATGTTACTTGATTATAAAAAGTTAAAACTACCCTTGATATTTATGTTGAGTTGTGTGGCATTGTGTTCTAATAAGTGTAATATCAGTTTATGAGTACCCACTTATTGTTTTATCCTCACTGAAGGTAAAGTTGCTAGGAATGTCATTATCCATGAGAACAGTTACTTCTTTTCTTCAGAGAACTGTGAGAAATTGTTTGCTAGTGAACTCTTTCTTTATTCCCATCTCAGTTAGAAAAGTAATTGGTAAAAGAAAGACTAAACCTATGCCCAATTTATAATTTTGCAGTGAACTTTATTCACATCGCATCCCAGATAGAAAAGTGTTTGAAAAGTTATACTAAATCTATGTCCAATTTATGATTCTAAAGTGCACTTTAATAGTAATATTATTGAAACCATTCAGTTTGAACAAGCCTTATCTGTTGTACTTATGCAAATAGCTTTCTTCTTCTATAACTGTTAGCACTTTCTTTAACGTCAACATCTGCTAGTGACAGAGTTCATTGCACTCTCGTGTGATAGAGTATAGGCTGTGACTGTCCATTAAAGTTGCATTATCTTAATCTGTGAAAAGAGATGTTACACATTTCTATGCCTAATTAGGCTGGCGACCGTTTTTACTTCAGTATTTGGACAGTTTGGATAGGTAAAATATTGTTTGTTACTCGTTAAACACTTACGTAATTCTGACCTTGACGTCCGATAAGCCACCTCCTTTAGGTACAACACTGTCAACATAAAAATATTCATTTCAGAGGGTAACACTGCACTGTTGCTTTATACCATAATTGCTTTAACAAGATAGTTTCATTATACGATCTGCCTCCAACTTTAAGTTCTACATCTACATCTACATACATACTCCGCAATCCACCATACGGTGCGTGGCGGAGGGTACCTCGTACCACAACTAGCATCTTCTCTCCCTGTTCCACTCCCAAACAGAACGAGGGAAAAATGACTACCTATATGCCTCTGTATGAGCCCTAATCTCTCTTATGTTATCTTTGTGGTCCTTCCGCGAAATATAAGTTGGCGGCAGTAAAATTGTACTGCAGTCAGCCTCAAATGCTGGTTCTCTAAATTTCCTCAGTAGCGATTCACGAAACGAACGCCTCCTTTCCTCCAGAGACTCCCACCCGAGTTCCTGAAGCATTTCCGTAACACTCGCGTGATGGTCAAATCTACCAGTAACAAATCTAGCAGCCCGCCTCTGAGTTGCTTCTATGTCCTCCCTCAATCCGACCTGACAGGGATCCCAAACGCTTGAGCAGTACTCAAGAATAGGTCGTATTAGTGTTTTATAAGCGGACTCCTTTACAGATGAACCACATCTTCCCAAAATTCTACCAATGAACCGAAGACGACTATCCGCCTTCCCCACAACTGCCATTACATGCTTGTCCCACTTCATATCGCTCTGCAATGTTACGCACAAATATTTAATCGACGTGACTGCGTCAAGCGCTACACTACTGATGGAGTATTCAAACATTCCGGGATTCTTTTTCCTATTCATCAGCATTAATTTACATTTCTCTATATTTAGAGTTAGCTGCCAATCTTTACACCAATCACAAATCCTGTCCAAGTCATCTTGTATCCTCCTACAGTCACTCAACGACGACACCTTTCCATACACCACAGCATCATCAGCACCAGCCGCACATTGCTATCCACCCTATCCAAAAGATCATTTATGTAGATAGAAAACAACAGCGGATCTACCACACTTCCCGATGGTATAGCAGTAAGAGTGGTAGTGTTATACGCTGTAGGAGGACATGGTTGTCAGAAATAAAAATACACGAGAGAGGAAAGTGGGTAGGTCGGTAGGCTGAAGAGTATAGCACCAGTTACAGGGTGTCCAGAAAAGGACTCCCTGATTTCAAAATTAAATATCTAGAAAACAAAGATCGATAGAGGAATGCAGTAAACGGTATGTTTATTGTGAAAGCTGTAAGAAGTTTATACAGCAGTTTGAAATAATAGTTGCAAAAGCTGCTAACAGATGGCGCTGTACGCTGTACAGCTCATATCAGCATACATAAGTGAAATAATCGTATGAAAACAATCTTTGCAAACAATCACATCACAATGTTTTCAAATGTTCACCATTGGCACTACAGAGGCGGCGCAAAAGAAGAATGAAATTCGCCATCACATTTCGTAGTGTCTCAACCGAAATGGATTCACATGCCACAGAGATCGCCGATTCAAGCTCGTCCAGCGTGGCGGGATGCTTCGGCTACACCATGTCTTTCACTGTGCCCTACAAAAAAAAGTCACAGGGAGTCAAATCCGGCGAACATGGAGGCCAATCCATGCCTGCACCAGTAAATTTGGGATATTCCAAAGCAATGACTCGATTCCCGAAATATTCCTCAAGAAAGCGAAACACTTGTTCGGTAAGATGTGGTCGGGCTCCATCTTGCATAAACCATTCAGTACCTGGTCGATCCTCTAACGCTTGCTGTGTGGCGACAAATTGTTCCAAAATTGCAACGTGACGTGCACCAGTGACCGTTTCTCGAATGAAAAAAGGGCCAATAATGCCTCTGCTGCATACTGCAGCCCACACAGTAACTTTAGGAGAATACAGGGGTTTCGCTTCACACCAATATGGCTTTTCGGAACCCCAAAATCGCCAGTTCTGCTTATTAACGTATCCATTCAGGTGCAAGTGTGCTTCATCTGTAAACCAGATGCAGCCAACATCAAATTCTTCACTATCAATCATTGTAAGCATCTGATTAGCAAAGGCAACCCTTTGTTGCACAGCTCGTACGGGTATGGCCTGGTGCGTTTGAATTTTGAATGGAAACATGTGTAGGCTCTTTCTCAGTATTTTCCGCGTGCTGGAACGCTTCAAACCAGTCTCAGATGCAATTCTACGGACGGATGACATTGGATTTCGATGAATAATTCCAGAAACTGTGGCGATATTTTCAGGCGTAACTGCGGTTTGCTTGCGGCCAACATGCCCTACTAGATCATCAGTTACGCTGCCTGTTCGTTGAAATTTTGCGAAGAGCGTACGAATGGTTTTCGCATCGGGTCCTTTTGTAACATTCAATCGTGCTTGAAAACTTCGCCTTGTTGCCGTAGGACTCTCTTCTAACCTGTGGTACTCTAGCACCAGAAAAACGCGTTGTTCAATGGAGTACATGGTTTTAATCTCTTCCTTCGGTACGCTAACCTCCTTTCACGTTTCAATAGTGGAACTGATCGCTCTGGGCTTCGGATCACTATTTATACTAGGCATTACGTATGGCGATTACAGCGCCATCTGTTAGCAGCTTTTGTAACAATTATTTCAAACTGCTGTATAAACTTCTTACAGCTTTCACAATAAACATACCGTTTACTGCATTCCTCTATCGATCTTTGTTCTCGAGATATTTAATTTTGAAATCAGGGAGTCCTTTTCTGGACACCCTGTATGAAAGCTGAGCTGCTTTGTCAAAAATAAAGGAGACTAGCAGTTGACACACACTTTTTTTATTTTACTTTGGTACAGGGAGGCAGCTGAATGAGGAACAGCAATGTTGGGTGAGCCGCCAGCCGCCAGCCGTCAGACCTTGACGACGGCCTTGCCCAGGTTGTCGCCGCGCAGCATGCCGATGAAGGCGCGCGGCAGACTGTCGAAGCCGTGGCTGACGGTCTCTCGGCAGACGAGCCGGCCGTCCAGCACCCAGCGGCGCATGCGCTCCACGGCCTCGTCCCAGCGCGGCAGCCAGCGCGACACCAGGAAGCCCTGCAGCACCAGCTCGCGGCCCACCACTGCCGGCTGCACCGTCGTCGCCCGCACCGGCGCCTCGCTGTTGTAGGCGCAGACGGCGCCGCAGATGGGCACGCGCCCGCCGTGGCGCATGCACGGCAGCACGGCGCTGCTCAGCTCGCCGCCCACGTTGTCGAAGTACACGTCCACCCCCGCCGGTGCCACCTCCTTCAGTGCGCGCCGGGCGTCCGTCGTGCGGTAGTTGAACGCCTCGTCGAACTGCAGCTCCTCCTTCAGCCAGCGCACCTTCTCGTCGCTGCCGGCGAAGCCTATAACCTGACACGTAGCAAACACAACTGAAGGCGGCGCCTTTCTGTCTTACAGGCCGTAGGCTAGATAAAATAACAGATATCTGTCCATTTACAAGGGCGTGCTGAAAAGTGATATCGCCGAATTTTTTATGTGTGTGAGGTAATGGGCGAGTTGTGGCGCCCTGTTCGGAGTTGGGGCGACAGCGCAGGACGCTCGTCAGAGCCGCGGCTCGTTAGGCCGGTATTACACTATCAAATTTCTTTGTCAAATATCTTTGTCAAAGATATTTGATGGTGTAATAGGGAACTTTGTCAAATGTCGTCCAATATTTGATCAAATCTAGGGCCTCGCTGTAGATTTGATCAAAGAAGTCGCTTGTCTTCTGTTCACTGCAATGTGACATGTTACCACATGGAGCGTTAGCCTCGCTGCACTCTGTCGTCTGTAGTGTTTCTATAAACATTGCCCGTAAATACAATTGGTATGTGCCGACAACTACAAAATTAATAGAGATGTATGAAGCTGATGAGGCGCTTTACAACGTGAGGCACGCTGAATACAAAAATAGATTACGAAGGTTGGAGACCTGACCTCACCTAACCTAACGCTCTCCTGTAGCAGGGAATCGGAGTGTTACAGTGAGCCTGTCCTCTGCAGATGTAGCAGTTCTTAAGTGAATATTGTGCTTTGTGATATGAGGATACACTTCACTGAGCACATACAGAAACGTATGCTCACCCATTCTTAGGTAATTGATGTACGACTTGACGTCCTCCTCTATAAGCTGACGTAACAAGTTTTGCTGAATGCTTTTATCGTGTCGTAAAACCCACGGCTTTACCCAGGTTTGTTTCCTTTTTTTCTCCCGCTTCTCTTCCGCATGTGCACACAGTGCAATTGTGGTACATGCAACTACTGCGGTTAGTAACAAGTTGTTGTTGTCAGCCATCTTGAACTTTGACGAAAAATTGGATGACAGTGTAATACCCCTTCTAGCGCTACATCAAAGATCTTTGTCAAATATATTTCACGGAATATTTGATCACATCTTTGATCAAATCTTTGACAAAGAAATTTGATAGTGTAATACCGGCCTTAGCAACGGCGTGATGCCGCACAATAGCTGGACCACGTAGTGCCGAACGTTAGCCGGGGTCCAGGCGTGGCGTGGCTGGGAATTCCCTGCTGACGACGACGTTGCTTTGTGTCGATGAAAGAGATTTCTGTGCCGTGTGAGGGTACTGGTGTGTAGTATCTGTAAGTGGTTGTTCTTTGGAGGGCGACAATGCCCAGTGGCGCAGAGAGTCGCAAGCAGAGGCAGTTGTTGAGAGGCCGTGGAAGGTGTAGGCTGCGTGAGCCAAAGGCGGTTGCGTAGCGAAGGATTTGTCTCTCTGTTTAACAGTAGTGGCACACAGTTTGAATAATAATGTGTTTATGTTTGTGCAGTGTGATAAGGAAATAAATTAAATCTTACCAGTTCTTAATGCGTCTCGATCAGTTAGTACCACACCATTGCATTTAACAATGAACGAAGTCTCGATATACACAGTCAACTAAAACAAGAGGAATGTAACATAATAATCATTAATTAACCCATATAATCTGCAAGGAGATGGGAGCTTATATTGGTTAATTAATGATTATTATGTTACATTCCTCTTGTTTTAGTTGACCGTGTATATCGAGACTTCGTTCATTGTTAAATGCAATGGTGTGGTACTAACTGATGGAGACACATTGAGAACTGGTAAGATTTAATTTATTTCCTTTATCACACTGCACAAACATAAGCACACTATTATTCAAACTGTGTGCCACTACTATTAAACATAGAGATAAATCCTTCGCTACGCAACCGCCTTTGGCTGCCTCTGCTTGCGACTCTCTGCCCCACTGGGCATTGTCGCCCTCCAAAGAACAACCATTTACAGATACTACACACCAGTACCCTCACAGCCGGGAGTGCCAAAGATGGCGGACTTTGTGAAACCTTAATGGCAGACAATTCACAGTTCGTATAGAAATTAATAGTAGCCAGATAAATCGTGATACCTCAAAAAGAAACATGTACAGTACATTACTATTATTTGCACGACGATTCTGATAATGCTGTAATAAGATTTTCAATATCTTTATTAGTTTACATTTTAGTATCGGACAGTAAATTATACAAGTTACACCCAGCAACGAATTTGCAAAATCTAAACGGTTCTTCAGATTTTGTCGATCGACGTGTGCTTAGAAAGCTATTCCTGTAAACCTAAATTGGTATGAATTACAGGCATGTAACTTGAATAGTACATGAGTTATTGGAGGTCAAAGTGGCCAATTACTATCGATCGCGTCAGGCCATAGGAACTCCACAGTGACACGAAAAAACGGTAGCAGCATGTTTATAAATATATTTATTCGTCTATGTCTTTGTTTATATCGGAGATATTCCATTCATGAAGAAATTGGTTAAACATTTACTCATACACAAACAGCAGTTGACCGGCGTTGCTTGGTGAAACGTTGTTGCGATGCCTCGTGAAAGGAGGAGAAATGCGAAACATCACGTTTACGACTTTGATAAAGGTCGGATTGTAGCCTATCGCGATTGTGGTTTATCGTATCGCGACATTGCTGCTCGCGTTGGTCAAGATCCAATGACTGTTAGCAGAATATGGAATCGGTGTGTTTAGGAGGCTAATACGGAACGCCGTGCTGGATCCCAACGGCCTCATATCACTAGCAGTCGAGAGAACAGTCATCTTATCCGCATGGCTGTAACGGATCGTGCAGCCACGTCTCGATCCGTGAGTCAACATATGGGGACGTTTGCAAGACAATAACAATCTGCACGAACAGTTCGACGACGCTTGCAGCAGCATGGGCCATCAGCTCGTACACCATGGCTGCGGTTACCCTTGACGCTGCATCACAGACAGGAGCGCCTGCGACGGTGTACTCAACGACGAACCTGGTTGTACGAATGGCAAAACGTCATTTTTTCGGATGAATCCAGGTTCTGCTTACAGCATAATGATGGTCGCATCCGTGTTTGGCGACATCGCGGTGAACGCACATGGGAAGCGTGTATTCGTCATCGCCATACTGGCGTATGACCCGGCGTGATGGTATGGGGTGCCATTGCTTACACTTCCAGGTCACCTCTTGTTCGCATTGACGGCACTTTGAACAGTGGACGTTACATTTCAGATTTGTGGCGCTACCCTTAATTTGATCCCTGCGAAACCCTACATTTCAGCAAGATAATGCACGACCGCATGTTGCAGGTCCTGTACGGGCCTTTCTGGGTACAGAAAATGTTCGACTGCTGCCCTGGCCAGCACATTTTCCAGATGTCTCGCCAACTGAAAAGTCTGGTCAATGGTGGCCGAGCAACTGGCTCGCCACAATACGCCAGTCACTACTCGTGATGAACTGTGGTATCGTGTTGAAGCTGCATGGGCAACTGTATGTGTACACGCCATCCAAGCTCTGTTTGACTCAATGCCCAGGCGTATCAAGGCCGTGATTACGGCCAGAGGTGGTTGTTCTGGGTACTGATTTCTCAGGATCTATGCACCCAAATTGCGTGAAAATGTAATCAGATGTCAGTTCTAGTATAATATATTTGTCCAATGAATACCCGTTTATCATCTGCATTTGTTCTTGGTGTAGCAATGTTAATGGCCAGTAGTGTATTTAAATGTAAATCCGGTATTTCGAATGTGTTTCAGTACGCTTGTGAGTATACATTAGCTTGGAGACATGGAGGGAGAGCTGTAGCCAATCGCAGTGCTCTTTACTAAGGGAGACGACTACCGAAGTGAATGGAGGGAATTAGCGACAGTGCGGCGCGAGAGAGTCGCACAGGACATGGGGAGGACGGCACAGCTCACGAGAAGTGCTGGACGCGACGGTGTGTTGTTCCGAGAGATAGTGCCGACTTGTCCCCTTTTGATACTTCCGTGGCTTCTACAGTGAAGACGTAGTGTGCGTTTAGAAGTGAATATCTCGCGAGCTATGTTGTCGTTCATAACTAATTACGTGCAGTAGGAATCTATTGTTTCCCTGTTATTCAGCTTATATTTTATTTAATTGCTGGGCCATCGACATCAATAAGTGTTTTGCAGAAATATACGGCATTCTCGAAAGTACGTCTACTATCTTACTCATCATTTAAAGTTGTTAAGATAGTATCTCCTGATTTTATTTCATTGCTATCTTTCATTCATAAATGTGTGTGTTACTTTCATAATTCGCAATTGCCGAGTGACAGAAACCTTCGACCATTCGATTCATATGTGTATTCTTATCGTTTACTGTAGACTCAGCAGTATTTGGCCTGTAATGAGGCAACTACGTATCCCAGCCCCTAGACAACGAAAACAGCCAAAACTTTTAATATTGCGCCTCTGAGTCGGTGGGTGCGTAGTTATTTGAAAGCCCGGATGTGAAAACTCTTAAAGCTTTCAAATAAATCAAATGAAACTGTACGGTTGCAGAGACCTTTTGCAGTGTCTAACATCTATGATGTTTATACAGATCAGCCAGAACATTATGACCACCGAGCTACTATCGATATAAACCCCTTCAGGCGATCGCAACGTCACCTGTCGAGGAATGACAGCTAGTCAGACACACGCGTGTTGCGTGTAGTGCCAGTGAGCGTGCTGTCCGTGTGTGGAATGGGTAAGGCGAGCGATCTATCCGAGTATGACAGAGGGCAGATTGTGATGGCTCAGAGGCTCGGCACGAGCATTTCGGAATCTTCACGGCTTGTCCGGTGTTGGGGGAATGCTGGTGCGTCTCTTCAACACGTGGCGAAACCAAGGTGAAACCACATCCAGACGTCCTGCAGCTTGCCGCCCACTCCCCGCTACTGATGTCGGACGTCGTAGGCTGAGCAGACATAAAACACGACAGGCGGCGAACTGTGGCGGAAATAACATCATACTTTAATGCTGGGCAGAGTACAAGTGCATCTGAACACAGGGTACACCACACGCTCCTAAAGATGGGCATCTGCAGCTAATGAGCCATGTGTGTGCCAATGTTAACACCACGACATTGCCAACTACGACTGAAATGGCCACGTGACCATCTGAACTGGACGTTGCCGCAGTGGCAGAGCGTTGCATGGTCTCATGAATCCCGATATCGTCTTCATCGTGCCTATGGAAGAGCGCGAATCCGTCTTCTTCCAGAGGAACAGCTCCTTGGCACCTGTACTGCGGGATGGAGACAAGATGGCAGCGGCTCCATTATGCTCTGAGTGACATTCGCGTGGGTGTCCACGGATCCAGTGGAGCTCGCGCAAGGCACCAAGATGGCCAAGAAGTATCGTACACAGGTTACAGACCACGTACACCCCTTCATGACGATCATGTTTCCCGACTGCAGTTGCATTTTTCAACGAGATAATACGCTATGTCACAAGGTCAAACGTGTGAATCGTTGGTTCGAGGCCACAGTAGCGAGTTCCAGTTGATGTGCTGGCCTCCCAACTCGCCAGACCTGAAACCGATCAAACACTTCCGGGATGTGATTGAACGTGGCGGAATTTATGGGACTTGGGTGATTAGTGTCTGCAGATGCGATCCTAGCTCCATCCAGCGACCTGCCAAGGCCTCACTGCTTCCATACCACGACACATTGCTGCTGTTATCTGCGCCAAATGTGGGCATACCGGCTATTAGGTCATTATAATGTTCTCTCTGCTCAGTGTATGTGTGGACTGAAACGACGAATGAAAATTTTTACCAAGGCCACGATTCAAATCCAGGCCTCTTACTTAGTAGAAAGATGCTCTGGCCACTACGCCACTGTGGCATAGTGGCCTTGCACAACTGCACGGACTATTACCCTACATGCTGCTCTCTTCAATCCAAATTCCCCTTCACACTTCAGCCCACTTGGTGATGTCCTAAATAAAACCAACGCTTTTAACATGTAAGGTGGCTATAATTTCGCACCTTACAAGCACTAATCTACAAACTTTGCCCCGATTTACAACCGTAATTACGTATCATTTGATAGGTTGTACACCTTATATATGAATATTTAAAGAAGACTGACATTGTCACGTACACCTTGTAAATAGTTGTTAACGCTTATTGCATGAAAGGTGACGGAGTGTCTTTATTATCAAAACGGCGTAATGAATGATTGCCTATACTAGTAGAGGTTGAAACGCCAGTCGAAATGAAACGGCAGACGTAACGCAAGCCTTGGGTGGAAAAGCCCGCACAGGTGTGTTGGTCCTGCTTGACACAAGACATAGCAGAGACGGACGGTCGGGGCACCTGAGCGCTGAAGCACAATACAGCGGCGGCCGGCCAGTTTTGTAGTGAGGCCGGAAGGATAACCGGATAATACTTCGAAAACTCTGAAAATCTTGGACGCAGCAGAGAGGAACGAGGAAGCGTTACCTCGGAAATCACGCAGGCTGGGTTATTTCCGAGGATTCTTACTCTGAGAAGCGTACCATTGTATGTATTCCTAATTAACGAGGATAGGTATTTCCTCGCAAACTTTCCGCACTGGACGACAAAAGACTAAAATATGGTTGGTCGGCGTTCGGAAGAATCTGTAGAGAGGGAGAATATTCCGTGGTTTCGAGAATATGATTCGCCTTCTGCAGTTACGAGGGAGGGGAGCCGAGCGTTGCTGAGAACCCAGCGGTGGATGGAAAGAGGTCTTCAATTTTTGAGCGCCCATGTTTGACGGTCGGTTAGCAGCAGCTTTTGTTGGTACAGACCGACTTGTTGTCTTTGCTCTCAGTCGGTTGTCTTATAGTTAGACCGGTTAGACAGTGTACTGTTGCGAACCTATACGATTTTGGACTTCGCCTCCGGGTAGGGAGACGTCGTTGAATACACAGCCTTCAGTGACTGAGAGCACTTCCTCTGTCTACACTCATGTGGAGCCGTTATCTGAATAGCGTTCTTGTGGCTGGGAGTTCGCGTTTCTTGTCTGTAGAACACAGAGAGGAGAAAGTATTAGATCGCACTAGTCAGAGGACCGCCTTCTACCGTCCTAGTGTTTGAAAGAGTTTTTATTTTGTGGCTGGAGTTCTTCCATCGTCGCAGACGTGTACGAGAACCATCACTCCGACGCACCGGACACAGTACATATCGTGATATAGCTAACTGCTTCTGCTTATTAGGGCTATAAAGCTAAACAGCTGTGATCACGCAAATTTTATTTCCACTGAGGTTGCACACCACTATAGATCATTTTTGAAAGTAGTGTCTTCTAGTGCATGGTACGTAGGTGAAGTCATTCATTTCGTGTTACTTATATTAGATCGCGTAGCCATAAAAAGGGGTAGATTTGGGCAATCGATCAATCACATTAGTTAAGAAATCCATTTGTATATCTTTATGTCCATCGGAGTTGATATATCAACATTTCTAATATATAGAGGGGTTTTAATCCTAAATAAATGTATAATCAGAAAGAGCAGTTATCATTTCTAGCTACTTTTTCCTTTAGCTATACATTTATGTTTATGTTGTAATTTATATGTTAAAGAGCAAGAAGGAGGAGATAATATCACCATTAAGAGATCCTAAGATCTGCTTCAGGGGGTAGTCAAACAGAGCCAAATCTTCATTTTCGCGTTCAGTATTTTCCGTTGCGCACTTTCATTTTACACCCACCTGGAGTAGCATCTTGGAAACATTCTACATCTTTATTCTTCATGTCTACATTTTTGCAGCTCTCTGCCTCTACGGAGCCCAGAAATGTAGCGTTTAACATGGTGTCGTCTAACATAACAATGTCAGTGCTTGAGAAACAGTGTTTCGAGTCTCTAACCAAAGAACAGACGAATGGAAAAACTGGTAGAAGCCGACCTCGGGGAAGATCAGTTTGGATTCCGTAGAAATATTGGAACACGCGAGGCAATACTGACCCTACGACTTATCTTAGAAGCTAGATTAAGAAAACGCAAACTACGTTTCTAGCATTTGTAGACTTAGAGAAAGCTTTTGACGATGTTGACTGGAATACTCTCTTTCAAATTCTGAAGGTGGCAGGGGTAAAATACAGGGAGAAAGGCTATTTACAATTTGTACAGAAACCAGATGGCAGTTACAAGAGTCGAGGGGCATGAAAGGGAAGCAGTGGTTGGGAAGGGAGTGAGACAGGGTTGTAGCCTCTCCCCGATGTTATTCAATCTGTATATTGAGCAAGCAGTAAAGGAAACAAAAGAAAAATTCGGAGTAGGCATTAAAATTCATGGAGAAGAAGTAAAAAATTTGAGGTTCGCCGACGACATTGTAATTCTGTCAGAGACAGCAAAGGACTTGGAAGACCAGTTGAACGGAATGGACAGTGTCTTGAAAGGAGGATATAAGATGAAAATCAATAAAAGCAAAACGAGGATAGCCGGACGAAGTGGCCGAGTGGTTCTAGGCGCTACAGTCTGGAACCGCGCGACCGCTACGGTCGCAGGTTCGAATCCTGCCTCGGGCATGGGTGTGTGTGATGTCCTTAGGTTAGTTAGATTTAAGTAGTTCTAAGTTCTTGGGGACTGATGACCTCAGAAGTTTAGTCCCATAGTGCTCAGAGCCAAAACGAGGATAATGGAATGTAGTCGAGTTAACTCGGGTGATTCTGAGGGAATTAGATTAGGGAATGATGTGGTGTCACCGCCAGACACCACACTTGCTAGGTGGTAGCCTTTAAATCGGCCGTGGTCAATTAGTATACGTCGGACCCGCGTGTCGCCACTGTCAGTGATTGCAGACCGAGCGCCACCACACGGCAGGTCTAGAGAGACTTACTAGCACTCGCCCCAGTTGTACAGCCGACGTTCATAGCAGTGGTTCACTGACAAATTACGCTCTCATTTGCCGAGACGATAGTTAGCATAGCCTTCAGCTACGTCATTTGCTACGACCGAGCAAGGCGCCGTATTGAATTGATATTTATATTGAAGCATGTACAGTCAGGAGCGATGTACTCCAAATATGGATTAAAGTTAAGTATTCCAAGAACTACGTTCTTTTCTTATTATACTCAACTCCTTTAATTGTTCCAGACTTCACGCGAGTCTGCGTGTAATTAAACGCGTGCATTTCGGCCTCCTCTAGCAACACGGTGTTGGCTCTTCTGCCAACACTACAAATGAGACACTTAAAGTAGTAAAGGAATTGTGCTATTTGGGGAGCAAAATAACTGGTGATGGTCGAAGTAGAGGGGATATAAAATGTAGACTGGCAATGGCAAGGAAAGCGTTTCTGAAGAAGAGAAATTTGTTAACATCGAGTATAGATTTAAGTGTCAGGAAGTCGTTTCTGAGAATATTTGTATGGAGTGTAGCCATGTACGGAAGTGAAACATGGACTATAAATAGTTTAGACAAGAAGAGAATAGAAGCTTTCGAAATGTGGTGCTACAGAAGAACGCTGAAGATTAGATGGGTAGATCACATAACTAATGAGGAGGTATTGAACACGATTGGGGAGAAGAGAAGTTTGTGGCACAACTTCACAAGAAGAAGGGACCGATTAGTAGGACATGTTCTGAGGCATCGAGGGATCACCAATTTAGTACTGGAGGGAAGCGTAGAGCATAAAAATCGTAGAGGGAGACCAAGAGATGAATACACTAAGCAGATTCAGAAGGATGTAGGTTGCAGTGGGTACTGGGAGATGAAGAAGCTTGCACAGGATAGAGTAGCATGGAGAGCTGCATCAAACCAGCCTCAGGACTGAAGACCACAACAACAACAACAACAACAACCAAAGAAAGCGTCTGTCCACACATGGAGCACCCTCCCCTTCAGGATGACGACGCCAGACCACGTACGAGAGCGCTGCTACATCTGGAACAATCCGACGCCTTGGGTTCACAGTCATCGATCAGCCTCCATACAGTCCCGAAATTGTTCCATCCGACTTTTAAACTGTTTCCAAAACTTAAAGAAC
Source organism: Schistocerca nitens (assembly GCF_023898315.1). NCBI lineage: Eukaryota > Metazoa > Arthropoda > Insecta > Orthoptera > Acrididae > Schistocerca > Schistocerca nitens. The sequence continues at coordinate 397,515,295 of NC_064614.1, read as the reverse complement.
ACGTTTGATGACTTCACTTTGATAGCGATGAAGCTGTGCAAGCAGAGGCTGTGCCTCCTTGAACGAAGTCAAACATTCTGCAGTGACGGTAACAACAGATTCGTCTCACATTGGGAGAAATGTGTGTCACAGGGTGACTATGATGCGAGAGAAATACGTAGACATGGAAGAATAAAAATGTAGAATGTTAATAACGTTTGTTTTATTTAAGGAGCGTTAAGAATTTTTACATAATAAAATTCGGAGGCATTAATTTTCAACACTCCATATTTACGAATTTATATCACGTGGTAGCATTAACGCCTTCACTAACGTTCTTACATCTTACATGCTTAGGGAGTAGAGTCGTAAAACTACTGTACGCTATTGTAGAATATCAGAAGTAAATGTAGACTACAGTAGTTTACCTAGAAGCCTTAGTCGATTAAGATCTTAACCACATTCCATTAGGTGTGTTGCTTACCTATCGGGCTTTACCTCATTCTGATAGTGTTCTTTGCGTATGTATCTTACTAGGCTTCGCTAGAAACTGGAAGCGGTCACCCGTCTAGAAACTGAGTGAGGATACATAAAGGCCTCGAGACTATGGAACATTTTCGTTCTACATAGTCATCCTCCTGCCTGTTACTTCAAAAAAATAGTATTTATAGCAAAATTGAAAGTGTGAGTTTAATTCAGGTTTTATTTGAAAATGTTGATCTGTAACGTGAAACAGAGGAATTTGCAGCAAAAACAAAAAAAGCAATACAGATTTATCATGTAGCGCTAGAAAAAGTAATTTCCTTAGAAAAGGTAAAATTAGAAAAAAACGCAAAACTAACACATATCAAACATCGCGTCAATACTTCAAGCTTATATAAAACATATTTCTGCTATTGGTCAACAGCAGTCACACTTATCAATAATAACAGGAAACTCTTGCCTTTGGCCATTATGAAAAACGTAACTACAAAATAAGAAGAGTAATCACGTAGATTTTTTGTATGTTTGTGGATGTAAGCCATACTTGCATCAAAAGTAATTGTTTTGCATATATAAAAGACCAGAAGTTGCGCGATCAATTTTGTTACTTATACAATTTATGTTTTGTAAGGATATAAAATACACAATGGACTAACAGTGTACGATGCACGGTTTTAACTGTGTAAAAAAAAAGAAAGAAAGAAAAAAAAGAAAGGAAGAAAGAAAGAAAGATAAGTCGTCGGCTCCCAGATTCTCCCTCACACATTCATGTTCATTACTTTCCCTACCAATGCTACCGACAATCCTAGCAATTACTAAATCATTTATGTACTGTGCCAAAACTACCAAAACTGTAGTTTCGGTAGAACATAACTGTAGTAGGGATTCAACATTACCCTATCCACAATACAGGTTGGCGTGTAGCCGACTGATACATTTCGAACTTGAATATTGCGCATTCGTAGTAGGCTATACTGAGCGCCAGAGAGGCAAAAGCTAAAAGAAAGAAAGTCATTTTGTATGCCACAAATTGCAACGTAGTAAAAGTCTTGATCTCACGGTCCTTTATTGAATGTTAATTTCGAAAAATATCGTCAGACATAAGATGTAGATCTAATTCTGAGTTTGGCACTTGGTTTCAGTGACTTCACAACTATGTTACCATACACAGTATTTACGAAGTGAGCATTGTATTTCTATATACAGTCAATGTGCCCCGTTTGTTGAGCCTAAAACTAGATCTGCATCTTATGTGTAACAATGATTTTTTGAAACGCGTAACATTTAATAAAGAATGGTGTGATCGATCTTACGCAGAATTGAAATTTGTGTTAAGTTTGAATGATCGCCTACCTCTACTTTGGAAGAATTCCTGAATCAAGTAATTTTATACGCCAGTAGCAATGAAACGCTGGCCTATGCAACACCGTGTTAGCTCAGTTCGTAGTTATTTCGAAACTAAGTCTGTGACAAAGTGCAGCATTTTTTAAGCCAACACTCTAATGTTGGTCAACACAGTCGGGTACCTTGATTGCTTGAATAATTTGTTCATGTTCAACGAAGCCCATTTCCATCTTTCGTCAACAAACAGAACATGCGATACAGGTCTCGAGTGAATCCTAAAGAGCTGCATGGAAAGCTGTTGTACTTCCCCAAAGTGACAGTGTGGATTCGCTGTTTTAGGTATTGTAGGCCGATACTTTTTTGAGAATTAAGATGGAGGAACACTGAATTTTACTTTAGACTGTTATGTTACTATGTTGTTCGAAGACTTTGTTCATCCTTGTTTATGACAGCTTTGCTTAACCCGAAGGCTCTTTACTTTCAGCAAGATGGTGCTGCATTAGCCACACCGCGCGAAACTCCTTGGCTGTTGTTCGTGGAATGTTCGTGACTGTTATCTCTCGTTACGGAGACATCATTTGGGCCGCTCGGTTACCAGATATTACTGTCCACGATTTTATTCCTACAGGAATTCTCGAAAAACCGGATGAGCCACTGCTGATCAGATTACGACTATTGACGACGATCCGTAGGGTTGCCAACATTTTAAAGAGAGAATAAGGTATCGAGAAGGCAGCCTACAAAATAAATACTTCAAATGGTGTTTTCTACAAAGAACAGTATCAAGTGACAAAAGAACAATAGTCCACCACAAAAAAGACTGAGAAACATGGTGAACAGTGTGTGGGAGGCGAGGACACAAAGATGTGATTATATGGCAGTGATAAAAGTGGTAGTGCGACCTCAAGATCAGATGTGAGGAAACTCAGAGCAGCAAATGGTAAGTAATTACTTTTTTACAAAACAAAATCGCGAAGTGGACTGTTTAACAATCTAAAACTAAGAAAACTGTATCGTTATAGATCCCACTGATGATGCCTTGGAACAGGAGAATGCGAAACGCGTGAGGGATAAATAAAGTAACTAGCAGCAGGAAAAGGCAGTTTTATTTACTAAACAAGTACCATTGCAAAAGTTGGAAAAAAAGTAGGATAAAGTCTAAATAATACTGGATCTGACAAAAAAGTAGCCAACATACGGGATTTCCCGGGAAAAACGGTATAGTTGGCAACCCTGCTTACAGAGGAGTGTGTTCGACAATTTCCGGGCGCGCTTACAACAGTGCAGTCATTTCTACATCTGCATTTATACTCCGCAAGCCACCCAACGGTGTGTGGCGGAGGGCACTTTACGTGCCACTGTCATTACCTCCCTTTCCTGTTCCACTCGCGTATGGTTCGCGGGAAGAACGACTGTCTGAAAGCCTCCGTGCGCGCTCTAATCTCTCTAATTTTACATTCGTGATCTCCTCGGGAGGTATAAGTAGGGGGAAGCAATGTATTCGATACCTCATCCAGAAACGCACCCTATCAAAACCTGGCGAGCAAGCTACACCGCGATGCAGAGCGCCTCTCTTGCAGAGTCTGCCACTTGAGTTTATTAAACATCTCCGTAACGCTATCACGGTAACCAAATAACCCTGTGACGAAACGCGCCGCTCTTCTTTGGATCTTCTCTATCTCCTCTGTCAACCCGATCTGGTACGGATCCCACACTGATGAGCAATACTCAAGTATAGGTCGAACGAGTGTTTTGTAAGCCACCTCCTTTGTTGATGGACTACATTTTCTAAGCACTCTCCCAATGAATCTCAACCTGGTACCCGCCTTACCAACAATTAATTTTATATGATCATTCCACTTCAAATCGTTCCGCACGCATACTCCCAGATATTTTACAGAAGTAACTGCTACCAGTGTTTGTTCCGCTATCATATAATCATACAATAAAGGATGCTTCTTTCTATGTATTCGCAATACATTAGATTTGTCTATGTTAAGGGTCAGTTGCCACTCCCTGCACCAAGTGCCTATTCGCTGCAGATCTTCCTGCATTTCGCTGCAATTTTCTAATGCTGCAAGTGGAGACCGTCTTTCTGACAATTTTGATAATAAAAATGCATATTGCTGAATATTTATAGACTATTTCACTTCATCTCCCCTGTTCTCATTTCATAATCTATGAAAATTTGAAATGTGTTTGGCGGCTCACCGCCACCCTGAACGAGCAATATATAACAGTCATAAAAAGTAATTACTGTAATATACATAATCATAAACAGTAAGTAATAGTAATATACACAGTAATCAATATGTACTATTTCATATATGTTACTTTTATTAGCTTGCTGTAAGTAAACATACTGAATGAAAAATTAGCCACCCATAGGACACATTACACTAATACCACAGAACAGAGACGATATCAGAAAGGGAAGCAGAGGGCGGCTCCTTTGTTTTGTATAAAGTCAAGCGTTGGGCTCAACGCCGTACTGAAACTGAGTAAACGCGAAACTTACGAAAGGGAAGTAATCTAACCGACTAAATGAAAAGTTTTACGGGGGGCAATGCTAATGAAACAAGCAGAGATAAATCCTTAGTTAAAAACTTATCAAAGAAGCTTTTAAATTCATTACTGTCAAAATGTGCAAGCTGTGAACAGCCACTGCTTTTAGCTTCAGATGTCAATGACGCTTTTTCTTGCAGCACTCTTATTTTAGTTCTTAATTTTTCTTTTCTAGAAGGCTGAGTTGATAAATCAACTTTACTTCCAACAGGAACAGCTGTTATGGGACACACTTCAGGAGCTGTGTCAGTGTTGGAATTTTCATTCATGCTTTCAACCCGAACGTAAGACACAGGTATTACTTTGACTGACGACAACGGGCTGTATTACAATTTAATTTATGCAAATGTTTTGAATTAGGCCCAGACCTATACGTTCACTTTAACAATCATGTAATGTGAACCACATTCGTTTAATAAATGATAATAAGTGTTGCAAAGAAAATTTTGTCAACCTTTGTCCTAAACATGAGATGTATTTCAGCTTTTTCATTGTGTAGCTATTCGTATGAAATGTTCTCTTCTTTATCATTTTCTTCCAGCAATAAGTACAACAACAACTATTGATCACTAAGTTGTGAAACGTGAATCTAGTTGCGTGAACTGCTCACAACTGAGCTGCAAGTTACTTGTACGTGGTGCTATGAGGCACTCAAATAAGATTTTTAAACTTCTGTTTTCTCCATACCGTTCTGAGATGTAGCTTTCCTTCCAACTTGAAAAACAATTTCGATATGTCAGCTACATTTAGTACACAGCAAAATCACCTAAAATGAACCAAACGTAAAGCAGCCAGCGACCATATTCTCCACTGCAAAACCATCAAATTTTACGATGCAGAGTATCTGGAAATTTAGTATCACAGACACTATAACCAACACCGATAAAATAGACAATTCACCAATGATTTGAAACTATAAAATAACAGAGAAATCAGTTTTGTGTGCCAGTGAGTCTGCTCAGAATCTGATGAGAGATATTATACATAGTAGACAAAGAAGTGCGCAAATGCGAAACAAGTCGGTTTTAATTTTTTTAAATAAAATGAGTAACTCTACGGAAAAACTAATTCCAGGAGTTAATGTACTTTGCTTCACTTACATACAGTATTTTTTTGAAGTTTAATAAGTGTTTACTGTTTACAGTAAGGAAGTGGGGAAACACACTTTTCTCATATACTAATATCAGCCACTTTCGAAAACCCCTTATTACTCTCCTGTGCCGTAGTTTCTCTTACTGCTGCTAATCATATATTTCTAACTTTAACAATACATCAAACAACTTTTTATTTGTGGGAAAGCCCAGCAACTAAAATGCACAATTAATAAAACAAACAAAACGTTTCCGTTCGGCTTTCAGCCAGAGCTGTTTGTTCTGTTTCAATATGGCAGGTTTCACACGTGCACAATAAATTTTGTAGCATGGATTGCAGCCGAGTTTCCGTTCTGTATATTCTCTATTCTGCGCTAATATCGTGTAAGACAGGCTCTGTCCTTGATAATGATTTCAATTCGAGCGTGAAAGATTGCCCACAAAGTTCTTCCAGTGTCCCATATCCAGTTGAAAACGTGCATTAACATTGACAAGCCACTGAGTGACGAAATTCAAAGGATGTTGACGGCTAGATTTCATCTGCTGTTCCAACAGAGCCAGACATTTTCTGTAGCATCGTGTCAGGTGCACGTTAGAACACAGCCTGCGAAGGGCAGGACTGTGCCGTGCAGCGAAGGAAATACTTCACCACATAGAGTGTGCGGTATAGGGAGGGAGTTTCCATCGTTGCGCCCACCCCGCGAGAGCATTTGGTCTGTATGCCTCCCGTTCAGCGTTATAGCCCATCCGCAGTAAACTGTGTCCCGGTCACCACGGCAAAGGCGGAAGCAGGCACTCTGCTCTGACCTGCCCTGCCCTGCCCTGCCCTGCCCTGCCCTGCCCTGCGCCTCAGTTTGCGCTGTTGCATTCAACACCTGTAAGCTTGTAACCTCCCCCTCACTTACCGACCTTAATGACAGTGAAAAATTAAACCGCATGTACCTAATGGAAATTTGGGAAAATCAATCGTCACCGAAGTTAATTTGTCGGTAAAGAGGGAGGAAAGGGTTACATCTAAATTAAAGGAAAAATGCAAATGAAACTGGTGGAAATTAATTTTGAAAAGGGGTAAAGTTAATAAAGAAAGTAAATGTGCGGCCGTTACGTTAACAATTAACTAGCGGTAATTAGATATTTGAGATTTGGGGAAATTACGGTCGCCAGTCCTAAGGACAATTACTATAGCAACTGAAAAAGAAAGGTTATTACACATATAATTAGCACTAGAAGCGTGGCAACTGAAGGTTGACACGTGTAGTGTGAAAACTGAAAGTTTGTCAGAAGTAATAAATTTCGCTACACTCTGACTTAATTTAGCAAAAGAATTAATAAAACCGGAAAATCGAAAGTTAATTTAGTGACTGAATAGTGAGCTTTCTTTCTGAAGCACACCGAAATTCAGTAAAATACGGTTAGTCTTGGACTACCTCAACAATCATTTCAAAAGCTACTTGAATCTACGCAATTTAGAAATAAGAGATTTAACTTTGAACTTGAATTAAATGATTCTGAACAATTAACAATAGTAAAATTTAGTACGTACCAAGCTGAGCTGCAGTCACAGGTAAGTTAAAATATGGTAACAAAACTCGCACTCATAATTTGTGCTTGTGTAATCTAAATATTGTAGCCAGCTATGAATACTTTAACTGAACTTTGAAATTGAAGCAGTGAAATAGAATAATATTGCTTTAATGCTGGCGTTTGAATTTCAACGACACTCGGGTTCATTCCGGAAAAGGAAGGGACCCTGCTTGGCAATGCAATTGGGACAATGAGCAACAAAGGTTCATGCTACGTTGCTGTAATTCTGTGATTTGAACAGTTTTAAAAACTGAGGTCTGCCATACAGTTCTAAAACTTTACGTGCTTCCAATCTTCCTTGTTGGTTGATTGAAGGTCTGAAGCCGTCGATCGAGGAGGTGGCGACAGTCACTCATTGTCGGTCGTCGCTGTTGCAGAAGCTGGATGTTGGCGCGCCTCCTTCTCGACACGGTCACCAGGCGAAACGGGCTCTTGATGTGCGCCAGCTAATGCTTCCCGTCCGCGACACCGTGTCAGAAACTATCATGGCCAGTCGAGCGCAATTACATGCTGCCCAACCCCGAACGCGCGGCAACTCGCGGGAGCGTCACTCAACACACCTGCTCCACTGCACTACTCCGGCCAGACTCCCCTGCCCGCGCTCCACGCGACAGAGTTAACACTACCAAAGATCCTAAACACTTTCGTTCTCCACACGACCTATCGATGTATTCGTTCGATAGTATAGTTTTCCCTAGGCCAGACCCAGCGTATAAATACAAATAATATTCACAAAACAAACCAATTATACATCGACATAAATGCATATATATACAAATAGTAAAACAATTACAATATACAAAGACACAGAAATGTTATATCTTCAGGTAACAAAATATGGAAAAAATATTATAGTACAATAGATGGAAATAGCAGGATATGCATTTCCGGCGTTACAAGCTACAGAAGCCTGCGCTGCGCTGCCTTGACGTGACCTGCCCTGCCCTCTGTCGGCTGCGTACCAGCATGTGCCTGGCCTTCAGCGGGTCAGTAGATGTGCAGTGCAGCGCCTAGTGTTTATCAAACTGGGGCCGTGTGCGTGCAGCCGTGTGACCAGAGCTGTTATCATGTTGGAAGGCAGCAGAGTTTGCAGCATGTTCATCATGAAGATGAAGAAGGAAGGGCAACTCATGGTAACTGGGAATGTGAAATAAATGGTGATCCATGTTCTCGGTAACCTGAATGAGTACGCAAGAGTCACAGTACATAAAACATCCCAAAATTACAACAGAACCACCTCCAGCGTGAACTATCCCCTCTTCGCCCCCCTCAAAAAAAAAATAAATAAATAAAAATAAAAACACTGATTGTTGAACGGCTTATTGGGTCGTCGTTGTAATCGACACCTTGCATCATCTGAAATCGCTACTCAGCTAACCACACTATATGCCGCAGTCACCTACTGTCCAGATTCGCCGCGATATGGTAGCCGCGCGGTCTCAGGCGCCTTGCCACGGTTCGCACGGCTCTCCCCATAGGAGGTTCGAGTCCTCCCTCGGGCATGGGCGTGGGTGTTGTCCTTAGCGCAAGTTAGTTTAAGTTAGATTAAGTAATGCGCAAGCCTAGGGACCGATGACCTCAGCAGTTTGGTCCCATAGGAACTTACCATTAACTTCCAGATTCCTTGCCGTATGGTCCATTAAAGATGTGCAGAATTTTGTGCCACTGTGAACTATGGCACTTTCCGAGGTATGGGAGACCGGGCGACTACAGACACTTTGCCAGCCGGGGTGGCCGAGCGGTTCTAGGCGCTACAGTCTTGAACCGCGCGACCGCTATGGTTGCAGGTTCGAATCCTGCCTCGGGCATGGATGTGATGATGTCCTTAAGTTAGTTAGGTTTAAGTAGTTCTAAGTTCTAGGGGACTGGTGACCTTAGAAGTTAAGTCCCATAGTGCTCAGAGCCATTTGAACCATTTGAATACAGACACTTAAAGAGAATTTTCGTTTTGTTTTGGAATCTGTCGAACCCATGTCACAACAAAATAATAAAATTTTGTGAAACTAAGCAAAAAAATGTTTCTTTTAGTTGATAAATTTTACTAGCCTAGCTTTACCTTTACTATCTCTACGGTACCTATCCAGAGTCTTTACTCTGAAAATCTATTCTACGAGTTACGTTTTTCCAGCATTTCTGTTATGCTTCCCCGTTGGTCAGACAAATCTGTGCTGCTCTTCTGCGTACAAATTCGATGTTTCTTACCATTCCGTCCTTGTACGAGTCCCACACACTTGAACAATATGATCATAAGGGCTGTACAGGTGTTTTACTAACGATCTATTTCCCAGAAAAACAGCATTGTTTCAGTCTCCTACTGATGAACCATAATTTTGTGTTTGCAATGTCTACAACTACTAATTTTAAGTCATCCTTTCTCATCGTGTTTGTATTCATTGTTACTCCCACTTATTTTCATGGTGTGAATGACTGGCTGTTATTCGTCACTCTTATAGTCAAAGGCTACTACACATTTCCGTCTCACGAGATATGTGCTAGTATTTGTAGCATTCTGATAATTTGTTAAAAAGTTACCAGATGTTACCACACTTTTTGTCGGGTAAATCTTCTACGTTAAAAACTGTTTAAGTAGCAATACATGTCCTCAGTCACATTATTTTACGTTCTGCTTAAGTCCAACATGCTTCGGAGCTGCGATTCTATTTTCAAGGAGTTCATTCACGCTCAAAAAAAAAAAAAAAAAAAAAAAAGGGGGGGGGGGGAGAAGAGAGAGAGAGAGAGAGAGAGAGAGAGAGAGAGAGAGAGAGGAGAAGAAGAAGTTACAACCGCTCTCAGATCGTCAGTAAGTGAACAACACAATTCTTAATTTTACAAGGTCTCTCACACGAGATTAACGATCAAATAAACTATTGTTAGTGGTAATCTTCATCTGACCTTAAAATGTTGGTGTAATACTTCAACGTTCCCGCTCACGTCCCAAATGATTTAACTGGTATATCACTGTACTACATGCTCAATGACGCGCGTTAATTTGTAATTCAATCATGAATTTATCTAACAGACGTTATACAATTTTCGTTTGTATAAACATATGTAATTAAAAAAGCATTGCTCGCAAAAACAGCAGACGAATTTTTTTTTACTACCTTATTTGTACTGCTTGGTTTCTTTCTTGGAAAATTGGATAACTGTTTACATTCATGAAATGAAATATCGCATTGATGCTAAGAGTGGGACAGAGTCCAAACAAATCTGATTTACACGTTTGTGGAGATACCATCAACTTGTCACATCACTATAGTGAAGAGTGTAACTGCACGATAACTAATCATGTCACTAGGACTCAATGCGAAAGTTTTAAAAACGTGAACAGATTATTTAATATAATTGTAAGTTCTTCAATTACGCGGCAGGAACTTGGATAAATATATAGCAATCTCACTGGACACTCGCCTGTTTTGTGTCATTTGGCTAACAATACATTCTTGGCAGCAAGTTTGCAAATCTTTTCTTCAGAAGAAGCCTTTACTTGATTGTTACTTACTTTGAAGCCGGAAGCTGGGGGGTATCGGAATAAACTTTAGTTATCTTTTTGGTTCTAGTATGACGTCTTTTCGCCGGTCGAAGTGGCCGAGCGGTTCTAGGCGCTACAGTGTGGAACCGCACGACCGCTACGGTCGCAGGTTCGAATCCTGCCTCGGGCGTGGATGTGTGTGATGTCCTTAGGTTAGTTAGGTTTAAGTAGTTCTAAGTTCTAGGGGACTGATGACCTCAGCAGTTAAGTCCCATAGTGCTCAGAGCCATTTGAACTTTTTTTTTTTTTTGACGTCTTTTCGTGTTGCAATTAAAGTAACGAAACCCACTGAAGGATTGCACTTCTATGTTGCAAGAATAAGCATATCCTTTCGCTGATTATTCCTGAAGATTTTTTGTCAAGGTGACTTGCTCCGAAGTAATATCCTGGCATATTTTCTACGCATCTGCAGCTGGGTTTAACAAAACACGTATTCCGGTTTCGATATTAGCTGCTGTATCTTTTGAGGACATTTATGCCTGCAGCCACCGCCTAATACCAAAACTTAACAGTCATCCTCTGCGTTGTTGATCCACTATACAGCCCGGGCATCGAGAAGGATGGTAATCAACTCTTCGCAAACGGTTGGATATCTGTTTGAAATTATGGATAGGTGAACGATGCTATGATTTGATGGTCCAGTATGTTAGCGGATTAAAAGTACAAAGACAATATATAAGAACTTTTTCAGCATTTTCTAAGGTCTGACTCTGTACAGCATTCTGGGATAAACCATTTCTTTTGAGAGTCACAATTGTTATACGACTCACTGTTTTCCTATTTTCTCAACAATTAATTTTTTTTCCTGGAGAATCTTTGCATTCTGAGAATCTTTGCATTTTGAGAAACTTACTAATCAAACGTAAAAATTTGAGAACAGATGGTATTATTCATGTTCAGCGTATGTATTTCTCATAAAAAAAACTATTCGTAGACATTTTGTCTTTGTTAGTGCGATTGTCACAGAGGAGATCGTCGAAACAAGCTATATTCAGTAACTATATATTTCTTTGTTTGGAAGTGCCACGGAGACGAAACTACATTTTCAGTGCGATGGACCAGTTCTACAGAAACAGCTTGAAGTGTCACTTTGAGCACTATCTAGAACGAGACAGTATTTACGTTTACGAACACTAGGTACAAAAGAGATTTAAGCCTAGAAGCTCAAAACCTCAGTTTGGGAGTACAATTTTCCCGAATACAGTGGAAGAGGAATGGAATAAATAAAGCCGGCCGCGGTGGTCTAGCGGTTCTAGGCGCTCAGTCAGGAACCGCGCGACTGCTACGGTCGCAGGTTCGAATCCTGCCTCGGGCATGGATGTGTGTGATGTCCTTACGTTAGTTAGGTTTAAGTAGTTCTAAGTTCTAGGGGACTTATGACCACAGATGTTGAGTCCCATAGTGCTCAGAGCCATTTGAACATTTTTTGGAATAAATAAATTTATTAGTCATCACGTTTTTGTAAGAATTCACTTTCTTTTTATAAAGCACGATTTAGGCAAAGAAAGAATTTCATAAAAACTTCCGTTGTCAACAAAATTTGTTTCTGTAGCAAACACTCGTAAGCATAGTATCTTCCTTGTTTTATTAACTGTCATTTCTTGAACTTCCCCAGCGTTTGATATTCGTAGAGAAAAAGATACTAACTAGAGATAGGAGGTGCCATTAAATGCGCTTATTAAAATATCGTTAATTTTAACAGATAAATTATAAATTAGAACGGGATAAATAATTAGTTACGACTTCGGCTTTTAATCAGACTAAACAACGATTTGAAAACGGGAATTTAGCAAACATGGCGCACCAGCGTGCGTATCACAAGTATTACACCCGTGCTATTCTAACAGTCAAAACTAAAAATTAAAATAAAATAAATCGTAATCAGGGAAATCGCAACGACAGCACATGAATCAGCAGTTGCGTAATCGTTTTCCGTACACACATTTGATTTACAGAGCACTTTCATTCGGTCATCCAGTAATGTTAATTAGCTACGTGACACGTTCTCTCTGGCCTTAATGAAAACATAAATTTGTAATCAACGTTGACGAGTGAGTTAAAGTTAAAAGTTTTGAATTACAGCAAAGCTGGTATGGAAATATTGAGTTACAGTGACCAAAGCAGAAATGACGCATGGTCTGAAAGTGTCACAATTATAGACACTACATCCGAATCTGTAAAGACGAATGTTTGGGGAAGCAACTATCTATCGGATTTTAATGGAGAGACTTTTGTTTTAATTTCTTTTGAATCTGCGGTGGTAAACCATAGTAGCGACGGGACCTGAGCCTGGCTGTTGGCAACGCAGGGCTTCCGAACGCCGAGGATTATTGACGGTCGGCATCAATCGGTTGCAGGATAATGCTCGCCCACATGTTGGCAAAACTGTTTCGACTGCGCTGCAGGAGATTAGCTTGGAAGCCCTACACATCCTCCATACAGTCCCGATCTTTCCCCATGCGATTTCATATTTCTGGAGCCCCTAAGAAAGACATTCGTGGTCGGCGATTAGCTTCGGACGAAGAGGTGCACATCTGAGTACAATAACAGTTGCATAGGCAACCGCAAACATTTCTCGATGAAGGCGTTGACCATTTTGCCTAACAGTGGGATAAATGAATTAACAGTTAATGGCGATTACATTGAGGTGACAAAAGTCAAGGATACCTCCTAATATCGTGTTGGACCTCCTTTTGCCCTGCGTCGAACAGAAATTCGATGTGGCATAGACTCAACAAGTAGTTGAAAGTTCCTTACAGAAATATTGAGGCAATTCCGGAAGTGCTGCCGGTGCAGGATTTTGTGCACCAACCGAGCTCTCAATTACGCCCCATAAATGTTAGATGGGATTCATATCGGGCCATTAGGTTGGACAAATCTTTCGCTCGAATTGTCCACAATGTTCTTCACACTAATCGCGAACAGTTGCGCCCCCGTGACATGCCTATCGTCTCCCTAAAAATTTCATCGTTGTTTGGGAACATGAAGTCCATAAGTGGCTGCAAATTGTCTCCAAATAGCCGAACATGACCAGGACCCAGTCAGTCCCATGTAAACAGAGCCGTCACCGTTATGGAGCCACTACCAGCTTGCACAATGCCTTGTTGGCTAATTGGGTCCACGGCTTAGTGGGGTCTGCGCCACACTCGAACGCTACCATCAGCTCTTACCAACTGTTATCGGAACTCATCTGGCCAGGTCACGATTTTCCTGTCGCCTAGGGTCCAACCAATGTGGTCACGGGCCCACAAGAGGTGCTGCAGGCGTCGCACTGTTAGATAAGGCAATCTCGTCCGCCCTCTGCTGCGATAGCCCATTAACGCCAAATTTCACCGCGTGTCCTAACGGGTACGTTCGTAGTACGTCCCGCTTTGATTTCTGCAGTTATTTCAAGCAGTGTCGCTTGTCTGTTAGCACTGACAAATCTACGCAATCACCACTGCTCTTGGTCGTTAAGTGAAGACCGTCGGCCATTGCGTTGTCCGTGGTGACGTAACGCTTGAAATTTTATATTCTCGGCACACTCTTGGCACTTTATCTCGGAATACTGAATTCCCTAACGATTTCCGAAATGGAATGTTCCATGCATCTAGCTCCAATCACCATTCTGCATCCAGAGTCTGTTAACTCCCGTCGTGCGGCCTTAACCACATCGGAAACCTTTTCATGTATTCATATAAGTACAAATTACAGCTCCGACAACGCTCTCCCTTTCATACCTTGCACACGTGTAACTGTCACTATCTACACATGTGTATATGGCTGTCCCATGAGTTTTGTCCCATCAGTGTACGAGTATTTTGAAATAATAAACAGTTTACTGACATTGTATGCCAACTGTCTCGTTTTTATTTGATTGCCCCATTTATGTACATGGTGGATCACAATTAATATTAAAAACTGGCGCTCTGAAACTAAACGATAGCAGAAGCAGAAGCATTAAGGTAAACATCGGTCCGCATCCAAGCCGCTTGAGGGTAACCGCAAATGTATGGTTACGAGACGCCACTGACTTCAGTAAGAAATATTGTCTTACTCAGTACAAATGCTTTTGAATTGTTAACTTTCCGATGAAGTGCCTGCGTAATTGGGTTCAAATTTCACTCACGGACTACATTACATTGCGCAGTTTGGGTATTTTGATATGCTAGATGGGACACAGGCACTTTCTGTTATTGATATAAGACGACGTCTAATGCGCCGTACCGTCCACGACGGGTGCGTCAGACGAAAACTGTACCTTGGCCTCAATCCTTTGGATTTATCCGTGTCGGGTAATCTCAGAAGTGAATGGCACAGGACGCCCACTGATACGGCTGAAGAACTGGAGCAGGGAATTGTACAGTGGTGTCAAGATTTACCAGATGATCCGGAAGTGCTCGAAAGATTTCGTAACCCTCTGCAGAGGCGACTGCATTATTGCCTCGAAACGTGAGGCCGACACGTGGACATATCTTTTAACAGACGGAAGCGTACATTACTTTGTATCAAGTGATGTGTTGAAGTACGAGGGTTGTCAGTAAGTAAGCAGGTTAGTTTCATTCAGGATTCCAATACATCATATTATTCCCCACTTTTTTGGCTGCAAACCTGTTTTTCAACGTAAACTCCGATCAATGCGATGACCTTAAGCCACCTTACTGGGACGCCTTTTGTGTCCGCATGGTTCTACTCTATTGGTCGACGTCGGAGCCAATGTCTTGCTGCATCAATAATCTCCCCATCATTATGTACTGCTTCCACCAGAGTGCATCCTTCATTGGGCCAAACAGATGGAAGTAAGAACGTGCGAGATCCCGGCTTTAGGGTAGATGAGGAACAACAGTCCAATGAAGTTTTGTGAGCTCCTCTAATGTAAGCAGTTTTTGTGAGGCCTTAGGTTGCCGTGGAGAAGGAGAAGTTCGTTGGCAGTCTTGTGGCGACGAACAAGCAGAAATCGTTTCTTCAATTTCCTGAAGGTAGCAACGTACACTTCAGAGTTAATCGTTGCAGAATGAGGGAGGACATCTGTTGTGTACATAGTTCCGCATAGTCAGCGCATACACAACTTTCCCACTAGAGCGCGCCCCGCTAAGCACAACAGCGCAGGCGCAGCGCTCGTCCGTCTCCGCACTACGACATGGCGCTGCCATAGAGATGGACCAAATTCTGCGCATATTAATATGTAACGCAGTCAACGAGATTGCTGCTAACGTAGAACCTTTTCTCCTCACGGATCACACTCGCGCAGTGATACATGAACGTGCGAGGTATTATAACGAGTGTACAGACCTCCAATGAGCAGTCTGAACCAGTCTGTACCAGTCTATAGTCAAGTTTCAGTCTGCGCCTAATAAGATTACCATATTCCTGTACATAGCCATGAAGATAAATGTATATCAGAGATATATGTGATAATAAGATTAACGTACCAATACCAAAGGAACTTCAGATTGTCAATTGTAAATAGCATCCAGAACCAAGTTAAGTAATTTTCATGCTTGTTGTTATTTTAATAAATGTGTGTGAAAATTAATCAAGTTCTATTTAAAGTCGGTCACCATCAATCCGCTACTCTAAGCATGCAAGTGGCATTTCGATCGTCTGACGTAACAGCAGAAGATAAACACGCCACAATAAGACCACGAGACATATCGCTGACACTCGCCTACTTCGTTAGAGCGACAAGTCAAATAATCTGATGGTGTGTGTACTGAAGGTCTTACAGCATGCACACCACAACATCAAACAGAATAACCCCTTCTTAGTCCCAGACGACCATCGCCATGACTTTACCAGCTGATGGTGGTGGTGTGGCGCCACTACATGGATCGCCGTTTTGTTTCCGGGTCGAAGAGATCAAGCCATATTTCACAGCCTGTCACGATGTTCTACAAAACATTGTCATGATAAGCCTCGTATTGCGCAAGCAACTTCGCACAGATGGTCCTTCGCTGTTGTTTATAGTCTTGTCTTTGGCGACGAGGAACATAGCAGGCACACACTTTTGAGTACCCCAACTGGTGGACGAGTGTGTCAACACTAACAACAGAGACGCCCAATTGTGCAGCGAAGTGTTTGTGATCTGTTGATCACCTCGAATGAGAGTGTGCGCACGTTCCAACATTGCAGGTGACTCAATTGTGTGCGACCAGCCTGAACGTGGGAGATCGGACAGGTTTGCACGACCTTGTCGCGATGATGACAGGCGTGTCGCCCAACGAATCATAGTGCTTTTGTTCACTGCCAGGTCTCCGAAGACATTCTGCAAGCGCCTGTGAATATCTGCGATGCTCTGGTTTTACGCCAAAAGAAACTCAGTGACAGCTCCCTACTTGGAACGCACCTCCGTTACAGACGCCATTTTGAAGGCTACGTATGGCTCTGCCATCTATCGGAATTTCGTGAAACTATAGGGGCTCAGGCGGGAATATTCCACACTGTCCGACATCAAATTCCGCATTTTTTTTTCATCCGAAATTGGGCGAGAAAAAAATATGTTGCATTACTTGTTGAATGCCACACATAGTTGTGTAGCCCTATTTGTATTGTAGGATGGTTGAAGGCTGTCATCTCGTGAGCGTTACTGTTTTCGCTTAGTTACCTTTGTTCAGTGAGTTATTAGCAAGTAAAAATGTTTTGTGTGTGTGTAAGAATGCCACATTTTGATGATGTGGACTGTAATGCTCACAGTCGTTGTGAAAAAAAGGGACTGAAATAACGCTTCGTGCTTTGCACGTTTGCAAAAAGATATGAGCGTCGGAATGCTGTAATAAAGAGTCTGTAAATATTTCAAAATGAAGACTTTGCTCTCGTCATTTAGAGAAAACTAATTATATTAGACAGTTGCCTCTGCTACTGCTAAATTTACAGCTGCAAATTCAAATCAGTTATCGCCTAGATCCATGTATACGACAGTTTGTCCAGGGAAGTTGCTGTCATCAAAGTTCCGTGTGCCAAACGTACTGAGTGGTTCCCCATTGTTCAACCAAAAGTAGTTAAAATTTGTCCCTGAACGTTGGCTATCATCAAAAGATATGACAATGAAAACAGCAGTAGGTCACCATCGGAAAGCAAGGAAGCGTTGTTTATCAGTTAGCTTCTTAGCTGATTCGTTTCCTTCATATTGCATGGATCATTCAGCACAATAAATCGTAAAGATGTATAACGAATCATTTTAAATTCACATTGTAAATTAATTTGTAAATATGGCTACATACTGAACATTTATAAGATATTTGTAAATATACAGAAATGAGTTAGTAAATCCTATACACCAACTTTTACACATTACGACGATAGGAATTCTTCCACGGAATAGAAGGAGTTGTCGAGGAGAAACTTTTCCATTATGTTCTAAAATTTTACTTTGCTGTCTGTCAGACATTTTATATCACTGGACAAGTGATCAAAATTTTGTGTTGCACCACTTTTTTGTGCTGAAGACAACCTTAGGTGTGGAGTAATGAAACGATGTTCAGCACCACATATTATTCTTCAGCAAGTTTTTGAGCAACGGAAACTTTCTTTCTTAAAGATGAACGACCCCAGAACATTATTCTACATGACGCAACTAAATGAAAATATGCAAAATATGTCAACTTAATGATTTGCCTCTTCTCAAAAATTGCTATCATTCTAAGTGCAAATGTGGCTGAACTAAGTTATTTTAGCAGTTCCAAAATATGCAATTTTCAGCTTACATTCTCATCGATATCGACACCTAAGAATTTCAAGTTTCCACCCAATTTATTATTTCCTCACCATGGGCTATACTTATCATTACTGTAGTACCCCCAGATGTACTGAACTGAAAATGTTGCACCATTCTAAAATTGAGGGTGAGACCATTCGCAGAAAGGAATTTTTAGGAACATTGTTTTACATTTCTTCTGTTCCTGTATGTACCCTTGGACTGATTACGCTACTAGTGTCATCTGCAAAAATAACCAATTCTGCTTGTTGTATATTAGAGGGAAGATCATTTACGTATACGAGGAACAATAGTGGATCTAAGATGAGCCTTGGGAAACCCCGTACATGACTTTTCCCCACTCAAAATTACGTCCCCTGGCTATACTGGTGTAATTACGTAGTACACCTATTGGCATTATTTTGGTTAGATATGACGTTTTTCTATACCATCAGTCCCATAAAACTTCAATTTATCTAGGAGAATATTGCGATTCATGCTGTCAAATGTCTTAGACACGTCGCAGGAAATACCAAATGATGCTATTTTATTGTTAAGTGCTGACTGTAGGAGTGAGTGAATATGCAAAAGGCATTTTCAATAGAGCAACTTTCCTGAAAACCAGACTGTGATATTGTTGTTGCTCAGGCGAGACTATTCTAGGATACAACACCGTCTCAAAAATTTTGGAAAATGATGTCAATAGTTAAACAGGTCGGTACTTACTGATCTCTCTCTAAGTACATTTCTTAAGGAGGGGTTTAACAGCTGTTAAAGTTGCACTCTACCAAAACTACAGTTTGATAGTTTTGGTACACCACATAAGTGACATATTAAATGGTAGGATTGGTAGCATTAGTAGAAAAAGAAATATAAATGAATGTGTAAGGAAAAAACTGGGATCCAATGACTTCTTTTTTTTTGTTTGTTTGGCTGTTTTGCACATAATTGTAACTACACATCATTCAGTGTTAGCCCACTGTGTGTTTTATTTCTGTACAAAATATAGATTGCATTTCATAAGTACAAAAAATCAGTTGATCATGTAACTTCGCGATTTTTTTTGTACACAAACAAAGCAATTACTGTTGATGCAAGTAATGTTTACATGCATTCACTATATATATATAAAATTGTTGTTATTTTGGACTCAATAGAATATCCTTGATCACGATCGAAGACAAGAGCTTGCTGTTTTTCCTGTCATTATTGATAAATGAGAAAGTTGTTTATGAATAACATATGCTCGACGAAGTATTGAATCGATGTTTGCTATATTTTCGTTTTTCAGTTCTTTTTATTTTAGCTTTTGGTAGGCAGGGTCGTTTCAAAGCGCTGTATGACAAATCTGTATTGTTTTCTCCATTTTCACTATCACAGCCCTCTGTTTAACATTACAAATCAACAATTTTCGAATAAAATCTTAATTAAACTTTGATAATTTCAGTTTTGCTATAAACGTCATCATCTGTGTTCTGCACAAAGGCAAGTTTTAACGTGTTAACTCTCCATGCTCTCCTGTTTCAGCCATTCTCTTCAGATCCATGCAATTTCTACTTCCCTTTATGTCGGCTATCATCTTGTATCTCCTCCCACGAACTAGACCTTCCAGACTGTCTGTTATCAGGCACTCCCCTCATCTCAGTGTCAATGTTTCTACTCAATGGAGTACCACACTCCACCCAAAAACTTGCCAAGTTTTTTCTTCAGACCTTGATCCAGTTTGTCACATAATAATGTCCTCTTTCTATTGGATGCCTCGTTCACTATAGCAATGTGAGTTTTCACCTCCTGATGACATCTCAAGTCTTCAGTAATCGTACTTCCAAGATATTTAAATGCTCTAACTTGGCTAATAACAACTCGTCTTGTCTTAACATGTGTCAGTCTATTTCCTTTGCCAGTCACCATACTCTTTGTTTCTGCTGTACTGATTCTCATCTCCCGTTACAAACAAGCATCATTTAGATCTCTTAGCATTTTATTTACTTTCTGCCACTAATACCGTATCATCAACAAATGGTATACATTCTATTCTTTTCCTACCAATACGCAATATTCCATTTCCATCTAAGCCTTTGCTGTAAGTACTGTTTGCTTTTAAGTAACTACGTAGAATAAAAATGTCCATAGGTTATCCGGTTCTTTATATATCCTCACTCCTAGACGGGTCACCGCTTCAGGGGCATCTAGTAAGACACCGATCGCATACGCAAAGAAAGTGATCGTTACGAGGTAACGCCTGGTAAGTATACAACACACCTAACATATAGGTAAAGTGGGTACGACCTAAACCAAACAAAGGTACTAGGTAAACTACCGTTGTCTACGCTTCCTTACGATAGTCTACGGTAGCCTACGGTAGTTTTACAACTCGAAGAATGGTATATTTCAGTGCTTTAGGACAGAAACGGACAGTATATTTTTAGGCGTGCAAGTTTATTTGGAGGCGCGGTGGTGGAGAGGTTACCTTGCAGCCGTGGATACGTGCGATCTGGCCGACGAGCGAGCCGACGGCTCCGGCGGCGCCGCTGACGACGACGACGTCGCCGTGCTTGGGGCGGCCCAGCTCGAGCAGGCCGAAGTAGGCGGAGACGCCGGGGCGGCCGAGCGCGCCCAGCGCCAGCGAGTAGGGCGCCGCCCAGTCGGCGGGCAGCAGGCGCGTGGGCGTGGCGCCGGGCCGCGCGGGCGGCCGCCGAGGGTCCAGCACCGTGGCCGAGCGCCAGCCCAGGTCGCCCACCAGGTAGCGCCCCACCGGGAACTCGGCGCACCGGCTCTGCACGATCAGCGCCACCTGCCGGCACACGTCACACGGCCACGTCAACACACGCAGCACCGCAGGCTACAGCATTCGAAGAAAACCCCACCTCTTCCAGGAGTCGGCATACAGAAAAGTGTAACAAACCGTCATAAGATTGAGCTGACAAGTCATCGGATACCTCCAAATATCGTGTCGGGCCTCCTTTTGCCCGGCGTAGTGCAGCAACTCGACGTGGCACGGACTCGACAAATTATTGGAAGTCCCCTGCAGAAATATTGAGCCATCCTACCTCTACCGTCTTCCATAACTGAGAAAGTGCCGGTGCAGGATTTTGTGTTCGAACTGACTTCTCGCTTGTGTATTATACGGGACGAGGTTCTCCTCACTCGGCTTCGGATAGGCCACAGTCCTATGACGCATGGCCTCCTGCTCCTGCGTGAGGACCCTCCAATGTGTGGTGCTTGTGGCGTCCAGGTCACTGTGCGCAACGTTTTGTTGGATTGCGTTTTATTTTCTGACCGGCGGGCCGCGGCTGACTTGCCAGCGGATCTGCCATCTCTTTTAGAAAAACGAATGTGGTTAATGTTTTAAATTTCTGTGACTTGTCAAATGTTTTTACAAAGATTTTAGGGAGAAGGTCTTAATTTGTCCACTGTGTGACACGCTCGCCCATATTTTACGTAAGTGGCCAGCCAACGACACTTTCCTGCGGCATTCTTCCTGCTACATTTTCGTTCTCCTTACGTTTTACTTTCTTATGCAGCATTTTCCTTCTTTTCCTGCTTTCTTTGCGTGTGTGCTTCGTTTTTGATCAGTCTGTCCACATTCGTTCCTTTTAACGTGTGTCAAGGCGCCGATGACGTCGACGTTGAGCGCCCGTAAGCCCCAACACACACACTTGTGTATTATAAATGTTCAGTGGGATTCATGTCGGAAGATGTGGGAGGCCAAATGATTTGCACAGTTTGTGCGGAACGTTCTTCAAACCAATCACGAACAATTGTGGCTCGGTGGCATGGTGCATTGTCTCTCACAAAAATTTCATCGTTGTTTGGGAACACGAACATGAAAGGCTGCAAATAGTCTCCAAGTATTTGAACATCACCATTCCAGTCAGTAGTCGGTTCAGTTGTACCAGAGAACCCAGTCTATTCCATGTGAACGCAGCAAAAAATAGCTCTGAGCACTATGCGACTTAACTTCTGAGGTCATCAGTCGCCTAGAACTTAGAACTAATCAAACCTAACTAACCTAAGGCCATCACACACATACATGCCCGAGGCAGGATTCGAACCTGCGACCGTAGCGGTCGCTCGGTTCCAGACTGCGAGCGCCTAGAACCGCACGGCCACTGTGGCCGGCGTGAACGCAGCCCACACCGTTATGGAGCCACCACCAGCTTGGACAGTGCCTTGTTGACAATTGGTTCCATGGGTTCGTGGGATCTGCGCCATTCTCGAACCCTACTATGAGCTCCTACCAACTGAATCAGCGATTCATGCGACCAGGTCACGGTTTCCCAATCGTCCAACGTCCAATTGATATTGTCACGAGCCCAGAAGAGGCGCTGCAGGCCTCGTGCTGTTAGCAAAGGCACTCGCTTCGGTCGTCTGCTGCCATAGTCCATTAACGCCAAATTCTACCGCACTGTCCTCGCAGAAACGTTCGTCGTACGACCCATATTGATTTCCGCGATTATTTCACGCAGTGTTGCCCGTCTATTGGCACTGACAGCTCTACGAAAACACCGCTGTGCCCGGCCGTTAAATGAAGGCCTCCAGCCACGGCATAGTCTGTGCAATGCAGTCAAATGGCTCTGAGCACTATGGGACTTAACATCTGCGGTCATCAGTCCCCTAGAACTTAGAACTACTTAAACCTAACTAACCTAAAGACATCAGACACATCCATGCCCGAGGCAGGATTCGAACCTGCGACCGTAGCGGTCACGCGGTTCCAGACTGAAGCGTCTAGAACCGCACGGCCACACCGGCCGGCCGCAATGCAGTCGTGTGACTAGGGCCTCCCGTCGATAGACCGTTCGCCGGGTGCAAGTCTTCAAATTGACGCCACTTCGGCGACTAGCGCGTCGATGGGGATGAAATGATGATGATTAGGACAACACAGCACCCAGTCCCTGAGCGGAGAAAATCTCCTACCCAGCCGGCAATCGAACCAGGGCCCTTAGGACTGACGTTCTGTCGCGCTGACCACTCAGCTACCGGGGGCGGACGTGATAGTCTGTGGTGAGAGGTAACGCCTCAATTCGGTATTCTCAGCACACCTTGGCACCGTGGATCGCGGAATATTGAATTCGCTAACAATTTCCGAAACTGAATGTCTCATCCGTCTAGTTCCAACTACTATTCCGCGTTCAAACTCTGTCGTCGTGCGGCTATAAGCACGTCATAAACCTTTTCACGTGAATCGCCTGAGTACAACTGACAGCCTCTGCCAGTGCAGTCTCCTTTTATACATTGTGTACGCGATACTACCACCGTCTGCATATGTGCATATCACTGTCCCATGTCTTTTGCCATCGCAGTGTAATTTTTCCAGTAGCACGATCTATCGATAATGTCTCAGTCAGGCGAATAGCTGGCCCCACACGAGTGGATTTCCGCGACGGGCCAGAATCGCGGGCGAGATCCGCGGATATCTTAAACGGATTCGGCCAGCCGATATCAGGCCCGTAGTTTCCCACTGACGTGCAGGCCCTGCCCGTCAGGATTCAAAGGCCGGCACCTTCCTGTCTGACGTGACGTGAATTGCTCATTTTCGTGGCTTGCAAGCGAACCCAGGACTCCGACTCATGATCGACAGGTCAGAAGCCACGAGCGAGAGATTTCGGGAGTTCCGACTACGTTTCGCGTGAAGTGCGAGGTCTTTTAGTCTGCTAAGGTCTAATCGGTCGAGGAATGGAAACCACAGAGAAAATCAAAAATATTTCATTTGCAACAGTTAGCTTTACATTCCAGCTAGTTCTCTACGTACTCGCTACTCCGACTTAAGACATTTGTTGTAGCATTGAACCAACTCCCCAAATACCCTCGTCATACAAGACATGATCAGAAAGTAAGAGTGCTGTGAGTGTTGGCGAGAGGTAGAGGGGACCGGGGGGGAGGGGGGGGGGCAGGCAAGAGCAAGCAATTCAGGAACATGGATGTACGTAAACTCACGTTGTAGTGTCCAGTTGCTTGTAAGATTTCATTAAGAAATCCCGTCAAGTGCGAGCCATGTGTTGATGTGCTTCCTAATCGCGAAAGTAATGATACTTATCAATTTTTTTCCGCAAATCAAAACGATTTATAGCGAAGGTGTTATGAAGAGAACAAGTCTGTTTACGTGGTGTAAGGAGTTTAGTGGAGACAGAACAAGTATTCATGACGAACAGAGGAGTGGAAGACCTTCCATTTTGGCTAATGAATTGGTGTAAAGAATAGAGGAAACTGTTCGTGAAGTTGCCAATTGACGGTGAGTGAAATTTCTCCGATGTTTCCCACAGCCCTCCAGAACTGCCTTACACAAGAAACTCACAGAAACGCTGGAATACCGGAAACTGTGCAAGATGGCTCCCAAAATTGCTGACAGCACCACAAG
Organism: Schistocerca nitens; assembly: GCF_023898315.1. NCBI lineage: Eukaryota > Metazoa > Arthropoda > Insecta > Orthoptera > Acrididae > Schistocerca > Schistocerca nitens. Next base: position 397,490,684 of record NC_064614.1, on the reverse strand, counting down.
AAAAATCGTGTCACTAGCTCCCGCAAGTGAATTGGAAGGTAAACATTCTTCTCAATAGCGCCCACGAGTGTCTTGAGCGACTTGAAATGGAAGATCAGAATTTTCTAAACTGTACTCATTGCACGCCTTAGACAAAAGGACGGTCGTCATAGTGTCGTCACATCAATTCCCCCATCTGTCAAAAAAATCAAACCCACAATTTCGGGCAAAAAAACATGGCCTCTGTGTTTTGGGACTGAAAAGGCACTATTTTAGACGAATTGTACCTGGGGGAGGAGGGGGGAAGGGGGGGATCACCAACGCATAACGATATTGTGAGGACCTAAAGTACCGGGTGATAAAAAAGTCAGTATAAATTTGAAAACTGAATAAATCACGGAATAATGTAGATAGAGAGGTACAAATTGACACACATGCTTGGATTGACATTGGGTTTTATTAGAACCAAAAAAATACAAAGGTTCACAAAATGTCCAACAGATGGCGCTTCATCTGATCAGAATAGCAATAATTAGCATAACAAAGTAAGACAAAGCAAAGATGATTTTCTTTACAGTAAGTGCTCAATATGTCCACCATCATTCCTCAACAATAACTGTAGTCGAGGAATAATGTTGTGAACAGCACTGTCAAGCATGTCCGGAGTTATGGTGAGGCATTGGCGTCGGATGTTGTCTTTCAGCATCCCTAGAGATGTCGGTCGATCACGATACACTTGCGGCTTCAGGTAACCCCAAAGCCAATAATCGCACGGACTGAGGTCTGGGGACCTGGGAGGCCAAGCATGACGAAAGTGGCGGCTGAGCACACGATCATCACCAAACGACGCTAGAAAGAGATCTTTCACGCGTCTAGCAATTTTTTTTTGTTGGTTCTAATAAAACCCCATGTCATTCCAAGTATGGATGACAATATTCCGTGGTCTATTAAGTTTTCAAATTTATACTGACTTTCTGATCACCCGGTACTCTCAAAAGCAGCGAAAACATAAGGAGGGGAATGCTGACGAGAGGAAAGTGCCTGTTGTACGACACCGCCCTTCCTCACACAGTCTTAGCCACCTAGGCGCTCTTGGGCTTATTTGGTTGGGACTTTTTAATCACACTCTGTATTCCCCTGACCTGGTGCCTCCAGATTATCGTCTTTTCACCTCTCTGAAGGCACACATGAGTAGAATTAGATTTTCAAACGACGAGCACGGGAAGGAGGAGGTTCTGAAGTGAGGGAAGGAGCTGGCGAGGGAGTTCTTCAAGAAGACCATAAAGAAGCTTAGGCCACAGCTCATCACATGCAATGTACGGTATTTGTACTACAGTAGCGTGTGTCAGACCAGGGAACGAAGAACGGTGGCTCCAGCGTATTTAATATGTGACGGACTATATACAGACCTGATCCTGCCTTGTATCTAATGGTCTTAGTACATGGACCTAGAAGGTTATCGGTTGTTAAGCTTTTACGTATGACGTGAGACACATAGTTGCTTGGATTTATTTTTCTGTATATGACGCGGGAAGTCTGTTTTGTAGATGCCCTAATCGTGACACCCAAGACCAACTTTCTAGCACTTGGTCAGTCTGAAGATGCCTTGTTAAAGCGAAATGCGCATCATGAATAAATAAAGCAAAAATCAAATCTGCAATCAAGACTGTTGTTTCCACCTCATTTTGTAAAAAGAAAAAAAATTCTAAAACAATTTTTGAACATGCCTTTAGAAGGCAGCCATCTATGCTTTCCGACAATTCTCTACACTGGTGTGCAGCTCGTGGTCTGTGACAAAATGTTGTCTTCGTAGCCAGCGGTTTATGTGGGCATAGCTGAAACTGAGGGGGAACAGTATGATGGGTGATCAAACATTTCCCACCGAAAACGCTGCAGGAGCGTCTTCATTGTCCATGCAGAGTGCAGCCGAGAAATGTCACGAAGAAGGAAACATATGACAGTCATGTTGTGTGGACTGCATGAAATCAGACGAAAACTCTCACCACGCCCTCACTTGGCGGGAGGCACTATTTATCTCGGCATCTTTACGTGTTCACTGTGCGATCAGAACCGGAAACAGTGACATGAGTCCAGAATGAGATTTTCACTCTGCAGCGGAGTGTGCGCTGATATGAAACTTTCTGGCAGATTAAAACTGTGTGCCGGACCGAGACTCGAACTCGTGAAAGTTTCATATCAGCACAAACTCCGCTGCAGAGTGAAAATCTCATTCTGGAAACATCCCCCAGGCTGTGGCTAAGCCATGTCTCCGCAATATCCTTTCTTTCAGGAGTGCTAGTTCTGCGAGGTTCGCAGGAGTGCTTCTGTAAAGTTCTAAGGTAGGAGACGAGGTACTGGCAGAAGTAAAACTGCGAGAAGGTGGCGTGAGTCGTGCTTGGGTAGCTCAGTTGCTGGCACGGTAGCTCAGCGTGCTCGGTCAGAGGGTTAGCCACCCTCTGTAATAAAAAACTGAGTGAACGGATCAACAAAGAACCTGAACGGCTGTCATCGGACGTCCGCCACGAACAAATCCAACGAACAATATAGAACAAAATAAGATTTAAAAAAAAAAAGTTTGGTAGAGCACTTGCCCGCGAAAGGCAAAGGTCCGGAGTTCGTGTCTCGGTCCGTCACACAGTTTTAATCTCCCAGAAAGTTTAACATCAGCGCATACTCCGCTGCAGAGTGAAAATCTCATTCTGGGGTCAAAAATTAATTGCCGAAATGGAACATTTCAGACGTATGGATCTGATACTCTGTTTTAGTGAAAAAAAACGTCACCAATGGACCGTAATTAAACATATTTACAATTTGGCATGCTTTCAAGGGATAGAACGAGTTTGTTACAGAAGTTATTGATTTTACTGACGATATTTTATGTCCGATTCTTGCTCACAAAACGAAACGCCGTCTGCTTGCACGTTTTTCAGGTATTCCCTCATATGGGACTGTTGTTTCTTGTACTGTAGTTCTGAAGACGTTTTTAAAATACCTTTATTATAAAGCAACTAAGGGCAACATGGTCAAACTTTTGATGATTTTTTTTCTAAAACTTTATTTCTAATTTTGTAGCTCATGTTTTATTACACATTGGTCCAAAATTGGAATACCGTCTATAAATATCTAAACCGTCTCTTTGCGTGACCTGTTTTCTTATATTCTTGTTCGTGTAATGTTCATGTGTCAGTTTTCACTTACAAGATATTTCACGATACAATTGTATAAGTTTCTCGATGTAGTCATTGGTCCAGCCGTTCACTATACTTGCAGCAACTAGAATGTGCTGTCTCCTTAAAACGACAGGAAAACTCACGCACATCCTGCACAGCGACTTTACTCACATTGTTCAGTAACAAGGTTAATATTTGTTGCCATATTGGTGTTTGTACTGATGAAACATTGTTCTTAAATTGTCACATTTTGAGTGTGGTATCAAGATACCTTTCGCGACTGAGACATACCTACGTTAACGGCTTGCCATGCTCTTACGATGTGATGTTATTCATCTTGTCGGATGATGTGTTAATGCAAGGAAGGTTTCCAATTAGTGTAATATTTTGACGTAAGCCAGCACTGCGGTGTACCAGGCTAATTACTTTGTATTTATTCTATGCAATTTAAGTTTTAATTGTAATTCTATGCCTCCTAGACCACGACTTTAGTGTTAACTCGTTGATTATTCGCTGATTAGACGCTTTCGAGTATTATTGATTTAGAACTCTTTATGAATTGTGATACTTGTAACATGTTTTGGTAATTATTATTATTGTTATCGATTCTGAAACAGTAATATTTTGCTTACATTATTGTGCTCTTTTAAAATAATCATTAAAAGAAAATTTGACTTCACAGTTCAGTGTTATTTAATAAGTGACAGCGCTGTTAAATTACCATTACCTTGACATCCCCCAGCCACTTCCACTCCACAGCCTATGTTGCTACTGATGCCAATTACTTTGCACCAAGCTGAGAGTGGCTGTATGTTGTGAACGTATGTAGCTAATGTAGTATTTGATTTGCTTGTTTGCTGTTGCAGTATGCCTGTCAAAAATGTTCTGAAGATTGATTCGCTGTGGAAGGATATATTCTCCTACAACATTGTCGTTCATTGACAGGCCCCTGCAACTACGGTGCCTCAGATGACCGAACTACTTCCTCAAACATTAGGAGAGTCAGAACAGATTGCTTCTGATGGACAGCAGGATGAAGTTCAGGCAGCACAACAGTTCAGCTAGTTTTGGAAGGGACTGAGTCCTTTATCAAATTCCTGGAGGGAAAGTTCCATCCCAGTCTCAATTTAAGAGGTTGCAAGCCAGGGTAGCACTTTACGTTAATCTTTTGAGTAATTCTAAAATTCTGTTTAAGGAAGGGGAAGATAGTGATGTGGTGCAGTGTCTTCAGGGAAAGGCTGCGCAAGTGGAACTGACATAAACTGAGATGTCAGCGGTGTCGGTACTGAGTAATAGAGGAGTCATAAACATAGAGCAGGATGGTCAACGTTGACAGTCTGCAAACAACCGTGTGTGAATGGTAGTTTCCTGCAGCGAGTGGGTAAGGCCATACCATCACGGGAAACCATTGATGGTTCTCACAGGCAGGTCTGCTTCCAAGTAATCCCAGCTAGGGAAATGTGGCATTTAACTGACGCGCAGGAACAAGGTGACAAGGAATCCTTTGAGGAGTATATGAACAGATTAAAAAATGCAGCAAGGGCCATGTGTCTGTCATATACAGAGCAGGAAGTGGCAACGAACATGTTAGAGGGAACTGACCTTCGAAGAGATCGCGGATCATGTTTGCCCAACATCTCAAGAGTTTCATGGACTTGAAAACGTTAGCACAGAATGTTGAAGGAATTAGGTGCGTTGATAATTGCCGGAGGGTTAGAAATTCTATTTACAGCCGAAGTAATTAGTCACTTTACGGACAAAAATTCCGATATATTTCGGAAATTTTCCTTTCTATATTTATAAAAACCCATAACAAATGTTGTTTTATTTGAATACTATGTATGGTTAAATTTTTGTGAAACTTCATTTACAACACAAAAAAATCTTAAGGTTATTATAAAATCTCCGCAGAGAGCAACGGATCACAGAAAGAAATATGCTGAGAAATTAAATTCCCGTACAGAAATAAAAGACAGTGTGTGCTGATTTCTCTGTCGTACTTGGAGTCTTCTAAGTTCATTGCTGCGAAGTGAATAATCTCAGAAGTAGAAAAGAAAAGGAAAATAAGGGAAACTGATTGGTATTGTGTCATGTATCAGCTCACAATAAAATAACGTAGGAGAAAAAACCACAATAAAATAGTATAAGAGAAAAAGTTACCTAAGACTCTCACATTCCACAACAAGTTTGTAACATAGTGCTGAGGGTAAAGGCTAAAGGAAATGAATTACATAATGTAACCAATGTGGGCACTTAAAAAATAAATCAATAAAATATTGTACTGTTGCGTGGTCCATACAGTAGAAACAAGTCAAAAATGGGAAACGATGATTTCACAAATATTCTTTTCTATTACGGCCTGAGATAACTGTCGATGCTCAAAATGGTTCAAATGGCTCTGAGCACTATGGGAGTTAACTTCTGAGGTCATCAGTCACCTAGAACTTAGAACTACTTAAACCTAAACAACCTAAGGACATCACACACATCCATGCCCGAGGCAGGATTCGAACCTGCGTCCGTTGTGGTCGCGCGGTTCGACAGTAGCGCCTAGAACCACTCGGCCACCCCGGCCGGCAAATTGTCGATGTGTGTGGCATTAATTTAGTACGAAAAATGTTAAATACTCTTCCACCAAATCTCTAACCGACATTTGGACGTGCATTTATTATTGTATAAGAGAATCCGACGCTAAAGCAGACTGCTGCTTCCCTTCGTGAAGAGGGCTTTCCTGTGACTTTTCCGGAGCGGCCGTGGCGTACAGCCGGAGTGAGTCCACTACGTGAGAGATGCGTCTGTTGCCCCACTGTTTGCCAAACACTCCAGTGCAAATGCCGAAACCTGGTTCCCTCAAGTAAAAGTTCATCGTTTCCGCGGAAGGTAACGTTCACAAAGCACAGATAAAGCGCTTCTAAAGCAAACACTTTGGAGCAGTGAGTATATCTATCCGCGTCCAAAAGTTGTTTTGTATACAGTGCAATAAATACAGTGATCATTTTGAAAACAGGACGGTTTAAAAATCAGAAAATACGATAAGAAATTACTCTTATTAGTCTCAATGGACTGCATCCTGTTAAGAAGAATTTGAAAAGGCTGTTGTGGGTGGTCAGCAAAATGGAGCAGTCTTTCTTAGTTTGTGGTATGCAGAAAAGCAGTTTTACCAATACTATCAACAAGAATACAGACCCAGAATGTATGTAACAAACATCAACAGACATGAATTATTTTTTCTCGATGGTCTCGTAATTAGCATTTTGTCCTAAATTTCTCATACACGACATGAGTATAATATTTCTCATATTTTCAACTTCTCTTTAACGCATGATAATTCGGTTTGTAATTCAATAATAGGACGGATTCTCAGCAGACACAAAGTAAAAGTGATTTTTCGTCCTCCACCCAGGACAGCTGCACTCGTGGGCTCCGTCAAAGATGTTTTGCTGCACCGAAAATCTGGAGTTTACAAAATTCCATGAGAATGCGTCCTTTCTTACATTGGACAAACAACTCGTACTGTCCAAGAAAGATGTACAGAACACCGGAGGTACACACGACTTTTACAATCTAACAAGTCGGCAGTGGCAGAGCGCTGTATTGACACTGGTCACTGTATGTTTTACGACAACGTCGAAATTTTGGCAACTACATCGCCTTTTTGGGACTCGATAGTGAAGGAGGCAATTGAGATTCGCTTGACGACCAATTTAATTAATAGAGATAGTGGTTTCAACCTTGATAAATCATGGAATCCGGCACTTGGTGTAATAAACTCACAAAGAAGTCGTCACAGTGCCGCTCACAATGATATATCGACATGCCAACACAGATCGACTGCGGAGTCATAGATGTAACTTGCACACTGTGCACGTCTCTGCCGCCGACCAACGTCTCTGGCGCATTTGCATCTGGGGCCGCATGCGCAGTTTCGCGGTACACGAGTATAAAGGGACGAACCGAGCACTGGAGCGGCAGTCTTGCAGCTCACTTTGAAGATGGCTGAACGTTATACAGCCGAAATATTAGAAGAAGGAGAAGTATTCTTGCGGCTGCACACCCGAAACTTAATGGAACAATTAAATAACTAATTGTAGATTGTAAACTATTGATATTTCTCTTATAAATGTTAATAATCTGAACTGGAGAGAGCTTTATGAATGTATGTCAGCAGTAGTAATTCTTATTGTCGTTTTTGTTTCGTAACTTGGCGGAGACACAAGCTGTGATGGGCGCATCGAACTGCTCATTGGCCTGAGGGGAGTGTCCAGCCTGATGTGTTCACATACCGAGCAGACAGTAAACTTCTTCACTGCAGTGTTTCTGCTAATGAGCCGCCTCCGTACCTCTTTCACGACAGGGATTAGATGAGAACTGTAAACGTGGCCACTCATTTCATTAATATAGACTAAAATAGCATCTTAAAGGCTAATTGAGAAACTAGAATTTTCTGTAGTCTTTTCGGCCCGCATTATGGTTCCAAAAATCCTGTTAAGTCAGATCGTTTTATTTGTTATCATAAATACAATTGATTGTAGCCATACAACATCGTTGGTCTATCTGTCAAATAAGTTGTCACATAACTATTGCTTTAAAGTGAAGGAAGACAACCTGAAAATCATATCGAATAACCAGTCATATCTAAAACACTAATGGAGTGCAATTAAAACAAAGAGACAGCGACAGAGCCACCATAACTTACGGATGACAGACCCACATGACATAACCTCAGGATGTCTATTTGCCGAAATCGCCTACTGTGACGAATAAAACGATCTGACTTAGCAGCGTTCATGGAGTCGTAATTACTAAAACTTTTGTTCAAGTACCGTGATTTACCTATTACAACAACCGATAAAGATGCTAGATAAATATAACTGATTGTTAAATTCATGGGTAAAACTTAAAAAATTGCTGAAAACATTATGTGGTGGACTGCACTGAGAAACAACTGCAACAAGCAACTCCAGAAATGCTCATTACCCAAATATATGTATTAAAATTGTTATTTTTAATTGCTAAATGAGTGTGTCTATGAGCGACAAGTAAACGAATGTGTGAGTGAATGTAATTTTCATTATTGTTGGCAATTAGATTTCTTGAAGCTGGTGCCCAGATCGCAGTTACTTCGAAAGCGCTTGCTTAGATATACGGCGTTGTGACTATCATTGACATTTAAATTACGTATGTTGTGTATCCTCGTCTGTAAACGTTTTATTCGTGATAGTCTTGGTGATTTAGTATTATTTCAGCAGGGGGGAGGGAGGGAGGGGGCTGAAGGACTACATTTATATTTTTTTCGTTAATGCTATACCCTATCAGTTCGACTGCCAATAGAGACCGTAGGCCTTTTGAGCGATAGGATTAAAAATGTGTGTCACTACCCTGCAGAAATGTGTTATTTTAACGCGTAAGTTGTGACGACGGCTCCCTGTAGACTTACTCCAGTTCTGTTCCGAGTTATCGTTTTAGTGTTGCTTTCTTTGTTACACATACTGTGCGTATGCCATAGTTGTAAAGTAACATTTAGTGCTGCCAATATACGAATATACATATGTTCCCAAAAGAGCTGTTCTGTAGTATATTGATACAGACTGAGATAACTGGTAACTAAATATTCTGAAATGCAGCATTAGCAAGAGAAACGACCACATCTCCCCTGATTGCTTCTGTGCACGAAGACTGAGCTATCATTCTTTGTTGTAGAATCTTACTCGCTTGATCGGAAGCATGAATGAGAGACTAGTGCTTGTCGTGAGGGAAAAACTGAGTTACACCCCTTACTAAGAGGGTAATGTTCACCGCGTCCGTATCATTCCATGAGCTACACGTGCCTTCTGGAGGAGACTAAACGAAGGAAACCACAGGAAGTTGAGTATTCGGTGGTATGGGTTTGGGGGTGACGATCCACGGGATCCTGAGCAGATAGAACCAGGCACTGCTGCCAGTCAACCGTAAGCGCCATGCATGCTTCAGCGACAATCGTGAGGTGTGATGGTGGAGTGTTGTATGTCGCAGAGAGCAGAAGTATTGGCTTGACCACTTGGATAGCGTGGTTAGTACAGATCTCTATAAACAAAGAAGAAAGAAAGTTAAACAATTGACCTCGAGATGTGCCACGTGAGGATGATGTGGCTAGTTGAGGAGGAACAGTCAAAATGGTTCAAATGGCTCTGAGCACTATGGGATTCAACTTCTGAGGTCATTAGTCCCCTAGAACTTCGAACTAGTTAAACCTAACTAACCTAAGGACATCACGCACATCCATGCCCGAGGCAGGATTCGAACCTGCGACCGTAGCGGTCTCGCGGTTCCAGACTGCAGCGCCTAGAACCGCACGGCCACTACGGCCGGCAGGAAAAGTCACTATCTGGTTACGTACGGGGCAACTGCCGCATACCAAGTGAATTAGACTTGCTCAGATTACACTGAGCTCTGCCTCGATCGAGCTTTATTTCCCTGGTTACTCGTGGGATAAAAATGGATCACAATTCTCGCGATCAAAAACATTCAGTTCGCTAAGTGAACCATTGACTGCTAACCAAAAAACGCTGGACAGACATATCTTGCAGAGTAACAAAAAAGTTATATTTACTAGCAATAATATAGTAGTTCTGTACCACAATTGTAATCAAAAAGGTAGAACATTAATCAAGATGTCATCTTTCTACATACAGCAGGCTTTGGAACCTATTACTGTCGACTTAAAGTCTCTATAACGGCGCTAAAAAATTCGTTGTTTATTCTATATGTATTCTCCGCGGGAGACCCTACCTTCACCCGATTCTTTTTGTAAGTGACGTCAAAGTGATGTATTTATAAAATTCGATGCGCGCACAAAACTCGATAGCAGATGAAGAACGTTGGAGACGCCATAATGGACTTCGTTGTGATAGTGTTATTAGTTATCGTATTATAAGTTGCGTATTATGAGAGTATGTCGCTTCAAAACAAGGGCACACAAAAATTACTCTAGGTACGGTTTGTTACAATGTTCCTAGTGGTCCTGCCCTCTGACAATTTTGAAGTCCCGCTACCTACCGTGACGGCACTCTATGGCAAAGTCACGCTCCCAAACAGATATTTACACCGCCTGTGGAGTGCAGCGTGTAGAGACGAAGTCTTCTCTCTCGTGACAGCGAGCAGGGCGGAACGAGGCAATGGGCTGCATCTGGCTGTGTGATAAGTTTTCCTCGTTGTGTTGCTGAGGCGCTCAGTCACGGATGAAGAAGTTGTGTGACGCGGCAGACTCCAATTGCACAAGGTTTAGTGTTCTTACAGGAGCGGAAGTACGAGGGTTGGAACTTAAATAGAAGCAACTATTTATTCACAACCGATATAAAAGAGTTACATGTTTTCACCTGTTACTGTCCTTCAAAGTAGTCACCAGCGTTGTGTAGAAACCGTTGCCAGCGATGTGAAAGGCGTAGTATACCGTTAGCAGAGCCTGTTCTGTTGATGGTGCGAATGGAGCGGTCTACTTGGTTCAAGTGGCTCTGAGCACTATGGGACTGAACTTCTGAGGTCATTAGTCCCCTAGAACTTAGAACTACTTAAACCTAACTAACCTAAGGACATCACACACATCCATGCCCAAGGCAGGAATCGAACCTGCAACCGTACGGTCGCGCGGTTCCAGACTGTAGCGCTTAGAACCGCTCGGCCCACTCCGGCCGGCAGCGGTCTGCTGCCTGTCGAATCTCTGGAACAGTTCTGAAGCGAATGCCACGAGGTGGTTCCTTCATCTTCGGAATCAAATCAAAGTCACTAGAACTTAAATTGTATTACTGTTGGTTTTTGGAGCATCGCCTGCGACCAGCTTTGCGAAAGAAGAGGCGACACTTTATGCTCAACCCACCCATCAATTTGCACGACAATGGGCGGCCGCATACAGCGCAAGCTGTGGCTGCTGTCTTTGGTCGATGGGACTGGGCAGTACTGTACCATCCACCATACTTCCCGGACTTAAGGTAACTTTGATTTGAGACCGAAAATGAAGGAACCACTTCGTGGCATTCGCTTCAGAACTGTTCCAGAGATTTGACAGGCAGTAGACAGCTCCATTCGCACCATCAACAGAACAGGCTCTGCTAACGGTATACTACCCCTTCCACATCGCTGGCAACGGGTTCTACACAAATCTGGTGACTACGTTGAAGCAAAGTAACAGGTCAAAACATGTAACCTTTTTGTATCAGTTGTGAATAAATAGTTGGCACTATTTAAGTTCCAACCCTCTTATTGTCCGCCCCTGGTAGCTGACAAGGGGAGGCCGCCAATTGTGAAATTCAGATTCGATTCATACTGCGCATAATAACATCTCATGGCCAGAGGTGTAATGTGGCAAAGCACCAAGATGCACTTCTCAGCCGTTGTCGAGAAAATCGACAGTTAAAAGAAACCGTTGCCGTGAAATACTCTCTACGATTAATAATGTTCTACAGCGTCGTGGCGCAGCGGTAAGCGCTCGGGTTCGTAATCCGGAGGTCGCCGTATCAAATCTCGCGCCATGCAATTTTTTATTAGTTTTTTGTAATTCATATATATATATATATATATATATATATATATATATATATATATATATATAAACTATTAATGAATTGCTTATGCATGTTGGTGAAGGCGGATTGCTCTCCAATTGTACCGCCTCCATTTTTCCGTTTGTTTAACAGGGTGTACCAAAGCTCTCCCGTCCGCACTGATTTTCGACGATGTTATAAGTTGCGCTAGGGACCGAATCTACCTTCTTTCGAAGTTAGCAGGCAACTACGCTGTTATGCGGCTGCTCGTTTCGGCCCATTCAACATCTGTCCTTCAAGTGTAACGAGCGAGTAACGGAGTTTATATTTCATACCTGCCACAGCAAATTTGTGTTCGTGGGGTCTCTGTTCTAATTCGAACGTTTGACTTACGCTATACGTATTCGTTTCGGAATATCGTTTCTACGTCTTCCGTTAACTATACGTGGTTAACATTATGAAGACAATTAATAACATTTGTGAAATACAACTTTGTTTGCGGAAAACGTAATGATGTTCGAAGTCGCCAGTTTTTCCACGAGAAACGACTTTCAAGAACTTATTATATGCATAATTGTTGCAACTGATTGCCGGGAATTATATATATATATATATATATATATATATATATATATATATATATATATATATGAATTACAAAAAACAAATTAAAAAAAAAGGTTGCAGGGCGCGAGATTCGATCCGGCGACATTCGGATTACGAACCCGAGCGCTTACCGCTGCGCCACGACGCTGTAGAACATTATTAATCGTAGAGAGCACTTCACCACTACGGTTTCTTTTAACTGTCGATTTTCTCGACAACAGCTGAGAAGTGCATCTTGGTGCTTTGCCACATTACATCTCTGGCCATGAGCTATTATTATGCGCAGTATGAATCGAATCTGAATTTCACAATTGGCGGCCTCCCCTTGTGAGTGGTCAGCGCGACAGACTGTCAATTCTAAGGGCCCAGGTTCGACTCCCGGCTGGGTCGGAGATTTTCCCCACTCAGGGACTGGGTGTTGTGTTGTCCTAATCATCATCATTTCATCCCTATAGATGCTCAAGTAGCCGAAGTGGCGTCAAATCGAAAGACTTGCACCCGGCGAACGGTCTACCCGACGGTAGGCCCTAGTCACACGACATTTACCCTCGTATCTTCCTCAGTGTTTTGCTTCTGTGGTTACTAAGTGGCGATCTGATTGAGCAACGGTTAGAGTTCCTTACATTCTGCCAGCTGTAGTAAGTGATCTATTTCTACATAGGTGCTGCGCAAGCCACCTCTTGGTGCGTAGCGGAAAACGACTGTTTGCTTCCGTAGGAGCATTAATCTCTCTAACCTTATCTTCGAGATGTACATTGGCGGCAGTAAAATCGTTTTGCAGTCAGCCTCAAATGCCGGTTCTCTAAGTTTGCGCAATAGTGCTCTTTCCCTCCAGCCCTTCCCATTTGATTTCCCGAAGCATCTCCTAATATTTGAGTGTTGTCCGAATCTACCGGTAACCAGTCTCGCAGACCGCCTCTAAATTGCTTCGATGTCTTTCTTTAATCAGAACCGAAGGAGGTGGCACAGTAGTTAGCGCACTGGACTTGCATTCGGGATGACGACGGTTCAAACCCGCGTCCGGCCATCCTGGTTTAGGTTATCCGTGATTTCCCTACATCGCTTCAGGCAAATGCTGGGATGGTTCCTTTGAAAAGGCACCGCCGACTTCCTTCCCCATCTGTCCCTAATCGTATGGTATCGATGACCTCGCTGTTTGGTCCCCTCCTCCCAGGCAAGGTGTTCGATAGTACCCCACAGTCGTTTAATGAACAAAGTAAGAGCATATCGACTATCAGACCAATTGTCTGATTGGATTGAAGAGTTCCTAGATAACAAAAAGCAGCATGTCATTCTCAATGGAGAGAAGTCTTCCGAAGTAAGAGTGATTTCAGGTGTGCCGCAGGGGAGTGTCGTAGGACCGTTGCTGTTCACAATATACATAAATGACCTTGTGGATAACATCGGAAGTTCACTGAAGCTTTTTGCAGATGATGCTGTGGTATATCGAGAGGTTGTAACATTGGAAAATTGTACTGAAATGCAGGAGGATCTGCAGCGAATTGACGCATGGTGCACGGAATGGCAATTGAATCTCAATGTAGACAAGTGTAATGTGCTGCGAATACATAGAAAGAAAGATCCCTTATCATTTAGCTACAATATAGCAGGTCAGCAACTGGAAGAATTCCATAAATTATCTGGGAGTACGCATTAGGAGTGAATTAAAATGGTATGATCATATAAAGTTGATCGTCGGTAAAGCAGATGCCAGACTGAGATTCCTTGGAAGAATCGTAAGGAAATGCAATCCGAAAACAAAGGAAGTAGGTTACAGTACGCTTGTTCGCCCACTGCTTGAATACTGCTCAGCAGTGTGGGATCCGTACCAGATAGGGTTGATAGAAGAGATAGAGAAGATCCAACGGAGAGCAGCGCGCTTCGTTACAGGATCATTTAGTAATCGCGAAAGGGTTACGGAGATGATAGATAAACTCCAGTGGAAGACTCTGCAGGAGAGACGTTCAGGAGCTCGGTACGGGCTTTTGTTGAAGTTTGGAGAACATACCTTGACCGAGGAGTCAAGCAGTATATTGCTCCCTCCTACGTATATCTCGCGAAGAGACCATGAGGATAAAATCATAGAGATTAGAGCCCACATAGAGGCATACCGACAATCCTTCTTTCCACGAACAATACGAGACTGGTATAGAAGGGAGAACAGATAGAGGTACTCAAGGTACCCTCCACCACACTGCTTATTCCACTTAACATCGCTTCATGTTGCTGTCCCCGGCATGCTGGACGCCTGTGCTGTTTCGCAGTAGGTTTAGTGTCCGTGTTGCTAGTCAGTGGCATTCGGAAATTTGGTTTGGCTCCTCTGTTTTTTATAATGTCGCGTAGTTGTAGATTATGGCAGAAACATTTGTTTCGTATGCGAACCGTGTGCAGTGTTACAGGGTCAGTTAGTATGACGTTCGCTGGGCCTGTGAAACATCTGGAGATTTGGGTCTCCTTCCTTGTTTGCCGATGCTTCGTACGGTCGGCTGTACTTAAAGACGTTTTGGTTGCGCAGTCTTAGTGTAATGAAGTATTGTCTTCTGTAACAGTGACTGCGCATTGCTGTATTCAGCTTAGTGATGTGTAATAAAGCTGAACCGAGTTAGCTGTTATGCTGTATCCTCCTGGAAGGGAAAGCGCGTTTGTTTTCAATTGTTCTCTCGGCTTTCATATGACTTGCTAATTTACGTATTAGTGCTTGACATGGGACGTGAGAGAGAGAGTTTAATTTCGCTGGTTGTACAGTATTAAAGTGTCTGCCTTGTTGCCTGTCGATTTGTTCGACGAATGCGCCTAGTTATTGTCATTTGGTGCTGCTCTGTCTTGCCTTCACGATTATATGGCGTTTGGTATCACTAGGGGCTGAATATACGGCTGCGCTGTTAATTTAAATTTCCACCGCGTTGTTGATTAGTTTGTCTTTCTCATGTTACGTGTTGCTTTGTTATAAGCAATGATCTGTCGTTGCCTGCGTTACGTGAACTTTTTGCAAACTTGGTTCCCGTTGTGTGCGTACGTTCTCAAGTTGTGTGCTGTCGTCACCGGCTATCCTGCACTCACAGCAAAATCATAGCGTGAACCGTTTACTTTTACTGTTGAATTACCTTAGGGCGCTAACAGCCGTGTGCTTGTTGTATAATAGTGGTCAGGCTACTGCCTGTGCAGTGACAGAGGTTTACTCCCCGCTACAACCTGCAAATTCAGATTAAGCGACGGTTAGTGCCGAGTAGTACAAGTGTTTACCATCCTACAGTACTTCATAATAGATGCCTACTGGTATACTGTAAGTGACGCGAAGTTATTACTGAGCGCTCTAGTCAAGTAGCTTGAGTTTTACCAACTGTAGCACCAAGAAGGTACGTCAGATGTCTGTGTATGTGACTTGTGGTGAATGTGTTCTTGTAATCGTAGTGCCTTTCGCACTTTACATTTTATGGGTCCTGAGATTTCAAGGTCTTGATTAAATGATTTTTCAGTATACTTGTTCAGGCTGAATATTGTTTGATATTTTTAAATGTACTCAGCCATTGGTGCTGGTTGGTCTAAGACCACTTAAGTTATACAGCTGTCCGTTCCAGCATGTCCGCTTTACATTCCTTGACTAGTCTCATCACATGAGAGACACCTGGCTCAAAGTACGACGTCGGGTGGTCCACATTGGCATCGGTCACAGTACTTATTAGCCGAAACGGAAAATTTTTTAACAAAATTGAAAAATTTAATGCTGATCTATGACGCTATACAGGGTGGTCCATTGATCGTGACCGGGACAAATATCTCACGAAATAAGCGTCAAACGAAAAAACTACAGAGAACGAAAATTGTCTAGCTTGAAGGGGGAAACCAGATAGCGCTATGTTTGGGCCGCTAGATGGCGCTGCCATAGGTCAAACGGATGTCAACTGCGTTTTTTTAAATTCAGGAATCACCATTTTTATTACATTTTCGTGTAGCACGTAAAGAAATATGAATGTTTTAGTTGGACCACTTTTTTCGCTTTTTGATAGATGGCGCTGTAATAGTCAAACATAAGGCTCACAATTTTAAACGAATAGTTGGTAACAGGTACAAACATAATACGAAAAACGAACTTAGTGTTTGCTAAAACGCATATGGGGAATTGAGACTGAACTATTTTGGCCTCTTAGAACTAATTCACTGAACCCGCAGTACACATCCTGGAAAAGCGTTTAAAATTGGTATAACTGGATCACATTTGGCTTAAACATGCGAAAGTTACAGAAACTAGAATTTCAAATCACTCTTTGGTTGGTTTTGCAGTAAACAAGTCTTGTTCAGGTTCTTATGCGCAAAGGATCTCGATTTTCAGATATGGTTCTCCTTACCACAGAAAACGTGCAATATAGGTGACCTTATAATGGCTCTGATCACTAAATGGCTCAAATGGCTCTGAGCACTATGGGACTCAACTTCTGAGGTCATTAGTCCCCTAGAACTTAGAACTAGTAAAACCCAACTAACCTAAGGACATCACGCACATCCATGCCCGAGGCAGGATGCGAACCTGCGACCGTAGCGGTCTCGTGGCTCCAGACTGCAGCGCCTAGAACTTGGAACTTTTTAAACCTAACTAACCTAAGGACATCGCACACATCCATGCCCGAGGCAGGATTCGAACCTGCGACCGTAGCGGTCACTCGGCTCCAGACTGTAGCGCCTAGAACCGCACGGCCACTCCGGCCGGCTACGCACAGCATAAATGTCCAAAAAGCGAGGAATTTCTTCAGTTCTCCACTTCGTAATTCCGTCTGTTTATACTATACTGATACACCTAACCTCAAAAGCCGTGCAAGTTGTGTCGCAGAAGTTGGAACGAGCCGAAACTACTCACTTTCACCAACGAGCTGCGCAAACGCACGCCGAGCATGCGCAGTGGTCAGGTAGCACAGTTGCATGCAAACTTGTGTCGTCGTGTAAACTAGGCCTTAAGTGTTTTAAGCTCCTTCGCTACAACAAGGATTTCTACTTCTAAATTACTCATGTTCGCAGTTGCTCTTGATTCGAATTCCTCCAGGCAGCGTGTTTAAATGATAAAATTTCATGAATCTTTTTCTTAAATCAATTTATGTTGCAGATATTATTTCAGATTTTTGTAATGAATACCGTACTTTTTCTTATCATAAAAATCATTTCTTAGGTTTCTTACTGTCAGAAGCTGAAGACTTTTTTCTGGACATAGGGGCAAATCTGAATGAAAATTATGAGTACTCTTGGGATATTAGTGATCCACTTCTAAAATGTCACCTGTGTCGGAATCGACTGGTACGTTGCGACATCAAAAGTTTTCATACACTCTAGAGAAGGTAGAACAAAACTAGACACTGGAAGATACTGTATGCAACATTGTTGTTGTTGTGGTCTTCAGTCCTGAGACTGGTTTGATGCAGCTCTCCATGCTACTCTATCCTGTGCAAGCTTCTTCACCTCCCAGTACCTACTGCAACCTACATCCTTCGGAATCTGCTTAGTGTATTCATCTCTTGGTCTCCCTCTACGATTTTTACCCTCCACGCTGCCCTCCAATACTAAATTTGTGATCCCTTTATGCCTCAGAACATGTCCTACCAACCGATCCCTTCTTCTAGTCAAGTTGTGCCACAAACTCCTCGTCTCCCAAATCCTATTCAGTACCTCCTCATTAGTTATGTGATCCACCCATCTAATCTTCAGCATTCTTCTGTAGCACCACATTTTGAAAGCTTCTATTCTCTTCTTGTCCAAACTAGTTATCGTCCATGTTTCACTTCCACTCCATACATATACTTTCAGAAACGACTGCCTGACATTTAAATCTATACCCGATGTTAACAAATTTCTCTTCTTCAGAAACGCTTTCCTTGCCATTGCCAGTCTACATTTTATATCCTCTCTACTTCGACCATCATCAGTTATTTTGCTCCCCAAATAGCAAAACTCCTTTACTGCTTTAAGTGTCTTATTTCCTAATCTAATTCCCTCAGCATCACCCGACTTAATTCGACTACATTCCATTATCCTCGTTTTGCTTTTGTTGATGTTCATCTTATATCCTCCTTTCAAGACACTGTTCATTCCGTTCAACTGCTCTTCCAAGTCCTTTGCTGTCTCTAACAGAATTACAATGTCATCGGCGAACCTTAAAGTTTTTATTTCTTCTCCATGGATTCTAATACCTACTCCGAATTTTTCTTTTGTTTCCTATACTACTTGCTCAATATACAGATTGTATGACATCGGGGAGAGGTTACAACCCTGTCTCACTCCCTTCCCAACCACTGCTTCCCTTTCATGTCCCTCGACTCTTATAACTGCCATCTGGTTTCTGTACAAATTGTAAATAGCCTTTCGCTCCCTATATTTTACTCCTGCCACCTTCAGAATTTGAAAGAGAGTATTCCAGTCAACATTGTCAAAAGCTTTCTCTAAGTCTACAAATGCTAGAAACGTAGGTTTGCCTTTTCTTAATCTAGCTTCTAAAATAAGTCGTAGAGTCAGTATTGCCTCACGTGTTCCCATATTTCTACGGAATCCAAACTGATCTTCCCCAAGGTCGGCTTCTACCAGTTTTTCCATTCGTCTGTAAAGAATTCGCGTTAGTATTTTGCAGCCGTGACTTACTAAACTGATAGTTCGGTAATTTTCACATCTGTCAATGCCTGCTTTCTTTGGGATTGGAATTATTATATTATTCTTGAAGTCTGGGGATATTTCGCCTGTCTCATAAATTTTGCTCACCAGATGGTAGAGTTTTGTCAGGACTGGCTCTCCCAAGGCTGTCAGAAGTTCTAATGGAATGTTGTCTACTCCCGAGGCCTTGTTCCGACTCAGGTCTTTCAGTGCTCTGTCAAACTCTTCACGCAGTATCATATCTCCCATTTCATCTTCATCTACATCCTCTTCCATTTCCATAATATTGTCCTCAAGTACATTGCCCTTGTATAGACCCCCTATATACTCTTTCCACCTTTCTGCTTTCCCTTCTTTGCTTAGAACTGGGTTTCCATCTGAGCTCTTGATATTCATACAAGTCGTTCTCTTTTCTCCAAAGGTCTCTTTAATTGCCCAGCTGTAAAGGCTATTCACACCAAGATATACAGGGTGGTCCATTGATCGTGACCGGGCCAAATATCTCACGAAGTAAGCGTCAAATGAAGAAACTACAAAGCCGGAAACTTGTCTAGCTTGAAGGGGGAAACCAGATGGCGCTATGGTTGGGCCGCTAGATGGCGCTGCCGTAGGTCAAACGGATATCAACTGCGTTTTTTTTAAAACAGGAATCACCATTTTTTATTACATATTCGTATAGTACGTAAAGAAATATGAATGTTTTAGTTGCACCACTTTTTTCGCTTTTTGATAGATGGCGCTGTAATAGTCAAACATAAGGCTCACAATTTTAAACGAATAGTTGGTAACAGGTAGGTTTTTTAAATTCAAATACAGAACGTAGCTACGTTTGAACATTTGTTGTTGTTCCAATGTGATACATGTACCTTTGTGAACTTATCATTTCTGAGAACGCATGCTGTCACAGCGTGATTACCCGTAAATACCACATTAGTGCAATTAATGCTCAAAATGATGTCCGTCAACCGCAATGCATTTGGCAATACGTGTAACGACATTCCTCTCAACAGCGAGTAGTTCGCCTTCCGTAATGTTCGCACATGCATTGACAATGCGCTGACGCGTGTTGTCAGGCGTTGTCGGTGGATCACGATAGCAAATATCCTTCAACTTTCCCCACAGAAACAAATCCGGGGACGTCAGATCCGGTAAACGTGGGAGCCATGGCATGGTGCTTCGACGACCAATCCACCTGTCATGAAATATGCTATTCGATACCGCTTCAACCGCACGCGAGGTATGTGCCGGACAGCCATCATGTTGGAAGTACATCGCCATTCTGTCATGCAGTGAAACATCTTGTAGTAACATCGGTAGAACATTATGCAGGAAATCAGCATACATTGCACCATTTAGATTGCCATCGATAAAATGGTGGCCAATTATCCTTTTTCCCATAATGCCGCACCATATATTAACCCGCCAAGGTCGCTGATGTTCCACTTGTCGCAGCCATCGTGGATTTTCCGTTGCCCAATACTGCATATTATGCCGGTTTACGTTACCGCTGTTGGTGAATGACGCTTCGTCGTTAAATAGAACGAGGGCAAAAAATCTGTCATCGTCCCGTAATTTCTCTTGTGCCCAGTGGCAGAACTGTACACGACGTTCAAAGTCGTCGCCATGCAATTCCTGGTGCATAGAAATATGGTACAGGTGCAATCGATGTTGATGTAGCATTCTCAACACCGACGTTTTTGAGATTCCCGATTCTCACGCAATTTGTCTGCTAAAGATGTGCGGATTAGCCGCGACAGCAGCTAAAACACTTACTTGGGCATCATCATTTGTTGCAGGTCGTGGTTGACGTTTCACATGTGGCTGAACACTACCTGTTTCCTCAAAGTAACTCTCCGGCGAACGGTCCGGACACTTGGGTGATGTCGTCCAGGATACCGAGCAGCATACATAGCACACGCCCGTTGGGCATTTTGATCACAATAGCCACACATCAGCACGATATCGACCTTTTCCGCAATTTGTAAACGGTCCATTTTAACACGGGTAATGTATCACGAAACAAATACCGTCTGCACTGGCGGAATGTTACGTGATACCACGTACTTATACATTTGTGACTATTACAGCACCATCTATCACAAAACAAAAAAAGTGGTCCTACTAAAACATTCATATTTCCTTACGTACTACACGAATATGTAATAAAAATGGGGGTTCCTATTTTAAAAAAACGCAGTTGATATCCGTTTAACGTATTGCACTGCCATCTAGCGGGCCGACCATAGCGTCACCTGGTTTCCCCCTTCAAGCTAGACGAGTTTTGATCTTTGTAGTTTTTTCGTTTAATGCTTATTTCGTGGGATATTTGTCCCGGTCACTAGCACTGGACCACCCTGTATAATGTAAGATTTATAAATTTCGTCATCGTAACTGGTTATGAATCTGTTATTTGCAATGGTGTGTCTGCAAGAACAATGAATAATGCAGTCTCTAATGCCTCTTTCAACAAACTGTGGTTGTTCAGTATAGATAAACAGCAATTCCATTTTAATATTTTTCAGCAGAGCATCCCATACCATGCCAAACCAGGCAGAATCCAGTTCATATGTTTTAAGGCACAGACTGCGAAAGCTTTCGAATACATCAGCAAGCAGCAGTACATTAATTTTCAACTATATATTTGTGTAAAATGCTACACTGAACTATGAATGTAAATGCACGCAGTCACCCAGTTAAGACGTAAAGTCAAGCGCCAGTCGGGAACGACAGGGAAGAGAATACTGTGAGAAGTCAGCCAATCGCAGGCTGACCGACCTCCACTCTAGGACGACAACGTGATAGCAGCGGCCCCTACGTGAAGAGGACGTAAGCGCGGCGAACAACTGGTGATGGTCAGTTCAATGGCAGCTTCAAGATTACCGACTTGGATAGCAGCGCCAACAACAGCGACTTCAATAGCAGTCCATGAAAGACTTTTTCCAGTTAGAAATCAGCAGTCACTACAAAGACTGATTATTTCGTATGTCGCCCTTTTCTTGCGACGCATCTGTATAATTTTCAAAGTTATGTATTGTACTTGATTACTTACAATAGAACTCATTAATACGAGTTGTTTGATTGTTTGTCTAGCGAACCGAGTACTCAGGATTCCTAGACACTACAAGATTGGCGACGAGGCTGCACGAAAAAGAAAAATGGTTCAAATGGCTCTGAGCACTATGGGACATCTGAGGTCATCAGTCCCCTAGAACTTAGAACTACTTAAACCTAACTAACCTAAGGACATCACACACATCCATGCCTAAGGCACGATTCGAACCTACGACCATAGCGGTAGCGCGGTTTCAGACTAAAGCGCCTAGAACAGCTCGGCCACTTCGGACGGCCTGGACGAAGAAAAGAACAATTTTTAAATGTAATCATTTTGATAATAAATTGTATTATTTTCGAACTTTTTCCTTCTCATTCCCCCTTTGGTATACTAAAAAGGCAAGAGTGAAATTTACTGGTGAGGTAGTAAGGTATTTGACATAGAGATGAAATTTACTGATGAGGTGGTACAGTACTTGGCATAAACATTAGCGGAGTATGAAACCAGAGAACATAAAATACTGAGCGCTCTCTCTCTCTCTCTCTCTCTCTCTCTCTCTCTCTCTCTCTTTCTCTCTCTGAGTATGTATGTGTATGTGTGTGTGTGTGTGTGTGTGTGTGTGTGTGTGTGAGAGAGAGAGAGAGAGAGAGATTTGAATGGCACCAATTTACGCACTTCATGTGAAGAAGTTTAAGGTTTACATAATGTTTCTTACGTAGAAATACTGTAGTTCATCTGCAGACTTCTCAGCGTGGTGGAAAAAATTCAGATTCTTTAAACATTGTTCGTTAGAAATTACAATCAAATCATACCATTAGCTGCTGATGGACGTTGATATACATCAACGGGGACGGCTGAAAAGTGTGCCCCGACCGGAATCTTCTGTTTAAATGGCAGACTCTCTATCCATATCTCTTTTTTTTTCTTTACTTTTTCTTCCTTTTTTTGTGTGCGTTGTATTTGATCGTAGTGGGCATTACATGACATCCGTTTCAGTTCGTTGTTTGATCCATTAACTCAGTTTTTTTTATTCCAGAGGGCAGCTAGCCCTCTGACCGAACACGCTGAGTTACCGTGCCGGCGTCCATCTGAGCCACCGAGGGCACTGAGGACAGTGCGACTGCAGGGATTCATCTCCGGCACGCTCCCCGTGAGACCCACATTCTCAACTTATAGTCCACACACTACATTCGTAGTGCCCCTGCCCTTATACCCATTACTCGCGGCAGACAATCCACCAAGTCCCGTAAGAGTTCAGGCAATTCGTGTGCATCCGCACTGAAGAAGGTCGTAAGACGGTTAGCCTTAACGATATGAAGATGGCATCTGTTCTTTCGGGCATGTGGTCTTTAATGGGGTTTTCTGTTTGCGTATTTTTTAAGTTTTAGGGCTATAATCAGACTTATCTCTATTTTAGCAAGAGCGCCAATAATTGGACCTTCAAACGCGCTCGCGTTCACACACGCACACACACACACACACACTAACCATCTTCACATTCATATTTCGTTTGAGGTAAAATACACTGTGCTAAGAATGCCTGTTTCACTTTAAAGAATGCAAAAAGCATTGTTTTTAATTTTTTCCTCCACCACAATCTTGCATTTTTAAGTGCTGCGATTGGTTGTTCCATTGGATGCAAAAAAGTTCACTGTAGCGCCATCTTGAATTTCTTAAATTTCCCGCATTGGCATCTTGGATTTTTAAGTTCCCCGCACAATGTGACATCATCGAACAAGGGACGCAGTCTATGACATCATGATGATGTCATAGACAAGGGATATGGCTTTTAGTGTCGTGGGTAGGGCACTAACATGCTCATGCGATGCCATAGTTGTAAACAAATGAGGTTGTGCCTCCATAGATATACTGTGGTCATTAAGTTTCAGTGCTTCCAGTTTGTAATTTAGAATGTACATAGTGAGCACATTTTGGAATGTGAATCCAGCGTTAGTCATGATTTTTGACTGATTGCAGTCTAGTGCCTACCTACGTATTGCCAAGGTTGTTTTGATTACACTAAAGGAGCTTTGCTGGGAATCCCTTAACACCCTCCACGTAGGCCCAATTTCCCACGTAATTCCATATTTCTGAAGCCCTGAAGTAATACATTGAGTTTCTCACGGCGATGTTCTTCAACAAATTCTTTGCGAAGTTCCTGTCACGTTAGATTCGTCAATCCCGAGCTTTCGACTGACAAATCCAACGCAGTAGGATCTCCGTGATAAAGTTATTCAACAGTTCAAAAGTCTTATATGTTTGACAACGCTTGTTTGTTCCTTGCTACTTATTTTTGACTGTGCCTGATGACATGTTAATTTTAGTGTATGTCAGTTTGTATAGTAATGAGAAATAATTATATGTGTTGTCCTTTTTTACAGAACAGATAATGGCATAATGTGGTTCCGAAGCGGTGACCATATTAAACAAAATTTCCACTGCGGATTTGTGGGTAAATGAACGAGGGGAGAGCGTGTGATTTTAATGGGGTTTTCTGTTTGCGTGTTTTTAAGTTTTAGGGTTATAATCAGACTTATCTGTATTTTAGCAAGAGCGCTAATAACTGGTTCTTCAAACGCGCGCGCTCACACACACACACACACACACACACACACACACACACAGTGAACAAACGCTGGCAACCAGTCGCTATATACATCCAAATATTCTTCGTCTACTAATAAAAAGGTGAACAGAACATATAGAATCGTTACGTCGAGTGTTACACTATTCCGAATTCTCGTCCTCTAACTCTTTCTCAACGATGCCATAACAAATACTTTCATGACAACACGCTGAGACAGAAATGCTGTAACACATACTGCAAGATCAGAGCTGTGTTTGAAAAATCCGTGGTACTTGTATGATGAACGTATTATTTCGACGTACCGTACTTATAGAAAAGGTCTAAATTAAAGATAATTGTTTCAAAAATTTGCTAAATCCATAGATCCTAGTCAAATTCTTTATCACAGAAACTGAAGTAGTCACAGGAGACGAACGAATTATATTGGTATGTCATATGACAGACCTCCCCATGTAACCTAACATGCATAAGGCTAGTTTGCGATACGGGAACAACAGGTAGATTCACCAAAATTCGCACAGAATTTAGAACCAATGTTCTAATGTTCCGGACCCTCAGGAAAATGTTTGGGGAGGTTCCGCTGAATATATCAGGAGTCCACTACACGCATGAGGCGGCTAACGGGTAGCAGGGGCTGTGTGGCGTGGACAGGGCGGTTTTTTAGGTTAGAGGGTCTCGAGGAAACACAAAAAGGGCTTCAGTCACAAAGGGTGCAGGCTGAACACAGGAAAAACGTAGATATAGGTTCAAATGGTTCAAATGGCTCTGAGCACTATGGGACTTAACATCTATGGTCATCAGTCCCCTAGAACTTAGAACTACTTAAACCTAACCTAAGGACAGCACACAACACCCAGCCATCACGAGCGTAGATATAGGAACCATCGGTATAACGATTGTAAATTCTCGTAGCTGTGTTGGGAACGTACCAGAGCTCAAAAAAGCACTGATGCTCAAATCGTTATATGCACTGGAAGCTCAGCCCAAATTTTTGCAAAGAACCTAACGGTGTTCCGAAAGGATCGGGTAAACACGGTTGGCGGTGGCGTTTTTGTTGCTGTTAGAAGTAGTTTATCTTGTCACGAAATTGAAGTAGATAGTTCCTGTGAGTTAATTTGGGCAGAGGTCATTGTAGGCAACCGGAATAAAATTATAATTGGATCCTTTTACCAACCTCCCAATTTAATGATACAACTGCTGAAAGATTCAAACAAAATTAGAGTCTGATTCCAAACACGTTGTAAGTACGCTGTTTAGGTTTTTTTATTGGTAACGTCACCTCTGTATGAAAATCACTGGCTGTGCTGTGTGCAGTCTGTGGCTGCTTTGCATTGTTGTAATACTCGCCATTGTAGTGTTAGGCAGCTGGCTGTGAACAGCGCGTAGCGTTGCACAGTTGGAGGTGAGCCGCCAGCAGTGATGGATGTGGGGAGAGAGATGGCGGAGTTGTGAAATTTTTAAAACTGTATGTCATGAACTGCTATGCATATTATGAGTTTTCAACATTATTAAGGTAAATACATTGTTTGTTCTCTATTAAAATCTTTCATTTGCTAACTATGCCTATCAGTAGTTAGTGCCTTCCGTAGTTTGAATCTTTTATTTAGCTGGCAGTAGTGGCGCTCGCTGTATTGCAGTAGTTCCAGTAACGAAGATTTTTGTGAGGTAAGTGATTTGTGAAAGGTATAGGTTAATGTTAGTCAGGGCCATTCTTTTGTAGAGATTTTTGAAAGTCAGATTGCGTTGCGCTAAAAATATTGTGTGTCAGTTTAAGCACAGTCCTGTATAATTGTTCAAAGGGGACGTTTCATATGTCGACCCTTAGCCGCGGATACCTCACTGGAATCTTCTGATTTTTTCTTGTAGTTTGTGTAATTAGTATACCTTTTGTTTATTGCTAGCGCGTAATTGTAGAGAAAATCTCCTTTGTAGTTGCAGTCTTTCACTGTTGTACAGTAAAACAGTTGTGGCATGCATGTAGATTTGCACCAAGTATTTCGCAGCTGCAATTAACTACATATTATTTTCAGTGTTATGTTAATGTGTTCTCTTATTTTGCTCTTCAAATTGTGCTTTTCTGTGTTATCGTGTGAAATATTGTGATAATAATGGCGTGTGAAAAACTTAATACTAGGCTCCAAAGTAAACTGAGAAATGACAGTGAAAACGAAAGCAGTGTGTTAGCGCCACCGAGTAATGAATTAACTGATGTTCAAAGTAGTAATTTGGTAATTATGCATAGGGAAATGGAGCGGGCTGCAAACAATGGTGTAGACAGTGAAACAATTAGTGAACAGGGAAGCATTATCGATCGATCGGTCGGCAACAGCTCGCCTCAGGAATCCGAAATGACAGGACACAATTTCGCAAATACTGTAGATTCAGGTTTTGCGTCCTCACCGTTTTCTCAAATAAGTCAAGACACATTTTCTGCTTTTCAAACTGCGAATATTGCCGGTTCAAATGCATTGCCGAATAGCACAGTGGAACATGTTTCAGACACCAGTGCATTGTTATTACAATTAATGCAACAAATGGGAGCTTCAAAAGTTAGACATAATGGAACAAAATCTTCAAAAGTTAGACACGATGGAACAAAATCAGAGACAAACACAGCAACAGCTTCAAAAGTTAGACTCATTGGAACAAACTCTTGAACAAACACGTGAAGATTTAACTACTGAGTTACATAACATTGAATCGAAATGTCAAAAAGTCTGTAATGACGTAAAAACACAAATTTGTGAGCATTTTCAACCTATTTTTTCGCGGCATGAAAATGCATTACAGAATCACGAAGCAGCCATAAAAGAACTGCAAACTATTGTTCATGAAAATCATGAGACCTTGCAAGCTAAATTTGACTCAGTTGCATCTACCGATTCGGTTACGCAACTTGCAAAAACTCAGGAAAACTTAAAGGACACAGTAGATACTCTGAAACTTGGTTCAGAAAAACACACTGAGGAAATAAGTACACTATCGGAGAAAGTAGCCGAACTTTCGGATCAGTTCACTAATTTATCTACGAAGGTAGATGATAATCTGAATGACACAATACCGGTAGTCTTTAATGACACAGAAGAGTGCGAACAAATTAGGAAATTTAATCAAAATCAAATCAATATACAGTACAAAAGAGAAATCCGGGAAGTACAAGATCAGTTGGCACAAGTAATATAAAAATTACAAATTTCAGAGGACACTCGCGCTCCATCACGGGAAGAGGGACTTAGAAATACGGAAAAGCCGCAAAATAATAACACAGGGCATTTCGGAAGTTATGAAAGAAATTGGCAATGTGCACCGAATTTTGAGATGGAACGGCCGACACGACCTAACAATGACCGATATGCGACTCGCCGACATGATGATTTTGACTATAAGCTGTTCATTACTACACGTAAATTCAAAACATTTAAGAATTCTGGCAACGACATTCATCCACAAGCATGGCTCCATCAATTCTCTCATTGTTTTCCTCCCAACTGGTCGTTAGAACACAGATTAGAATTTATGTGTGGCTACTTAGAGAATGAACCAGCTGTAAGAATGCGATCGGTCATTCACGATTGTCACAGTGAAGGAGAATTTTCCCATACCTTCCTCTCAGCATATTGGTCTCAAGCTACACAAGACCGAGTAAAACATAGCATCATGATGATGAAACACTTTGAACAATCTGAATTTTCCAGTCTTGTCAAATATTTTGAAGACATGTTGCATAAGAATCAGTATCTTTCAAACCCATACAGCCCCTCAGAACTCATCCGCATTTGCTTACTCAAATTGCCTGAACATTTACGACATATTATTTTAGCAGGACGTTGCAAAGACGACATTGAAGCTTTTCAGGGACTGTTACAAGAACTGGAAATTGACACTGACAATCGCGGAACGCGAAAACAGGGGCACAACAATTACAGGTCACATCTGTCACAATTCCGCGATGAAAGAAATAATAACTGGACACGACGAGGCTATTCCCACAATACAAATCGTGACCAAAACAGACACCACCCGTATGGCAACCACTGGCAGAGTAATAGTTACAGAGAAAGTTCGCATTTCCGTAGTAATGAATATGATAGAGACAATCATAGAAACAGACAATATGGGAACCAAAATAATTATTATCAAGGGAGACAGAATAACTTTAGACGCAACGGTCCAGAGCGCAGTTACGATTCAGGGAGAAATTCTCCACCACGTGACCGACAAGAAAGAAACTACGGAATCTACCGACAAGACGACAGACGATATATTCGTAACGACAGACCTGAATTGCATCAGAACTGGCGGGATTTAAACAGGGCAGGGCCTTCTCGGCAAGGTGAATTTGTAGAAGTTAGGTCTCCTAATCCCAATAACGACGCGCGCCAACAAAGGGACAGACAATGACTCACACCGCAGGCAGCCGCATGCGCCGGCTGGCTCAGAGAAAAATAACACAGTCGCTAACCGTGAGAAAAGATTTAGCCTTCCTTACCGACGTATAAAACATGACAATTGCTTTTCAGTTGAAAGTCTGAGTACTATGAAGAGTAAAGGATTGCACCACACTTCACATGTAAAACCGTTTATTGAAAGATAATCTGCTTTTTAGCTTTGTCTTTGCCATAAAATTTTTCGCTTCACATTTCTAGTATGCTTTGTCAGACTTAAGAAGCTGTTAACATGCAACACTGTTTGAAGTTAAATATCCAGTCAAGAACCAAGAGAACTTATTTCAACAGAAATTGTGAATGCATTGTTATAGTGAACAGACGACACAGTGTTGTTATTTGTACATTCTTGCTTGTTAGTTGCACTATTACGTAACGACTATAAGGGTTACATACTTAGGACACATACTGGTACTGCTAATGAGATTTTAATGCAACATTTTGGTTTAGTTGAAAATATATTCTGGATTTAAAGTACCTTCATTGAGATACCAGATGACACAGTAGTTAGTTTATGTGACAACTACACGATTTTATCACGTCGCTACTAATGAGTGACAATTTACAATGTTGCTTTTTCAGTGTTTCTGTTGTATATGTGCACAGTTTTTCTGTATTATTCTGGAAAGTAAAACATGTTTTAGTAGTAACTTTTGTGGTATAGCTACAATGAGACAGCCTTTTCTGTAGCACAACAATACGTTACAGCACAGTACTTTCTTCATCACGGCAATAAGCGTAATAACTAAGATATCTATACGCAAAGCATTTCACTTTTGTTTATCATGAGGGAAGTACATTGACTTCTGCAGAACTTAGCTTTCGGAGGACGACAACTACGACACTTCCACAGAGATTATGTTGCAACAAGACGCACATTTAGCGCTACAGGACACGTATTTGAGTGATTAATTTTGTACTTAAAATATTTATTTTTAAAGATATTTGGAGTACAATGATACAAAGGTTTTCCGTGATACATTTCATTCCATTGCTTTAATCTGTAACACCTGAGGGTATAATTACATTAATCCTCAGGGGGGTACACGCTTACTTTGTGTACCATGTGTTTGGCAAGCACAAGGAGCCCTAGCTAATATGGTATTTGCTTATACAACTTTACACATCGGTACCATATTTCTCTAACACACGAATTACACAGCTATCTGAATTTTTATCAGAGAAACAAACTTTTTTTTTACTACGTCAGTGACACATGTTTATGGAGTTACACAGTTGGGTAACTTCACACTTATGAAATTGTATTTTGTCTGTACTTTGTGAACTGTTCATATTTTTTCGGAACCATTGTGATACTATGAGAGCTTTGAATGATGTATTTGGTAAGGGAGCATGATTTTCAAGTACGTTTGAGGTAGATGACACTATTTAAATGAGCAGAGAATTTTTTTTAAGTTTTGTAATTATTTCCTAAAGCTACGACGTTTCTGAGATTTGACTGAGGTGTTATGACATTATTACGACGACGATGTGTGTTATGCTGTTGAGGTATGTTTATGATAAATAAGCTGATGCTATATGAGGAATTTGATTATGCTACGTATCTGTTATGATGAAATACTGAAGAAGTGTCGACGAATATGTATATGTGTAATAAGGTAAGGAGTAATGAGTAGTGGTTAGGGACTCTGATGAATGAAAAGGATGTTGGAAACCAAGAATCGTACTTTAAGAGTTATGAAATGTGTGTAAATGCGTGAATGTATCACAATGCCGGCGAAAATTTTTTGGACACTATTATATTTAAAGGATTTTATTTTCTACAGATTTGTAACGCAAATTCTTGACCTGTGAAATATTTTTATACGATACTGCCACTGTAGCGGAAACTGCTGTCGTAAATATTTCAGTAAGAAAGGTAAGTGACCTTGACGTAATGCGTTTTGGGCGCCCAGCTGAGAGGTAGGCGTCTGACAACAGAAAGGCATTAGGTGGAGAAAAAAAGGGGCCATTATCCTCGCCATTGACATTCCTTTGTAGAAAGCATCGCAAATACGACACACTCAAACTTGAAAACATATGATTATACTGTGGAGCTCTTAATTTATGATATTTACTGAAATGCCTAATGAAATGACGAGAATATTTTTATGTCTATACACCTGTATATGACTACTGTCTTTCGAGAATTGAGAGAATTTCTACTACCTTATGAAATGCCACATGACTATCGAATGATATTTTTATGCTTTGGTTTGCGTAATTGCTTATTTCATTTGATATACGTTTTCCAGCTGTGTTGCAGCATTGGTTTTATAAAATAAAATTAAATGCATTTGCTAATGTGAACACTTTCTGTCAACAGATCTATTAAATAATTACTTTATGATCCACATTCTTCTAAAAAGGAGCTCTTGGAATGGAAAGAACAATAAGAAGGGACTAATAACAGTACCCGCATATATAATTTTCTTTTCAAGTAATTGGTAATTTTTTGTAGAATTAGTTTTTGTGGTGCACCACTTTAATTACATAGACATTAAGATGTGAATAGACATTTCCCTTGTCTGCATTGTTGTCTTTAGTGTAATATTTTTTCTGCTTAATCTTTGCCATGCTTAGGTATTAGTTATAGCATTTGCTGCTGCTGTTTGCCATGCATAGTGCTACTAAATTTCACTTTGTATTACTCTGTTAAGCTAGTTTTACTACTGATTTATTTTTCTTGTTTGCTGCACAGTGCCTTATATTAGTTGTAATATTGCAATTGCTTTGCCTATTTAAATTTTTTGTCATTGATGTTTGTGTTAATTGTTTTGTGCTGCTGCATTGCCTCGTCCCTTAGTTTAGCATCTGAGCTCAGTAGATTTACGTTAGCTTAAGAGGGGGTAGCCTATAAGAGAATGAGTTGCGATGAATTTGAAGAAATGCACTGAGAGGCTATACGAGAAAAGTACAGAAAGCAGGTATAGATAGGACTTTTGGAAATAATGAAGAACGAAGGGAGATCTCCGAAAAGTAAAGAAAGTTTTGTTTGCAAAATACTGCAGTAAAACAAACCCTGTCCTTTCCTTTTGTATTATTATGCTATGTGTTAGTGTACCCTTGTGTATTTGTGTACTTCCTGTCTTTATGTGTTTATCTGATAAGACTTATGTTGTAGAATTTTTCTAGTACTAAGCTACATTCACTATGATGAGGAATACAGTTATCCTCAAATATAATTTGCATTAATAATATGTTATTTTCTTTGTAAAGATGTTTATAGACATTATTAATTCTGTTTTGTTTCAATGCTCATGTGTGAAATTAATGTTTCGAAAACTATTCTCATTATTTTATTTATTTACTTATGTCATAATTCCTGTAACACTGATGTATATGTCTATTTCTATTCTTTTGTAAAGCCTGTTTTATTACAAATGTTATCTGTATTGTTATGTTCTTTCATGATGTATTTTGTACCTTTGTAATTGTATTCACTTGTTATAAAATTGTAATTGACACCAGTTCATCAAATTAAGTAACTTGTAAGTTACATTTCACTGCACACGTTTCTGTTGGTCATAGTATATGGACAATATGTGAGAAGCAGGAACTGTTAGTGTTTGCACGTGTGTTAATAATTCAGCAAGGGACTGGATAACAGCATTGCTGGTTCTAAGGACATTACAAAAAAACTTTGTGAGTGCACAAGTGGTGGTTATGGACTTGCTATATTATCCGCAAGACTCTTCGATGGTGATTGTGCACCTGCACAGTCGCAACAGATGGCTGCTGGCCGTCTCTACAAGGACTACAGTGGGTCTGCATCTTTGATGGCCCACCAATACCATTATTTCAACAAGGACTGCAGTGGGTCTGCACCTCTGGTGGCCCACCAATACCGTAATCTCTACCAGGACTACAGTGGGTCTGCTCTGTGATCACCTACCCACCAATACTCTTCAAAACTTCGACTGACTCCGCTGTGGGTTTGCTCTGTTGTGGCCCATGACCTGTCTGCATGTCGAGAGTTAGCACTGTCTTTCCGTTGGAAGGACAACGCTACTTCTTCAAGACTGCATGGAAATCCACTACTTCCGTGTGCATTTTCTTTTACTGCTCAGACTTTGAGAAAAACACTGCTATTTTACTGTGATGAACGATTAGGACTGTCTTTATGGACTGTGAGAAAGTTTAGCTTTTGACCAACATTGTATCAATAAGTGTGTGCAATTGATATCTTTGTTATTGTAACAATAAAAAAATTTTATCAAATCATTATTGGCCACTGTCCAAAACAATTTGTAAAATTTTTTGTGGGGAGCATGGGGGCTATGTAAATAGGCTGTTTAGGTTTTTTTATTGGTAACGCCACCTCTGTATGAAAATCACTGGCTGTCCTGTGTGCAGTCTGTGGCTGCTTTGCACTGTTGTAATACTCGCCATTGTAGTGTTAGGCAGCTGGCTGTGAACAGCGCGTAGCGTTGCACAGTTGGAGGTGAGCCGCCAGCAGTGGTGGATGTGGGGAGAGAGATGGCGGAGTTGTGAAATTTTTAAAACTGTATGTCATGAACTGCTATGCATATTATGAGTTTTCAACATTATTAAGGTAAATACATTGTTTGTTCTCTATTAAAATCTTTCATTTGCTAACTATGCCTATCAGTAGTTAGTGCCTTCCGTAGTTTGAATCTTTTATTTAGCTGGCAGTAGTGGCGCTCGCTGTATTGCAGTAGTTCCAGTAACGAAGATTTTTGTGAGGTAAGTGATTTGTGAAAGGTATAGGTTAATGTTAGTCAGGGCCATTCTTTTGTAGAGATTTTTGAAAGTCAGATTGCGTTGCGCTAAAAATATTGTGTGTCAGTTGAAGCACAGTCCTGGGGACGTTTCAGCGTACCCGACTCATACGGTTATAGTTGGTGATTACTTTAATTTACTCTCGAAATGTTGGTGAAAATACATATATAATTTCGGAGGTGCGCATTAAACATCATCCGAAATTGTTCTAAACGCATTCTCTGAAAATTATTTGGAGCAGTTAGCTCGTGAGCCCACGCTAATAGTAAACGGTTGTGAAAACACACTTGACCTCTTAGCAACAAAGAAATCCTGAGGTAATAACGAGCATCAAAACGGATACAGGGATTAATGAACACAGACACAGCCTAGTCGTAGCGAAACTGACTATTGTAACTCCCGAATCCTCCAAAAATAAACGAAAAATATACCTATTCAGAAAAGCAGATAAAAATTCACTTGATGCCTTCCTGAGAGACAATCTCCACTTCTTCCAAATTAATAATGTAAGTGTAGACCAGATGTGGCTTGAATTCAAAGAAATAGTATCGGCAGCAAGGGATTTATACCAAATAAAATAACTAACGACGGAGCGTGTCCTTGGAACACAAAACTGGTACGAACACTCTTGCAGAAACAACGAAAAAAAAAGGCCAAATTTAAACAGACCCAAAATCCCCAAGATTGGCGACCTATTACAGAAGCTCGAAATTTAGCGTGGACTTCAATGCGAGATGCCTATGATAGTTTCCACAACGAAACTTCTTCTCTAAACCTGACAGAAACTCCAAAGAGATTCTGGTCGTATTTGAAGTATGCTAGTGGCAAGACACAATCAATGCCTTCTCTGCGCGATAGTAAAGGAGATACTATCGAATCAGTGCTGCCAAAGCAGAGCTACTAAACACAGCCTTCTGAAATGCCGTCACAAAAGAAGACGAAGTAAATATTCCAGAATTCGAATCAAGAACAGCTACCAACATGAGTAATGTAGAAGTAAATATCATCGGACTAGTGATGCAGCTTAAATCACTTAATAAAAGCGAGTCTTCTGGTCCACACTGTATACCAATTAGGTTCCTTTCAGAGTATGCTGATGCAACAGCTCCATACTTAACAATCATATACAACCGTTCGCTCGACGAAAGATCCGTACAATTCGTTGTAATTGATGGAAAGTCATCTAGTACAACAGAAGTGATTTCTGGCGTTCCACAAGGAGTGTTACAGGCCCTTTGCTGTTCCTTATCTATATAAACGATTTGGGAGACAATCTGAGCAACCGTCTTAGATTGTTTTCAGATGACGCTATCGTTTATCGACTAATAAATTACAAAAGGATTTACAAAAGATATCTGTATGGTGCGAAAATTGACATTTGACCCTAAATAACGTAAAATGTGAGATCATCCACATGAGAGCTAAAAGGAATCCATTAAACTTCGATTGCACGATAAATTAGTCAAATCTAAAGGTCGTAAATTCAACTAAATACCTAGGAATTACAATTACGAATAGCTTAATTTGTAAGGAACACATAGAAAATGTTGTGGGAAAGGCGTTTTATTGGCAGGACACTTATAAAATGTAACAGAACTACTAAGGAGACTGCCTACACTACGCTTGTCCGCCCTCTTTTAGAATACTGCTGGACGGTGTGGGATCCTTACCAGATTGTATTGACCGAGTACATCGAAAAAGTTCAAAGAACGGCAGCACGTTCTGTATTATCGAGAAGTATGGGAGAGAGTGTCACAGAAATGATACAGGATTTGGGGTGGACATCATTAAAACAAAGGCGTTTTTCGTTGCGGCGGAATCTTCTCACGAAATTCCAGTCACCAAATTTCCCCCAAATGCGAAAATATTTTGTTGACGGCGACCTATATAGGGAGAAACGATCACCATGATAAAATAAGGGAAATCAAGGCTTGTACGGAAAGATACATGTGTTCGTTCTTTCCGCGCGCTCTACGAGATTGGAATGATAGAGAAGTGTGAAGATTTTTCGGTGAACCCTCTGCCAGGCACTTGAATGTGATTTGCAGAGTATCCATGTAGATGTAGATTTAAGCCGACAAGCCCTCCCACCATACTCATCTCAAACAGACAACGCTTAAGCTGTGACGCCAAAACACAGACAGCGGTGTTTACACAATCGATACCAGAATGGCACACATCAAGGGTAGAGATGGGAGAAACTGACCCATTAAAATCTGCACCAGTTTAGTTCTGAACAACCGGCATTTTTCGGTATTTGTTTGGTCTAGCTTATAACGGATTTTTTAACTATTTAAGAATAATCGGATAAAAACCGACATATCAATTTTCCATAGCAGCAGTGATTATTTTATTTTATTTTAAAAAAAGTTTTTAAAAAACGAGTAATATTTGTTGGTAAAATTTCCACTGCTTTGAAATATTGGATTATTATACACACAACAAGAGAAGTATTGCATCACCCCGGTTCCCAGAACTCCTGAAGATACAGGTTGACTGTGGATATTGTATCACAGACACAGTCCCTTTGACTGTTCAGAGATGTCATTAAACCCGCCCAAAGATGTAAACAACCATGCATGAGCAGCACCTATTAGACGGAGGGGGTCCGACAGCCTATCAGTTCCAGTCATTCCACCGGGAAGGAGGTACACGCCTCGTGTTGTCTGTAGTTCAATCATGCCTAGACGGTCAATACCGCGGTTCGATGGCGTCCGCACTGTTACTTTGTGCCAGGTAGAGCTCTCAACAAGGAAAGTGACCAAACGTCTCGGAGTGAACCAAAGCGATGTTGTTCGGACATGGAGGAGATACGGAGAGACAGGAACTGTGGATGACATGCCTCGCTCAGACCGCCCAAGGGCTACTACTCGCTACCTACTCGCTATGGCTTGGAGGAACCCTGACAGCAAAGCGACCATGTTGAACAACGCTATTCGTGCAGCCACAGGACGTCGTGTTACGATTCAAACTGTGCGCAATAGGCTGCATGATGCGCAACTTCACTCCCGACGTCCATGGTGAGGTCCATCTTTGCAACCACGACACCATGCAGCGCGGTACAGATGTCGAATGGACCGCTCAAGATTGGCATCACATTCTCTTCACCAATGAATGTCGCATATGCCTTCAACCAGACAATCGTCGGAGACGTGTTTGGAGGTAACCCGGTCAGGCTGAACGCCGTAGACACACTGTCCAGCGAGTGCAGCAAGGTGGAGGTTTTCCGCTGTTTTGGGGTGGCATTATGTGGGATCGACGTACGCCGTTGGTGGTCATGGAAGGCGTCGTAACGGCTGTACGCTACCTGAATGCCATCCTCCGACCGATAGTGCAACGATATCGGTAGCATATTGGCGAGGAATTCGTCTTAATGGACAATTCACGCCGCCATCGTGAAATCTTGTGAATGACTTCCTTCAGGATAACGATATCGCTCGACTAGTGTGGCTAGTATATTCTCCAGACATTAACCCTATCGAACATGCCTGGGATAGATTGAAGGGGCTGTTTATGGACGACATGATCCGCCAACCACTCTGAAGGATCTACGCCGAGTCGCCGTTGAGGAGTGGGACAATCTGGACCAACAGTGCCTTGATGAACTTGTGCATAGTATGCCACGACGAATACAGGCATGCATCATTGCAAGAGAACGTGCTACTGGGTATTAGAGGCACCGGTGTGTACAGCAATCTGGACCACCCTGAAGGTCTCGCGGTACGGTGGTACAACATGAAATATGTGGTTTTCATGAGCAATAAAAAGGCGGG
The DNA here is from genome assembly GCF_023898315.1 of Schistocerca nitens. Classification (NCBI taxonomy): domain Eukaryota; kingdom Metazoa; phylum Arthropoda; class Insecta; order Orthoptera; family Acrididae; genus Schistocerca; species Schistocerca nitens. Next base: position 397,453,186 of record NC_064614.1, on the reverse strand, counting down.
AAATGATGTTTATGTTGATCTCTACTCCAATTTTCTGTACAGGTTCCGGAACTCTCGGAACCGAGCTGATGCAAACCTTTTTTGATTTGATTTGGGAATATCGATCACCACTACTTTAATAAGATGGTCCATAGTTAGAAACTAGAAACACATGACACAAGAAGCGGTACGGCGCTACAGAGACAGTAATGCACCTGTTGCCGTGTGGTGCGGCCTATTGGACAGTACGTGTATATGAGCAGTGTGCAAGACTTTTGCCCCACATGGTTTATATGACAGTTACTCGCTGTCGTCATCGGAGAGCAGATATATTGCAGACTGGTACCATCCCTAGTTTCTGGAAGTATTTTATGAAGTGTGGAGGCAATGAAGTATTGTGCCCCATTTGCTACAAAAGATTATAAACGCGCTGTGGCACAGCAAACATGCGACATCGCGTAATGAGAAAACATCCACCACGTTCCATGGATGAGAAGGTAAATTTGACCGATATACCTGTAATTTCATTGAGGCTCCATAAACTTGGTATAATCACTTAACCCTAAATTTTGTGGCTGCTTCAGGTGAAAAACTTATACCATCTAAAAGTAATCAAGGCTCTGACGTGACGGATGGCATCCAGTCGCAGAAACAAGGGCCAGCTCCAAGATAAGGGAAACCTCATCAGGGGTGGAGACTGCAGTGCAACGAAATAAAACATAAAATTGATAGAATCATTTCTGCTCAGCTTTTCATCTACTGTACCCACTGAGAAAAAAGAAATCAATGTGTACGCTAAAACTGGCGTCAACTGTTCTCAAGTTCGAATGAATGAGGCTCACAGTAAATTGCAACAGTCCGGCAACCTTTCACACTCAGATAATAATGATTCTACGAGGCGGCGGCAGACAGAGCGTTAAGATCAGAGCAAACACAGGAAGCTTCCTTCAATTCATTATCACACTGGTGTACTAACTGATGCGACTAAGAAGTGGTAAGGTCACCTTCCTGCTTTAGCGACTGCATACGTGCAGAATGAACAAGTACAGCGGCCAAGTTCTACGACGACACCTCTACACTCGCTTGAACTTCAGCATTTCAATGAGCGGAATGATATGCAAAAAACCTATGGTGTCTCCTCTATTTTATAGCATATAAAAAGTGTCAAATGCATATATGTTAATGCTGCACTAGCTTTTATATGGCGTCTTTTTTGAGGCAAAAGGCTGACATTTAACAGCATCTCTGTGCAAGACTGACAGTAACACTACCCAAGTGCCGTTCGCCGATTCCGATACACTTCGAATATGTTGTAGTCTAGGTAAAAATATGAGAAACGTATTTTTTTATATATGTGCCCACACGGCCGGTGAATACCTACCGAAGAAAACTCGGTTGTTATCTTTCTGAGAACATATCGTCGAAACAGTAGGAGATATAACAAAAATGTTGAAACATAATTTCCATTTTTGCTAATGTACTTTACAACTGGCCAATCACATCTTTGAACAATATGATATACACTCCTGGAAATTGAAATAAGAACACCGTGGATTCATTGTCCCAGGAAGGGGAAACTTTATTGACATATTCCTGGGGTCAGATACATCACATGATCACACTGACAGAACCACAGGCACATAGACACAGGCAACAGAGCATGCACAATGTCGGCACTATATCCACCTTTCGCAGCAATGCAGGCTGCTATTCTCCCATGGAGACGATCGTAGAGATGCTGGATGTAGTCCTGTGGAACGGCTTGCCATGCCATTTCCACCTGGCGCCTCAGTTGGACCAGCGTTCGTGCTGGACGTGCAGACCGCGTGAGACGACGCTTCATCCAGTCCCAAACATGCTCAATGGGGGACAGATCCGGAGATCTTGCTGGCCAGGGTAGTTGACTTACACCTTCTAGAGCACGTTGGGTGGCACGGGATACATGCGGACGTGCATTGTCCTGTTGGAACAGCAAGTTCCCTTGCCGGTCTAGGAATGGTAGAACGATGGGTTCGATGACGGTTTGGATGTACCGTGCACTATTCAGTGTCCCCTCGACGATCACCAGTGGTGTACGGCCAGTGTAGGAGATCGCTCCCCACACCATGATGCCGGGTGTTGGCCCTGTGTGCCTCGGTCGTATGCAGTCCTGATTGTGGCGCTCACCTGCACGGCGCCAAACACGCATACGACCATCATTGGCACCAAGGCAGAAGCGACTCTCATCGCTGAAGACGACACGTCTCCATTCGTCCCTCCATTCACGCCTGTCGCGACACCACTGGAGGCGGGCTGTACGATGTTGGGGCGTGAGCGGAAGACGGCCTAACGGTGTGCGGGACCGTAGCCCAGCTTCATGGAGACGGTTGCGAATGGTCCTCGCCGATACCCCAGGAGCAACAGTGTCCCTAATTTGCTGGGAAGTGGCGGTGCGGTCCCCTACGGCACTGCGTAGGATCCTACGGTCTTGGCGTGCATCCGTGCGTCGCTGCGGTCCGGTCCCAGGTCGACGGGCACGTGCACCTTCCGCCGACCACTGGCGACAACATCGATGTACTGTGGAGACCTCACGCCCCACGTGTTGAGCAATTCGGCGGTACGTCCACCCGGCCTCCCGCATGCCCACTATACGCCCTCGCTCAAAGTCCGTCAACTGCACATACGGTTCACGTCCACGCTGTCGCGGCATGCTACCAGTGTTAAAGACTGCGATGGAGCTCCGTATGCCACGGCAAACTGGCTGACACTGACGGCGGCGGTGCACAAATGCTGCACAGCTAGCGCCATTCGACGGCCAACACCGCGGTTCCTGGTGTGTCCGCTATGCCGTGCGTGTGATCATTGCTTGTACAGCCCTCTCGCAGTGTCCGGAGCAAGTATGGTGGGTCTGACACACCGGTGTCAATGTGTTCTTTTTTCCATTTCCAGGAGTGTATTTCGAAAACCTCCCCTCACCTCAGGATTTTTGAAACGTAAAAAATTTTTGTGTAGTAAATCTAGTAGTAAATCTAACAACAAATTTGACCATATCTTATAAAGTTATATCCCGAAGTTGCAGTAGTCAGATGAAAGTTGAAAGGACCCCAATATATCGCTATACGTGCGCTCTGTCCGCCGTATGACGCTTGTCACACATGGCCATAGTGTTTTTTGCAATTTCACTGTGCCATTATAAAAGGCGGGCCGCTGAAAGATTTAATTGAAACAATAAGGTCTCGCTCTCTGGCGAGTCCGCGAATAATCAACGTGGAGGTGGCGACTGGCTATTCCCAATCTGTCTTTTCATGGTCTTCGTTTTATTAGTTTGTTGTTTGTTTGGTTTCGTTTCTTTGGTTTTAGATATTACGTTTGACACCTATTTTATTATTTTACGCTATTTAAGTTGTGTTGCATTATCTTTGATAGTCAGTGGGATAATGAGCGGACGTTGTATTATCCATTGCAAAGAAGTGTTGCATACACATACTTATTGTTCACCACGCAGATCTGATTACTGCAATACTATTGCACAATTTACATCGTGTATCATAATTTTAAAGCAATAATTAACATGAGATACACATTTATCAGATTTTTCTGTGATGTATCCGCTCTTAAACCACGCATACCTAAACATGTTCATAAATCGAGGGACTGAAAACTGATTATGAATCAAAGATTGAATTTTAGCACATTATTCCTCAGGTGCAAATTTACATTATTTACATTGTACTTCCTTATTTCCTTATTCCATAAATTGCCGAAAAATAGCCAGAAGAGAGTATTATGGGAAAAACCAATCTACGCTATAGATTATTGCAAAGGCTGCTGTAACTATGAGCATGTAGAAAGCATTAATATGGACAGGACAAACGGAAAAGAATGTTTAACAACATACCAAAGGTAATCAGGACGTAAAAATTATGACGATTCCTGTTGGAACAGCCAATATAACCCAGCCACTTGATGTTTACACATGCAGACCGTGGGAGAACTTTTAAAACAGTTCTCTGATGTAATCTTACAATACATCTATTATGTAAACTTGCAACTGTGGAATAATACCCTACAATACAGCTATGATGTAAATTTGAAACTGTGGAATAATATCTCGAAAATTCAATCTTTGATTCATAATCAGTTTTCTTCTCCTCGAAGAACATGTTTTGGTACGCGAAGTTCAAGAGAGAATACATCACATAAAAAACTGATAAATGTGAACCTTCTGTTAATTATTGCTTTAAAAATTATCATTCACGCTGTAAACTGTGCAATAATATTGCAGTAATCGGATGTACGTGGAGCACAACAAGTATGTGAATGCAACACTTCTTTGCAATGGATAATACAACATCCGCTCATTATCCCACTGACTATCAAAGATAATGCAACACAACCTAAATACCGTAAAATAATAAAATAGGTGTCAAACGTAATATCTAAAACCAAAGAAACGAAACCAAATAAACAACAAACTAATAAAACGAAGACCATGAAAAGACAGATCGGGAATAGCCAGTCGCCACCTCCACGTTGATTATTCGCGGACTCGCCAGAGAGCGAGGCTTATTGTTTCAGCTCAATCCTCCAGGAGCCCGCCTTTTATAATCGCACAGTGAAATTGCAAACAACACTATCGCCATGTGTGACAAGCGTCATACGGCGGACAGAGCGCACGTATAGCGGTATATTAGGGTACTTCCAACTTTTATCTGACTGCTGCAACTTCGGGATACAACTTTATCAGATATTGTTAAATTTGTTGTTAGATGTACTACTAGATTTACCATACATAAATTTTTACCATTTCAAAAATCCTGAGGTGAGGGGAGGTTTTCGAAGTATATCATAATGTTCAAAGATGTGATTGGCCAGTTGTAAAGTACATTAGCAACCATGGAAATTATGTTTCAACATTTTCGTTACATCTCCTACTGTTTCCACGATATGTGCTAAGAAAGATAAGAACCGCGTTTATTAAAGTATCTGGGTAGCCTAATTATACACAATAGCCATTCAACCTCCATCATAAAATCTGTGTTTGGTAAAATTTTCGGTGTCGCCTGGAGAAGTGGAGCTAATGTAGGAAATGCTGTGAAGGGATATAAGTTCACAGGAATTTTCCCCTTCAGTCTCAACAAAATACCCTCACGCAAAACGCTCCCTTCGTCCACATTCCTAAATGATGATTCCTTCTCTGGTACCATACAATCAGAAGTAAATCCAGTCATTGCAACACCTTCTAATCCTCCAAGAAATTCGGTAACCCAAAACCGAGCAACATCACCACCATTTCTTTTGTTTTGCCAACCCCAACAAAAACCACAGGAACCACAGGTGCGAGGAGACTTAAAAATTTGGCTTGTCATCTGACTTCACCAATTCATCTCAGTCTTACAAGACGGAAGAGAAAATTACATTTTGAAAACTCCCAAAGAAACAAGGTCAAGGGTTGCAGAAATGCTCTGATTGTTCAAAAGAAATCTTCAAGTCGAGAAAAAGATTCATCTTCATCATCACTCGAAGGTGAAAGGAATAAAACATACCTTGTGGATTCTGCAACATCAAATATTACGAAAATAGATCTGTGAAGAAAAGGGGAATGGATCAGGCGTGATAAGTGCACGGTGTGGTTACACGAAATTTGGATGGCGGCTGCTGGTTGTAATCAGTTTCGCTGTCGTAAATGCATGTAAAAACTACTGGAAGAGTTAAAACGTGTAATCTTCCGTTTTGTGCATAATTGTATGATCGTTTACAATGATTCGCGTAGTCCCATTTACGATTCAAATAGCGCCACCAGTTTTTAATTTTTCCTTTATTTCTACATTTTATCTTTTACTATTTACAATGAAGAAGAATAGATCTTGAAGCATGTACCTTTATCATACAAAACTCATAACTATGATCTGCTCACCACTACAACTTAACAAGTGTCATAAAGTACTTACTATCCCTTTGGGGCCCAAAAAGCTTAAGTGATTCATTTAGCTCCATCTTACCATATGTGTTCACAACTAAACTGAAAACTGCGCATAATACCTCTTGCAGGTCTCAGTGCCCAGGACGGTGACCTGAACGATTGTGTGTAAATGGAGCTGCGCCATCATGAATTCCATGAGAAGAACGAGTCTATGACATAACACCGAAGCCCTTCACTTTCGGACTCGTGTAGTTCAGCAGGGTAAGTCTACCGAAGTGAATGATTTGTAGGTATAGTTGTTGTATGACTGTTTTTATATGAACCACAATATTAGTCGTGGTATTTAATAACGATAATGCTTTTCTGGTCACCGAATATTTCTGTAAGACACCACAGTATTCCAAGCATGTTCATTTTCCAGCTGCTCGGCCTTTATATACGCCAGTTTCGATATTCATTACAGATACTGTAAATTTATTCAAGTCCGGTACAGAAGTTAATTACCTCGTTGTCATACGATGCGCCAAGACGGTCACACGGCTTTGAACATGACGTGAATGCAACCCACCAAAACTGGCATTTTTCGAAACGTAATGCCGTGGCTTACCATTTGAAAACGTAGAATAGCACGTCTCTTGTCTTCTGAGGACGGAGGATGGACAGAGGTCTCCCAGTGCACTCATTGTTGCGATGACGTCATTGTGGCTTAATTTTGGTTATTTTCACTTCCACAGTCTCGTAATGTGTGCACTAATCCACAAAACTAAGTTTCTCGTGCTGTTCGCCAGTCACGCATAGCGAAAGTTGAGTGCCCATACTTGAGAGATTAGGGTCATGGCTATCGTATACGACAGTTCCTATTTCATGGTCACTCGCAATACAACCGCTGTAGCTGAAAAGGATGGTTCCGATTTCTTCTCTCGTTAATTGCCAAGTTAGGTTTGCAGTAACGTTTATGACCGCAATACCGGTCGAAATTTTTCAGCTCCGGCTAGAGTATTGACTATACGACGTCAGCAAGTAGATGGTGAGTTGCTGGTTCAGATCATCAAACTGTTCATGGAGGACGGCTCTATGTGCATCAGTCCCTCAACAGTGTTAATTTTGTGGAAGTGCGGCAGTTCTCACGTACAGGTCCTCACTGCCCACCGCTGCCACAGTGGAAATAGTGGAACCTGACACTCGACCGCAAAACAAAAACGAATCAGTGCTGGCACTTGTTCAGCTACCACACTGACAGTATCGATCGAGGTGGCATAGTATTCGAGAGAACGTCATGTCAAAATCCCATCCGGCCATAAAGAGTTGTGTTTTGCGTGACTTCCCGAAATCGCTCAAGATGAATGCCAGAAGGCAGGAGAGGACGGGATTCCTTCAAAGAGGCGTGGCTAGTTTCCTTCTTTAATTCCTACTTGCGCTCCCTCACAAGTAACTTCGTCATCGATGAGACTTTACACTATAAATGTTCCTTTCTCTGTATGTCCATCTTTTTAGAGATGGTTGCGGGACTCGACTGTTTAGTAGAGGGTGTCAAACTGAACACCTTTCGGCCCTCAAATTTGCAGCCTTATTTCATTTGGCAACCAGTTTCATCGTTTTACTACGCCATCTTCAGGCCCCTGACCGACGTGTAGGAAGAATCTACCTCACCTGCAGGTGATGGTTGAAGTGATCACTGTGTCAAATATCCACTAATACCAGCATTGCTGGCCCTTGTTTTGATCACAACCGTGGTAGATTCTTCCTGCACGTCGGTCAGGGGCCTGAAGATGGCGTAGTAAAACGCTGAAACGGGTTGCCAAGTAAACTAAAGTTGAGCTTCGCACTTTAACCAATAAGTCGGGCAGGAGTCGATACATTGGCGTCACAGTGACTCTCCTCGCAACAAAATGTTCCACCAGACCGTATCTGTCGGCAAATAGAACGGGATTTTGGATCTGTGGGGCATTTGTCGATCGATTTCCTCCGCTATGGTGGAGGCAGGTTGAATACAGATCGCTGACTGACTTTGTGAATCAGCTGATAGGTCCATTCGGAATCAGACGCGTCAAATTTTCAGTGCAGATGCTAAGCTGGTTGTATACTCCTGCCAGGTTTCTGTTAATTTTTCTTGTATCCTAATAACCACGCCTGGTGCCATTATTATCATAAAATATCTACGCCCATTCTAATCAATATTAATTGTAGATTAAGAATCTGGATGTTTATTACAGAATGCTGCTTGAGTGGCGAACACAAATTTATCATGGCCATGTCGATTGCATAGACGACCAACTTCAATAAAAACATCATCTGATAAAAAAAAATGGTTCAAATGGCTCTAAGCACTATGGGACTTAACATCTGAGGCCATCAGTCCCCTAGACTTAGAACTACTTAAACCTGACTAACCTAAGGACATCACACACATCCATGCCCGAGGCAGGATTCGAACCTGCGACCGTAGCAGCAGCACGGTTCCGGACTGAAGTCCCTAGAACCGCTCGGCCACAGCGGCCGGCCATCATCTGACAAAAAAAGATAAAAGACAATACTGTTTGCCATAGTAGGATTAGTTGATACCTTACATGGACTTTAATTATGTTGTTTTACATCAATAGTACGATCATAAACTCCAGAGCGAACCTAACTGTCTGCTAGCCAGGCAGCAACCGTGGGCACAACGTCTGTCGATTACTGTCTGTCAGTAGACACAATTCCCTCTTGATTGTACGATGTCACCTTAGTGCATGTAACCAGTGTACTTCTATAATGTAATCAAGCATCAGTGGAAGGCCTTTGGAGCTGCTAACATATTGAACAGTTCAGCCTGCGGTGATAAAGAAGGGCTGATGCAGTTTTCAAATGGTAGAAAACCCTCTACTAAGTTAATTGCTTGACGACCCGTTATTGTTTGTGTACCGTTTTCAAACTTTTATGGAACCGCACTGTAGTGTTTCGTCAGATTTAAAGGATTCTATTCGAAACTCCATCACAAAACATCAAACCTCACCACGTCTCAGTATGTGTGCTGAGTTTTACATGCTCGTTATGATTTACCGCTATATTTTCCATTTAATTGTAACGATATTTGAGCGTAACTTCACTTTCACGCAGCCATTTAGAACAGTTTTCGTGCGGTTCTAGGCGCTACAGTCTGGAACCGAGCGACCGCTACGGTCGCAGGTTCGAATCCTGCCTCGGGCATGGATGTGTGTGATGTCCTTAGGTTAGTTAGGTTTAATTAGTTCTAAGTTCTAGGCGACTGATGACCTCAGAAGTTAAGTCGCATAGTGCTCAGAGCCATTTGAAGAACAGTTTCTAAGACAAATTTCACTTTTGTATCACGCTATTCATAGAGTGAGCACTTTGCCTGATCAGGTAACCGTAAGCTTCCTCCATAAGAGTGAATTCTTCGTTCATTAACACTTCCATTAGTACGTCCAGAATCACTCACAATTTTATTTGTTCGGTATGATGAGGCAAAAGACTTTCGTCAAAACGATTATCGTGTTTAAATTAAATAACACAAACTGAGACTGAAATGGAGTCTAACAGAATGACTTTCAAAATTCAACCAGTTGTCAAGAACGGCTTTTACACCACAATACTGCTCACTAACAGTGATATGCACTGCTCTTCTCCGACTTGTGAAAGAACTACCCCAGCTGCTTTCATGGGTGCCTTCAGTCTAATATGGTACAGATTGACGTTGTCCACGCACAGAAAGAACTGACAGAAACTAAAACCATGTTAAACGCCTGAAATTAATTCAACGAGCAAAGTTAGACTGAATATTGAATCTGTAGATTAGTAGTTAGACACGTAACCCTGTCATCCACAAGCGAATGAGAACACCACTGCTGATAAATTGCACTTATGAACGGCTCGGCGAAAGTAAGTGCTAACCCACATGAGCATCATTTTGAGTTATTGCATGTTATGTGTTGGCTAAATTCAGAGACAAGAACATAAACGCAATAATACAATGCGACTTATACAGTAAACAGTTCTTTTGGCGTTACAAATCAAACTATATGTAACTAGCATGTGAGATATTGGAAAATACTAATACGATCAAATTACTCCTTGCGAAATTCGGGGGTTACACTTTCTTCCGCTGACCCATTCATATATTCGGCAATACGGTAACGAGCTCCAATTGCGACTCTATATTACATTGCAATTTGCTGCGTGTTAATTCTAAAAAGACATTAGCGCACATTGTTGTCTGCATGAAATGCGTTACGGGTTATTTTCAGTCGGAAAAATGTTACCCCAATGGTTACACTCCGAATTTTTACTTACAAAGATAATATTCGGTACGTACTCAAACAGGCTCAGTTCGTCGTAGTAATTTGTTTAATAATATTTCATGGATAATATTCATGTTGAAAACCTTTATTATCTAACTGATTCAAGTCCATTCGTGGAAATTCTATCATTAGCTGCACTTTGACCCTTCATCAGTCGAAATATGGAGACCTTCTCTCCTGTGGTGTGTTTATCTTTCGTATCAAGACGCAATATATGTGGGGAGATAGCTGATAAGCTACAGTATATGCAAGTCACGGGTCGCTTTCTCGCACTCCAGAGCTCGGTAAACAGATACCTTATCTGCATATCATTGGCTAGGTACAGTTTACGTATTACTGAAAGTGCTCGATTTCGCCCAAGAAGAGAATAACAGCTACTAAATAGTTTTAAAATAATGCAAAAATTAAGGAAAGGAGAATTTATGTGACAGTTCTGTAACTCACCTCAAGCCGCGGAAAGTGCGTTTGTGTCACAAGAAATTTGCATACAAATAGTATTGAGGTTTTGAGCTACGCTAAATGCTGCTCACATCAATCTGGACGAGACGTTTAAGTCATTAAGAGAAACCAATAGACCTTTAAATCCTTGCCACAGTGGTAACACCGGTTCCCGTCAAATCATTGAAGTTAAACGCTGTCGGGCTGGGTTAGCTCTTGGATGGGTGGCCATCCGGTCTGCCGAGCGCTGTTGGCAAGCGGGGTGCACTCAGCCCTTGTGAGGCAAACTGAGGAGCTCCTTCATTGAGAGGTAGCGGCTCCGGTCTCGTAAACTGACAAACGGCTGTGAGAGCAGTGTGTTGACCACATACCCCTCCATATCCGAATCCAGTGACACATTTGAGCTGAGAATGACACGGCGGCCAATCGGTACCATTGGGCCTTCATGACCTGTCCGGGTGGAGTTTAGTTTTTCAATGGGCCACTAAATAAGATTGGATGTACAGATACGCATTGGCTCGAAAGACATCACTCGTTACTTTTTTGTACTTATTTATTTATCTTTCTTATGCTCATCGCCGCATTCGTTACGATGCGGTTAGCTGCTAAGCACTATCTTAGTTTCAGTAAGATTAAAGCACTGAGTTAGCAGTAAAGTCCTTGAGGCAATCGTCCTGCAATTTGTTGCGGAAGCCACGAAACAGCTAATTCACAAATACAGCATCAAGATTCGTTTGCAGTTCTTTGCAACTTGTTTTTGTCAAAAATTTACATATGACACAGAAGCTGCCACGAAAAAAAAACGCTTAACAAATAATTTGTCCAGTGGGATGATAATGTCTCCTTGACGCAATATTTCATCGAAATTATCTTTGTCGGCTGGAATCCTGTAAGAGATTTCAAATCCTTATAGTCACAAAATTTACTTTTTCTCTACGTCCAGACGAGTCAGCTCGGAATAGTTCAGCTCATTTTCTTTTCTCCTTATCTTTTTTATACAAAGAAGTTACAGTGTAATACAACTGCATCAGAAGATGCCTATAACTAGCCGTAAACCATAATGTATATTACGTCTAGAGCTTTCGCGACTGAATAAATTGGTTTGTAAATGGTACTGATTAGAGCTCAAATTCTTCATTACTCAATACGTTAGTGTTTACGTAAGTAAGATTAGTTGTTAATGACACAATTTGTGGGATAATGAATGCATCGTGTTACCAAATTTCATCAAAAATAAAAAAAAAACTACTACAACATTTGTCCAGTAAAACTTTTCTAAGAGATACTACAGGGGGTGGACAATAATATTGAAACACATAAAATACGGCGGAGGAAAACCGTTGGCACTCAAAGCAGCTTACAGTCGTCACGGAATTTCAAGGGAATCTTACACCGTTCTTCCTGCAAAATATTGACAAGATCAGATAAAGATGATTGAGGAGGACAGCAACAGCGCACTTTCTCTCCAAAGTAGCCCACAAAGGGTAAATAATATTGATACCTGGTGACTGTGGTGCCAGGGAAGATGCAAAAATTCATCGTCGTGCTTACGAAACTTGAACTGGACGATGTGAAGTGCGTGAACAGGTGCCGTCATCTTGGATCACAGCATCACCTTTGGGGAACAAACGTTGTACCATGGGATGGACCTGATCAGACAAAATTCCTTAGCAGTAACTCGACCTTGCAGAGTAACTATGGTGCGATAGAATACCACGATATAGCTACCCAAATCATCACCAAACCGCGCGATGTTTCACTCTCGGAACGTAAACTCGGCTTGAAGTTAGAACCAGTGTGGAACAAGACTCATCCGGCCAAATTACTTTCTTCCATTATTCCACAGTCCGGGTTTTATGGCTTCGGCGATTTCCTATTAAGGGTATTTGCATAATGAGCTGTAGTTTTTGGAATTCCAACTCCCTTGCAATTCCCAGGTTATAGAGCTCCCTTCGTGTTGTTTTGGTGCTGAAAGGTTTCGCGAATACGACATTCAGTTTGAAAGATCTCTATTGGATTCCTTTCATGTTAATTTCTGAGCAGTGGAACATGTTACTTTTACACATAAACAAGAACGATCTGTCACACTAATACACTTTAAAACACAGTTTATATGTAATTCATGTCACACAGTCTCATATGGAACCTACATCTGCTTTTTTTATATAGTGTATATGATAATATATTGTCATCCCCCTTCCCTTCTGTGTGAAAGGATGAATGAGCAAATTTATTTCTAGTTGCATGCTTGATGGTAGCAGACAAGCCTGTCTGCTAGAGAACAGTAGGACCAACGTCGGAACAGGTAGCTACGCTTTCTAGAAGCAGAGAGTTTTCTATTCTTAGTATGGTCCTGTCCGTCCCTTGTCATGTTGGTATAGGAAGCTGCCTCTCTGGTCACTTCCGTTTGTATCTGTGAAGCACCCTCGGTAGTCTGTCCACGGCGAGCATCTGATGTGGTAAGATCTCCGGCTAAGCGCGTCTCTGCTAAGTCCGTAGGACAATGGATTTCTTAAGTTCAGCCTAACTGGAAATTTAATCACCTTTATTTCAGGTTTTAGAACTAAAATATCTTATATTATCTTAAATTGCAACACAGTGTAATTCGAGTGTGAAGTTCAGAATATCTTCCAGTGGTTACTTTGTCACTACTTTGTGAGTAAAGTGGAACCACATGTTGATGATCCGTAACTCTAACTAAGATCATCAATCTTAAATGCGAATGTGCGTGAGATTATAACGTCTCGTCTTGACAATATTTTTCAATATAGCAACTTTTCTTTATGTTCAACCCACGTGGGGTGTACTTTGTGAGACCAGTACCACGTGCTTAAATTGTTTGACCATTCAGGTTAATAGTAAGACGATAGTAACCAGTTCGAGGTTTTTCTTTTGTAAATTGCTTTTCGATGTAATTTATTTTAATTATCAAAATTATTGTGGAGTTACACTCTTTGTGTAAACCAAGTTGACCACGTGAAGCATGTGGTGTAATCATCAAAGTAGCCCTCAGCTATTATTTTCGGGAAGATTTCACAGAGAGTTAGTATGAATTTAGTATACCAGTGTGTGTTAATTTCATGACAGACAGGATTGCGCTACGAACGTAACTTCTTTGGGTGAAAATTGAATCGGTTGGTTGTGGTTAATTTCCTCTTGCATATGTTTCAACGTTCTTCGGGTGTTATTTTATGAATGCAGTGTTGTATGCAGTCTCCCAATCTTGGCTCCATATTTGATGTGTTCCGTAAGATTACAAACTCACATTTTCACAATCCTAAATAAGGTACCAGTTTAGTTATGAATCAAGTTTAATATGCTGAAATTTTAACGGTACAATGATCAATGTTAAAATAAATGTCCAAATATAGACTGATTTACTTCTTTTTATCTAAATTATATATATATATATATATATATATATACTCCTGGAAATGGAAAAAAGAACACATTGACACCGGTGTGTCAGACCCACCATACTTGCTCCGGACACTGCGAGAGGGCTGTACAAGCAATGATCACACGCACGGCACAGCGGACACACCAGGAACCGCGGTGTTGGCCGTCGAATGGCGCTAGCTGCGCAGCATTTGTGCACCGCCGCCGTCAGTGTCAGCCAGTTTGCCGTGGCATACGGAGCTCCATCGCAGTCTTTAACACTGGTAGCATGCCGCGACAGCGTGGACGTGAACCGTATGTGCAGTTGACGGACTTTGAGCGAGGGCGTATAGTAGGCATGCGGGAGGCCGGGTGGACGTACCGCCGAATTGCTCAACACGTGGGGCGTGAGGTCTCCACAGTACATCGATGTTGTCGCCAGTGGTCGGCGGAAGGTGCACGTGCCCGTCGACCTGGGACCGGACCGCAGCGACGCACGGATGCACGCCAAGACCGTAGGATCCTACGCAGTGCCATAGGGGACCGCACCGCCACTTCCCAGCAAATTAGGGACACTGTTGCTCCTGGGGTATCGGCGAGGACCATTCGCAACCGTCTCCATGAAGCTGGGCTACGGTCCCGCACACCGTTAGGCCGTCTTCCGCTCACGCCCCAACATCGTGCAGCCCGCCTCCAGTGGTGTCGCGACAGGCGTGAATGGAGGGACGAATGGAGACGTGTCGTCTTCAGCGATGAGAGTCGCTTCTGCCTTGGTGCCAATGATGGTCGTATGCGTGTTTGGCGCCGTGCAGGTGAGCGCCACAATCAGGACTGCGTACGACCGAGGCACACAGGGCCAACACCCGGCATCATGGTGTGGGGAGCGATCTCCTACACTGGCCGTACACCACTGGTGATCGTCGAGGGGTCACTGAATAGTGCACGGTACATCCAAACCGTCATCGAACCCATCGTTCTACCATTCCTAGACCGGCAAGGGAACTTGCTGTTCCAACAGGACAATGCACGTCCGCATGTATCCCGTGCCACCCAACGTGCTCTAGAAGGTGTAAGTCAACTACCCTGGCCAGCAAGATCTCCGGATCTGTCCCCCATTGAGCATGTTTGGGACTGGATGAAGCGTCGTCTCACGCGGTCTGCACGTCCAGCACGAACGCTGGTCCAACTGAGGCGCCAGGTGGAAATGGCATGGCAAGCCGTTCCACAGGACTACATCCAGCATCTCTACGATCGTCTCCATGGGAGAATAGCAGCCTGCATTGCTGCGAAAGGTGGATATACACTGTACTAGTGCCGACATTGTGCATGCTCTGTTGCCTGTGTCTACGTGCCTGTGGTTGTGTCAGTGTGATCATGTGATGTATCTGACCCCAGGAATGTGTCAATAAAGTTTCCCCTTCCTGGGACAATGAATTCACGGTGTTCTTATTTCAATTTCCAGGAGTGCATATATATATATATATATATATATATATATATATATATATATATATATATATATATATATATCACCGGTTGTCGTAAGATGACTATTAAAAGATTATAATTAATGTTAGTCTGGTTTGGAATTTGGTAAGCTAGACTGGATACCTGGTGAAACAGTTGCTCAGTAATGCAAGGTTAGCTTCCCCAGGTAGCTCACAGCTTTTAACCCGGTTTTATTATCTTGAATATCAGCACCGCTTTCAGAACAACTTAATGCATCAACATTACAAGTTCTGCAGTGATTTTTGAAGGTTTAGTCCTCTATTTTTTCGTCAACAATCATCTTCAATGACCATCTGTCACGATCACTACGCACACACTTTCGTCCGCGCTGTGACTTAGCGGGTGATGTTTTTCCGCTTTCCCTGTATGCGGTGTAAGTCTTCAGAATGGTGTCTCGTGAAACAGCAAACACTTCCACTAACTTTGTCGCGGAAGCACTCACCAATGAGCACCAATAATTTGCCCGCGCTCAAATTCACGTACCTCCGACACAACGCGCCTACAACTACACAGACACCGCTATGACCACGAATGACGCTTGCAAAGTGAAGACTTTGAACAGGTGCCGTTCGTCGTCAAATGCAATAGCGCAACCTGCAGGCTTCGCTAGCGTATGCATTTATGTTCAGGCATGGCGCCTCTCATGGTGTTTCCATATTTTTGTCCAACCCCTGTAGGTTGCCACAAAAAATCTCGCCATAAGGTGTCAGCGCCGCGCGGGATTAGCCGAGCGGTCTCAGGCGCTGCGGTCATGGACTGTGCGGCTGATCCCGGCGGAGGTTCGAGTCCTCCCTCGGGCATGGGTGTGTGTGTTTGTCCTTAGGATAATGTAGGTTAAGTAGTGTGTAAGCTTAGGGATTGATGACCTTAGTAGTTAAGTCCCATAAGATTTAACACACATTTGAACATAAGGTGTCAGCGCTTGAGAAATCTAAACATCATTGTTGACTAGTTACAACACGCAATGACGCGAGCTATAGATATCACTTCATTTTGAATACTCATACTTCTGTACATACTCAGAAGATTCAACATTGTTTTATTTGATGATTTTTGTTACTGTAGAGCAAGGTACATCAGAAGTCTGTACAGAAGCTGAAGCATGTCATTGTGTTGGCACTCGACTCGGAGGTCGCAGAACGATTTTTGATGGTGGAATGTGTTTTCACACCGAGATTTGGACGGCAAATGGAGGTGTTGCTGCCCCATACCTGAACACCACCTGTGTGCGTGCATCCTGTGATGTATTCCATACCCTACCGTAGCGTCTCACGGAATGGGACAGCTTCACGCTATTGTTTGGGATCCGTCCTTGAGATGAGAAAGTTATGTTAGGCTGTCCCAGGCGTGCAATATATTAGTAGTCTATGGGCTAACACTAGGTACGAAAATCACCCACTGTTTCCGCCACCACCAACACAGCACCACACATTCTACTCTGTCGAGGAGTTCCTTGAAAAATTAAGCTGATTCTTATTGTATTGCTGATAGCGTTTACTTAAACTTATGGACTGACTTTTTTCAGGTTCATAAACATTAATTTTTATGTGTTATTAATTTTATGTTTTAATTTCATGTACCGACACGTTCCAAGACCTTGGAGATTTGCTCCTCAATTTGGTCCTACGGAACTTGACGTGTAAATAAAAAATAAAAACATTGCACGCATTCATCAAAGTGATCGACGCTAAGGAACTGTGTGGCAGTCTTCCTCTTTCACGTGCACGCATCAAAGTTGACTACACTGAAGAAATAAGTGTCAGACGCAACTGCCATGTGACGCGAAGGGAGAATGGAAATGTACGTGAAAGAAGAAAAAGTAAACCGTTTCTTACGGAGGTGAGTTCATCGTCATTGCCATCACACCATATTTTCAAGTTAAGGAATTAGAAGAAATTGTCTCGGAGTAAATCAAGAAAATGATGAACAGATTCGTAAACAAACTGATGGTCCTAAAAATAGCACTGTATATCACTGGCTGATAATACACTCTTTGTCTTCTTCACTCAACCCTCTACAAGTTTAGTTGCAGATGACAAAAACACTGTCTGTATTTAGGTCGAATTTGAGTGTGACAGTGAAGTTATTTGGATGTGTACAACAGGTCTAGGTGAAATCAAATTAACTCTTTTTACCGGTCACCTGATTCCGCTGTGGTAGTTTTAGAGCCATTCAAGGAAAATCTACTGGCAGTACTGTGGAATTATCCAGACGATGCGGTTATTAATTGGAGGCGGCTTCAACTTACCGAGTTTAGGAATGAACGTCTATGGATTTGCTGCACGTCTTATGAACAGACAGTGTTGTGTAGTATATCTGGATACATGTTCCGAAAACTGTCTTGAGCAACTAGTTACACAACCCACACGCAATGGAAATATTTTAGACCTTATAGCTACAAAGCGACCCGAACCTTATCGACAGTGTCTGCATAGAAACAGGGATTACCGATCATGAAATCATCGTAACGACGATGGTTACTAGAGCTAATCGATCCGCCAAGAAGACTAGGAGAGTGTTGATACCAGAATAAGCAGACAAGCTGTCGTTAATATCACACTTAGACAATGAGTGGACACCATTTAGCTCCAGTATGACGGACGCAGATGGATTTTGGACAAATTTTAAACCGATTCTAAATCGCGCTCTGGAGAAGCATGTGTCAAGTAAGTGGCTTAAAGATGGAAAGAACCCTCCGTGATTTCGTAATGAAACTCTGAAAATGCTGAGGAGACAGAGAGTGTTGCTCTCTCGGTACGAAAAAGAGCACGCAGATGTTGACAGACAATAGTTAATAGCAATTCGTACGTCCACACAAAAAGTAATGCGCGAAGCATACGACAACAACTTCCACCGTCATACCCTAGCGAAAGATCTTACCGAAAACCCGAGTAAATTCTGGTCATTCGTAAAATCACTAAGAGGGTCGAAGGCTTCTATCCAGTCACTCGTCGACCAGTATTGTGTGGCAGTAGAAGACAGCGGATACCTTTGTCTCTGACGAACGCTCGCCGTCAAGGACCACGTACTGGGTTCTGATACTTAAAAAGTCTTGGACTCACATATCTGGGAACCTAAACCGTGTTCTCGAACTTTCGTCAAAAATCTGTAGTGGGGCATCGTGTGGGAAATCTAGAAATATGGAATCTGCTTGTCGCTCTCCATCCATGGTTTATAGGATAACATGCGAGAAAAGCGCAAGCTGAGTTTCAGACATGCGATGCTTTCTAAATCCGTCCTGATTTCTGGGCAAAAGCTTTTCTGTCTCAAGGAAATTTATTACATCCGAACTCAGAATACGTTCAAGAATTCTGCAGCAAACCAATGTTAAGGATACTGGTATGTAATTGTTTAGGTCAGTTCTTCTGCCTCTCTTATAAACGGGTAAAAAAAAATGGTTCAAATGGCTCTGAGCACTATGGGACATAACTTCTGAGGTCATCAGTCCCCTAGAACTTAGAACTACTTAAACCTAACTAACCTAAGGACATCACACACATCCATGCCCGAGGCAGGATTCGAACCTGCGACCGTAGCGGTCGCGCGGTTCCAGACTGTAGCGCCTAGAACCGCTCGGCCACTCTGGCCGGCTAAACGGGTCACTTGCGCTTTTTTCCATTCGCTTGGGACTTTTCGCTGGGCAAGACATTCGCGATAAATGCGGACTACGTAAAGGGTCGATGTGGAAGAGTGCTGAGATGTAAAACAGAACTGTTACTTGTTGTCAACTCTTTCAGTTGCTTCTCCATGACACGGATGTCAATTTCCATGACTTCCATGCGGGAGTCTGTACGACAGTCAAACAGTGGTATGTTTGCACGATCCTCTTGCATGAATGATGTCTTAAACGTGAAGTTTAAAACTTCAGCTTTCCTTTTACTGCCTTCTATTGCCATACCAAACTGGTCGACGAATGACTGGATAGACGCCTTCGATCAGCTAAGTGATTTCAAGAATGACCAGAATTTTCTCGGGTTTTCGGTAAGATCTTTCGATAATGTATGATGGTGTAAGCTGTTGTAGTATGCTTCGCGCATTGCTCTTCCTATGGATACACGAATTTCTACTAACTCTTGCCTGTCAACATCTGCGCGCTCTTTCTTGAACCGAGAAAGTAACAGTCTCTCTCTCCTCAGCATTTTCCGAGTCATTATGAAACTGCAGGGAAGTGTGATAGGACGGCTTTTATTCTCTATATACATAAACAACGTGACGGACAGGGTGAGCAGCAAGTTACGGCTGTCTGCTGATGACACTGTGGTGTGCGTTTAGGTGTCCTCGTTACGTGACTGTAGAAATATACATTTCTAGTTCGTATGATGAATGGCAGCTTTCTCTAAATTTAGAAAAATGTGAGCTACTGCAGGTGAGTAGGAAAAACAGCCCTGTAACGTTCGATTATAGCATTTGAAGGGTCTAGTTTGACACAATAACTTCGATGAAATATTTAGGATTAAACGTTGCAAAGCGATGTGAAATGGAATGAGCAAGGCAGGCGAATGTTTGACGTCGTTTTATTGGGAGACAGCCAAAAGGAGACGGCGTATGGAACGCTAGTGCGACCCATAATTGAGTATTTTTCGAGTTTTGAGATCTCCACTGTGCCGAATAAAAGAAAGACCCTCAAAGCAGTTGAGAGGCAGCCTACTAGATTTGTTACAGGTAGGATGGATTATCACACAGGTAATAGCGAGAAGCTTTGTGAACTCAAATGTAAACGCCTGGAGGAGAGACGATGCTCCTCCCACAAGGTACTATTACGCAAATTTAGAGAATCGGCGAATAAACTATGTCTGTTCAGTCGTCTGTAGACTGTGTGTCTGGAGACAACTGTTCCAGTGGCTGTGGTAAGGTCCCGAGCAAGGCTACCTGTAGTACTCCGTGGCCGTCTGCGGGCACTGATGGTGAGCTATCGGTCTTCTTGTGGTGTTGTACACTGTGGACGTTCCGTACTGTAGCGCCTTGACACGTTTCCTGTCTGCTGGAGACGTTGCCATAATCTTGAGATCACACTTTGTGGCACACGGAGGGCCCGTGGTACGACCTGCTGTGTTTGACCATCCTCCAGTCGCCCTAGTATTCTACCCCTCATAACGTCATCAATATGTGTTCTTTGAGCCATTTTCAACACACCATCAGCACGTCTGAAAACGTCTGCACACTTACTCGCTGCACCGTACTCTGACATGCACCAACACACCTCTGCGTATGTGGACTGCTGCCAGCGCCACCGTGCGACGACCGCAGGTCTGATGCACCGCATGGTCATACCCCAAGGTGATTTAGACCCCGCCACATATATGTATGTATATATTGGCGATCTTGGCTTCTGAATTGTTTTTCACCTACCATACATTGGAGATCGTCCCCAGACTGACCATGTCACGAATATAATAATCACTAGAGTGTTCTGGAGTGTAGTAACATGTCAGTACCTAGCGAGAGTTCGTCAAACTATCACATGAAGTAAGGGCGCGAAACATATGCCAACGGCGTTTGCTTGATAAAGTGCGTTAAGTAAAACAACTTCTACTGCTTCTACTTCCGGTGCTTTTTAACGATACGTTAAGTAATAAAATAAAGCTATCATCAACCTGAAGTGCTTTACTAGGCGTGGCTCTACTGGGGGTGGTATGCCGTTGCCTTCCGCCGATCTTTAAACTGTTTGCCCCAGTTATGTGTGGGCCTACAGTTTAACGTGGATTCCGAATCGCGGTGCAGCTCGGCCTCTTTCACATTAAAAAACATTCCAGACGTGAAAGAAGTGAAAAATCATGCTAGGAATAACCGGGGACGCACGACGAGCCGCGTGTGGTAGGAAGTGCGCCTCACCTGGTAGCCCATGATGGTGTCCCCGGGCTGCAGGCTGGCGGCGCGCGCCCGCTGGTAGGGGTCGACGCTGAGGTAGGCGGCCTGGCAGAGCACCTCGCCCTCGCGCACCGCGGGCAGCTCCTCCTCCTCCAGGCGGAAGTCGTCTTCTCGCGGCTCGCCGCGGAAGTGTCGCGCCAGCACGATCTTGCGCGCGGTCTCCATGTCGGCGCGTCTGCTCCGCGGTCCCGCTGCGCTGCGACTGACGGCTCGGCGCGCCGCCCCACCGCCGGTTACGCAACCCCGCCCGGCTCAACGTTCAAGTACGTCGTGCCGCAGATAAACAACGCCTCGCTAGCCTCGGGACGACCAGTCGTCGCAGCCGATCTGGTAGTCAACTGTGCGACCGTATGAGTTTCCTAATACGCACAAGGACCCATTGTTAGTAACAATGGCGCACCTACGTCACAGACTGTAAATTTGGTGAACCGTCGCTGGGGGAAAACAGAAAAACGGCTTTGTTCGAGGATGTGTTCTAGTTCCCATCCTGTTCGACATACAGTGAAGCGCCAGAGAAACTGGTATAGGCATGAGTATTCAAATACAGCGATATGTAAACAGACTGAATACGGCGCTGCGGTCGGCAACGCCTATATAAGACAGCAAGTGTCTGCGGTAGTTGTTAGAATCGGTTACTGCTGCTACAATGGCAGGTTATCAAGATTTAACTTAGTTTGAACGTGGTATTATAGTCGGCGCACGAGCGATGGAGCACAGCATCTCCGAGGTAGCGATAAAATGGGGATTTTCCCGTACGATCATTTCACAAGTGTACCGTGAATATCAGGAATCCGATAAAACATCAAATATCCGACATCGCTGTGGCCGGAAAAAGATCCTGCAAGAACGGGACCAACGACGACTGAAGAGATTCGTTCAACGTGAGAGAAGTGCAACCCTTCCGCAAATTGCTGCAAATGTCAATGCTGGGCCATCAACAAGTGTCAGCGTACGAACCATTCAACCAAACGTAGTCGATATGGGCTATCGGAGCCGAAAGCATAATCGTGTACCCTTGATGACGGCCGGCCGAAGTGGCCGAGCGGTTCTAGGCGCTACAGTCTGAAATCGTGCGACCGCTACGGTCGCAGGTTCGAATCCTGCCTCGGGCATGGATGTGTGTGATGTCCTTGGGTTAGTTAGCTTTAAGTAGTTCTAAGTTCTAGGGGACTGATGACCTCAGCAGTTAAGTCCCATAGTGCTCAGAGCCATTTGAACCATGTGAACCTTGATGACGCACGACACAAAGCATTATGCCTCGACTGGGCCCGCCAACACCGACATTGGACTGTTGATGACTGGAAACACGTTCTCTAGTCGGACGAGTCTCGTTTCAAATTGTACCGAGCGAATAATTATAGGCCTATTTCACTTACGTCAATCTGTTGTAGAATAATGGAACATGTTTTGTGTTCTCGTATTATGACGTTCTTAGATAATACAAATCTCCTTCATCATAACCAACATGGATTCCGCAAACAGAGATCATGTGAAACCCAGCTCGCCCTATTTGCCCAAGAAATTCACAGTGCCGTAGACACTGGCGAGCAGATTGATGCCGTATTCCTGGACTTCAGGAAGGCATTTGATACGGTTCCGCACTTACGTTTAGTGAAAAAAATACGTGCTTACGGAATATCGGACCAGGTTTGTGATTGGATTCAGGATTTCCTAGAAGAAAGAACACAACATGTCATTCTTAACGGTTCAAAATCTGCAGATGTAGAGGTAATTTCGGGAGTACCGCAAGGAAGCGTGATAGGACCTTTATTGTTTACAATATACATAAATGACTTAGTTGACAACATCGGTAGCTCCGTGAGGCTATTTGCAGATGACACGGTTGTCTACAAGAAAGTAGCAACATCAGAAGACTCGTACGTACTCCAGGAAGACCTGCAGAGGATTAATGAATGGTGCGACAGCTGGCAGCTTTCCCTAAACGTAGATAAATGTAATATAATGCGCATACATAGGGGCAGAAATCCATTCCAGTACGATTATGCCATAGGTGGTAAATCATTGGAAGCGGTAACGACCGTAAAATACTTAGGAGTTACTATCCGGAGCGATCTGAAGTGGAATGATCACATAAAACAAATAGTGGGAAAAGCAGGCGCCAGGTTGAGATTCATAGGAAGAATTCTAAGAAAATGTGACTCATCGACGAAAGAAGTAGCTTACAAAACGCTTGTTCGTCCGATTCTTGAGTATTGCTCATCAGTATGGGACCCTTACCAGGTTGGATTAATAGAAGAGATAGACATGATCCAGCGAAAAGCAGCGCGATTCGTCATGGGGACATTTAGTCAGCGCGAGAGCGTTACGGAGATGCTGAACAAGCTCCAGTGGCGGACACTTCAAGAAAGGCGTTACGCAATACGGAGAGGTTTATTATCGAAATTACGAGAGAGCACATTCCGGGAAGAGATGGGCAACATATTACTACCGCCCACATATATCTCGCGTAATGATCACAACGAAAAGATCCGAGAAATTAGAGCAAATACGGAGACTTACAAGCAGTCGTTCTTCCCACGCACAATTCGTGAATGGAACAGGGAAGGGGGGATCAGATAGTGGTACAATAAGTACCCTCCGCCACACACCGTAAGGTGGCTCGCGGAGTATAGATGTAGATGTAGATGTAGATGTACGGGTATGGCGACAACACCATGAACCCATGGACCCTGCATGTCACCAGGGGACTGTTAAAGCTCGTGGAGGTTCTGTAACGGCGTGGGGAGCGTGCAGTTGGAGCGGTATATATACAGGGTGTTTCAAAAATGACCGGTATATTTGAAACGGCAATAAAAACTAAACGAGCAGCGATAGAAATACACCGTTTGTTGCAATATGCTTGCGACAACAGTACATTTTCAGGCAGACAAACTTTCGAAATTACAGTAGTTACAATTTTCAACAACAGATGGCGCTGCGGTCTGGGAAACTCTATAGTACGATATTTTCCACATATCCACCATGCGTAGCAATAATATGGCGTAGTCTCTGAATGAAATTACCCGAAACCTTTGACAACGTGTCTGGCGGAATGGCTTCACATGCAGATGAGATGTACTGCTTCAGCTGTTCAATTGTTTCTGGATTCTGGCGGTACACCTGGTCTTTCAAGTGTCCCCACAGAAAGAAGTCACAGGGGTTTATGTCTGGCGAATAGGAAGGCCAATCCACGCCGCCTCCTGTATGTTTCGGATAGCCCAAAGCAATCACACGATCATCGAAATATTCATTCAGGAAATTAAAGACGTCGGCCGTGCGATGTGGCCGGGCACCATCTTGCATAAACCACGAGGTGTTCGCAGTGTCGTCTAATGCAGTTTGTACCGCCACAAATTCACGAAGAATGTCCAGATAGCGTGATGCAGTAATCGTTTCGGATCTGAAAAATGGGCCAATGATTCCTTTGGAAGAAATGGCGGCCCAGACCAGTACTTTTTGAGGATGCAGGGACGATGGGACTGCAACATGGGGCTTTTCGGTTCCCCATATGCGCCAGTTCTGTTTATTGACGAAGCCGTCCAGGTAAAAATAAGCTTCGTCAGTAAACCAAATGCTGCCCACATGCATATCGCCGTCATCAATCCTGTGCACTATATCGTTAGCGAATGTCTCTCGTGCAGCAATGGTAGCGGCGCTGAGGGGTTGCCGCGTTTGAATTTTGTATGGATAGATGTGTAAACTCTGGCGCATGAGACGATACGTGGACGTTGGCGTCATTTGGACCGCAGCTGCAACACGGCGAACGGAAACCCGAGGCCGCTGTTGGATCACCTGCTGCACTAGCTGCGCGTTGCCCTCTGTGGTTGCCGTACGCGGTCGCCCTACCTTTCCAGCACGTTCATCTGTCACGTTCCCAGTCCATTGAAATTTTTCAAACAGATCCTTTATTGTATCGCTTTTCGGTCCTTTGGTTACATTAAACCTCCGTTGAAAACTTCGTCTTGTTGCAACAACACTGTGTTCTAGGCGGTGGAATTCCAACACCAGAAAAATCCTCTGTTCTAAGGAATAAACCATGTTGTCTACAGCACACGTGCACGTTGTGAACAGCACACGCTTACAGCAGAAAGACGACGTACAGAATGGCGCACCCACAGACTGCGTTGTCTTCTATATCTTTCACATCACTTGCAGCGCCATCTGTTGTTGAAAATTGTAACTACTGTAATTTCGAAAGTTTGTCCGCCTGAAAATGTACTGTTGTCCCAAGCATATTGCAACAAACGGTGTATTTCTATCGCTGCTCGTTTAGGTTTTATTGCCGTTTCAAATATACCGGTCATTTTTGAAACACCCTGTACGAATGTGACAGGTAACATATATGTAAACATCCTGTCTGATCACCTGCTTCCATTCATGTCCACTGTATTCTGACGGACTTGGGCAACTCCAGCAGGACAATGCGACATCCCACAATCCCAGAATCGCTACAGAGTGGCTCCAGGAACACTCTGCTGAGTTTAAGGAGTTCCGCTGGCCACCAAACTCCCCAGACATGAACATTATTGACCACATCTGGGATGCCTTGCAACGTGCTGTTCAGAAGAGATCTCCACTTTCTCGTACTCTTACGAATTTATGGACAACCCTGCAGGATTCATGGTGTCAGTTCCTTCCAGTACTACTTCAGACATTAGTCGAGTCCATACCACGTTTTTGCTCGCGGGGGCCTACGCGATGTTAGGCAGGTGTACCAATTTGTTTGACTCTTCAGTGTATATAGGAACGATCAGCCAATACCCAAAGATACGAGTCACTTTCTCTAAGCTGACGATTTGCGTATCACAGCGCAAGGAAGAATATTTCAGGAAGTAGGAGAATACCCTAGAAGCTATGTCAACATACTACGGTGACAACTCCCGAACGAAATCCCACTAAAACGAAAGTTTGTGCCTTTCACCTGCATTCACGCCTAGTAAATTGAAAGGTCCTCGTTAACTGGACTGGGTCTGTCTCTGAGCACACAGACCGCCGACACACCTCGGAGTGACGCTTGACAGGTCCATCACATACAAACATCTCTGTGAAAAAATTAAAAAAACGAAATGAGGCAGCTGCATAGCTGCAAGAAACAACAGTAAGTGGGGCGCCAAATCCACTGTGCTTCGAAACATCGCTTTAGCACTTTGCTTTTCCGCAGCTGCGTAAGCGTGCCCTGTCTGGTCTAGATCGGCACACGAGAAGAAGATCGACATAAGCCTTAATGACACCTGTAGGCTAGCCACAGGATGCATTAAGCTCACTCCACTGGGAAAGCTCTACCAAGCTTCAGGTTTCAGCAGTCCTACATCTCGCAGGGTAGCTCATGAACATAAGCCACGGTTCAAAACACATTTGATGAGAGTCATCCACAACGTTGTAGCCTTTATCGATTAAAAAGACTAAAATCAATTGGTGCCTCAGTTACACAATGAATGAACTCCCTGTCGCCTAACTTATTTCAGAAAATCCACCAATTGGTTCTGAATTAATGTACAACTCCTGGAAAATACTAAATCGCATCAGAATTGGTGTAGCCCCCGTAAAAAAATCAACCTGATAAAATGGGGCTATTAGAACAAGTGCGACCGTGGAGAAGAACAAAACATGGAACATTCTAACATGCTGAAAGTGTCCTGCTTGTGGCTCTCTGGATAAGCAAGCCTGAAGCTTTTAGCCGGCAGGAGTGGCCGAGCGGTTCTAGGCGTCTCAGTCTGGGACCGCGCGACCGCTACGGTCGCAGGTTCCAATCCTGCTCGGGCATGGATGTGTGTGATGTCCTTAGGTTAGTTAGTTTTAAGTATTTCTGAGTTATAGGTGACTTATGACCTCAGCTGTTAAGTCCCATAGTGCTCAGAGCCATTTGAACCATTTTGAAGCTTTTAACATAGTCCAGTAATGGACCGAAAAATTGACAGCTCCGGACACGAAAAGTAAGAAGTAAACTAAGAGAAACGCATTCTCAGCGAATATGTGAGGCGGCGCGGCTACATGATTGGGTTCTTGGGAGTGTTACAGTTCCTTACTTTTCTGCTCCACCCCTCCCCTTCCCCCCAAATACCTAATCAAAACTATCCGGACACTCCTACATAACGCGTAATTGACCGCTTGATACAGTGGTGGCCGGTTATCACTCACCAATGTCCTACAGAACACTGGAAACGTCGCACTAAAATTAAGCCCTGACTCTCCGAAAGCGAATCGGAAGAAGCACTAAAATTACGCCATTTCTCTTCGAATGTGAGCCGGAAATTGCACCAAAATTACGCCATTCCTCTTCAGATGCGTGTCGGTATGCAAATACAACGGAGGAAAACATGTTTTGTAGCGCTGCCTCAATGGAGAATGCCGCCTTCTTTTAATACGAAAGTGGTGATCTGCTAAAGAGG
The DNA here is from genome assembly GCF_023898315.1 of Schistocerca nitens. Taxonomy (NCBI): domain Eukaryota; kingdom Metazoa; phylum Arthropoda; class Insecta; order Orthoptera; family Acrididae; genus Schistocerca; species Schistocerca nitens. Next base: position 397,425,428 of record NC_064614.1, on the reverse strand, counting down.
CCTTTTCCCAGTAGATGTTTGAAGCAGAAAGTAAGATATAAGGAATCAGGTAGATCTTCTTCCAATGTAAATCTAACAGGAGGGCGTGGGACAAGTTTCACCGACCTGCCTCAGACTATGTGAATACAAGCAGGTAGGTGCCCCTTTCAAGTTCCCAGAATATTTCGCCTGAGTGGTCCAGAGGAAAAGGTAAAACGTTCTCCAAAGATTTACGCGAAGAGTATGAGGACATGTTGAGGACTGAATTTCGTAAAGTTGTGGCAGCCAAACAGTCTTGTCACGCTCCCTTATCAGTCGTATTGTTGCAGTTTCTTTCCTCTTTGTGATCCTTTTTGTCTTGTCTATTTTTAATTAATAAAAGGAGAATAAATAAAAATTGTTGCAGGCAACGACTGGAAATGAATGTTTTGTTCTTTGTTATGTGTCTGAAATCATGCAGGACTACCTACGATTTTGTTTCATTCTTTTTCGAGTAGCGAAATGTCTCCATCCAGCTTGAAGCTGTCTGTGTCCGTATTTTCCTACCGACACAAGCATTTTCTGTATGAAATTAAAAAAAGACAATAAAGAGGAAAAAAGCGGTAAAACGAGTGCTTGGAAACTCAGAAGTCGCAGGGTCCAATCCTGACATGAGAACGTAAAATTTTAGTCTGTCTTTAATCTAGCCTGATAAAGTGGTAAAGTGCGCGCCTAGAATCCGAGAGATCGAAAAAAATGGTTAAGACCAGAGGCTCGCAAATTGGTGGCTGGCGTCGAATTACCACTAGTTCCATTTTTTATTTCTTTTATTTCTAGCATTGTTAATCGATAAATTACAAAACCTGAATATATTTAAGCAGTTCAACTTATATGTATAAAATTAATGTATTCATTAAAGAAATTTTTATAGCCAAGATCGCGTTCAAAGCTACATACAGATAGCTTCTTCTCATATCTCAACATGGGAAACTGCAATAACGCATTCAATTTAGTTACGAGTGTAATTCAGCAAGCTATAGGTCACCACATTGTACATTTGTACAAGCTACCGTTGTCTAGACGTCAGCAGAGGCGGACCCGCCAGTATGAGAGGAGGCAGCACAGTGTTGTCGGTAGAGAAACAGTAACAACAAAGTGGGTCGGGCAGCACGGCTCGGTGACTTCGAACGTCGACTAGTCATTGTATGTCCCTTGAGCAGCAAATACATCACGCACATTTCAACCCTTCTAAAGCTGCATGAGTCGACTTTTTGTGACGTCACTGTGTAGTGGAAACGCGAAGGAACAACCACAGCCAAACAAAGATCAGGCACATGTCACGTACCGATGGGCAGAAACCGTCGAGCATTGTTGTATAAAATAAAAAAAAAATAAAAATAAAAAAAGGCCCAGGCGCGAGTACGACTAGTATATCGAGGATTCCGTACAAATTTAATTATGTATACAGTATGTGAATCGAGAATCTCGACGATTTTTGCCTGTTATCGGCATTGGTACTGGCAAGATATAGATCCCTGGGATACCAAGACTTTCGAGAATGTTTGAATCCGGGAACCTAATAACAAAAGAAATATTTTTGTGTGATATAATTACAAATTAAAAAATTTCTGATTTTTCATCTTTACTTGTTCTGTGAAACCTTTCTTCTTCCCAAATTTTATGGGTTTACGTGAGTCAGTTTACTTGATTAGAATATGTGACATAAGCGGTCGAATCTTTTAATTGCATAGAATTAGAACCTTCGCTTTTGTACATCGCCAAGGCCTTAACATGTGACATAAGTTTCAACTTGAAATGTCTGTCAGTTCCTGAGAAAAAAGACAGCTTAACAGATGGACGGACAGACAGATAACAATTGCAAAATATTTTTTTCACGTGATATAATTAAAAATTAACAGTTTTAGGATTTATTCCTTTATTTGCACAGTGAAACTTTGTTTCTTGCCATAGTTCATGATTCTAGACTAATGGGAAGGTTTTGATGAGTGAGTTTGTGAGCATCAAAGTGTGTGACATAATTGGCCGTATTTTTTATTGTGCTGACGTAGAAGCTAACGTTTATTATATCGCCAAGGTACAGTTGACCATAGTCTAGGACAACTTTCAGCTTGATATGTCTAATGGTTCCTGAGAAATAGGGTTCTCAACAGATGAACAGACAGATAGTCTGATTGGAGACGACAAGAAAATTTTTTTAAATGTGATATAATTAAAAAAAAACAATTTTCGGATTTTTTTCTGTGGTTGTAGTGTGAAACCTTGCTTCTTGGCAAATTTCATGATTCTAGGTCAACGGGAAGCAGCCTGTAGGTTTTGATGAGTGAGTCAGCAATTATCACAACATGTGACATAAACACCGTATCTTTCGACTGTAGTTACTTAGAAGCTAACGTTTACTATACCGCCAAGGTACCATAGACCTTAGTTTGTGACACCAATTTCAGTTTGATACGTCTACCCAGTCCTGAGCAAAAGCCTGTTGAGAAGTCGGACAGACGGATGGATAACATGTGAAGGGCTTATTTCAATAGTGGTACAAGTCCATTTTTGTTCATTCTGAGATACAGAGTCCTAAAGTTAAATAAGCGCTGAAAAATCTGCAGTTGAGATACCAGAAATACTCAAGTATTTATACTTGACTATACTACTCAAGTATTTATATTTGAATATTTCTGGTATCTCAACTGCAGATTTTTCAGCGCTCATTTAACTTTAGGACTCTGTATCTCAGAATGAACAAAAATGGACTTGTACCACTATTGAAATAAGCCCTTCATGTGATCCTGTAAAGGTTCCTTTTTTTCGATTGAGGTACGGAACCCTAAAGATCCCACGCAATCAGCACAAGGAATCACTTTGACTTCAGAAGTGCAAGCAGCTGTCCAGCTAGCACAGTGTGCACAGGGAGTTAAAAACAATGGGGTACAGTGTTCGAGCAGCTCCTCACAAGCCACACATTTCTGTAGTCACGCTACGTGACACTTGAGGTGGTGCAAACAGCGACGCCACTGTACAGTGGAAGACAGTAAACGAGTCATTTGGAGTGAGGAATCAGTCTGTACCCTGTGGCAATCCGATGTCCGATGGAAGAAGTTGGATTTGGCTGATTCTTGGAGAACGTTTCCCATCATTGTGTGTTGCGACAACAGTGAATTACTAAGAGGGTTGTGTTACAATATGGGGTATTTCGTGGTTATGGAGTAGTCCCCTTATTGCGTTTAAAAAAATCGTTAGGTAGGTAAGAAGATGAACGCATTTTAGAACATTGTGTACTGCATAAAAAGAGGAACAATTTGGCGACGACGGTGCATGACAATGCACCCTGTCACAAAGCAACATCTGTGAGGCAATGGTTTGCTGATAGTAAAATTCTTAAAATGGACTAGCCTGCCCAGAGTTCCGAATTGAACCCCGTAGCTCCTTTGGGATGAGTTAGAAAGTCGACTTCGCTCCAGACCCCAAAATCCAAATCACTCGCTGGTTTCGGCTCTTGGGACTGAATTCCTCAAACATCTAACTGAATGTGTCCCCGGCAGAGTCCATGCCGTCATCAAGCGAAGGGTGCTCACACCCCATATCAATATCCGCTAATATGTATCCAGATACTTTCGATCAGGTAATCTAATTTGCTGTCATTTTTGCCTTTAACATACCATGACTGCCTAAGATTTTAATAATAATATTAATAACAATAATATATATAATAAATTTAAGATTATGATAATAACTTCTTTATGAGGGGCGTTTAACAGGTAATGCAATACTTTTTTTTTCCTTCTGAAAGCACGTTGGTTTTATTCAACTTTCCAATACATCGTATTATTCGCCACTCTTTTGGCACAAAACCCTGTTTTTGAACATAATCTCCGTTCAATGAAAAAATGAAATGAAATGAGAGTATGGCATTGTTGGCCGGGAGGCCCCGTCTGGGGAAGTTCGGGCGCCAAGTGCAAGTCTTACTTCAGTCGACGCCACATTGGGCGACTTGCTTGCCGGTGATGAGGATGAAATGATGATGAGGATAACACAATGCCCAGTCCACGAGCGGAGAAAATCTCCAACCCGGCCAGCAATCGAACCTGGGCCCACTGCATGGGAGACAAGCATGTTGCCATCCAGCTAAATGGGCAGACATCTCTGTTCACTGCCACGGTCTTACGCCACCTTACTGGGATGGCCTGTATGTCTGCATGATACCGCTCTACTTGTCAACGTCGGAGCCGACACCTCGCTGTATCAATAACCTCCCCATCATCCATATACTGCTACCTTCTTTGGGCCAACCAGATGGAAGTCGGAAGGTGTGAGATCCCAGCTGTAGGATAGGTGAGCAAGAATAGTCGGACCTTCCCTCGGGTGTGCAGACTTGTCTGTAATTTCCTGAATTTCCTGAGGGTAGCACTATATATTCCAAAGTTGATTGCACCACGAAGGAGGACATCAAACAGAACAACCGCTCCAGAGTCCGAGAAGACAGTTGCCATGACTTTACCGGCGGGGGGCGCGGCTTTTTCTTCTTCAGAGGCGAAGTGGTGCGCCAACACTCCATGGATTGTCATTTCGTTTCCCATTCAAAGTTATGAACCCATGTTTCGTCGCCTGTGACGATGTTCGACGAAAAACTGTCGCTATCAGCCTCGTAACACGCAAACAATTCCGCACAGATGGCCTTTCGTTGCTCTTTGTTGCCATCCGTTAGGTGGTGGGGAACCCAGCAGGTACACTCCTTTGAGTACTCCAACTGGTGGACAAGTCTGTCAGCACTACCAACAGAGAAGTCCAGTTATGCAGCGTGATGTGTGATTGTGATACGTCCACCACCTCGAATGAGAGTGTCCTCACGTCCCAACATTGCAGGAGTCACAGCTGTGTGCGGCAGGCTGGCATGTAGGAGGTTTACACAACCTTGAATCGATGATGACAGATGCCTCGTCCAACGACTCACCGTACTTTTTTTCACTTTGGATTTCCGTAGACATTGCTCAAGCACCTATGAATATCTGCAATGCTCTGGTTTTCCGCCCAAAAGAAACTCTCTGACAGCTCTCTGTTTGAAACGCACCACCATTACAGACCCATTCTGAAGCCTACGTATAGTGCTGCCACCAATCTGAACTACATGGAACTATAGAGGCTGAAGTGAGAATATTCCACGATGTCCCACAAGAAAATTCCCTATTTTTCCAACCGAAATTAGTCGAGGAAAAGGTTTGTTTCATTACCTATTTAAGACCCCTCGTACATAGGTTAGCACATCGCTTTAGCGTAACTTTAGTAAGTAACATCATAATGTACACAACATCAAACCGGAATTTGCATTAGCCATCATCAGCATTTTAATTTAGCGCTATTGTTGTGGTCACATGTCTGCATATTACGGCCATGTAAGCGTGTAAATAGGGGGTACGCTCTTTGTTTCAGTCTTTTCGCTTCTCTTCAAGAACCACAGTCTGTGCTATTTCTTAAGGCAGTGTCTTTTCCTTCCTACCTTGATTTACTCCACTTCCTGTGATATTCCTGTTCTACGTGTGGACTCACAAACCGTGTCGGATTTTTTGTTGCAGCAGGTGTGGCCAGACAATGAATGGGCGCCTTTTACTGACCGGAGTGTTTTCTCCATGCGGTCACACTGCAAGCGCATCCGTATCGGCAGGCCCTCAGGCAAGTAACTAAAATTACCCATATTAAACAAACACTGCCTGACAGAAAATGTAAAGCACCCACAAGGGGTGGGGGGTGGGGTGGGGGGAGTAAATGAAATGAAACTTCATCAGTTGAGAGGATGTGTGACGTTATTTCCGTGATCACAAAGTCGAATCAAATTCACAAATAACTTGACATATGAACCTACTTATCAATATGACGTTGCACCCCTCTGTGATGTGGTTTCATGAAGTGAGTGACATTAAGTCTTTGTGTTCTATCCTGAGACAAGCTTACTTACAACTGTTGTAACTGATCTTGGACACTGCAGCAGAGAAAGAGTTGACGACCGAGCTCGTCCCACCGAGCTCGTCTGTTGGAGACAGATCTGGAGATCTTCCTGGTCGCTGGAGCACCTCAACATCACACAGACAGATCATAGACACACGTGCCATGTGTGAATGAGCATTGACTCATTGAAAACTGGCACAACAATGTCGCATAAGAGGTAACACACGAGGAGTCAGGATGTACATGATGTACCATATTCTTAGTTCCCCCAATTACTACCAGTCGTCATCTGAAGTCAGGCTCGATGGCTCCCCACACCATGACGCCAGGAGTTATACCACTGTGCCTCTCCAAAATATAGGAAGAATGGGATCTCTCCTCAGGTCGCCACCATACACACCGACAATGGTCGTTCAGGTTAGTGCAGAACTGTGATTCATTGCTGAAGACAATGTGATGCCATTCATCAGCAGTACATGCTTCTCAATCACAACACCATTCCAAACAGAGCCACTTGTCTTGTTATATTCACACCAGCCTACACATGGGACAGCAATTCCACACTCTGGCTGCTGCTAGTTTCGAACCAATGGTGCAGGATGACACAATGTAGCAGGAAGACCGTTACTTGTTCTAGGGTGAGAAGCACCGTTGTGAACGGGTTATGATATGCTTGGTGTACAATACAGTGATCCTCGATTTTGGTGGTCAGACGTTGCCGACCTGAACCATAATGACATGTATGCCTGCCCCCCAACATTGGATCACTGTAACATCCAAATGTCCCACGATTCAACCAGCTGACCAAAGGTCAGGCCCCTTTCAAACTCTGTCAGGTGCTGATAACACTGTTCCACATGAGCACGTGGCATCTCCATGTCCTCCACAGTGATCACTTGAAACCTGACGCTGTTCATGTTACTTATATACCTTACCAGGTCTGGGTCAGCACTAAACAAGAACAAAGCCAACGATTTCTGATGGCCCTTCAACCTGTGACAGAGAATTGCAACTCAAATCATTTCGTTTACAAAATTACATTGACATCTGTCAATGTCTTTTGGGTGCTTCACTTTCTTTTTTCAGGCAGTGTAGTTTGTAATTTACTAAAATTCCTTGCCTTTTTAGCCGGTTTTCGTGGTAATTTTTTCCAAACATTAATTGATAAACTTGGAAATTGATAATGTAAAAATTGGAAATTGATACTGTAAAAAAGTGCATGCTTTCAGTAACATGCTTTTTGGTGGTGGGTGGGTGGGGGGGGTGGGGATGTTATGAGCCCTCCTCTTCCCCCTTGGATCTCTGCATATTAAGGGAAGTGCAAACACTACTTCACAAATCTGCTCACTTTCTACACTGCCGCAGTCAATCACAGCTGTAGCATATGGATATTCCACTCAGTATAAATGTATCCTCTCTCTTTACGAGTCCTTGGAAATAATCACAGAAATGTTTGATGATTCTTTCACTGAACTCTTTGGGCACGTCCTCATGTCATCTTACTTTCTGGCTGCAGAAAATGGCTATGGATAGCCTGTTATCACCTGTACAACGACCAGCATGCTAAAACGTTTCAAGTTCAAGACAACATATTTCTATTGAAACGTGGATGACATGTTAGTGGTGAGGGCACATGAAACCAAAAAACTAGAAGAATTGCTGAAAAATTTGAACTCTATTCATCCCCAAACAATATTCACAATGTAATCTGGTAAAGAGGGTCACCCGTCTTTCGTCAAAGAATGGACGTGTGTCAAGGTCAGAGTATTTACAGAAAACCCGCACACACTGACGCTCTATACATATTATAAATTAAAGTCCCCCATCGCGTTTCTCTGTCTGTATGAAGGAACTACTGCATGGCTTTTGATATCGTTTTCAATTGTACATAGGCTGATTCACAAGGAAGGTTTCTGTATATAATTTACCACCACTATGATAGACAAGTTGTCCAGCTGTAGATACTTAGGGCTACCCGTGTGAAGTCGGGACGGGTCACCAGTCTACATATACATATAAGAGGGGTGCAATATTTCCATGATCTGTTTCCTAGACGTTAAATGTTTAGAGCTTAAGTTTCATTTATGTCGTGTACACCCATGAGTTAACTGCAGTAATGCCTTCAGGTTCAGATTCACATACATCATGTGTTATCCATTGAGGGACAAGCTTATGGGTGTTTTCTATTCAGGTACAAAGTTCATTGAGTTTTATATTGGTGTAGGAATTTAGTTTGCTGAGTGATTAGACACATTTCTATATGTTCCACTGGACTGTGGTTGAAGATTGTGATCATTTCTCATCATTTTAGGACAGAGATAAATTGTTTCATTAAATAACAGACCAGTAATTGTAACAAACATTAATCATCATATTTGTAGTGTATGTAATGGTTACACAACTGGAATGGGTCTTCTAATCCACAGAAATCGGAGAATAGAGGTAAGAGTTTCTAATTGTCATTTTTGCTAATGGAAATTAACTGTAGATACTGTAAAATGCAATCTCTTCCTCACATTCATGCAAAGCACTATTTGAATCTAGTGAGCTTACCATTAGGCTAGTCAGTATTGCCATTGTGCCATGCCTTTAACATAGACCAATGGTGAGTGGATAACATTGGTCAAGTTAGAATGGTTGTATATTATGATTCTTCCAACAGAAGCTCATCATTAACATGAGATCCAGATGCAGTGAAATAAGTGTAACTAGAGGTATATATTTGTGCTGTAGTGAAGCAGCTTAAAACACTTAATAAAGGCAATGCTTCCAATCCAGATTGTATACCAATCAGGTTCCTTTCAGAGTATACTGATACAATAGCTCCATACTTAGAAATCACATACAGCTGTAGAAAGATCCATACCAAGAGACTGGAAAGTTGCACAAGTCAAACAATACTCAAAAGGAAAAAGGAGTAATCTGTTGAATTACAAACCCATATAATTAATCTTGATTTGCAGTAGGATTTTGGAACATATACTGTGCTCGAACATTATGAATCATCTCAAAGAAATCAATTTATTAACAAGTAGCCAACACAGATTCAGAAAATGCTGGTCTTGTGAAACACAATTTGCTCTTTATTCTCATGAAGTAATAGGGCTATCGACAGGGGACGTCACATTGATTCAATATTTTTGGATTTCCAGAGGGCTTTTCACACCATTCCTCATAAGCTATTTCTAGTTAAATTATGTGCCTATGGAGTATTAGATTAGATTAGATTAGATTTACTTTCATTCCAATTGATCCGTAGTGAGGAGGTCCTCCAGGATGTGGAACATGTCAGAAAAACAACAATACATGACAAATATTTACAACTAAAACAAATAAGCTAATGTACCATTCCACAGGTCCCAAGTGGAATGATAGTCATTTTTTAATGAACACTAAGAGTCATTTTACAAATACTAATGCACTGAATTTAAAATAAAAAAGTTTTTTATTTATTTATAAGGTAATACAACTACTGTAATACTTATTTACAATGAACACATTACTGCACTGAAATGGTGCAGAAGTTAGATTATACTCACACACACACACACACACACACACACACACAAATTTTCAATGAACACATTACTGCACTGAAATTGTGCAGAAGTTATGTTGTACTTATATACAAATCAGTTGGTTTTACTAAGAAATTCATCAATGGAGTAGAAGGAGTTTGCCACCAATAAATCCTTTAGGCTTCTCTTAAACTGAATTTCATTGGTTGTTAAGCTTTTTATGGCTGCTGGCAAATTATTGAAAATGTGTGTTCCTGAATAATGCACACCTTTTTGTACAAGACTAAGTGACTTTAAATCCTTGTGAAGATTATTCTTATTTCTAGTATTGATTCCATGAATTGAGCTGTTGGTTTGAAAAAGTGATATATTTTTAATGACAAATTTCATTAAGGAATAAATATATTGGGAAGCAGTAGTTAGTATCCCTAGTTCCCTAAACAGGCTTCTGCAGGATGTTCTTGAGTTCACACCACATATAACTCTCACTGCACGTTTTTGTGCCCGGAAAACTTTAGCTTGGCTTGATGAATTACCCCAAAAAATAATCCCATATGACATTATGGAATGAAAGTAAGCATAGTATGCCAGCTTTTTCATTTTTATATCCCCTATGTCTGACAAAATTCGCATTGCAAACAGAGATTTGTTAAGACGCTTCAGCAGTTCTGTGGTGTGCTCCTCCCAGTTGAATTTATTATCAAGCTGTAATCCCAAGAATTTAACACTGTCCACTTCTTCTATCTTCTTGTCATCGTATGTTAGACATATACTCTTGGGACACCCCTTACAATTTCTGAACTGCATGTAGTGTGTTTTTTCAAAGTTTAGTGACAAAGAATTGGCTAGGAACCAGTGATTAATGTCCACAAATATTTTATTGGCTGATCTTTCTAAGACTACATTTGACTTGCTATTTATTGCAATGTTTGTATCATCGGCAAACAAAACAAACTTGGCATCTGGTAATGTTACTGATGAAAGGTCATTGATATACACAAGAAAAAGTAAGGGCCCCAAAATGGAACCTTGTGGGACCCCACATGTAATTAGTTCCCAGTTGGATGAGGCCTGATAGCTTGATACATGTCTCTTTCCTAATAACACCCTTTGTTTCCTGCCAGAGATATAAGATTTGAACCATTTTGCAGCATTTCCTGTTATACTATAATATTCTAGTTTACTTAAAAGGATATTGTGATTTACACAGTCAAATGCCTTTGACAGATCACAAAATATACCAGTTGCCTGCAATTTTTTGTCTAATGAATTAAGCACATTTTCACTGTAAGTGTAGATAGCCTTCTCAATATCAGAACCTTTTAGAAATCCAAACTGTGACTTTGACAGTATGTTATTTGAGATAAGATGGTTATAAAGACGACTGTACATTACTTTTTCGAAAATTTTTGAGAATGCTGGCAACAGTGAAATTGGACGGAAATTTGATGCTATTTCTTTATCTCCCTTCTTAAACAGTGGCTTAACTTCAGCATATTTCAGCCATTCAGGAAATATTCCACTAATAAACGACTGGTTACACAGATAGCTTAATATGTTACTTAGCTCAGAATCACATTCTTTAATTAACTTTGTTGATATTTCATCATACCCACTAGATGTTTTTGATTTTAAAGATTTTATGATGGACATTATTTCTGTTGGAGTAGTGAGGGTCAAATTCATATTAAGGAAGTTACTTGAAATGTCTGGTCTAAGGTAATCCATAGCAGCATCTACCGAACCTGACAACCCCATCTTTTCAGTAACAGTTATAAAATGTTTGTTAAAAAGTTCTGCAACACTATACACATCTATCACCAATGTATCATTTACTCTTAATGCTATTTGTTCCTCTTCATGTCTGGTTCTACCGGTCTCCTCCTTCACTATACCCCATATTGTCTTTATTTTGTTATCTGATATGACTATCTTTTCCTTGTAATATATTTGCTTTGACATCCGTATTACAGTCTTTAATATTTTGCAGTATTTCTTATAATGTGCTATAGCATCAACATTGGAAATGTTTCGGAGTGATAGATACAGTTTTCTTTTTGTTTTACAAGATACCCCTATTCCTCGAGTAATCCATGGCTTCTTTGTAGACTTTGCTCTAACCTTGGTAAGTTTTGGGGGAAAGCAGTGTTCGAATAAGGTAAGCACTTTATTAGCAAAAATGTTATATTTTTCATTCATGCCATGAACACTGTAAACATCAGTCCAGTGAATGTCTCTGAGGAGTGTCCTAAAATAATCAATTTTTGGCTTACTGATTACCCTTTTGAGCTCAGATTTAACAGATTTTATATCCTGTTCAGTATCATCTCAGCTGTGTGACTGCATAAGGAATTGCCTGTCAGTAAGGTCATAGTTCCTAATAATTGCCAGAAAGCCATCAAGTAAAACAGAAGTAATATCTGGTGTTCCCCAAAGAAGTGTTATAGCCCTCCTGTTGTTCTTGATCTACATACACAATTTAGGAGACAATCTGATCAGGCTTCTTAGACTGCAGATGATGCTGTCACTCTCATTTGCCAGCATACAATGTCATCAGATGATTAAAACAAATTGCAAAATTATTTAGACAAGGTACCTGTACGACGCAAAAAGTGGAAACTGCCTCTAAATCATGAAAAGTGTGAAGTCATCCACATGGTCACTAAAACTAAACAGCTTAAGTTCAGTTATAGTATAAATCACACAAATCTAAAAATTGTAAACTCAACTGAATACTTAGGGATTACAGTTATGAATAATTTAAATTGGAATGATCACATAGACAATGTTGTGGGGAATCCAAACCAAATACTGTGATTTAGTGGAATAACACATGGAAATGTAACAGGTTTACTAAAGAGACTGTTTACACTACACCTGTCTACTGTCTTCTGGAGTATTGTTGTGTGGTATGGGATCCACATCTTATTGGATTGACAGAGGACATCGTAAAAGTTCAGTGAAGGGCAGCTCATTTCATATTATTGCAAAATAGGAGAGAGACTGTGGATATGACACATGAACTGGGGTGGCAGTCATTAAAACAAAACCTTTTCATGGAATTTCATCCGTCAACTTTCTCGACGGAGTGTGAAAATATTCTGTTGATGCTCAGTTACATAGGGAGAAATGATCATCATAATAAAACAAGAGAAATCAGAGATTGCATGGAAAGATTTAAATGTTTGTTCTTCCTGTGTGCTATTCGAGTGTGGAATGGTAGAGAAGTAGCTTAAAAGTGGTAGATAAACCCTCTGCAGTGCAGTGCAGAATAATCAAAGTAGGTGAAGATGTAGATGGAGGTGTAGATGTAGATGATGAGAAAAGTGAACAAACACGTTAACCAATCAAGTAAACAATGCTGTGCACATTTTTTTTTTCTTTAAGGCAATTGATAAGATGTCTTCTTAATGGCAGAATTTTAGATGGACATAAACAACTAAATACTCTATTCAAGATTCACAAGAAGAAGAGGTATACTTGGAAAAGACCTGGGAAGACAGAAAGATTCCACATGGATTACATTGTGGTCAGGCACCAGAGATTCCTAAATCAGATATTGGATTGTAAGGCTACCAAAGAACACATACAGACTCATATCATAATTTTTAGTAATGATGAAGATCAGACTAGAGTTTAAAAGCATCGTTTGGAAGAATCAGTGTGGAAGAAAGTGGGATACTGAAGTACTAATGAATGATGAGACACATTTGAAGTTCACTAAGGATGTAGACATCGCCATAAGGAGTATCACAGTAGGCAGTTAAGTAGAAGGGGAGTAGGCATCTCTAAAAAGGGCAATCACAGACATTGGACAGTCACATATAGATACAAGTATTAAGAGTGTAATGGGAATCCACTGTTAAATGCAGAAGAAAGAGCAGATATGTGGAAAGAGCAGGTACATTGAAGGCCTCTATGAGGGAGAGGACTTTGATGATAACTTGATAGAAGAAGAAACTGGAATCGATAAGCAAGACATACAGGATTCAGTATTAGAGTCAGAATTTTAAAAAGCTCTGGGAGACTTGAGATCAAATAAAGCAGAAGGGATAAGTAATATCCCACTAGAATTTCTAAAATCATTGGGGGAAATGGCAACCAAATGCCTATTCAAGTTTGTGTGTGAAACTTTTGAGACTGACAAGTACCACGATATCTTTGGAAAAATAGCATCCACAAAGAAAAAGATCAGACAGGTGCAAAAGCTAACACACCAGCAGCTTACCATCTCATTCATCCAAGCTGCTGACAAGAATAATATGCAGAAGAATGGGAAAGAAAACTGAGGATCTGTTAGATGATGATTAGTTTGGATTTAGGAAATGTAAAGGTACCAGAGAGACAGTTCTGACTTTGCACTGGTTGAAGAAAAATCAAGATATGCTCTTAGGGTTCGTCAATCTACAAAAAGCATTCGACAAGGTGAAGTGGTCCAAGATGTTAAAAAGTCTGAGAAAAACAGGAGTAAACTACAGGGAAAGGTGAGTGATATATAGTATGTACAAGAACCAAGAGGGGATAATAAGACTGGAAGACCAAGAATGAAGAGCTTGAATTAAAATGGATGTAAGAAAGGGATACATTCTTTCACCCTTACTATTCAATCTATGCATCGAAGAAGTAATGAGGGAATTAAAAGAACGGTTCAAGGTGAAAGTATATCAATGATAAGATTCCCTGGTAACATTACTATACTCAGTTAAAAAAAAATTTACTAGCACAGGCGAAGAGGGCATTCCTGGCCATGAGAAGTTGACTAGTATCAAACTAGTGTCAAACACAGGCCTTAATTTGAGGAAGTAGTTTCTAAGAATGTATGTTTGGAGAACAGCATTTTATGGTAGTGCAAACAGTAAGGAAAGACAGATATTTGAATAAATCCAGCAAATAACTAAGGACACATGCTGCAACTGCTATTCTCAAATGAATTCAGTTTTATTCATGCAAAATGAGAACCTAGAAGTGAGCAGGATGATATATGAAGGAGCAAATTTAATGACATGTACAAAAGAAAGTAAATTTAGTGAAATAATACATAAATAGTTTGGAGCAACATCAGGGGGGCCACAAAGCAACAAAAGCAAAGTGATTAAAAACAGTAGGATAACTGCAATATCACACCTGGAACAGGCATGCAGAAAGAATAAATAAACTTTATAAGATTACATGTTTTAATATATGAATATAGTTCCAGAACTGTTGAAATCTGTTGATTGTTTTACTCAATCTGATGCCCAAATTCCATGAAACTGAGGACACAAATTCTGGGAAGTATTATTTACATTCCACACAACAAAGGGTAAACAGCGGAAATGAACACTTCATCCAGTATTCTATGTAGCTAAATAATGGGCTGAAATAATATACTGATATGCCAAGAAAGTATAAGCACTCTCGAATTAATATTATTTGTCACTGCAAATTTGTTATTGATTTGACATATGACATTTGACATATGACCTTTACACAAATTTCAGGAACATAAAGAAATCATTATGAAAACAGATAATGAAATACATGGTGAATGAACAAAATGAGCATTATGTGTCCATCATTTTCATCTTTATTGACCCGCAATTCGCCAAAGTGGGGTCAACTAAAGGGGGAGTTCGGCCGTCGTATTGCAAGTCCTCTTTAGTTGACCCCACTTCGGCGACTTGCGGGTCAATAAAGATGAAAATGATGGACACATAATACCCAGTTCCCTGCCAGGAATCGAACCTGGACCCCTGCGTGACAAGCGGAAACACTACCACTACGTTACAGAGGCAGACAATACACTGGTGATCATGTTGGGGGATAATTACAAACGAATAGTAACAGAATTTTTGGAATTAAATAATGTTAAAAGTATAGACAAAGACCCAAGTAACACATTTATTATGCAGTGAAGATGACACTAAAGAGGTATAACTTTATATTCATGGAGAAAGACATAAAAGAATGAATTTTTAAAAATTTAAGAAAAGATAGATTGCTACTCACTGTAAAAAAGACATACTTATACATTATCTTTCAGCGAAAGCCTTCATCAGAGAAGGAAACACACACACATTCATTCACACACGCAAGCACACCTCATGCATACAGAACACCCATCTCTGGCAGCTTGTACTGGAATGCTGGTCCAAGCTGCTGGTGATGACAGTCACGTGCATGAGGTGTGCTTGCTTGTGTGAATGAATGTGTGTGTGTTTCCTTTTCTGATCAAGATTTTGTCCAAAAGATAATGTGTAAGTGTCTTTTTTGTTGCACCTGTCTGCAGCTCAGCATTTCATCATCATGGTGAGCAGCAGTCTACCTTTTTCTTATACTGTTAATTTTCCGACCTGGAGTTTCCGTGGAATGAGTTATAATGGATCTGAAAACACCAGCATTGCTCACTCAACCCAAAATATATAAACCACAAACATTTCTTTGACCTATTGTTGCTATGATTAATAGCCCAGTGCATGCTGTTAGCAAAAAACTTAAGATATTCATTAACAAACATTGCACGTATGAAAATGAATACACTGTAAAAAATTATTATGATATTGTCAATAAAATTAAAAATATATGTATTCCCAGTAACAGGAAATTTATATCACTCAAGATATCAAACATTTACAAAAAACATTCTGGTTGGGTTGGGTTGGTTTGGTGGAAGAGACGAAACAGCGAGGTCATCGGTCTCGAGGGATTTGGGAAGGATGAGGAAGGACATCGGCCATGCCCTTTCAAAGGAACCATCCTAGCATTTGCCTGAAGCAATTTAGGAAAATCATGGAAAACCTAAATCAGGATAGCCAGACACAGAACTGAACAGTTGTCCACCTGAACACAAGTCCAGCGTGCTAACCTCTGCGCTACCTCACTTGGTAACATTCTGGTAACAAAGACTCTTGAGAGCATTAAAAATAACTTTCTCAGGTATAAAAAAAATCAGTCAGATTGAAGTTTATGAAATAGTAGAACTCTTACAGTTGATCACTGCATACAACTGCTTCTTGTTCCAGAATGAAATTTATCTCCAAGGGGTGGGGTTGCATTGGATGTGTGCCTTGCAGGAACTTTATTTGATATTTTCATTAACACACTTTAAATTCTGATTTTTAACTGTGTGATGTCTTATTTAATAGGACACTTGAGCACAGTCTAACTGTAAAACTGTGCAATTGTATAATGGATAAAGAAAAACTTAACAGCTGTGGGTGGAATTAAATTGTTTAAGCAATTCATCGCAGCTGTGGACTCAGTCTCAGTGAAAAAATGTCATTTATAACACCAAGAATCGAAATTAGATAAAAACAGCATTGTGTTGCCAACAGTGCCGCAAATTCTGACAGGAGTCTAGACACAGAACCCATGTTGAAACCCGGATTTTAGTCTGGAGGCAAGGGGGGGATGGGGGGACTAGGTTTGCTGAGCACATAGAAATTTTGTATCACCATGCCATCCGCAAACTCACTACAATAGAGAGAAATTTTTGGAATTGTTAATTCTGAAAGCTGTTTTGCCTTCTCTCTCTCTCTCTCCCTCTCTCTCTCTCTTTCTCTCTCTCTCTCTCTCTCTCTCTATCTGTCTCCTTCTCCTCCTCCTCCTTCTTCTTCTTCTTCATTTTTAAGAAACAGGTGTAGTTCTGATGGGGGCTAACATCTAAGACAGTAACTCATGGTAGTTAAAAGTTAATGAAGATAAAACGTGTCATATGTACACAGTCCAATCATGTTAATGTGACCACATCTATGATGTCATCTTGCAATAACCACTCACAGACTGCAAGTGGCAGCACTAGCAGTGGAGGATATATAAAGCATGTAAGGGGGACATGGTAAACAGTGCAATCATCATCGTAGTGCAGAAGTGGAGAGATTTATATGACACCCAAAAGGACATTGTGGAAGCATTTCCAGAATGGTTATGTTTGTAAATAGTTTTCTATCTGCTATGGTTAAAGTATACTGTGCATAGCAAAATGGCAATATCTAAATCCATGCAGAGGCAACTGTGGTGCACCACAGGCTATAGAAGGTTGGGTCAAATGAAGAATATAGAGCTGTGTATGGGACAAGAGACATGCAGCTGTTGAGTTACTGACTATCCAGATGAACCAAGGGCTACCAACATTGTCTCCTCAACAACCATTCAGCAAATGTTGCTGCATATGGGCCTCTGCAGCAGGCACCTCATTCATGCACCCATGCTACTGTTGTTCATCAGCAATGAAGGTTGGAATTTGCACACCAGTACTGGAACTGGATGTGAGATGAGTGGTAACAGGTGGCCTTTCCAGATGAATCATGTTTTATGCTCCAGAGGACAAGGAAGGAAGATTGAGTTTAAGGGGAGTTGGAATGCCGGAAAATGGAAAAAATTCACATTTTCAGTTTTTAACCTTATAACTTAATTTGAAATTTTCTGCTTAAAATGGTGCAAAATTTGTTAAGAAATTCCAATTGGAAGTATTTTTATTTAATTTTTCAAAATTACATGTGCGCCCAGCAAAGTTACCCATCTTGTGATTTGTACACATTTAAATCTTCGCATTTCCGAAAACATTACATATAGAAGGCTGTGGATTTCACTCTTCAGTTGTAGAATCTTTGATCCTTCCATAGGTACCATTGTTTTTACGACTAGCTGTGTTTATTGTTCAGTTTTTGATCTGTGAGTGTTTGTTTTGAGCCTCGAGTTTAGTTTGTCGCTCATTTGGAGTTTGTTATCTGTCTTGTTTTGACTTTCAGTGGTGAGTGCGTAGTTTCTACGATGCCTAGGAGTGCATCATTATTTAAAAAGCGAAAGTTTCGCGGTAATAGATTTACAAATAACGTTTGTTCAAGTGATTCTGCTTCAGCACCTGTTGATGCTGGTGAAAGTTCTGACGTTTGTACAGCTGAGATGTGTGAAGGAGACACGCCCACCAGTGCATCAAAAAAGAAGTTATCAAACTGTGCAAGTGAAATTACAGATGAAGCTTCTAATGAACAATATGTTTTAGTCGACTTTCCTGTTTTTACTGAGTTTATGAAGAAATGTTTGTGTTGTAATCTTTGTGGAGGTTCTTTTGATATGAACATAACAAAATCTATAGGACTTTCCTGCAAAATTGCTATAGTTTGTGCCAGTTGTGAAAATGAGACCTGTTTTTGGAGCTCTAAAACATGCAGTAGCAATTTGTTTGAGAGTAATATCAGGCTAATGTATGCAATGAGAGCAATTGGTAAAGGACATACTGCTGCTCAAACATTTTGTGCCATAATGAATCTTCCACCTCCACCTGCTAAAATTGACAATTACACTGAAGTGATAGGAGATGCTGTTCAGTCTGTAGCAGATTTATCAATGAAAGCTGCTGCCAGTGAAGCAAAATATATAAATGAAGGAAACCCAGATATCCCTGTTGCTTTTGATGGAACCTGGCAGAAAAGGGGTCACACATCCAAAAATGCTGTTGCTACTGTTACTAGTGTGGACAGCGGTAAAGTTTTGGACTATGAAGTGCTCACTAAACATTGTTACCATTGTGCATCTGGTAAGATAGAAGCAGCTCACATATGTAGCAAGAATTATGAAGGTACGAGTGGAGGCATGGAGGCTGCCGCTGCTGTGAAAATGTTTAGCAGATCAGAAAAAGAACGGGGAGTATTTTACACAAAATTCCTTGGAGATGGGGACTCCAAGGCATACAAAAGTGTTACAGAATCCATGCCATATGTCAATAAGACAATAACTAAACTAGAATGTGTCGGTCATGTTCAGAAACGAATGGGCACTCGTCTAAGGAAACTGAAACAGAATCTGAAGGACAAAATTTTGTCAGATGGTAAAACCATTAGAGGTCGCCTGTCAGATAAAATTATAAATGAATTACAACAATACTATGGTATGGCAATAAGAAATAATGCAAATAATTTGCAGGAAATGAGACAAGCTGTATGGGCCACATATTTACATCGATCATCAACTGATGATAATCCTCAACATTTTGCTTGTCCAGATGGTCCTCAGTCATGGTGCAATTATAGAAAATCTCAAGCTACTGGGGATCCTTATCACCATAAAAATTATATTCCATTGGCTGTTATGGAAGTAATTAAACCAATATATAGAGACTTGGGGCATCCTGATCTTCTGCGAAAATGTCTTCATGGTTGTACCCAGAATCAAAACGAGTCGTTCAACAACCTCATTTGGACTCGTGTACCTAAGAATGTATTTGTTGGGATAAAAACATTGAAATGGGGAGTCAGTGATGCTGTTATTTCATTCAATGATGGTCATATGGGTAGGCTAAAGGTCATGGCAAGGCTCGGCATTGCTCCTGGTATCAACACCATCAGAGGTCTTCAGCTTCTGGACAGCGTGCGAGTAAGGAAGGCTCAGTATGCAGCTGAATTTAATACAAAAAAAGCAAGGGCAGCAAGGAGAAGAAAGCTTCTAGGTGAAGAAGAAGAACTAGAAGATGACCCTGATTACTCTGCTGGACACTTTTGATAATAGAATAAAAGGTATTTGTGAATTTTCATAATAAATTACTTTAATCGCATTTTCTGGCATTTGACATTTTTAGTGTTACATGTACCTTTATCTCATAAACCACTCAACCAACAACATTCAAATTTTCAGAAATGCTGCAAAACAGTTCAAAGAGGCCACTGAACTAGAATCATGACAAGAACTGGCTTATTCTCTGAACTAGGGAAGTTTATGTTATACTTTTTCCAATAAAAAATGGCTTAATGGTAAAAAATTCATAAATACTATACCAACAAAAAGAAAACATTGGTTCTAGTTCAGTGGGCTCACAATATATGCTGAAAACCTCTGCCAGAATTTCAAAGTTCTGAAGATAATAGTTCCAAAGAAAAAGGTACACAAAGTTAGCAAATTTAACATTGGCGAGATAGGGCATTCCAACTCCCCTTAACATCCCATTGGCATCGAGGTCATTAGAGACCAAACACAAGCTCAGATTGTGTCAAGGATGGGAAAGGAAATCAGCCATGCCCTCCCAAGGGAACTATCCAGGCATTTGCCTGGAGCAATTTAGGAAACCATGGTAAACCTAAAATCTGAATGACCAAACATGGGTTTGAACCATCATCCTACTGAATGTGAGTCTCCACAGGACAGATGGTAGATGGTGTGTTCAGCCCTGTAACAATCATAGGAAGGGTCCAGATTGGACGAGGGAGCATTATGGTCTAGTGAATATGGAAGGCATAATTAATCAACATGCATCTGTTCCTGGGGACAATGTCCACACCTACCTTCAGTTTGTTTTTCCACGGCCTGATGACATCTACCAGCAGGAAAATGCAACATGTCACACAGCTCTCAGTGTACATGCATGGTTCAAAGAGCACAAGAATGAATTAGCCATAGTCCCCTGATCCCCAAACTCCTCAAATTTAAAACCAATTGAATATCTGTGGAACCATCTCAATGGAGATACTTCCACCGTACACCCTCATCCAAGAAACCTAGTGCAGCTGGCCATGGCACTGGATTCAGCATGGCTCCACAACCCAGTTGGAGTCTTCTGGAACCTCACTGACACTCTTCCTGCATGTTTTGCATTGGTCCACACAGCAAAAAGTGGTCTTTCAGGCTTTTGGCAGGTGGTTGCGTTCATGTGACTGAACCATGTAATTGGATAGACAAAATGGGCACCTGGAAATAAATGGATTGTTCTTAGAACTGCATTGTTTTTGTTTGTTATTCAGCAATGAGCTATGCAATTCTTAGGATTAATAAAAGGAAATAGGACCAATTGCAAGTCTATAATAATTATATGTAGGCTACAATGAGCAGCATTTTGATTCCTTGATATAGAAATGCAAAAACTGATAATCATCACAAAAATTAAATCATTAATAACTATTTGTGAAACTTAACTCTGCAATGAAAAATTTTATAAGAGCAACAAATAAGTGTTTGTAATGACGCTGAGGATCAAGCTGAGGAACAAATGCACTATCAAGAAAAAATTTTCAGATTCAAACTAGTGCAAAATTCCAAGACGGGTGATCTTTTACAGAAGTTTGAAATTTAGCATGGATTTAAGTGTGAGACGCTTACAATAGTTTCCACAGCAAAACTTTGCCTCAAAACCTGGAAAAAAAATCAAAAGAAATTCTGGTTGTATATAAAGCAAGCTAGCAACAAGACACAGTAAATCCTTTCTCTGTGCAATAGCAATGGAAATACTATCAATGACAGTGCTGCTAAAGTGGAGTTACTAAACACAGCCTTCAAAAATTGCTTCACCAAAAAAGATGAAGTAAATATTCCAGAATTCAAATCAAGAATACCTGACAACATAAGTAACATAGAAGTAGATATCCTCTGAGTAGTTATCATGTAATAAAAGCAAGTTTGCCAGTCCAGGCTGTATATCAATTTGGTTCCTTTCAGAGTGTGCTGATGCAATAGCTCCATACTTAACAATCTTATAAAACCACTCACTTGACAAAAGATCCATACCGAAAGACTGGAAAGTTGCACAGGTCACACCAATATTCAAGAAAGGCAGCAGGAGTAAGCCACTAAATTACAGATCCATATCATTCACGTCAATATGCAGCAGACCTCCCCCATGAACCATGGACCTTGCTGTTGGTGGGGAGGGTTGCATGCCTCAGCGATACAGATATCCCTACTGTAGGTGCAACCACAACATAGAGGGGTATCTGTTCAGAGGCCAGACAAATGTGTGGTTCCTGAAGAGACGCAGCAGCCTTTTCAGTAGTTGCAGGGGGGAACAGTCTGGATGATTGACTGATCTGACCTTGTAATATTAACCAAAACGGCCTTGCTGTGCTCCTACTGTGAATGGCTGAGAGCAAGGGGAAACTACAGCCATAATTTACTGTATGATTAAATGATGATGGTGTCCTCTTGGGTAAATTATTCTGGAGGTAAAATAGTCCCCCATTTGCAGCTCCAGGTGGGGACTTCTCAGGAGGACGTGTCATTATCAGGCGAAAGAAAATTGGCATTCTACGGATCAGAGTGTAGAATGTCAGATCCCTTAATTTAAAAAGAGAAATGGATAGTTTAAAGTTAGACATAGTGAGAATTAGTGAAGTTCAGTGGCAGGGGGAACAAGACTTCTGGTCAGGTGAATACTGGGTTATAAATACAAAATCAAATAGGGGTAATGCAGGAGTGGGTTTAATAATGAATAAAAAATTGGAGCACAGATAAGCTACTACAGACAGCATAGTGAATGCATTATTGTAGCCAAGATAGACACAAAGACCACACCTACCACCATAGTATAAGTTTATATGCCAACTAGCTCCTTCAGATGATGAAGATATTGAAGAAATGTATTATGCGATAAAAGAAATTATTCAAATAGTTAAGAGAGATGAAAATTGAATAGTCATGGAGGGGGGGGGGGGGCTGGAATTCAATAGTAGAGAAAGGAAGAGAAGGAGAAGTAGTTGGTGAATTTAGACTGGGGGTAAGGAATGAAAGAGCAAGCCGCCTGGTAAAATTTTGCATAGAGCATAACTTAAGCATAGGTAATACTTTATTTAAGAATCATGAAAGGATGTTGTATATGTGGAAGAGGCCTGAAGACACTGGAGGATTTCAGATAGATTATATAATGGTAAGACAGAGATTTAGGAACCAGGTTTTAAATTGTAAGACATTTCCAGGGGCAGATGTAGACTCTGACCACAATTTATTGGTTATGAACTGTAGACTAAAACTGCAAAAAGGTAGGAATTTAAGGAGAGGAGACCTGGATAAACTGAAAGAACCAGGGGTTATAGAGAGTTTCAGAGTGAGCATTAAGGAACAATTGACAAGAACAAAGGAAATAAATACAGTAGAAGAAGAATGGGTAGCTTTGAGAGACGAAATAGTAAAGGCAGCAGAGGATCAAGTAGGTAAAAAGACAAGAGCTTGTAGAAAGCCTTGGGTAACAGAAGAGATATTGAATTTAATTGATGAAAGAAGAAAACAGTAAATGAAGCAGTCAAAAAGGAATACAAACTTCTCAAAAATGAGACTGACAGGAAGTGCAAAATGGCTAAGCAGGGATGGCTAGAGGACAAATGTAAGGATGTAGAGACATATCTCACTAGGGATAAGATAGATACTGCCTACAGGAAAACAAAAGAGACCTTCAGAGAAAAGAGAACCATCTGCATGAAGATGGAAAACCAGTCCTAATTGAAGAAGGGAAAGCAGGAAGGTAGAAGGAGTATATAGAGGGTCTATACAAGGGTGAAGTACTTGAAGATAATATTATGGAAATGGAAAAGGGTGTAGATGAAGATGAAATGGAAGAAATAATACTGTGTGAAGAATTTGACAGGGCACTGAAAGACCTAAGTCAATAAAAGCCCCCGGGACTAGACAACATTCCATTAGAATTACTTATAGCCTTGGAGGGCCAGCCCTGACAAAACTCTACCATCTGGTGAGCAAGATGTTTGAGACAGGTGAAATACCCTCAGACTTCAACAAGAATATAATAATTCCAATCCCAAAGAAAGCAAGTGTCAACAGGTGTGAAAATTACCGAACTATCAGTTTAATAAGTCACAGCTGCAAAATACTAACGCGAATTCTTTACAGATGAAGGGAAAAACTGGTAGAAGCCAACCTTGGGGAAGATTAGAAATGTTGGAACACACAAGGCAATACTGACGCTATGACTTACCTTAGAAGATAGTTTATGGAAAGGCAAACCTACATTTCTAGCATTTGTTTACTTAAAGAATCCTTTGACAATTTTGATTGGAATACTCTATTTCAAACTCTGAAGGTGGCAGGGGTCATATACAGGGTGCAAAACACTATTTACAATTTGTACAGAAACCACATGACAGTTATAAGAGTTGAGGGGCACGAAAGGGAAGCAGTGATTGATTAGTGAGACAGGGTTATAGCCTATCCCTGATGTTATTCAATCTGTATATTGAGCAAGCAGCAAAGGAAATGAAAGAAAAATTTGGACTAGGAATTAAAATCCATGGAGAAGAAAAAAAACTTTGAGGTTTGGTTATGACATTGTAATTCTGTAAAACTGATAATGGTTGAAGTAGAGAGGATATAAAATGTAGACTGACTCTGGCAAGGAAAGTCTTTGTGAAGAAAAAAAATTTGTTAACATCAAGTATAGATTTAAGTGTCAGGAAGTCTTTTCTAGAAGTACTTGTATAGAGTGTAGCCATGTATGGAAGTGAAACATAGACAATAAATAGTTTAGACAAGAAGAGAATAGAAGCTTTTGAAATGTGGTACTACAGAAGAATGCTGAAGATTAGATGGGTAGATCATGGAACTAATGAGGAGTTACTGAACAGAATTGGGGAGAAGAGAAATTTGTGGCACAACCTGACTAAAAGAAGGGATCGGTTGGTAGGGCACATTCTGAGGCATCAAGGGATCACCAATTTAGTATTGGAGGGAAGCGTGGAGGATAAAAATTGTAGAGAGAGAGCAAGAAATGAATATACTAAGCAGATTCAGAAGGATGTAGGTTGCAGTAGTTACTCGGAGATGAAGAAACTTGCACAGTAGCATGGAGAGCTGCATCAAACCAGTCTTTGGACTGAAGACAACAACAACAACAACAACAACAACATGCAGCATGATTTTGGAACATGTATTTTGTTTGAACATTATGAATTACTTTGAAGAGAATGGTCTATTGACACAGAGCCAAGAAGGATTTAGAAAACATCATTATTGTGAAACACAACTAGCTCTTTACTCACATGAAGTGTTGAATGCTACTGACATAGGATTTCAAGTTGATTCCATGTTTCTAGATTTCCAGAAGGCTTTTGACATCATACTTCAGAAGTGGCTTGTAATCAAATTGCGTGCTTATGGAGTATCATCTCAGTATGTGACTGGATTCATGACTTCCTCTCAGAGAAGTCGCATTTTGCAGTAGCTGACAGAAAGTTGTAGAGGAAAACAAAAGTGATATCTGGCATTCCCCAAAATATTGTTACCCCTTTCACTGTTCCTTATCTATATAAATGATTTAGGAGACAAGCTGAGCAGATGACAGATTGTTTGCAGATAAAGCTGGATCCCAAATGATCACTAACATTTACATGTACACTTACAATGTTCTCATAACGTAAACACTGAAATGACCACACATGTTCTCTACATTAATTTTTTTCTACCGAACAGTATACATGGATTTCAACACTGTTTTAGGTAATAACACCGATAAAGGGAAGTTGTAACCATAATATATGTAGGGGGAATCTTTTACTTCTTAATGTACTATTCACTGTCACAAATTATAGTGATGAACCAGACAGTACAATCATGATTACTGCCTTTCATAAACAGATCGCTTCCCACAGAAGGATGGACAGTTGAAAGCTTGAGTCCATATAAACTCTGTCACATTGTCTGGATTCTTGTGATGTTCTAAAACAAACCCATCAAGAAAAGTACAATAATCTGAACATACCAAATAGTTCTTATTTAGTAGGAATATTTTACTTAGATTATTGCACATGCTTACATGAGCTTCAGTGACCAGCAGATAAATAAAGGTATAAAGGGTGTTCAAAAAGAAATGAGCCAGAGGCACAATTACAGAAATCAGTACCTGTATGTTAGAAGTATTGACCGTGGCTGTTGAGACACTTGACACTTGTCCCACTGTGACACAAGATCATGAATGGCTGTCTCATAAAATTCCCGGGGCTGCGATGTTAACCAGTTCCACACGTACAGCAGGACGTCGTTGTCCAAGGTGAATTGTTTGCCACTCAGAGCCTTTTTAAGGGGACCAAAAATGGCGTAATCACAGGGAGAGTGGTCCAGACTTTGGAGGGTAGCTGAGAACCTCCCATTTGAATTTCTGCAGGAGTTCCACGATTGTGTTGGCCGTATGAGGCTTTGCATTGTCGTGGAGCAGAATGACCCTATGAGTGGGATTGCCTTGTCATTTTGATTTGATCACTTGGCGAAGGATGGTCAAGGTTTGTGAGTAACACTGGGCATTCACTGTTGTCCCATGCTGCAGAAAGTGAATCAGAAGGGAGCCATCTTGGTCAAAGAAGAACGTCAGCATAAAGGCTCTGAGGGGCAAACAATTCACCTTGGACGACGACATCCAGCTGTACGTGCAGAACTGGTTAACATTGCAGTCCCACGAATTTTATGAGACAGCCATTTACTGCCTTGTGTCACAGTGGAACAAGTGTCTCAACAGCCAGGGTCTGTACTTCTAACATACAGGTACTGGTTTCTGTAATTATGCCTCCGGCTCGTTTCTTTTTGAGTGCCCCTTATACAACAATTAACCTACAAAAGCAGAAGCTATGCAGTGGCAGATTGAAACCTAACATTGGTATCTGCAATGCTCCATGTTTTCATGTAGGGATTATTCATTAATTGTGTTTTATAGGTGCTATTATAAAGAAAACTTTCAGTGAAAAATGCACAGACTATATAAAATTACAGATAATATTTAAAAAAATATATGCCAGTGTATTTAACAAGCCAAACAACTGGTAGCAAAAACACAAATATTGATGTCAGGCAATGAAAACCTCATAACTCCATCTGTTTGTGAAAACCTTGTAATTCCAGTAACCGGCAACTCCATTATCAAAGTGTCATTTGAAAGTGCATGGATTTCTAAAATGTGTCAATAATTAGACTTCTACGATGTAGTGCACTTATAACAACTTAATCTGTATCACTTTATATATTTTTCAAGGAAACATTTTTGCTTTTCCTGTTTAGCCAAATAGAGCTGCAAAGTTTTCATTGCCTACCATCAATATGTAGTGCTCACAATAAAGGCAAGGCTTGCAGGTCTATTATAAATGCAAATTAACCACCATCAAACTCATAAGAACACAGCCTACTAAAATACAGTTTATGATCAGCAGAAACTTATAACAAAACATAATAAATCTCCACTAACATCAAGCCAAAATGTAGCTCAAAGAAAAAATTCCAACTCACTGGACCACAGGCAGTGGCATGCATTGAGGGGAAGCAACTGAAGCACTGCTTCAGAACAATGGCTTTAACGATACATTGTGTAATCAATGATACATTTAGCCAACAATATACAGACAAAACCCTTACATTTCTTCAAACCACATAGAACTAATACAATCATTATGACACATTATTTATGAATTGTGTACCAAGCCAAGCAATGTCTGTATAGCTTAGCTGTGCAGTGAGAGAGTTGCACACACAGCATTGTTGGTCATGTGCAGATTTTCAAGCCACAACTAAAGCTATACTCCATATGGCAAGAGAAGAGCTCAGATAGTTGAAGTAGGCTTAGTGCATGTGCTTTCCACTTCCACAATAGCCAATCAGACCATGAGATTTTGTTTACATTACCATCACAATGCCCCAGTGTTGCCATAGTCCTAGGCAACCGCTGCTTTCAGTCAGTGGTGCCGCATGCTTCATTCAGGTTTGTGTGTGCATTCCACTAATTCAGTGAGTTTCTTGTCATGTATGTGGAAAATGGCTTCCTGTAGTGCTGAGGAGAAGACTTTGCAAAAAGGAGCTATGCTTAAATCGCAAGCATGTGACTTTATATACAGATTGCATGTTAACTTTGAGAAAGGGACAATGGTAGCCATTTCATATCCCTGAGTAAAGTGATTGACAGGATGGCAGAAGCACTGAACATTTTTAAGCAACAGTGAAGAGAGTCATAAATGATAAAGAGGCTGCCAATTCAGCTGGGAGCCCTGGAAAGTCAAGAAAAAGTCATGTCATGTGATTAAAACAGACAACTTTGCTGAAAGTGGTAAAAGGCAACATGT
The DNA here is from genome assembly GCF_023898315.1 of Schistocerca nitens. Taxonomy (NCBI): domain Eukaryota; kingdom Metazoa; phylum Arthropoda; class Insecta; order Orthoptera; family Acrididae; genus Schistocerca; species Schistocerca nitens. The sequence continues at coordinate 397,397,212 of NC_064614.1, read as the reverse complement.
ATATGCATACTACAGCAGGAAGGCGTACCTGATGCTCAAGAAATTGATGGCATCACTTTTGGACAGTGGTTTGTTTACAAGCAGAATGATGAGTTTTCCATTGCTTTACAAAAATTGATTTCTGGCGGAAAAAGTTCTCAGGAAGAAAGTACTAATGGAATACGAAGGCATTGTGACATGGAGATGTCATTTTCTACATGACCTTCTAGTGGAGAATCTGGAGAATGTAATGTGGATTGACAAAACATGGGTCAACAAGTGTCATGAACAAATTGTCACATGGACAGTCAATATGCTCCACAGAACTATGAGTGTGCCAACTGGTAAGGAAGGGCAACTAATTATTGTTCATAGTGGCTCTATGAATGGTCTTGTGCCCAGTGCTATGATGATGTTAAGTAAAAAAACTGTCAGTAAGGATGAGGAAATGAATGCAGATACATTTGAAAACTAGTTCATTACTCATTTGCCACCAACAAATGTCAGTACTTGTAGTATTTTTGTAATGGACAGTGTACTGTACCATTCTGCAAAATTAAATAAGGTTCCAATGGCTGCTGCAAGGAGAGAGAAAATATTCAGCTGGTTGAAAGATAGTAAAATAGGCTTTGGTGTTGTGGAATTAGTGAAGCAATACAATCCACAGAAGATGCAGTATGTAATTGATACACTATCTGAGAACCATGGCCACACTGTGTGACTGTCATTAACATCATAAAACTTGTCTGGGTTCAAAAAAACTAAAGGCAGATGTCATGCAGCAAAATACACCTTTTATGTTGTGAGACACAGAGAGGCTGGTAAATTAGACCACCACATGAATAACACCAGAAAATAGGAAGTATAGTGTGAACCTTGTGTGGGAAGAGTGTCAAACATAGAAGAAGGTGTAAGAGAATAATCCACATAAAATATTGTAATTTCTTTATCAGATGATGAGGACAGGAGCAGCAAAGTTATTAAAGCCTGTGTGGTTGAGATTAGAGGTGATCAGTCAAGTAACAATGACCTTGAAGTTTCCAGTCTCCCATATGAAAAATAAAGGTAAAGTCTTCGTTCAATATTTTACATGTAACATTTGTGCATTTTGCTGTACCTTGTTAATGTGAAAAATCTGTTTGTGTATGTCTGTGTAAGGAGATGAACATGGCTAGCACATGAGAAAAAACATTTGATCAAAGAACACTTCACTAAGTAAAATGCTGCCAACGAGAATGTTGCAATGAACAGTGTATCACTGATGGGTTCTGTAACCCTGGCTACCCTGGGGCCAAAAGGTGGGAGGGGAAGGTCTGTCACTGCATTAATGACCTGCCAGTTGGTGGTCCATTGCAGCCATACTACCAGCTGTCAGAGATCTTCTCTCATCATATATAGTATAGCTTTAGGCAGTAAGAGACTTCTGGGTGCACCTCTGTTGACCCATGGCCATGTGCATGTTTTCTGGCAAGCTGTGCCAGTTTCAGATGGGCATATAACACAGAGAATTGACGTGTATCAATAATAGTACACTATTGTAATGCTCAGTCTGCAAGTTTATCTAAGATGCTACTGGTTCAAGACTTTATGGCTTTGCTGGCACATAATCAGCATGCAAACTGCTCAGCTGATCTGATGTGCTGAGATTCTAAAGTACTCAATTCTGGGTTGCGACTACTGTGAGAAAAACCTCTGATGGTATTTGGCACTGTTGGCATGTTTCTTCATCTCTGGTGGGCTAGTGTACCATGGGTAGGATTGATAACAGTCCTAATTACATGTCTCATTTCTTCATTGGGACATCAATGTTCTGGCCCAAGTGTGAAACAAGATAGGGAACAGTGAAATGAGAGAATTCAGGCAATAGCTTCAGATTATGGGGCACGCCCAACTACTTCTGTACCCACATCTTGCTAAAAGAAGTTTAGCTAAATCAATAATTACATAGGCAGGTCTGGTTCAAGAACATTTTTCCACACAAGTGCCTTATCATTTAGTGCTATCCCTTTTCTCCATTTTCCTCATACACATTCATCTGTGTCATTTTCACTACTACTTGTCAAATGCACTTATAAAAATCTTGCACTAGGGCATGCCTGGCACCCTTACCTTGGCATCCCAAGCAGCCACTACTAATTGTGATATATCCCGTATAGAAATCTTATAGTTTTGGTGCATCTGGCACTCACTCAGCTTGATGTCCCAAGCAGTGGCTTGTGTCACTTGGATCTTAAATTAAACCTGAACATAGGTGTTAACAACCTAGCTTCTATTACATTTTACTTATAGACAATTGACAGAAGAACTTTAAGAGGGAGGACCCAAAAGAAACCGGATTGTTGTCATAAAAAATTTATTGATGAACCTTTTTACAAAATTACTTCAGTCACCTTCAAAATACTCTCCATTACATGCGATGCACTTGTCAAGTCTCTTTTCCCACTGTTGGAAGCATGTTTGGCACTCTTCAAGTTTGATATTGTCCAGTGCCCTTTGCGAAGCTGTTTTTACCGCCTCCACATCGTCATAACGCTCCCCTTTTAGCGTTTTTTTCATTCATGGAAATAGGAAAAAGTCGCACAGGGCTAGGTCCAGTGAATACGGAGCATGGGGAATGACAGACCACCTCTGAGATGCCAAATAGTGTGTCACTCGTAAGGCCGTGTGTGCTGGAGCATTGTCGTGATGCAGAAACCAATCACCTGATCGCCAAAGTTCTGGGCGTTTCCTCCTCACATCCTCTCACAGAGGTCTTAAAACATCCAAGTAAAAGTGCTGGTTAACAGTCTGGCCAGGGGGTACGAATTCCCGATGCACAATTCCACAAACATCAAAAAAGACAATGATCATCGTCTTCACATTTAACCTCACTTGCCTTGCTTTTTTTGGTCTGGGAAAGTTGGGAGTCCTCCACTGGCTTGACGCTTGCTTGGTTTCTGGGTCATACCCGTAACACCAACTCTCATCCCCTGTAATGACTTTGTTCAAGGAGTTTGGATCACATGCAATCTCTGTTCTCAAGTCCTGAGACTCATTCATGCAGACGGTTTTTTGCTCCTGTGTGAGAAGGCGCACAACAAATTTAGCAGCAACACGTCTCATGTGCAAATCCTCACTCAAAATCCACTGGCATGAGCTCCAACTGATTCCTGTCTCTGCTGAAATTTGGTTGATCGTTTGGCGACGATTCTCATTGATCTTTTGGTGGACCTTTTCAATGTTCTCCTCATTTTGTGATGTTAAAGGACATCCAGAATGAGCTTGGTCTTCAACACACATCTCACCACATTTAAAGCACCCAAACCACTCAAAAACCTGTGTGCAGCTCATAGCGTCCTCCTGGAAAGCTTCCTGAAGCATTTGGAGTGTCTCCATTACAGTTTTTTTAAGCAGGAAACAAAATTTCACACACACTCTTTGTTCTTTTAAAGTTGCCATAACGACTTCACAGAGGTAACCCACCAACAGTCAGAGAAACACAATACCACACTTGCACGTTCAGCTCTATACTGACACCATCTGCACAGCTGTTTCATGAAGGTCTCTACTCACACCTTCTAGCGTGAGAACCCTGCACTATGTCTACGGGTGGCAGTGCCCTCAGAGTCCGGTTTTAGAAAGAAAGAAATAAAGCCTTGGTTTAAAAATCAACAAAGGTATCCCATGGAAATGATACATGTATATGCACTAATGTGCTATATTACAATGAGAAAGTTGAAGACCCACATACAAGCTTAAAGAGCTGATAAATGACAGCAAATATCACTACAAAATGATAATGGAGGCATTTAACTAAAAACAGGAATAAAACTAAAAGTTTACTCAGATATAATACCATAAATCACAAAGTTAATATGTCTGTAGAATTTTCCAAGATAATAAGATATTTATTATAACATTTTGTTCCAGAAGAGAAACAGTGGACATAGAACTGGCAAGTATAAGACTGACTATATTTTATCAAACAACAAAGCAATTGGTCAGGGTTTGACGGTCTGACCACTATAGAATTTCATATGATCATTGATGTGCAAAACACACATTAAAAATACAAACACTGCAAGAATGAAATAGAATCATCAGTCAAATTTTTAAAAAATGTAAATTATGATAATGTAGTGAAGAATACAGCATATACCAGTTTAAATTAAGCAACAACTTTAGCATATCAGAAAAAATTACACAGGTAATGGAAGGAGTAAAGAGAACAACTCGCCATATAGTCAAGTCTTTGAGTGGTCAATAGGCACTTACATATGAATAAGGCAGAAAATGCATCAGCAACATTTTCAGTCTCCTTTATATCTATATTCATCATTCAATGTCCCTACTATACACGGAGTTGTTTCATGTACTTCTTGCATTATTTATATTTCACCATAGACTGTTCACCACAATACCATACAGATATAAACAAAAGATGAAATGATTTGATAAAGATACTTAAGCAAACAGCATTGCTATCCCCTTCACTTGTTGTCCCTGTGCAATACCCCTCTCCCCATCAAGACATTGGCTGTCCCTCTGCTGTCCATCACTTCATTCAGGTTATAGCATCTATCAAGAAGTGTGTGCATGTTTGTCAGTGCACATTTTAAAAAAGAATGGGCCAACATATGCTCAACATTGTCATGTTATGAAAATACTTATACATCACTTTCATCTACATCCCTTCTCCACAAATTACTGGAGTGCATGGCAGAGGATACTTCCCATTTACCAATTATTACAACTTTTTATCATTCCATTCAGGTGTGGAGTGTAGGAATAATGACTGCTTTAATGCCTCTGTTTTGCTGTTAATTAGTTTAATATTTTCTTTATCATTCCTAAGGAAGTGATACACAGGAAGATTTAACATATTCATAGATTAGTCACTTGAAACTTTGTACACAAGCTTTCAGGGGATAGTTTGCATCTATCTTCAAGCATTTCCCAGTTAAGTATTTTCAGCATGTCGATAATGATCTCCCATGGTTCAGACAAACCTGTGATTATTCATTATTTGTATACATTCAATATCCCTCCTAGCCCTATATGGTCCCACTCACTTGAGCAATGTTCTAGGATGGGTCACATAAATGTTTTGGAAACAATCTATTATGTAGACTGGGCTCCCTAGCATTCTATAATGAATCAAAGTCTGCCACATGCTTTACCTCTGAATGAACCTATGAGATAATTCCATTCCATATCTCTACAAATTGATAGACTCAGGTATTTGACTGAGTTGACCAATTCCAAATGCAACTCATTGGTACTGTAGTCATAGGATACTAGGTTTTTTTTCATTTTGTGAAGGGCACAATTTTCATTTCTGAACATTTAAAGCAAGCTGCTAATTTTTGCAATGCTTTGAAATCTTAACAAGACCACAAAACAATGCAATTTTTTTCAGACAGTTCTTCATTTTAGACAATCACACCAACTACAGAAATCTGAGATTATTAACATATATCATTAATATATAACATGAACAACAAGGATTGTCACAAAGCATGTGGGTACTTCCCATCTGTTGTACTTTTGTATGCCGACAAATAACCAATTTTTTTCCTTATGTTGGCATGTAACACCTACCTATAAATCACAAGTCCTTATTTCGACTTGATTTGATTTGAATTTATAGGTGAGATTTTCATTTTTGTTGTTTTGTTGACACTGACATTACTAGTTTTCATAAGGTCACTTACAATTAGAAAATAGAATTACTTGGCATCAGTATTAAAGGTCACATCTTGCAAAACCCTATGAGCTAATTAGCATATTTGAGAAAGGTAACCCACATCAACAGAAATTCTGACAATCCCAGTTTCCTGTAAAATACTTTGAATTACCAGAAACTAATTAGTTAAAGAGATAATTAGCATTCAAATTCACGTGCAGCCCTATTTTCCATACAGGTTTTGAAATAACCACTTTTAGATTCTGACTTTTGACTACATACTTTAATTACTTTAGCTTTCCTGTACAAAATGACGTACAGCAATTATTAATTAACTAACTAATTAACAATTTCATGTAATTTACCATAATTTGCAACATGACAATCATACATATAAAGAAGGGTATCCACATCATGTAAGAATAAGACTGTCCATGTATGTTTCTAAATTTCCAACCAGCAACATTTTCAGTAAGACATAATCATATTTGCAGTTCATTCAAAACAATAAAATTAAGCCAGCCCAATTTTTAAAGTATAATGTATTTTACAGAGTGACAGTTTATTGTTGTGCCCATCTTTAAGCAGCTGGATGTCACCCAAAACTGGCACTTCATGGTTAGAAAGCCAACAAGTAAGAACTATGTTGGTTGCAATCTTGGTGTTGGCTCATATCACAACCACAATTTTAAATATGGTTGACAGTGACAGCTGTAAATAAATTATCAGTATACAGAATGTACTGCCATCAGGTTGGATAAGTTTATTGTAAAACCCCTGACCACGTTTCAGTACTAATAAGGGTATCTTCTTCAGAAAGGTCATCTATAATGTTTGAACTATATAAAATAAACACCTAAAATACTTAGCACCTTACAACATTAAAATAGAGTACATGGAATAAAATTGGTTCTTACATAAATTACAGGATTTTAAAAATGTAAGCATCTATGATGAGCTAATGAGCTCAAGTCAAACAGTAGAAAATATAGAAAGGAGTCCTCCACAGAATCAGTAAAAATTGTTACACAAACATAGCTTGTTAAAAGAACAGACATTGGACTGAATGTGTGGCAATTAGTTGCAATGCCACATATACATGGTGTAGAACCTGATCAAGATATTTGCTATATAGTTACACAACCAATTGGCTGTATACTTTATATACTGGCAGTCAGTCACATTCTGTTCATGAAAATATGTGCACCAGCATCCATGAAACTCAAGAACTCTAATGTTTGAAGATTTTTGAGTGATTTCTGTAACATAGATTACTGAACATTTTAATTCAACTGTGTTTTGATTAGTAAATGGTCTGGAAAGGTGTTGTCATTGAAACAAGTGATTGGTGAACAAGATGATGCTCATTATGGACTGAATTAGTAACATTACCACATTGTATTCTTCTTTGGTGAAGTATAGCAGAATTGATTGTGATCTGTGACATTGTTAAGTAAATATGAACTGTGTTTTATGTCAGGTTTAAATAATTAACTTTGCAACTGGACTGCCTTTAGGTATTGTAAGTATTGATCTGGTTCAATGCGCTAATACAGTTCACAGTTGAAACATTATGAAAATACTTACACATGATTTTCATCTACATTCATTCTCTGCAAATGACTGTGAAGTGTATGGCAGAGGGTACTTTCCATTGTACTGTCTTATCTTTCCCTTCAGGTATAATAATTGAACTTATCTAAAAATAAATGTGTACATCAGTACAGTCTAAATTAGGGCATAGTGTAAATCTTTGAGCAGACACCAACCCACACTTATTTACACTTTCAGCTTCAAGGTGACCAAGAGTGGAGCTGCCAAGGAAGAGACTTCGAAAACCAGGTTGGTATTGCTATAGGGTCCCAAAACTCTTCCCTGGGGAACACCTGAAGTTCTTCTATCAAACAATGGAAAATCCAAGATGAAACATAACAATACAGGGTGTCCATAAAGTCCAGAAACACTTTCAATTATTTATTGCACAAGAACCAAACATTGTACAGATATACATGTCATTTTGAAGAGAAACCCTGGAAGTCTTTTTTTTTTTTTTTTTTTTTTTTTTTTTTTTTTTTTTTTTTTTTTTTTTTTAAACATGTATACCGCCACAGAATAGTTTGGTAATTTGCCGATAGTCAGCGCTAGTCACAAAAATGGCGAGTTCAGATGCAGAGTGAGCTTTCTGTGTGTTGGAGTTCAATAAAAAGCTGTTCAACGGATGTTTAGAACCAAGTTTGATAAGATGCCACCAACAAGGAAGACCATTTACCACTGGCACAACAAATTCATTATGACAGGTGTTTTGTGCCCAGAAAAGCTACTCGGACGTCCCAGTGTGAGTGAAGTGAATGTGGAGCGCATACGACAGACATTCATAAGGAGTCATCTGGGTCACTCATGGTTCGCATATCGAATGTTCAAAAAAAAAACTTTCAGAGTTTCTCTTCAAAATGCAATATGTATGACATCTGCACAATGTTCAGTTCTTGTGCAGTAAATAATTGGAAGAGTTGCCAGACTTTATGTACACCCTGTATTATGAGGAAAAAAGTTGCTACTCCCCATATAGTGGAGATGCTGAGTCGCAGATAGGCACAACAAAAAACTCTCACAATTATAGCTTTCAGCCATTAAGGCCTTCGTCAAAAATAGACAGACATATGCACACACACACACACACACACACACACACACACACACACACACACACACACACACACACACACACACACACACATGCAAATGCAACTCACACACATGACTACAGTCTCAGGCAACTGAAACTGCACTGCAAGCCACAGCACCAGTCATGATGGGAGTGGCAACTGGGTGGGGGTAAGGAGGAGGCTGGAGCGGGGAGGGGGTGGGATAGTATGGTGGGGGTGGTGGACAGCGAGCAAAGTGCTGCAGGTTAGACTGAGGGCAGGGGAGAGGTGGGGGGTGGAAGGGGGAGGGGGGGGGGAATAGTAGAAAAAGGAGACAAATAAAAAAAATGAGTGTGGTGGTGGAATGTCGGTTGTGTAGTGCTGGAATGAGGACAGGGAAGGGGCTGGATGGGTGAGAACAGTGACTAACGAAGGTTGACGCCAAGAGGGTTATGAGAACATAGGATGTATTGCAAGGAAAGTTCCCACCTGTGCAATTCAGAGAAGCTGGGGTTGGGAAGGATCCATATGGAACAGGCTGTGAAGCAGTTATTGATATGAAGGATATCATGTTTGGCAGTGTGTTCAGCAACAGGGTGGTCCACTTCTTTCTTGGCCACAGTTTGTCAGTGGCCATTCATGCGGACAGACAGCTTGTTGCTTGTCATGCCCACATAGAATGCAGCACAGTGGTTGCAGCTTAGCTTGTAGACCACTGCCTTTGATGGGATAGGTGATGTTAATGACTAGACTGGGTAGGTGGTGGTGGGAGGATCTAGGGGACAGGTCTTGCATCTAGGTCTATTACAGAGGTATGAGCCATGAGGTAAGGGATTGGGAGCAGTGGTTGTGTAAGGATGGATGAGTATATTGTGTAGGTTAAGTGGACAGCGGAATACCACTGTGGGAGGGGTGGGAAGGATAGTGGGCAGGACATTTCTCTTTGCAGGGCAGGCCTAAGAGTCCTTTTGTTGTGCCTATCTGTGACTCAGCATCCCCGCTATGCTGAGTACCAGCTTTCCTTCACACAGTGTTGAAGTTCTTCTATATTTGTTGATGATGTTCCACACAAGAAAAGGAAACATTCAGTGCAGTTATCCTCTACTGCCACACTTCCATCGATAAACATAGGTGTGGTACAGAGTCAAATGCTTTCTGGAAGTCAAATTTGGTTTCATATTATTGATGTTCTGGGAATCTGTTCTGGTTGGCATTGGGGAGATTATTCTGTTCAACATGCCTCATTATGTTTGACTTCAGAATATGTTCTAAGATTCTACAACAAGTGGGCGTCAAGGATGTTATCGACAGTAGTTTTGTGGATCACTTTTGGTACCCATCTTGTAGACAGGTGTGACCTGTGATTTCTTTCAACTACTGTGCATAATTTTTGGTGTATTGTGGTTAAAAGAGGAGCTAACTCAGTCACAAATTCAGTACAAAACCTGGTTAGCGTTCCATTCAGCCCTGAAGCTTTGTTCCATTTTAGTTTTTTCTTAACATCACTGACCATAATATGTACTTCACTCATCTTTTCAGTGGTACAAGAACTAAATGGGAGCAACAGTCCTGGATTTTCCCTTGTAAAAGAAAAAGGAATATGGAGTTCAACATTTCTGCTTTTGGTTTGTTATTCTCAATTTCTGTACTTGAGTCATCCAGGAGGGACTGGAGCCAATAACAGTCTAAAGTCTGGATACTAACTTCGGTGCCACTAACAGTCTTTACTTATGACCAGAATTTCTTTGAATTTAGCGAGAGATCTTTTGATAATATTCTGCTACTGTAGCCCTTGAGGACTTCATCCATTATACTCTTGATAATCAAACACACATCATTCAGCATCTCTGTATCTATAGCCCCATGTTTTATTTACATGTATTATGGATTACTCTCTATCTCTGCAGAAGTTTCTTTATAGAAGATGTTGAATTAAACACCTAGTTTCCAAACTTATTTTATTTGGCTACCAGTTATCATGATTTACTGTGCCATCTTCTGGCTCATGGCTAACATGTGGGAAGATTCCATCTATTTCTTCATAGTGACCATGGAGGGTCCCTCCCATTATAAACCATTCTATTAGGTGCATATCTATCCAGTCCATGGTTAACTATTCTTCCAAAATTGAACTACAGTTCTTCTACATATTCTGTCCAGAGTTCTTCCATTAGGTATGACAGTACTGCCTCTTTATCTAGTTTGCTGAACAAACAAACGGTTCTCCTTGTTTCAGTTGCCCTGTATTATTTGGGAATCTTTGTTGCTATAATTGACTTGTAGACACTTGATACTAGTTTTGACACTGGAAACCTCACAGACCACAAGTCTGTTTATTGCTGTTCTTGATGTTGAGTCTTCCCCAAACAATCTCAAATGTATCTTCAATTTCTGTCTTGGTTAATTTGTTCCTTGTTATTGTGACAAATACATAATTTACATCAACTAAACTTCCAATCCAGATTAAATAATAATAAAATATAATAAAATAAATCTGGCTACTATCAGTTGTGAGTCGTAATCAGTTCTCTGTGACTAGCATTATGTGAGCTCCATTCCTTTTCAGGAGTAAACCAATCTCAGGCACATTGTTGAAAACTCTATGGCACATGGTCTTCAGGTTTCTAGTAGTCTTGTCTTTGAGGACGGGGAATATGGGGGTCATTTTTCTTTGGATATTGTACTCTTATTTCATGGTCTCCCACAGTTATTACTGTTTGGACTGAACAAAGAGTCACATAATGAAAAAAAAAAAAAACTCGTGTGCTCCTCACATACAGTCAGCTACCTGGGTAGCAGTCTCTGATGTGTAATGTAGACATGAGCTATTCATCACAGTCCAATCAGAAAGGTTAAAATGCCAGCACATTAACATTTACTGAAAAGAAAGGTTTACATTTTTTGATTCAATGTTGTCTTGAAGAATAATATTCTGAGGGATAGTCATAAATTTGATAAACAGCTTACAACAAAAAAACAAAAAAAACATAGTCACATGTCAATGTAATTCCTTCACATAGAGACCATCAGTTCATTTGCTGTTTTCAGTGACGAACAGAGTGCCCACCACAGTGCATTAATGCTATTCATGTTTAGAGTTGTTACCAGGCTGGTAGGGTATATAAGGGGCACGAACAGCATTTGATGTTGAGCAGTCACTGTGAAGGACACAGAAATGCCATGTACACATCTGTGACAGCATAATCAGCACCTGGCACATTCCGAAATAGCCCTCATCATGGATTTTCATTTGGCCAGCTTTTTAGATTATGCAGTGTTCAGATTTGTGAGGCATTTGGGTGTACAGTGGCAGGTGCACTCATCATCAAGGTTCTGGATGATCTGATCACCAGAAGGGAAGAGTGCCGTATTGTGTACCAAGAACATCAAACCCCTACACATCTATGCTTGTCATCTGAGAACAAGTAATGGACTCCCTGCAATGTTCTGTGACGTCCTGCACCAATGGTCAAAGACTAGTAGTGACCAAAGTAGGAAATTATTGTACCATTTCCTCTGAGACAGAAAAAATTGCTATGTTTTGGAGTGGTGCCATGACCAAGAAGCATGGACTGCTCATGAATGGCGTTGCACAGTATTCAGTGATGAATCATAGTTCTGCACACTTTGAATGACCATTGTTGGCAAGAATGGTGGTGATCTGGAGTGAGGTCTCATTCTTTCAAAGTTTTGGAGGGACACAGCAGTTACACTTCTGGCACCATGATGGAAGATGCCATCTTGTATGACTTCAGGCCACAGCTGGTAGTGATTGAGGGAAGTTGATGGCACAATGACACATCATGGACATCCTATGCCCTCATGTGTTACTTCTCTGAAATAGCATTGGTGTGCCACTTTTCACTAGGACAATTATTTCCTACACATGGCACGTGTCTCTATGAACAGTCTGCAAGATTTTGAAGTACTCTAATGGTCAATAAGATACCCAAGACTTTCCTTGATAGGACATTTGTGGGTCCAGATTGGACATCAACTCCATCATAGTGCCAGTATCCAGGATATAAAGGACCAGTCACAACAGTCGTGAACCATCTTGCCTCAAGAGAGGATACAATGGGTTTATAACACCGTTCCCAAATGAATCAGTCCATGCATCCAGAGCAGATAGGATTCAGCATTATACTAGTAAGTGGGCTCATACTGCCAAGTTCTTTATGTATTTGACTTGTATTTGCAATCACTAAAATAGCATAAAATACTCTTGCCAATCACTAAATTTCACTTTGTTTCTTCCTCCCCTTTTGAGTGCTTTCCCTTTGTTGTCAGGCTGTATATACAGAGCAGAGCAAGAGAGATAAGGGGAGAGGGGGTTAAGCGGCAGCTTTCCTTTTAATTTACTCTGTATGTTTAGTTGTCATAAGCACAAATGGTATTAATCAATATAGTGATTGTATGCTGTTCATACAATGTGCAAATTAAGCTTCTTGCAAGTTACTTACCTTTTGTCAATGTACACCTTAACTCATTACAAATTTGATGTTCTGCTTCTTGATAGGATCTGTAGAACACAATGAATGATATTTTATTACAGAAGAATTCACTGTGAATGACACAAAGTAAATGTGCCACCTATTATGTAAACATACTAGAGCTGTGGTTTTCTGCGTATGTAACTTGTAATCTTCCTCCCAGACTAGCTATACGTTTTGTCACGTATGCAAAAGGTACTAACCAAAGCACATTTTTTGTGTAACCAGAAACCAATATTCCACTATATGCTTATAACTGGGAAGAAATAATTACAAATATTAAGTGAATACACTTATATTTTCTTGCTGTGTTGTAGACAGTTTGCAGATCATCTCCATCTCATTGTCTAGAGTACCAGCTTTGTTATTATACCTACTGAAACACTTTTACTATTTTAAGTCTTCTCATTTACTTTCTTCCAAATTAGTTCTTAGAAAACAATATAGAGAAATTACACATCAAAAAGACAATTTTACTAAGCTTATCTTAACAGGTCAGTTAATGCACTACTGAATACACTGAAAACATGTGACTGACTCAACCACACATGCCTAACATCTGAGAAACAACTGAACTCCTGACTCCACAAACGGTACACTTTTTCCTATTTACAACCTTGCTGTACACGCCAGAGCATTTACAAAGAATATTTTTTTTATTTACTACAATTTTCTAATGAAACTATACATTTTTTGAATATATATATATATATGTCTGCTTGTGTCTGTGTATGTGCGGATGGATATGTGTGTGTGTGTGCGAGTGTATACCTGTCCTTTTTTCCCCCTAAGGTAAGTCTTTCCACTCCCGGGATTGGAATGACTCCTTACCCTCTCCCTTAAAACCCACATCCTCTCGTCTTTCTCTCTCCTTCCCTCTTTCCTGATGAAGCAACCGTTGGTTGCAAAAGCTTGAATTTTGTGTGTATGTTTGTGTTTGTTTGTGTGTCTATCAACCTGCCAGCACTTTCGTTTGGTAAGTCACATTATCTTTGTTTTTAGATATATTTTTTCCACATGGAATGTTTCCCTCTATTATCATCAGACATATGCAGACACAAGCAGACATATGTAAAGGCAAAGAGTTTGGGCAGAGATGTCAGTCAACGCGGAAGTACAGAGGTAAAGATGTTATTGAATGACAGGTGAGGTATGAGCGGCAACAACTTGAAATTAGTGGAGGTTGAGGCCTGGTGGGTAACGAGAAGAGAGGATATATTGAAGGGCAGGTTCCCATCTCTGGAGTTCTGATAGGTTGGTGACACAGTAACTGAGCAGAGAGAAAGTCAATGCCACTCAGACCAGGAATGAATAATTAATCTAATCTAATCTAATCCTAACTGCAACCAATAACCATGTCAGCAACAACAACAAGGGCATTGTGCACCACTTCTGTCATGCCCCTCTTGCTTTGTGCAGCATGAGAGAGTTGAGTGCATTGGATGACACGCCACAAGTGTCACAAGAAAGGCCACATTGCATCAGTTTGTCATACTCAGCCTTCCTCAGGACAAATGGACATTGATACACATTCTATTTCATCATTGTCTGCAGATCAGTATAAGCTCTTTATTGAAGTGTCTGTGCTGAACAAACCATTGTCACTGCAAGCAGACGCCAGAGTAGCTGTTTTTCTCCTCAGCTTTCACATGTTTGCGTGGCTGGGCACCCCACCATTGACTCCCATCAAACACCAGCAATAAATAGCATTCTGCTGTTCTTGTCAATTTACTGTCACCATGGCTTGCAAATCTCTAGTCTGTCGAATTATTTATTTCATTGTTAATGATCTTCATACTGAGAATTTGTTTTGGTTAGACACCTTTGTTGCTTTTGCATTTTCCATTACTGACACTGTACATCTTGTATCGGATGAGATTCCTTGTTACTTACCAAGAATTATTGGATTTGTTTTCTGAGGGATTAGGATGTGCAAACAACTAAACAGCAAATATCATGCTTAAATCTTTGGCTTGGTTGCATTTTTTCTGGGTACAACCCATACCTGTGTCCTTACATGAACAATTTAAATCTGAGTTGGATCATTTGACATCACGAGACATCATTCAACTGATTTCCACAAATGAGTGGGCTACGTTATAGGTGACTGTCAAAAAACCATCAGGTCAGCTCTGACTTTGTGGAGACTTTAAAGTTACTTTAGACACACAGTTTGTTATTGACACATATTCTCTGCCTTGGACTGATGAATTAGTAGCAATATTGGCCAGGGGCCAAACCTTTCCCAAAACTCACTTAGCTGAAGCCTATCTGCAGGTTCCGGTAGATGACAAATCAAATGCACCTTTTGGCCTTTAACCATATCAATGTTTGGAGTGGCTAGTAACCTGACTATTTTCCAACACTTTTTACAGTAACTCATGGCTGAGCTTCCCTTCTGCATCAACTACCTTGACAATATTGTAGTAATGGGTTCTATGATGGAAGAACACTTACATAACCTCTGTTCTCTCTTTACTGTTTTGCAAACCACAGGCCTCAAGTGTAATCTTATTAAGTCACAGTTTTTTCAACCCTCTATTGGGTATCTCAGTCATGAACTTTCCAGTCAGATTGTTCAACCCCTGGAATAGCCTGACAGTATTATTATGGGTTTGCCTCATCAGACAAATTTGAATGCACTAGAAGCATTCCTTGGTAAAATAGCATGCTATCATTGATTTATTCTGGTTGCTGCCACACTGGCTCACTTACTGCACCAGTTTATTCATAAAAATGTTCTTTTCCAGTGGTTGCTGGTCTATGAACATGCATTTGAGCAATTTAAAAGCAAATTACACTCACCAACATTGCTACACGTTCCCAGGTGGAGATTCTTTAAAAAAAAATAACGTCCATTAGCCAAGAAAAGCAGTGATTAAATAAAAACTCACGTTACATGAATGATAAGCAACTAGTTTTATTGTAATCTTGCTGAAATTGTATATCACAAGACACGCAATTACACCACATGCCACAACTTCCAGTTCATGTGTAGGGTATTTTAACCACAATAGACATCACACTTATAAGAATGCTAAATGAGAACCAAAATTTGTTCACAACTTGAAAATATACATTTGACTTCAACTCACACACTAGAAGACAGATTGTTCACATACAGGTACAAGAGAACTGAAAGTTCATTTCACAAGAAACAGAGATGCAATATGCGCACTAAAGACTATACATCAAACTCAAAGCACATCTACTCCCACACAGCACCCGCTCCCCCAACCCCCTGCCTCTTCTTCCCAACCACTGTGGTAGAGAAGATCTCTGTGAATGCATTGGAAACTGTGATCAACTTTACAACCAGCCCTCATATGAACAGGTGCTACGGACTGTGGAATTTGGAGGGTGTCCTGGTTAGGTGACAGTGCCATAAGTTTTGTTGCCATCTGTAGATCAAAGCCATCAATTGTTGCATATGGTGATGAACCGGAGTAGCACTGAGCTGGCAGGCTGTGCTGGGTAGCAGGTCAGCTGGTTACACCCTTACAAGTGACAGTCAGTTTATTGTTGCATAAAATTATCATAGTATGCTCATTACATGTTAAAGCTTGGTGAGGGCCAGTATAAGACTGTTGCAATGGTGCACAGATGGCATTTGTCTTGTCCTCAGCATAATATGTGAACACTTTTTGATGAAAATGTTTGCTCCTCCACGATGGGATGCTGGTGTAAGGTTAAGCTTGGAGATTAGATGGTTCACCTGCTACAACAAAAATAGCAATTTCTGTGTGGAGGGGTATGGGTGTGAAAAACTCTGATGGAAGCCTCAGTGTTTCCCCATAGACTATCTCAGCTGATGATGCACTGATATCTGGTTAGAGGCCAAATAATACCAATGATAATGCCACAATCCAGATCATAACATGGTGCATAAGCGCCACTTTTAGTATCCTGTGCTGTGCTCTACCATCCTGTTTTAATAAAGGAATTTTTAGATTTTGGCACTTATTCTGCTCTAGTGTGTTCTTAATAATATCTGACACCACACCAACACATGACAGTCAAATGTATTAATTGTCAGTATAAACTGTATCTTCTCACTTAAAACAATATATGCAGCAAAAGACAGTTCCAGCATCTAAAACCATACTTCTAGTTACTGTAGTAAATAGAGTGGAATTTTCATTTTGCTTCATGGTTTGATTAAGACACTGCAAGTGATGGGTGAAATGTTTGTCACCCCCATATGGAAACTCCCAAACTCAGCAGTACCATCTGTTTCTCACTATTTGGAGTTGTCTGAAAAATAAAGTCACTATACACGCTGAAACTGTCAGCACATTGTTGTCTCAGTAAAATATTACCATTGTCAGTTGCTGTAGGCATCATTGGCTGCTTAATGGTGTCCATTCTCTTCCTGTGGTTACCAATTTCATTTTATAATTAAATAGCTCTGAAACTATGATTAAGCAGCCTAGAAGGCTCCAAACAGCATTTTATTGTGTCATGTTGTCTCTCCATATGTACTTTGAAATATTATCTTTGTAAAGGTTCTTCAACCTTGAATGGAACAGTGGATGCCAATATTATAAAATGGTGTGTTATACATAAGGTGATTAATGATATTGCATTAATATTTTGTTATAACTGTGAACAATGTCACTGCAGGTAAAAGAAGGTAGGGGTTGTGAATATAGTTCACTCCTACATTCTTGTGACATCCCACAAGTGAATATTATCATAAATTCACATTTTGGATGCATAGCCTAGAAATATGCAACAAATACCATTGACATTCTAATTTACCCTACCTTAAAAAAGTGTATGTTTGCACAAAAAATACTCTTTCTAAGTATTATTATACTCTGTTTATTGGCTAGCAAAACAAGGCCCTGACTACCAATCCATTTTGTGAAAACCACACATCAATAGCACTTTCCATTTCTGTAATATCTGTGGTTCAAGCTGATGAGAATAGAGAAGAGTCGCATGTCTTAAAAGATACAAATATAATATTGCCATGCGAGGGGAAAGAAGTGACAGATTCACAATAAGTGAGTATTATTTTCAGTCAGCACTATATAGCTATAGTGAAGAAACTCCTAAAGCAAGACATAATAGTACCAAGGAGCATAGTAAGCCCCGTGAGAATGGCTGAGAGTTTATACCTACTCCACACAGATGAACTGGAAGTTCTGGCATGTGGTGTAATTGCGTGTCTTGTGATATACAGTTCTGGAGACTAGAAATCTACTCTGTAGGAATCAGCATGGGTTTCAAAAAAGATGATCGTGTGAAACCCAGCTCGTGCTATTCATCCATGAGACTCAGAGGGCCATAGACATGGGTTCCTAGGTAGATGCCGTGTTTCTTGACTTCTGCAAGGCATTCGATACAGTTCCCCACAGTCATTTAATGAACAAAGTAAGAGCATATGGACTATCAGATCAATTGCGTGATTGGATTGAAGAGTTCCTAGATAACAGAACACAGCATGTCATTCTCAATGGAGAGAAGTCTTCCGAAGTGCGAGTGATTTCAGGCGTGCCGCAGGGGAGTGTCGTAGGACCGTTGTTATTCACAATATACATAAATGACCTTGTGGGTAACATCGGAAGTTCACTGAGGCTTTTTGTGGATGACGCTGTGGTATATCGAGAGGTTGTAACAATGGAAAATTGTACTGAAATGCAGGAGGATCTACAACAAATTGACGCATGGTGCAGGGAATGGCAATTGAATCTCAATGTAGACAAGTGTAATGTGCTGCAAATACATAGAAAGAAAGATCCTTTGTCATTTAGCTACAATATAGCAGGTCAGTAACTGGAAGCAGTTAATTCCGTGGATTATCTGGGAGTAGGTATTAGGAGTGATTTAAAATGGAATGATCATATAAAGTTGATTGTCGGTAAAGCAGATGCCAGAGTGAGATTCATTGAAAGAATCCTAAGGAAATGCAATCTGAAAACAAAGGAAGTAGGTTACAGTACACTTGTTCACCTACTGCTTGAATATTGCTCACCAGTGTGGGATCCGTACCAGATAGGGTTGATAGAAGAGAGAGAGAAGATCCAGCAGAGAGAAGTTTTGAGAACATACCTTCACCAAGGAGTCAAGCAGTATATTGCTCCCTCCTACGTATATCTTGCAAAGAGACCATGAGGATAAAATCAGAGATATTGGAGCCCACACGGAGGCATACCAATAATATTTCTTTCCACGAGAAATACGAGACTGGAATACAAGGGAGAACTGATAGAGGTACTCAAAGTACCCTCCGCCACACACTGTCAGGTGGCTTGCGGAGTATGGATGTAGATGTAGATACAGTTTCAGCAATATTACAATAAAACTAGTTGCTTATTATTAATATAACATGAGTTTTTATTTAATCACTGCTTTTCCTGGCTAATGGACGTTATTTTGTTAAAGAATCTCCACCTGGGAACGTGTATCAATGTTGTCTGTCAAGCAGTGTAAATGTCACTAAGATCATTTACAAAAGTAATCATTTATAACCAACAAACAAGCTAAATGTATGATAAGTAATGTAAACTAAACAAGAGTAATGATTTTTATTAATTTCAGTGCTGTTGTTTAAAAGACTCTTTGCTAGTTGCAGATAGTTTATCAATATTAATACTACTGTTATCTCAAGGTGGCCACACTTTTCTTTAAGCAAAATGAACAGTTTTGTCACACATTACCATACATACACAACACTAATGTATTTTCCTGTTGAGATATTTCATAAAAGTTGTTACGAAATTACCAGGTTTCATACATCAGCTGATTAGAATTTATATCACTTAATATGATGTTTGGATTCATAGAAGTTCGATATGTTCACAGGCTAACTGTAATTTGTTACATCAGAGTGGATCCTTGACCACTAGTACACAATTATTATTGCAATTATAACCAACAACATTTAAGTCTGCATAGAAAATCAGTTTAAAATTGCCACTGCAACATTTCACTAAGATGGCGGCTAACATAAGACAATCACTTATGGATTCTGCTTCAGGCAGTATTTTACTCATAAGAAATATTATATTTTAAATCTTTTCTCACCTTCACTATACGCATTAACATTGAAAATATTTCTCAATGTTTTTGAGACACATTAATATTCACTATTTAACTGCATTGTAGATCAACAGCGCTAATGGCCGCGCTCTTTGGTAGCTGAGCCAAAAATTTAACATTTATATAGAATGAGAATTACAATTAAATAAAACTCCAAGGAAGATTCATTTCAATAACACATAATCTCTATTTTCAAATATCAGTTAGAAATATAACAATACTTTAGTAGGTACAGTTTTTTATTGACCGCTGTATTAAGAGACCCCAATTAAATCCTATCAGAAGGATTTTTCTACAAAAATCATAGATAACAAAAGACCAAGATTTTCATTATCTTTATACATGGGTATTGTCTCAGATATGGTTTTTTACAGAATATTAAGTTACATCATTGACAATAATTATTTATTATTTTATTAATGATGAAGTCCCTTTTATCAGTATCATGAGAATACGGTCAAAGTTCATTCCCATTCCACATACAATGCTGTCATGAATATTATTTTGAATAAAATATAGGAGTGGGTATTATAAAGTTTCAAAAAGATTGCAGCCCTAAAAAATAAATATACTGAGGGTCTGGATGGCACACAAGCAAAACTGATAAAACACGGTGCTAGATACCTTTCAAAGCCTCTGACTTTTCTGATATCCCTAGTACAGAAAAAAGTAGTAGTCCCAAAATGTTAAAAAAAGAGCAAGGTAGAGCCAAGCATTTAGAATGGGGATAAAGGAGAGCCAGGAAACTACAGACCTATAACAACCACAACTGTTCTGTTTAAAATAGTGGAAACAATGATTAAAGATAGAATTACAAAATTCACAAAGGAACAAAACATCTTAAGTGAAGCACATCATGGATTTAGAAAGAAGAGATCAGTTAAGGCTGCAGTGACAAACGTTATAACATGCACCACTGAGGTTTTGGATCATCAAAGAAAGAATCTCGTGTATACTAGACCTTTCAAAAGGATTTGATTTTGTCTGTCATAAAATTCTTCCAGAAAAACTGGGATGCTAAGGCATAAGGGGAATAGCTGCACATATTATAAAAACCATTTCTGGAAACAAGCAATAGTGTGTTGAAATAAAACATAAAATCCATAAATACAGACAAATATATCTATTCTGATTTTGTGCAGGTAAAATATGGAATAGCTCAGGGTTTATCATTAAGACCTCTACTCTTTATCTTGTATATAAACAGTATGCCCACTGCAGGAAATTGAAAAGTGATTGTGTGTGGTGATGACACAACTTTAGTATTCTGTAGTGACTCTGTGAAGGATTTGGAAAAGACAGCTGGTGACAACTTGCAAATGACAGAATGGTATTTTAGAGAAAATACTTTATTGATAAACAGCAAGAAAACAATGAGTACAAAATTTTAAACGAACAGAATTATCAGCTCAGATGACTTTATTCAGAGCATTGGGGATGCAGATGCAGAAGAAATGGACTGTAACAGGTTTCTTGAGATAGAGGTGGACAAATTTTTGCACAGAAAAATCACATTCATAAGATCAGTTCAAAAATAAGTACAAATATTTTCTTAGTGACAAAAACTTGCTGTACAGTGGGCACAGAAACAGTGCTGATGTACAGCAAATGTACACATTTAGAAAACTTTAAAACTTCAAAGGAAGCTAGCAGATGAGTTATAATATTAACACCATGGTAATCCTGCAAAAACAAATTCAAAGAATTTATAATATTAAGTGTACCAAGTTTCAACACGTAGGAGACAATATTTCTTTTGATGATAAATTGTACAGCACCTCTAAACAGAGATTTTCATGACCACAACACAAGAATCAGAGAAAGCAAAAAACTGAAAATGAAAAATGGGGACCCTACAAACGCCAGAAGCTTATTTTATAACAGCCTGTCACTTAGCACAAAGAGCATAAAGGAACCAAGTGCAAAAGAAAACAAAGGGAACATCTCATCTCTGGATGTTAATAAAAGGTGAAGCAATACTTGCAGGCAAATCCATAGGACAAAAGTAAATACAAAGTTGGAAACAGAATAAACGCTTCCTTCTTCAAATGGAAACAAATTTACCAAAAGAAGAAAAATAAAAACAAAGTGCGGTGCTAAAAATCCAGACAAAACATAAGTGTATTTTGGTGTAAATATGATTTGAATGAGTTTTCACTATGTATAAATGCCTAAATATTTTCTGTGGCTAAAATATATATGATCTAAAAATTAGTTTTAAGATTGTTTTAATGTATTTTAGTATTTTTATAGCAAAATCTTGTAACTTCATAGACTTTCCTTATGAATGCAAAGACTGTTGCAAAAATTAATGTAGTGTATTACCAAATATCATCAATGCATATTACTATTGTTTATCTGTTAACATTACTCCAGAAAAAAGAATTATTACTATGTATGTATGCTAAGAAATTTTCAAAAATATGATAGGAGCTGAACAGTTTGTGGGACAAATGTTGCATAGGACAAGGGGGGGCCATAATGTGACATTGGTTTTTTGTTGCTAGGTGGGGTTGCGTCAGAGATACAAAGGTCAATTTTTTTTTTTAGATGCTACAGTTTGCTACTCACTTTCTGATAGTGGCTATCGAGACGAATCCAATGATGTGTAACAGTAAGGTCTTTGAAGGTCAACAAAGGTCAAAAAGGTGGCATGAACGTCTGTTTACAGAAGGTATACAAAGTGATGACGATTGGTATCAGTGTAGTGCTGCAATCTTCTTATCATGGATTGAGTGGTATTCCTTATCACATCGGCACTTATCAAAACACATGCTCTGACAAATCTCTCTTGGATATCTTCAGATATAGTTGAAACATCTTTACAAACAATGTCTTTTATGAATCTCCATGAGAAAAAATCCAGAGGTGTCAAGTCTAGCAAACAAGCTGACCAAGACACATCTTCCACATCCAATCCAATGATTTGGGATTTGTCTCTGCAACTCATTTCCAACCATCAGCAAAAAATGTGCCGGATATCCATCATGTTGATACTATATTCTGTTCCTTGTTCCTCAAGCTATTTCTTCCAAAAACGGACCTAATGTTTCTTGCAGGAATGTGGTGTACTTCCTACCATTAAGATTTCCTTTGATGAAATAGGGATCTATAATTCTGTCCTCCAGAATCCCAGACCACACATTTACTGTTTGCTGCAGCCAACATGGATTTTCAGTTGCCCAGTAATGCATGTTACGCAAATTAACATTTACATGGTTCTTGACTGTAGCCTCATCAGTAAATAAAATCAAATTAATAAATGTGTCATCCCTCTAAATCTGAAGTTGAGGCCATCACCAGAATTCAATGCAATGCATACAACCCAAACCAGTTAATTCTTGGTGGAGACTGAAATGGTAAGGGTGACATTTATGGTGATGCACAACATGAACAACACTACTCTGACTCATGCCAGATTTCCTTGTGATTTGATGCAAACTAACACAAGGGTCTCAAACCACAGTGGCAAGAGAACCAATTTCCATTTCCTCATTAACTTTCCTTTGCTGGATATGTTTCTGATGCATTAAAGATCCAGTTGTTCTCAATTTATCATACACATATTTAAATTTATGCGTGTAGGGTAAGTATGTTGAGGATATCTTTTAACATGTAAGTCTCTAGCTCTCACTGAATTTTGTTGGCATTCTCTGTAAATGAGAAGCATATCGACTTGTTCTTCAAGGGAATGCATCATTCACATTCACTTGGTTCGACGATACTAGTTTTACCATTCCTACTAGTGTTGTATTGTGAAACCGTCGAATGGTGTTTACATGTCAATGGCACATTAGATGGATACGCCGTATTCAGTGAATATTTACTGTTTGCATGATATACGAGAGAGAATTATCAAAGCATGTGCTTTGATAAGTGCTGAATGATAAGGAATACCACTGCATCCAGGATAAGAAGATTGCAGCATTGCATTGATACCATCACTTTGAACACCTTCTGTAAATGGACATTCATGCCACCTTTTTGACCTTCATTGATCTTCAAAGACCTTACTGTTACACATCATTGGACTCGTCTCAATAGCTGCTATCAGAAAATATGCACCAAACTATAGCATCCCATTTAAAAAAAAAAAACAAAGTTGACCTTCATATCTCTGAGGCAACCCCGCCTAGCAACAAAAAACCAATGATATTATGGCCCCCATTGTCCCGTGCTACATTTGTTCCACAAACTTTTCAGATACTATCATACTTTCAGGGTTATTCTAGGTGGAAATAGTGACTCACCCTGTATATAAAACTGGCAACATGATATGTTGAAGGCCGGCCGAAGTGGCCGTGCGGTTAAAGGCGCTGCAGTCTGGAACCGCAAGACCGCTACGGTCGCAGGTTCGAATCCTGCCTCGGGCATGGATGTTTGTGATGTCCTTAGGTTAGTTAGGTTTACCTAGTTCTAAGTTCTAGGGGACTACTGACCTCAGCAGTTGAGTCCCATAGTGCTCAGAGCCATGATATGTTGAATGTCATTGTGAAATATGATCTATGGACAAAAACATAAGCTATGTGTAATTATAACTGCTGCCTATCATTCCTGTCTTTCATGTTGTTACTGAATATGTAATAGCATTGTATTTTAACATTTTATAAATACTATCTGCTTGAATAGGCACCATTAACTATGCCACAATCAGTCTCTGCTCAGTTATAGTAAAGTACGGTGAAACATTTTAAGTTCTGGTTATGCAGTCATTGAGAAAGGTTCATAAAGTCACTGTTCCAGTTAACCCATACCGCCAGCCATGTATTTAAGTGTCAGTACATTGCTAACCTAGTTTGTGACAATAAAGCAACATTTCATCTGCAAGCTAATCATCATAAATGTGTTATAAGACAATAATGTGTTTTAACTTAAATTTAACTTCAACAGTGTCATCTTGGATCAAAATTTTTAAATTATAACTGGAACACATACTGGCAAATTCTGTAGTTAGGACAGAATGGTGTATATTTACATGAAATAGTTAGCTACAATTGTAAATATTATCCTTTTTACAATCCATAAATGCTGTCTGTTTTACAGTACATTACTACTTGTTATACAGCTTTACAACAAACACTAGTATTAACCATGTAGCTAATGGAACTTTTCACTCATTCAGTTCAGACATTCTGGTAATTTGTAAAAATAGTGCCCAAATAGAAATATTTTTAAGTTTCTTTTGAACTTTTTGGACTCCCAATTTGTTGCTTCATGTTAGGTGGAAGCTTGTTAAGCAGCTTTGCACCAGAGTACACAACTCCACTCTGAACCATAGAAAAGTAAGCAAAATCTACAAAAACACTATTTTTATGCCATGAATTGTGATTATGTACATCACAATTACGTTAACACTGAGTTTCATGGTCATCAACAAAAACTATTAGGGAGTAAATGTATTGTGAAGTGAGTGTATGAATTCCAAAAGCCTTAAAACGCTTCTACGAAATGTACTGACATCTATTTTACACAATACTCTTATTGCTCAAATCTCTCAATGCACACTTTATTTATGTTAAGTGTACTGCATTACAAGATAATTTCATAAAACAACAAGGAGTGTAAACATCCAAAATAGGCAAACACTCTTATCTACAGGTCAATACAATGAGAGATGTTTCTAAGGGCAAAACATGATTTACTGAACTTCTTTGTTAGATTATCAAAGTCTCCATTGTAAATGGAAAATTCACTGGATGAACCTACAAAATTATGAGACAGATTTTCAGGCCAGTATCTGCCTACCAGCGATTAAATATTTAGCACTGCTGATAAAAATATATAAAAGTACACAACACTGTCCTAGTTTTCATAACTATTAGTATCTTCCTCGGGCAGGAGAGAGATTGTGGCAGGGTAGAAAGGAATGGCAGATCACTCAGACCTCAGAATGAGAGCAACTTAGCTATTGTGATGGTGAGGGAGACAAAGAAGAAGGCCCATTCTGTGATCTGAGTGATCTGCCCATTCATTTTAACCTACACCAATGTAGCCCTCTCCCAGCCCCAAGTATGGAACTAACTATTGCAAAGGCAGAAAATGTCATGCACTTTAATATGTATCTATTGGCAGTACAAAATATTTCATCTCCTGAAAAAGTATTATCCAGAAACTGTTTCCCATAATTTTAAATCTATGGTTCACTCCATTTCAACTTGTTATCAAACTGGGCCCCAAGAAATTTCAGCCTATTATATGACCATTTATCTCTATTTCTGTTACTAGCAGGTCACTTCTAGTTCTTTGAAATCATGTAATATGAGTCTTTGTGAGATTAAGCAGTTCACTAAGAACCACTTTAAGGTATTTTCAACTATCATCTGGCTGTATTTAGTAAGGCTGAGTTTTGAGCTTTTGACTAGTATGCTTATGTCATCAGTAAATATTGTAATTACCAGTAAGAACCAGACATTGCAGGACACCACAATCCACCAACAAACCCTATGTGTACTGTTACTAACATCTTCATACATAATCCACAAATGTTTATGAAGTGTGTAGCAGAAGGTAGCTTCCATTGAACCAGATCTTAGAATATTTCCCCATCCTATTCACATATGATGAGCAAAGAACGATTGCTTAAATGTCTCTTTGTGGGCTGAATTAATCTAATCTTATCTTTGCAGTCCCTAATGGAAGCTATACACAAGGGCCTGCAGTATACTGCTAAATTCACCTCTTTATAAAGGTTTTTGAAACTTTTCAAGTTAGCTTTCTCTGTGTAATAGGTGTCTATCTTCGGTTTCTGATGATTCAGGTTTTTCAGTGTTTTTATCATGCTCTTCTGTTGGTGAAACACATCTGTGTCCAATTGAAGAGCACTATTTTATATAAATCAGTATACCAAGTAAGTCTCATTTGGTACAGGTTCCACATACTTGGACAATATTTTAAGATCAAATGCACAAGTATTTCATAAGCAGTCTCTTTTAGACACTAACTGAATTTTTCAAGTATCATACAAATGAAATGATGTCTATTACCTGGTACATGTACATTGGAGTCTATGTAATAATTCCTTTCTATATCCCTACAAATTGTTACATCAAGGCATTTTGTATGAAATGACTGATACCACTTGTGACTCATTGGTATTGTACACAAAAATCTGAATTAGAATAGATTACTACTCACAAAGCAGAGGAGGCATTAAGCAGTGTAAATGCAAATTTAAAAGTAGACTAAGCAATCAGATAAAGTCCTTCTCCAGATTTCGAAAAAAACACATACATACACACACAGACATGGTCTCTGTTGTCTCTAGCTGCTAAGACCTGACCACATTGAGTAATGATATCAGCTCAAAAATTAGCACAGACTTCAATGTGAGATGCTTATAACAGTTTCCATGGCAAAACTCTGTCTCAAAACTTTGTGTCAAAAATCCAAAGAGATTCTGGTTGTATGTAACGTATGCTAGCAGCAAGACACAATCAATGACTTCCATTCACAATGGCAATGGAAATGCTATCGATGGCAGTGCTGCTAAGGCAGGGTTACTAAACACAGCCTTCCAAAATTCCTTCACCAAAGACAAAGTAAATACTTCAGAATTCAAAGCAAGAACGTCTGCCAATATGAGTAACTTAAAAGTAGATATCCTCAAAGTAGTGAATCAACTTATCATTTAATAAAAGCAAGTTTCCCAGTCCAGGCAGTATACCAACTGGGTTCCTTTTAGAGTATGGTGATGCAATAGCCCCTTACTTAACAATCATATACAACCGCTCGCTTGACAAAAGATCTGTACACAAAGACAGGAAATTTGCACAGGTAACACCAATATTTAGGAAAGGCAACAGGATTAGTCCACTACATTACAGGCCCATATCATTAACATCAATATGCGGCAGGATTTTGGAATACATACTGTGTCCAAACATGGTGAATTACCTCGATGAGAATGGTCTATTGATACACAGTCACCAAGGATCTAGAAAACATCATTTTTGTGAAACACAACTAGCTCTTTACTCACACAAAGTGTTCAGTGCTACTGGCTAAGGATTTCAAATTGATTCCGTATTTCTAGATTTCCAGAAGGCTTTTGACACTGTACCTCAGAAGCAACTTCAGATCAAATTGCATATTTATGGAATATCATCTAGATTCATGGTTTTCAGTCAGAGAGATCACAGTTTGTAGTAATTGACAGAATATCATTGAGTAAAACAGAAGTGATTTCTCGTGTTCCCCAAGGTATTGTTATAGGCCCTCTGCTGTTCCTTACTTACTTAAATGATTTAAGAGACAAGCTGAGCAGCTGTCAGGTTGTTTGCAGATGATACTGTCATTTATTGTCTAGTAAAGTCATCAGAAGATCAAAATAAATTGCAAAACAATTTTGAAAAGATATCTGTATCATGCAGAAATTGGCAGTTGACCCCAAATAACAAAAAGTGTAAGGTCACCCACATGAGTACTAAACACAATCCATTAAACTTCGGTTAGATCATAAATCAATCAAATATAAAGGCTATAAATTTCACTAAATGCCTTGTGATTACAATTATGAATAACTTAAATTGGAAAGAACACAAAGAAAATATTGTGAAGAAGGCAGACCAAAGACTGTGATTTATTGGCAGAACATTTAAAAGATGCAACAGATCTACTAAAGAGACTGCCTACACTATGCTTGTCCATCCTCTTTTGGAGTACTGCTGCACAATGTGGGAGCCTTACCAGACAGGATTAACAGGGTACATCAAGAAAATTCAAAGAAGAGCAGCATGTTTTGTATTATCAAGAAACAGGGGAGAGAATATCACAGATATGATACAGGATTTGGGGTGGACATCATTAAAACAAAGGTGTTTCTCATTGCAGCAGGATCTTCTCATGAATGTCAATCACCAACTTTCTCCTCCAACTGTGAAAATATTTTGTTGATGCCAGTCTACATAGGGACAAATGATCTTCATAATAAAATAAGGGAAATCAGAGCTCATATGAAAACATTTAGGTGTTCATTTTTTCTGCATGCTGTTTGAGACTGGAATAATAGAGATTTATTGTGAATGTGGTTTTATGAACCCTCAGCCAGTGTGTTTTGCAGAGTATCCATTTAGATGTAGATTTTGATATACCAGTACATGTCAAGGTGAGGCCATAGGGGGGAGGAAGATATGGGAATGGAAGATATGTAGCAGAGAGAGTTCCTAATTACATAATTTAGAAAAGCTGGTGTTGGTGGGAAGAATTCAGATGGCATGGGCCGTAAAGCAGTCACCAAAGTTAAATGCACCATGACACACAGCACGCTAGCAACTCGATGGTCCAGCTGTGTCTCATCCACAGTATGGTGATGGCCACTCATATGAACAGACAGCTTGTTAGTGGTCACACTCAAGTAGAATGCTACACAGTGATTGCAGCCAAGTTGGTAGACAACATGGCTAGTTTCACAGGTGGCTCTGCCTTTGATGGGGGAAGAAATGTTTGTGACAGGTCTGGAGTAGGTGGTGGTGAGAAGATCTATGGGACAGGTGTTGCATATAGGTCAAATACAGGTATATGTGATATCCACAGTTGCTTCTGGCAGTGTAACTGATGATAGTTCATTAATGTACATAAGAAAAAGCAATGGCCCTAAGATGGATCCTTGTGGGACACCACATGTAATTTCTTCCCATTTTGATGATGACTGATGACTTAATTCACTAGTCCCTTGTACTGACACCCTTTGTTTCCTGTTAGCTAGGTATGACTTGAACCATTTTGCAGCACTGCCTGTGACACCATAGAATTCTAATTTATTTAAAAGGATGTTGTGGTTCACACAATCAAATGCCTTTGACAAATCACAGAAAATACCTGCTGCTTGTAATTTGTTATTTAATGAATTAAGTACATTTTCACTGTAGGTGTAAATAGCCTTCTCGATATCAGAACCCTTCAGAAATCCAAACTGTGTTCTTGTTAATATGTTATTTGTGGTCAGATGGTTGAAAAGCTGCCTGTACGTTACTTTTTCTAAAATTTTTGAGAATGCTGGCAAAAGTGAAATCGTTCTTTAGTTTGATGGTATCTCTTTATCCCCTTTCTTGAATAGAGGCTTAACATCTGCATATTTTAGCCAGTCAGGAAATGTCCCAGTTATAATTGACTGGTTACACAAGTAACTTAGAATTGTACTAAACTCACAAGAACATGCCTTAATTAACTTTGTTGATATTTCATTATAACCACTAGAATACTTTGTTTTCAAAGATTATATTATGGAAGTTATTTCTTTTGGTGAAGTGAGTGACATATTCATGTAGCTGAAGCTTTTTGTAAAGGCTAGTTTCAGATATTCAAGGGCATTATTTACTGATCCTGACAATCCCATTCTATCAGTAACGGATATAAAGTACTTGTTAAAGAGATTTGCCACACTATGCCCATTGGTTACTAATGTGTCATCTACCCTTAATGCTATTTGCTCCTGTTCCTTTCTGGTTCTACCAGTCTCCTCTTTCACTATATCCCACATTGTTTTTATTTTGTTCCCTGACATTGCTATCTTCTTCTCGTAGTGCATTTGTTTAGATGTCTGAATCACATTTTTTAATATTTTACAGTATTCCTTGTATTTAGCTAAATCATCAGTATTGGAGCTATTCTTGGTCGACAGACACATTTTCCTTTTTGTCTTACAGGAAATCTTTATTTCTTGTGTAATCCATGGTTTTATTATAGACTTCTGTTTAATTTGAGTAACTTTTAGAGGAAAACAGTTTTCAAACATGGTACTGACATTGTTCATGAATGTATTATATTTTTCATTCATGTCAATGGCACTATAAACATCTTTCCAGTTCATATCTTTGAGCAGTTTACTAAAACACTCAATTTTTGGTTGACTGACTACTCTCCTGTACTCAGACTTAGCAGTCTTGATAATCTGCTCAGAATTTACATCTAAAACAAGGAGCTGCATGTCATGATCTGATAGTCCATTTATTACAGGTTTTATGATATGATTTTGTTCCTTTGATTTGTCTACAAAAATGTTATCAATGGCTGTCCTTGAGGATTTAGTGATACTAGTTGGAAAGTTTACAGTGTGAGTTAGATTGAAAGACAACATTACTAACCGCAATAAATGTTTATTGGAAGATTGCATTAGAAAATCTGTATTAAAGTCACCAGCAATCAAAATTTCTTTGTTTCTTCCTGTTAAATAACCCAAAAGAGCTTCTAGATGATTTATGAATAGATTATAATTTCCTGCAGGTACTCGGTAAATAGTTACTATTATATAGGATCTGTTATGGAACTCTACTTCTGTTGCACATGCTTCTAGATGCTGCTCTAAACAGAATTTATTAATGTCAATGTTCTTGAATTTATGGCAGTTTTTAATAAATGTGGCAACTCCTCCTCCATCCATATCTACTCTGCAGAAGTAGGAAGCTAGCTTAAATTCTGAAAGTCTAACATATATATGCCAGTGATCACTTGATGTTCAGAAAGGCAGATTATGTCAATTTGGTTAGATGAATTCATTTCATCAATACAAATGAGTAGTTCATCAATTTTATTTCTGAGTCCCAGAATGTTCTGGTGTAATAAAGATAACTGATACTGGATACTAATGGGATTATAGCTGCTTTGGCGAAGATGAACTGGCAGTTTCTGATTACTTTCTGTTAAACATTGTTTAAATGGAATCTGTGTGCTAAAATCTGACTCCTGTTCATCTGTTTTTTCAAACTGAGTGTGTCTGCCAATCTCTCTTAAAACTCGTTTTCTTTCCCCCTTCCCTATCCTAAAAAAGGCATCCCTCTGACACCTGTGGCCACTGGTATTTTACCACTTGTGACAGTGCCGCCCCCCCCCCCCCCCCCGCCCCCCTTACATTTTCTGCAATCAACCCAGACAGTTTTCCCTTCCCTTTCCTATTGAGGTGAACGCCATGCCTAGTGTAGTCCCACCTATTGATAGCATCCACAGGAATCAAACCAATATGGAACCCTATATCCGTCCTAAGCAGCCACTCCAAGTTCACCCTCCCTACAGAAGAGTTCAAATGAGGCCGATCATGGCGTCTCAACACAGGCACAAATCCCACACTCATATGCTTCGTTGCTGATGCTATCTTCACCAGGTCACTCTCTATGGAATATTCAGAGTCTCTGTCAATGTTATTTCCCGGACCACCCACTATAATCACGGCATCCTCCTTCGTGAAATCTTTGCATAAAGAACCTACATCCTCTGTTACCTGACCCAGATCTGCACTAGGCTTGAAAAAGTTTGTGACCTGGTACTCTGGACCTAGATTTTCCTGTAGTAGTTGGCCAACACCTCTACCATGGGAGCTACCTAACAACAGAACTTTCTTTTTCTTTACAAATTTCCCTACCTTTTTCAAGTCCTTGAAAGCTTGTTGTGCCCTTTCTACAGCTTCAGCTACATGAGGCTCATCCGATTCTGACTGAGGCAACAGGTCAAATCTATTTTCAAGATTTATGACAAAGCTGTCTGATGCTCTCCTTTGCCTGTTCCCCCTATTACCTGTTGCCACTTCCCACCTCTGTTCACCCTTCTCCCTCTTTAACCTGTCCAGTTCCTCCCTTGCCTTGTCTAGGTCAGCTTGAAGAGCTGCAATTTTCCCTTCCTGTTCCAGTATTTTCCTGTCTCTACTGCAGATCCTACAATACCACTGGTGAGCCTCATTTATGTCCCCATTTCCCACGCCACTACATTCGCCCCAATGAAAGAAACTACAGCACCCATCACACCACACCCTGGAACTAACGATCCTACGGCATGACACACATGTCTCACTCATGGTAAAAACAGAAATCGTATAAACTGATTTAAGTACTGACTAAAACGTAAACAAAGGACCCTAGAAACTATTCAAGCAGATATAAATAAATTGAAAGATTACTGAATAAAAAAACTGGTGATTACATATAAGTTTAAGTCACTGTTTACTTACGATACATGCACTTGAAATTAAGCTTAAAATCCGTGCTATAGGCGCAAGAAGGAAAATAAACTTCTTACCCGTTTAATCTTCTGTAACACTTCACTAACACTTCCACTAATGTAACAACACTTATATTATATTTATACCCTCAGGAAACGTTTACCTATAAGTTTAATTCACTGCTTACTTACGATTCGCACGCGTGAAATTAGGCCTAGGATTCGTGCTACAGGCGCGAGGAGAAAAATACGCTTCTTACCCCGTTTAATCTTATTTTATACTTCACTAACACTCCTACTAATTTAACAATGCTTAGATTATATTTATAACAACTGTAAACATTTAAAAACAGCTTAATAACAACGTTTTTTATAATTATTTAATGCAGCAAATACTCGAAGAGTCCACGTCGGCGCAGTGTTGCCAAAGCTCAAAGGAAGGCCCCTCATGTCTCAGTGCCATCCAGGAGTGGATTAACTGGTAACTGAATCATTTATATGCCAGAATTTTATCTCTTACCATGCCTTGAAATGAGTAATATCCTCACCATTACCCTCCTCACCTCTCCCAGAGTGCTATTCCACCAGCCACCCAACCTATGAAATATCCTTGACCATCCCTATCCTACCCCTGCATCCAGCTCCTGGCCTCATGGCTCATACCTTCATAAAAGATATACATGCAATGTCTGTCCCATATACCTCCCACCACCACCTACTCCAGTCCTGACACATGCATTTCCTAACCCATCAAAGGCAGAGCCAAATGTAAAAGAAGCCATGTATTCTGCCAACTTGGCTGCAGTCACTGTGTGACATTCTGCATGGGCATTACCATTAACAAGTGATCTGTCTGCATGAATGACCATATCAAACTGCAGCCAACAGAGAACTGAATCATCCAGTTGCCGAGCATCCCGTGCAACATGGTGTTTTTGAGATCAATGAGTGCTTTGCAGCCCATGCCATCTTGTCCCCATCACATCCTTGCACACGCCCACTGGCAGCACTATAGCATCTTCTCTCACACCTACCCTGCTACTCATCCTACTTCCTGCCCAAGCCTCTTCTGACACCCCCTGGCCCCCATGTACATCAGCTGAGATTACTAACCATAGCACTCAGGCCCCAGCACACAGAGATGACAGTGACCATGTGTCTTCAAGTTATGTATGTGTGTGTGTTTTTCTAAATCTGAAGAAGGTTTTTGTATAATAGCTTAGTCTGGTTTCAAACATATTTTTAAATGTGCTGAAACACCTTTCAGAGCCTCTTCTATATAGCGATAAACAATCTATTCTAATTCATGTTGTTATTAGTCCAAATTGCATGTACATTACCATTTTGTGCAGTGCAGAATTTTGTATTTCTGAATGTTTGAAGCAAGATGCCAGTCTTTGCAGCATTTGAAATATTATCTTGGTCGGTCTATATATCGCTGCAGCTTTTTTGACATAGTTCTTCATTATACATAACTGCATAATCTGTAAAATGTCTGATGTTACTATGAATAATTTTCTAATTTTATATTTCAGCCTCAGGTCACACAACTGGTATCATTATGGTTTCAGTTATTACCAAGTTATCATCAGATGATCTGTTTAAAAGTAGATTAGTAAAATACTAGAAAACTAAATTACAAATCAGACCAACTTCTCCAAACTGACATACATATCTGAATGTGTTGCATAGTAACAAGTCAACTGGTTAGACTGAGAGATGCACTCATAATATAAACAGATCTGTGCCCTAATTTCTGCAGCCATCAGCTACTAGTTTTTTACTCACAAGACACATTTGCAGGTGGCCATCATTTATCTCCCTTCTATTGTATTTCTAGCTTATCTGCACCAATAGTTAAGTAATATTTTAACTAATTTTCACTTAAGGAAAGCTTTCTCTTAAAATTGATTTGCTACTGTGAACAGTTTGAATCTTATATTTGCCATGTAACAAGTAACAACATTGTACTATTAGATAAATTACTCTAGCCCTCAGTTCCAACAATCAGAATGTAAAAGTATTTACATTGTGAACACCTCTCTGTTTAGTTGATGACTCAGTATGTAATATATTTAAGTATGTATACTTGTGTACATGTGTTAATTTGATTTATAATTTAGTTATCTAGCATTTTACTATCCATCTTTCTTCTCTCTTTTTAAGTAGATCATTTGACAAAGACTTAGTAATAAGTCAAAACTGGTAAAGATACTATTTTTGTATGACAAGAGGCTGAAACAAATATTTTTAATTACAAGATGGTGACCATGTTCCCTAAGATAACATGCCTAGTCTGTGTAAAATTGATAATGTTTGGAAAGTCATTAATACACAATATGAACAACAAAACTCCCAATGCACATGCTTCTGTCAATGACTCTTCACCCACAGTAGCATGCTGCATTTCCCATTCTGAGAAATACTGAATCCAGACACAAATTTCATTTGTTACATTATAGGATCACACTTTTGTAAATATATATTGATGGCACACTGAGTCAAATGCTATTTAGAAGTACAAAATACTATATCCAGCTGATTACTTTGATCTATGACTTTCAGGCTGTCATGACAGAAAGCACAAGATGGGTTTCATATGATGAATGTTTTTGGAATCCATGCCAGCTGGCACAGAGGAGGTCATTCTGTTCTAGATACCTCATTAATTTTGAACTCCGAATGTGTTCTAAAAGTCTAAAATAGATGAACAGCAAAGGAACTGGATAGTAATTTCTACCATTCTCGTAGAAGGCAATCACTTATCGCAGGATTTTGTCAGTTAGTTTCATGTTCCATGGATCATTTGCACAATAAATCATAATGATATGGAATGAATCATTATGCATTCAAATAACTAATCAATTTGTAAATATTTCTACATACTGACTTCTCTCTCTCCCTCCCCCACCCCCACCCCACTCTCTCTCTCTATCTCTCTCTCTCTCTCTCTCTCTCTCTCTCTCTCTCTCTCACTCATTCTATTTCTCTCTTAAGGAACCACATTCTTGATTTTTCCGCAGTCAGAAGAATCTCCCAATTACTGGGGTGGAGTTAATAACTACAATTTCCTGCATTCTTATGGTTATATATGACATTATTCATTGGTTGGCTATACCATCAGTCAATAAATCCTCAGTTTATCTAGGAGAATATTGTGATCCACATGCTGAAATACTTTAGGAAGGTTGCAAAAAACAATGGCCGTGCTATTTTGTTTTGGTTTTTTTTTTTTAAGCTTGTAGAATTCGGTGAGTGTCTGAGTAAATGGCATTCTGAGTTGAGCAACCCTTCTGAAATTCCAGACTGTGACTTACTGAGGATTTATTGTTGCTCAGGTGGGATATTATTCTAGAAAACATTACCTTCTCAAAAATTTCGAAAGATGATGTCAGTAGTTACTGACATCTCTCCTATCACCTTTCTTAGAGAGGGGTTTAATGGTGGCATGCTTCAATCTCTCTGTAAAAATACCCTGAGTTAGTTATGCATTACATATTTCAAATACTAAAGGGCTTATTATATGGGAACAAATCTTTAGTACTCTGTAGGAAACACCATCAAATCCAGATGAGTTTTCCTTCTCATCCCAGCCAATAATTCTCCCCTGACCCAAGGTTTTTGGTGACTTTTCAAAACTCTGAACCACACCAAACGAGTGTAACCCCTATGTTTGCGTGGTAGAGTAATGGTGGTGCACGCGTACGCAGAGAACTTGTTTGCGCAGCAATCACTGACATAGTGTAGCTGAGGTGGAATAAGGGGAACCAGCCTGCATTCGCCGTGACAAATGCAAAACCACCTAAAAACCATCCACAGATTGGCCGGCTCATCACACCTTGACACAAGTCTGCCGGGCGGATTCGTGCCATGGACCAGGCGCTCCTTCCCACCCGGAAAGCCATGCGTTAGACCACACGGCCAACTGGGCAGCTTGTCACTGGGTAAACTGTTATTGTTTTGCTTTGAATTCTGTCAAAGAAAATTGTATCACTTAGGGCCCTACTGTCTTTATCCACCCATGTTTAGTTGACCTACAGTACATTATGGTTAAAGTGGGAGCTAGCTCAGCTGCAGTTTCTCTGTAGTAACTGACAGGATTCCATCAGGTCCTGTAGTGTTGTTTAGTTACAGCAATTTCAGTTGTTTCACGTTGCTGTTGACCATAATACACTGATGAGTCAAAACTTCCTGAGCAACTGCTTAATAGCATGTTAATGCACCTAGAAATACAATACAACCACGATTTAGCATAGCATGGATTTGACAAATCCGTGGCACGTTTCTGGATGTATGTGGCACCAGATGTCTACATACAGATCACATAGTTATTGTAAGCCATTGGTCGGTGGTTATTGTGCACAAAGCTGTCATCAAACAGTGACACATTCCATAAGGTTCAGATCATGTAAATTTGGTGGCCAAACTATCAGCATGAGTTCGCTATCATGCTCTCCAAATCACTGTAGCATGTTCCTGGCCTTTTTGACACAGATAATTAAACCGCACAAAGATGCCATCATAATCGGGGAAGACGTCAAGCATAAAGGGATGCAGGCAGTCTCCAATAATTGTCAAGTAGTTCACAGCTGTAATCGTGCCTTTGATTACTACCACAAGTACCATGGATGCAGTCCAATCTCAGTGATCCCATTCCCACAGGTATTGTAATTGAGAATTTCATTGGGTCATGATAATAACACTGTGGTTGTCTACTATGAAGCTCTATGATCAACAAGGTGCACTGGCCCATGTGCCCCAAAATATGTCTTAGCCAATACTGTGATCTGTCATCAGATCTGTCACATACTGCTGCATATCTTGCTCTAAGAGTGGGCAAGCCTCCATGTTCTGAGGTAAGTACTTCCAACACTTAGTCACCTGCACATGGCTTGATCATCCTTCAGCTACTTTCTACAGCTTCTCTGACATTAGCCCATGAACAGCTAAGCAGATTCATTATTTTCAAGATGCTCATTCCCAGGTGTTAGGCCGTAATAATCCTTTGTCAAAGCTGCTTACATCAGTGAATTTCTTTATGTATGTTCCATATCATCACTACAATGATTCCCCATTCATCTCAGCTCTGCTTATATACTTCTCTTACTTCAGCACATATCCACAATACCACCATGCAGCATTCAGTCTCCTAGTGGTTAGTACTAATCGATGTACCTATATTACTCATATTTGGCGAAGAAACATTTTAAGATGGATTTCAGCATGCATACTCCGTTTTGCTATCTTCAGTTTTATTTCCAGATTTTGCTTAGCTCTCCTCGAGTTTATTTCCTGTGCCATTCATTAACGAATACTAACTCTGTTGCCTTTACGTATGACTGGTATTTCTTTGGGTATTGTGGGAAGTTTTTCAATAATATTCTGCTACATCGATCACTGGAGGTATGATGCATTGCACTTTTGAAAGCCACACATGTTTCATTCAGAATTTCTCAGTATACAGCCTGATGTTTTGTTTTACACATATTATGAAGTAGTCACTATTTCTTTAAAAGTTTCTTTACAGTGACTGTACACCAAGGAGGGTCCCTTCCATCATAAACTGTTGTACTAGGTACACATCTATCTTCTGGTAAACCAACTGCTCTTTTCAATGTGGACCATAGTTTCTCTACCTACTCATGCCTACATAAAAATCTTTGGAGTTTCTCCTTTGAGATTTGACACTAATGTCTCACTATCTTGTTTACTGAAGGTGTAAATCTTTCTACTTGTTTTAGGTTACCTTTCAACTTCAGTAATTATTGCTGCTACAACTGTCTCATGGTTACTGATAGCAGTTTCAATGTTGACAACCTCAAAGCGGCCAGATTTATTTGTTGTCAATAGATGTAATATATGTCCTTCCTGAGTTAGCATTTAGTATTAATTTTCAGGATGTCTTGTCATGAATATCAATTGCAAGGTAAGACCCCATCCATTCAAGAGGATTAATGCCATAAAATTTCAACTTGCTGAATAGAATTGTATGATACACACTAACAAAGGCTTTGACAATATCAAAAAATACACTAAAAGGACAATTTTTTGTGTTTAGCTCTCCCAGGATTTTATTTTTGAGGTCTCATACTATTTTCTCGGTGGAGACATTTTTATGAAACCAAACTGTAAGGCACTCAAAAAGTTATGCTCAGTTAAATAGTCAGTTTTTTTATCATAAGTGACTTTCCCAAAAACAAAGAGACTGGGAAGAGTGAAAAGAGTCTGCAATTAGAGGTGGTTTGATTATGTGCAGTTTAATGTTTTGGTATTACTACTGTATATTAAATTCACCAGGAAATATACTTTGAGTCATTGATTGATTGCAAAGGTAGCTTATGGATAGCTCTATCAAATCAGCACAATATTTTAGTGCTGTAGTGCCACCATCCGACAACACTATGGAAACTGAATAGCTGGTGCAGCATTACTGTTGACTGCAGTGGCGCCCCTGCTCAGAGGGTGCTGGTCATCAGGAGCATCCTCTGATGGAACTATGCCAGAATGCAGCATACAAGAAGCCAAGAACCAGTCTGAGGCATTTGTGGTATGCTATGTGAAGTGCACAGTGAGAGTATTACCAGCCTGGTTTGGGTGCTACTATCATGGACCCTTATCATTAGCAGAACACTGATAATGCATGGACTGGACATTGCTCTTAAAAATCGGCTTAAATTAGGTAGCACTGTCTCTGAGGAGCATCCTGTATGTACAAAATGGTCAGGAAAAGTCTGAGAATCTTGTAAGGGTGTTGCAGGGTAGCTTAAGCTGAGAAATAATTGCTATGAAAAAATTCAGTAAATTGTGCTGTTTCTGAATTAATTAGCATTGAACCTGTGAAGGGTTCTTAGGTGTCCAGCCAGATATGATCGTCAAATGCCCAAGATACACTGAAGAGCCAAAGAAACTGGTACACCTGCCCAATACTGTGTAGGGCCACCCCGAGCACACAGAAGTGCCGCAACATGTGGTATGGACTCAACTCGTGGCTGAAGTAGTGCTGCAGGGAATTGACACCATGAATGCTGCAGGGCTTTCCATAAATCCACAAGAGTACGAGGGGTAGAGATCTTTTATGAACAGCACGTTTGCAAGGCATCCCAGATATTCTCAATAATGTTCATGTCAGGGGAGTTTGGTGGCCAGAGGAAGTGTTTAAACTCATAGTAGTGTTCCTGGAGCCACTCTGTAGCAGTTCTGGTCATGTGGGGTGTCACACTGTCCTGGTGGGACTGCCCAAGTTCGTCAGAATGCACAATGGACAATAATGGATGCAGGTGATCAAACAGGATGCTTACATATTTGTCACCTCCCAGGATCATATTCAGACATATCAGGGGTTCCATATCACTCCAATTGCACACACTCCACACCATTACAGAGCCTCCACCAGCTTGAACAGTCCCCTGCTTACATG
Source organism: Schistocerca nitens (assembly GCF_023898315.1). Classification (NCBI taxonomy): domain Eukaryota; kingdom Metazoa; phylum Arthropoda; class Insecta; order Orthoptera; family Acrididae; genus Schistocerca; species Schistocerca nitens. The sequence continues at coordinate 397,357,042 of NC_064614.1, read as the reverse complement.
CAAGGTCCATAGATTCATGAGGTTGTCTCCATACTCGTACACATCTATCTGCTTGATAAAATTTGAAGTGAGACTCGTCTGACAAGGCAACATGTTTCCAGTCATTAACAGTCCAATGTCAGTGTTGACAGGCCCAGCTTTGTGTCATGCAGTTATCAAGGCTACACGAGTAGGCCTTCAGCTCCAAAAACACATATCAATGATGTTGTGTTGAATGATTCGGAAGCTGACACTTTTTGATGGCCCAGCATTGAAATCAGCAGCGATTTGTGGAAGGGTTGCTCTTCTGTCACGCTGAATAATCCTCTTCAGTCATCATTAGTCCCATCCTTGCAGGATCTTTTTTCTGGCTGCAGAGGTGTTGGAGATTTGATGTTTCACCAAATTCCTGATGTTTACGGTAGTCTCGTGAAATGGTCATACGGGAAAATCCCCAATTGTCCACTACCTTGGAGATGCTGTGTCCCATTGCTCTTGCACCTACTATAACACCACATTCAAACTCTCTTAAATCTTCATAACCTGCCATTGTAGCAGCAGTAACCGATCTAACAATCATGCCAGACACTTGTTGTCTTAATAGGCATTCCCAACCACAGTGCCGAATTCTGCCTGTTTACATATCTCTATTTGAATACGCAAGCTCATAACCGATTCTTTAGTGCTTCAGTGTATTTTGGTGAATAACCATCCTGCCATCATCAGGTGATGCTGATGCAATGGTTTTTCCACTGTCTGCTGCCAGTATTTGTCCCTCTTGGGCCCAGGTGCGATTCTGTGTGTCAACGGTGCACAGCATGTCCACTGGTGGGGGAAGTGAAGACTGCAGTAGGCAGTTGGGAGGGCTGCAATGTCTCTTCGGCGGCAGAATGATCTCATATCTGCTTGCACCACTGCTTCTTGATAGAGCTTAGTATTGGTTCCCAAGCCTTACTTAGTGTCCCTGTTGATGAGGTTGTCTGTTATGCTAATTTCTACAGCCTCTTTGAAGATGCAGTCCTAGCACTTATTTGTGGAGGCCAGTACTTTTGTCTCATCATAATTTGTTGTGTGTCTAGTGTTTATGGAATGTTCTGAAGGGGCGAATGGGTTGGTTGGCCTAGGGAAGTGTAGCGCCTGTGTTCTTTGAATTGATCTTCCACCATATAAACTGTTTGGCTGATATAGGATATGCCATAGCCATACAGAATTTTGAGTAACCTGCTTTCTTGAGGCCAACATTGTCTTCCACTGCTCCTAGCAGGGCACACGCCTTAGCCGGTGGTCAGGAGACTGTATTCACCTTGCGTTGCCTCAATAGTCTCCCTATTTTGGATGACACATTGTCTGCAAAAGGTAGAAATGCCAGGCCTTTTTCCTCTTCTTCAATTTGTTCTTCATCTTGGCCCTACTGCACTTCTGTTGTCAGAAAGCCGTTTGAATTTGGTGGTTACCATATCCATTCTTGCAGAACACAGTCTCCAGGTGTTTGAGTTCTGCTGATAGGTTCTGTTTGTCCAAGATCATATGTGTTCCGTGTACCAAAGTGTTAAGCACTCCGTTTATCTGAGCCAGATGGTGGCAACTGGAAGCATTTAGGTACAGGTTGGTGCGTGTGGCCCTGTGGTACACACTGTGACCTAGCAAGCCATCTGACCTGCGCTGCACCAGGACGTCAAGAAAGGGTAGTTGTCCATCTTTCTCAATTTCCATAGTGAACTGTATGTTGTCATTGTTGAATTTAGATGTTGTAGAAATATTTGAAGTTGATCTTTTCCATGTGGCCAGATTACAAATGTGTTGTCTACATATCAGAAGAAGCATACAGGCTACAGTTCAGCGGTTTCCAGGGCTACTTCTTTGAATATCTCCATGAATAGGTTGGTTACCACTGGGGAGAGAGAGAGCTCCCAATGCCCACTCCATCGATCTGCTCATAGTACTAGCCGGCGAAGACAAAGTAGGTCAATATTAACATATGCCAGAAAAGTTGTGTCAGTTCTGCCCCAAATTTCTCATTGATTAAATTGTTAGAATCTTTCAGGGGGACTTGTGTAAATTGTGACACGACATCAAAGCTAACTATGATGGATTCTTGTTAAGTTAGCTCCATTAAGCAGCCAATGAAGTCTGTTGAATTCTGGATGTGGTGTGCACATTTTCCCTGAAGGGTCATAGCAGGCCCGCCAGATGCTGTGCCAGGGGGTATGTTCGAGCCCCTATGTTGCCAACTATCAGTCGCATAACATCTTTGTGCATCTTTGGAAGGCCACATATCCTCGGTGCTATCTATGAGTGTTAGGGAAGTCTCTTGATGTCCTTATCCTCAAGCACTCTATTTTTCATCAAATGAAACTGCCGCTCAACACAGCCCAGTCCGAATCTCCTGCGATAGATCTCCTCCTCTTTCCCATTCTAGTGTATTACATTTTTCTCTTTTTCTGCTATTTCTGCTGTTTTTTCTTTGGCCCCTCTGTCTACCCTTTCGTTTTAGCCTCCCCCTGTCATGGAACTGTGAGCCCACGCAAACGACGCCCAGAACTAGGGTTGGCGGTTATCGCTGAAACAATCGGTTTTCGGTTATGCCGTTTTATTCGTTTCCAGTTCAAACTGAAAGTTAAAACCGCTCAAAAAAAACGATTTCTGAATTAACCGATTTTCGGCTTTTCAGTGCTTCAGTAATAAAAGTAAAATTCGAAAAAAATATTGAAAAAATTTAATGAAGGTGAAACTACGAGATTTCGATCGATAGTGGGTTGAGGTTGTAGCAGAAATCAATCTCAGTGTCTCCAGCAGTGGTGGCGAAGGTTAAGGAGAAGGGCGCGGCGACTGCGATAGCGAAAGGTTACAAGTTGGTGACTTCGCTGCATCATCCCTTTTAGATGATACCATTATTTCACCCCGAAGCAACCACAAAATTAAGGGTTCAGTTATTATCCCAAATTAATTGTGCATCAACAGAATCATTAGTATATCAATTATTATAAGGAACACGGTGGACGTTTCCTTCTTATATGGTGTCGCAGGTTTGTTGTGCCTCCTCCCATTCTTAATCTTTTAAAACAAATGGAGCATTGTACTACACTAAAGCCATACTTCGTAAAATACTTCCGAACTCGGGATGGTGCCCCTCTGCAACACAATTGCAAAACAGTCCATGAATTCTGACAATGGAAACGTCTAGAAGGCAAACGGAAGACCCACGTGTTTCAGATTATAGAGGAATGCGTAAATGGCTCCTTCAAATGACAGTAATATACAGTATGTATGGCATGCAAGAAATTACCATATAGACCAGGCGCGGGAAAGCTCTTCCCACTCTGGACCTTCACACACAGGCCTACCGTCTAATAGACCTCGTCGCAAGACAACGAGTTGTCTTAGCAGTACTGTTTGTTTTTTGCTCGTTTCTAACTGTCGAAGTCGTTATTAAAATAGCACTGATCGCTTTTCCCATTTTATACACTAATTAAGTATTTTAAATCAATGAGAATTTTACGAATAAACGTTATAAGTTTTTTTAAAAAACGTTTTATTTAAAAGCTAAAACAATTTAGCGCTGCAGCCATGGCAAATTGCTGTGCTAGTTTTTTAAGCCGGTTATTAGTACAAAGTTGAAAATACCTGTTACAACCGAGACTAAACAAATACCGATTATACTTAAGGGGATACGGAATCGGATTTTGGGTTAAAAAATCGAATTTTTTTTATTGGCGTATTATATTCTGCCATGTTTCCTCTTTAAAATGACGTATCATACATAGCTCTACTACAATTATAACTATTTTATTTTGATATATTTGTGAGATCGGGTATTGCGCTTTAGTTATACACGTCTCTCGTGGCTGACCATGAACTTTTTGGCAGTACCTTTAAAGTGACATGAATTCAAATATCCCGGTTTCCAGCGACTATTTATACACTAGTTGCCCGAAAATGTTTCTCTCTGGTTTCCTCAAGTTACTCTTTGACTTTGTGGCGGGACTGTTTTGTAAACAGTGTGATATAAGAAAGTAGTTGTTGTTGAGTTATTTCGTATTTAGTGCTTCATTTTTCGCAGTGAAAATGCCTAGAGCTAAAGCAAAAGTATTTAAAAAGCGTGTGAACTGGCAAAAGAAAAGAAATAATGATTCATTAGCAAAGCAAAGCAGTTCATCATCATCACTGTTGGAAAATGTGAATCCACTTATTACTGATTTGCCGAACGAACTTACACCAAATGAAAACAGTGCTTCTCATAAAAAACTAAGAGATTTGGAAGAGAAATATAATTTACTTGATAGAGGGAATGAAGTTTTTGAACTCATTGATACGAATATATTGTGTGAAGCTCTTGAAAACAGTTTGTGCTGCAAAAAATGTCATGGAAACGTTTCTCTGAAAGTAGAATCCCATGTTGGCCTGGCTGCCCAGTTTAATTTAATATGCAGTGTTTGTAAATACAGCTGTAAGTTTCCAAGTTCGGTTTCAGTAACTGTAAATAATGGATACAAGAAAACTGAACTTTATAGTGTAAATATTAGGTTAGTTTATGGATTGCGAGCAATTGGTAAGGGCAAAGCAGCTGGTGATATGCTATGTGGTGTTCTAAATCTTCCAAGTGCACCTTCAAAGTTTGAAGCTTACAATTATGTACTAGGATCTGCAGTTGAAGATGTAGCACAGAAGTCAATGCAGGTTGCTGTGGAAGAAGCAGTGGAAGAAAATGACGGCAGTCGTGACCTCACAGTGGCGTTTGATGGCACGTGGCAGAAAAGGGGCCACACCTCCAACAATGGTGTTGTAACAGCAACTAGTGTTGATACTGGCAAGGTTATTGATGTTGCAATAATGTCTAAATACTGTAGGTGCACAGGCAGGCTGAAAAATGAACACAGTGATGACTGTATTGCTAATTATTATGGTAGTAGTGGTGGCATGGAGGTTGCTGGGGTGAAGAAAATTTTTCATCGCTCTTCACAGTGGTATAATGTTCGCTATGTCAAATATCTGGGAGATGGTGACTCTAAAGCATTCAAAGAAGTTTTGGAAAGCAAACCATATGGGAACAGTGTAAATATAAGCAAACTTGAATGTATAGGACATGTGCAGAAGAGAATGGGTGCCAGGCTGAGAAGGTTAAAATCAGTTATGAAAGGGAAAAAACTAGATGATGGGAAAACCTTGGATGGCAGAGGAAGATTGACTGATTCCATAATAGACCACATTCAGAACTGCTATGGCCTTGCAATCAGGCAAAATACAGGCAATCTTGAAGAAATGAGGAGAGCTATATGGGCTTTATATTTCCACACCGCATCCACGGATGAGCATCCACAACATGGTTTGTGCCCCAAAGGTGAAAACAGCTGGTGTAAATACAATAGGGGACTAACAACAGGAGAGAAATACACTCCTGGAAATTGAAATAAGAACACCGTGAATTCATTGTCCCAGGAAGGGGAAACTTTATTGACACATTCCTGGGGTCAGATACATCACATGATCACACTGACAGAACCACAGGCACATAGACACAGGCAACAGAGCATGCACAATGTCGGCACTAGTACAGTGTATATCCACCTTTCGCAGCAATGCAGGCTGCTATTCTCCCATGGAGACGATCGTAGAGATGCTGGATGTAGTCCTGTGGAACGGCTTGCCATGCCATTTCCACCTGGCGCCTCAGTTGGACCAGCGTTCGTGCTGGACGTGCAGACCGCGTGAGACGACGCTTCATCCAGTCCCAAACATGCTCAATGGGGGACAGATCCGGAGATCTTGCTGCCCAGGGTAGTTGACTTACACCTTCTAGAGCACGTTGGGTGGCACGGGATACATGCGGACGTGCATTGTCCTGTTGGAACAGCAAGTTCCCTTGCCGGTCTAGGAATGGTAGAACGATGGGTTCGATGACGGTTTGGATGTACCGTGCACTATTCAGTGTCCCCTCGACGATCACCAGTGGTGTACGGCCAGTGTAGGAGATCGCTCCCTACACCATGATGCCGGGTGTTGGCCCTGTGTGCCTCGGTCGTATGCAGTCCTGATTGTGGCGCTCACCTGCACGGCGCCAAACACGCATACAACCATCATTGGCACCAAGGCAGAAGCGACTCTCATCGCTGAAGACGACACGTCTCCATTCGTCCCTCCATTCACGCCTGTCGCGACACCACTGGAGGCGGGCTGCACGATGTTGGGGCGTGAGCGGAAGACGGCCTAACGGTGTGCGGGACCGTAGCCCAGCTTCATGGAGACGGTTGCGAATGGTCCTCGCCGATACCCCAGGAGCAACAGTGTCCCTAATTTGCTGGGAAGTGGCGGTGCGGTCCCCTACGGCACTGCGTAGGATCCTACGGTCTTGGCGTGCATCCGTGCGTCGCTGCGGTCCGGTCCCAGGTCGACGGGCACGTGCACCTTCCGCCGACCACTGGCGACAACATCGATGTACTGTGGAGACCTCACGCCCCACGTGTTGAGCAATTCGGCGGTACGTCCACCCGGCCTCCCGCATGCCCACTATACGCCCTCGCTCAAAGTCCGTCAACTGCACATACGGTTCACGTCCACGCTGTCGCGGCATGCTACCAGTGTTAAAGACTGCGATGGAGCTCCGTATGCCACGGCAAACTGGCTGACACTGACGGCGGCGGTGCACAAATGCTGCGCAGCTAGCGCCATTCGACGGCCAACACCGCGGTTCCTGGTGTGTCCGCTGTGCCGTGCGTGTGATCATTGCTTGTACAGCCCTCTCGCAGTGTCCGGAGCAAGTATGGTGGGTCTGACACACCGGTGTCAATGTGTTCTTTTTTCCATTTCCAGGAGTGTACATTCACCACCACAGTCTACCATCAGCCATCATGGCAGAAATAAAGCCCATTTTCAGAGATCTGGCTGACAGAAGTCTTCTGATGAAATGTCTTCACGGAAAAACGCAGAACCCCAACGAGTGCTTGAATAGTGTGATATGGCATCGTCTCCCAAAAACAGTGTTTGTCGGAATTAATACACTACATTTTGGTGTGTATGATGCTGTGGCAACCTTCAATCTTGGAAATATAACTAAATGCCAGGTCCTTCAAAAGTTGGGTATGTGTGTTGGTTCCCGTACGGTACGTGCTATGTTCTTTTTAGATCAGCACAGACTAAGGCATGCTGATAATATAATCAAGACATTAGTGAAAAAAGCAAGACAGGTGCAGAGGGGTGCCAAAAGAAGACTTGAAGATGATTATGAAGACTGTGAAGGGGGTATTAGCTACGGATCAGGAATGTTTTAATCTTCTTTCTCCGTTTCCCGTAAGTTTACTTTTTACTTCATCTAGGAACATTATCTCAGGTACTGGTCAACCTAGAAGTCTGAAATTTTTATGACGTAGTGACATAGGTCCCTATTACATACTGAAACAACGATTTTTTAATTACTTGATTTACAAAAGACTTAGGGGTGATAGTCTAGTAAAAAGCGATGGAAAAAATTTACTTAAAAATAAATGTACAATATCTCTGTAAGAAAATACTTTGACAATAAACTGTTGTTTCAGTATTGTTGTAACATATGAATGCACATACAGTAAAATTTTTACCTCTCTGTCTCCAGTAGTTTGTGAGAAAATGTTCCCTATAGTAGGCATATATTAACATTGCGGGGATAGGTGATTCCGTATCCCCTTAACTTAAAAAACCGGTATCGGTTTTTATATGCATGTTTTTCCCAGGACACGCACCCTGCCTATCATACCTTAATTGCGGCACTGCTTGAAAGACGTTGTATGTAATGGATGACAACCTTCGTGAATCCTGAGAATGGAAACGTGTAGAAGGCTGACGGAAGACCTATGTGTTTCAAATTATGGGGAATGCATAAATAGCTCTTTCAAATAGAAGCATTGTAGTGCATGGCAACATTATGGAATTAATATTAGACAGGAAGGGCGGCACTGATATACACTCCTGGAAATGGAAAAAAGAACACATTGACACCGGTGTGTCAGACCCACCATACTTGCTCCGGATACTGCGAGAGGGCTGTACAAGCAATGATCACACGCACGGCACAGCGGACACACCAGGAACCGCGGTGTTGGCCGTCGAATGGCGCTAGCTGCGCAGCATTTGTGCACCGCCGCCGTCAGTGTCAGCCAGTTTGCCGTGGCATACGGAGCTCCATCGCAGTCTTTAACACTGGTAGCATGCCGCGACAGCGTGGACGTGAACCGTATGTGCAGTTGACGGACTTTGAGCGAGGGCGTATAGTGGGCATGCGGGAGGCCAGGTGGACGTACCGCCGAATTGCTCAACACGTGGGGCGTGAGGTCTCCACAGTACATCGATGTTGTCGCCAGTGGTCGGCGGAAGGTGCACGTGCCCGTCGACCTGGGACCGGACCGAAGCGACGCACGGATGCACGCAAAGACCGTAGGATCCTACGCAGTGCCGTAGGGGACCGCACCGCCACTTCCCAGCAAATTAGGGACACTGTTGCTCCTGGGGTATCGGCGAGGACCATTCGCAACCGTCTCCATGAAGCTGGGCTACGGTCCCGCACACCGTTAGGCCGTCTTCCGCTCACGCCCCAACATCGTGCAGCTCGCCTCCAGTGGTGTCGCGACAGGCGTGAATGGAGGGACGAATGGAGACGTGTCGTCTTCAGCGATGAGAGTCGCTTCTGCCTTGGTGCCAATGATGGTCGTATGCGTGTTTGGCGCCGTGCAGGTGAGCGCCACAATCAGGACTGCATACGACCGAGGCACACAGGGCCAACACCCGGCATCATGGTGTGGGGAGCGATCTCCTACACTGGCCGTACACCACTGGTGATCGTCGAGGGGACACTGAATAGTGCACGGTACATCCAAACCGTCATCGAACTCATCGTTCTACCATTCCTAGACCGGCAAGGGAACTTGCTGTTCCAACAGGACAATGCACGTCCGCATGTATCCCGTGCCACCCAACGTGCTCTAGAACGTGTAAGTCAACTACCCTGGCCAGCAAGATCTCCGGATCTGTCCCCCATTGAGCATGTTTGGGACTGGATGAAGCGTCGTCTCACGCGGTCTGCACGTCCAGCACGAACGCTGGTCCAACTGAGGCGCCAGGTGGAAATGGCATGGCAAGCCGTTCCACAGGACTACATCCAGCATCTCTACGATCGTCTCCATGGGAGAATAGCAGCCTGCATTGCTGCGAAAGGTGGATATACACTGTACTAGTGCCGACATTGTGCATGCTTTGTTGCCTGTGTCTATGTGCCTGTGGTTCTGTCAGTGTGATCATGTGATGTATCTGACCCCAGGAATGTGTCAATAAAGTTTCCCCTTCCTGGGACAATGAATTCACGGTGTTCTTATTTCAATTTCCAGGAGTGTACATGAAACAGTTTCGATGCTAGCTGGCAGTGAAACGACTTTGCTCCATATGATTTTTTTTCCAGTAATAGCGAATGTTTATGTGTTGCGTGATCACTGGTTGCATGGAAAGACATCTTAGAATACGAATAAGCTTAGGACGAACATGATAATGTTCGCTAAAGTCGTTAAGAATTACTCTTCTCCTTCTTCAGATATTTCCTTCAACGGGCAGTGTGTGCTTGGTGTATATTGCAGGTATTTAGTGTTCTTCCAATTACGAATAGGGAAACGTCTTGGACTCCTTTATCATGGCTGTTGACTTTTTTATGGAGACCATTTCTCGTTTGATATTATTCAGAATGAAATGTTTGTAATCGTCACTGAGATAAGAGTGTTCTCTTGTAATCGTCATCTCGCAGATGTGATGTTCTCTTGCATACACTAAGCGGATAAGCTGGAACATGATAATGTAGTCCCAAAATTCGAAAATTTATACATTTTCTTTTTCTTTTTTTGTTCTGCAGGCGTCCGTAAATTGAAGGAGGAAATCTCAGCGAGGGAAATCACTTTTGCTGCTAAAGCTATTCTTTAATACAATCTGACCTGATTTTTACTCGGTCCCATAAAACCATATTATGCAGAAAGTGTGTACTTGTCATATAGGGCAAGTCAGCTTAACCTGATGAACTTTTTTTCAAAAAAATAGAATTTAAAACAATAAATCAGCAAACTATGATAGTAATTCTGTCTGCATTTGTCTCTAGATTTATAGTTCTACGTCTACATGCATACCCCGCAAACCACTGCTAAGCGCATGGCAGAGGGTGCTTCCAATTGTACCAGTTATTAGGGCCTCTTTCCGTTCCATTCACGTACGGAGCGAGGGGAGAATAATTGCTTAAGGACGTCTGTGCTCGCTGCAATCAGTTAAGCTCGTCATCGTGATCTAAATACATCTACATAGATACTCCACAAGCCACAATAAGGTGCGTAGCGGAGGATATCCTGTACCACTACTTGTCATTTCCTTTCCTGTTCCACTCGTAAATAGAGCGAGGGAGAAACGACTGTCTGTATGCCTCGGTATGAGTCCTAATTTCTCATTACTTATCTTCGTGGACCTTACGCGCAACAGTAGAATCGTTCGGCAGTCCGCTTCAAATGCCGAGTCTCTAAGTAGTGTTTCTCGAAAAGAAAACCGCCTTCCCTTCAGGGATTCCCGTTTGAGTTCCCGAAGCATCTTCGTAACATTTACGTGTTGTTCGAACCTACCAGTAACAAACCTAGCAGCCCGCCTCTGAATTTCTTCGATGTCTTCCTTCAATCCGACCTAGTACGGATCCCAAACACTCGAGCAGTACTCAAGAACAGGTCGCACCAGCGTCTTATATGCGGCCTCCTTTATATGTGAACCACTCTTTCCTAAAATTCTCCCAATAAACCGAAGTCGACGATTCGCCTTCCCTACCACAGGGCTCACATGCTTGTTCCATTTCATATCGCTTGCAACGTTATGCCCAGATATTTAAACGACTTGACTGTGTCAATAGGACATCGTAACACTATATTTGAACATTACAGGTTAGATCTTCCTATTCATCTGCATTAACTTACATTTTTCCGCTTTTAGGGCTAGCTGCCATTCATCACGCCAACTGTAAATTTTGTCTAAGTCGTCTTGTACCTTTCTACAGTCACTCAACTTTGACATCTTACCATACACTATGGCATCATCAGCAAACAAGCGCAGATTGCTCCCCATCCTGTCAGCCAAATCATTTATGTGTCATTTATGATCCCTACGAAATCTATCCTTAGGAGGTTGTAGTAGCCTATATTCCTAGCTTCATCTTAAAGCTGGTTCTTGAAGCTCCGTACCAAAGCTTTCTGGGAATACTTCGTATATCTGTCCAGTTTCTTTCCCATGGGTCAAACATTCCTTCAACTATTCGTGCTCCCGTTCTTTGTACACGTTCAGTATCCCCTGTTAGTCGCGTTGTTGTACAATACACTCTCCTGTTAGTCCTATTTGGTATAGATCCGACACACTTTAGCAGAATTCTAGGATATAAGTAGGAGATTAGTGGTTAACGTCCCATGGACACAGAGGTCGTTAGAGACAGAGCACAAGCTCGGATGAGGGAAGATCGGAGAAGGAAAGTGACCGTGCCCTTTCGAAGGAACCATTACCACATTTGCCTTAAACGATTTAAGGAAATCAAGGAAAACCTAAATGAGGGTAGCTGGAAGCAGGTTTGAACCATTGTCCTCCCGAATATGAGTCCAGTGTGCTGACCACTGCGCTACCCCGCTCGGTAGGATGGAAATAATCTTAATCGTTAACAATTATAAAAACGAAATTCTAGATTGGCTCACACAACTATTTTGTAAACAATTTCTCCAGTAGTCTGCCAATAAACATAAGTCACATACCTCATTACCTATGAACTGGGCCAATGAGATAATTCCATTTCGTGTCCCTACAAAATATGACAATAAGGTTTTTGTATGAGTTCACTAATTCCAGTTGAGACTCGTAGAATAGGATGATACGTTTCTTCACTATGTGAAGTGCACAGCTGCACATTTCTCAACAAGTAAGGCAAGTTGTCAGTCTTGCCACGACTTTGAAATCTTATAAAGATCCGACTGAATATCGGTGTAGCTTATTTTAGATAATACTTCATTATCCACTGAAGAGCCAAAGAAACTGGTACACCTATCTGGTATCGTGTATCGCCCCAGCGAGCAGAAGTGACGCAGCACGACGTTGCATGGACTCGACTAATGATCACTGGTTGCATGGAAAGACATCTTAGAATACGAATAAGCTTAGGACGAACATGATAATGTTCGCTAAAGTCGTTAAGAATTACTCTTCTCCTTCTTCAGATATTTCCTTCAACGGGCAGTGTGTGCTTGGTGTATATTGCAGGTATTTAGTGTTCTTCCAATTACGAATAGGGAAACGTCTTGGACTCCTTTATCATGGCTGTTGACTTTTTTATGTAGACCATTTCTCGTTTGATATTATTCAGAATGAAATGTTTGTAATTGTCACTGAGATAAGAGTGTTCTCTTGTAATCGTCATCTCGCAGATGTGATGTTCTCTTGCATACACTAAGCGGATAAGCTGGAACATGATAATGTAGTCCCAAAATTCGAAAATTTATACATTTTCTTTTTCTTTTTTTGAGGGAACTGATACCATAAATCCTGCAGGGCTGTCCATAAAGCCGTAAGAGTGCGAGGGGTGGAGATCTCTTCTGAACAGCACATTACAAGGCATCCCAGATATGCTCAATAATGTTCATGTCTGGGGAGTTTGGTGGCCAACAGAAGTATTTAAATTCAGAAGAGTGTTCCTGGAGCCACTCTGTAGCAATTCTGGACATGTGGGGTGTCGAACTGGCCTGCTGGGATTGCCCAAGTTCGTCAGAATGCCCAATGGACAATAATGGATGCAGTTGATCAGACAGGATGCTTACGTTCGTGTCACCTGTCAGACGTATCAGGGGTCCCATATCACTCCAACTGCACACGCCCCACACCATTACAGAGACTTCACCAACTTGAACAGTCCCCTGTTTACATGCAGGATCCGTGGATTCATGAGATTGTCTCCATACTCGTACACGTCCATCCACTCGATACAATTTGAAACGAGACTCGTCCGAAAATACATGTTTCCAGTTATCAACAGTCCAGTGTCGGTATTGACGGGCCCAGGTGATGTGTAAAGCTTTGTGTTGTGCAGTTATCAAGGTACAGGAGTGGGCATTCGGCTCCGAAAGCCCATATCGATAACGTTTGGCTGAACGGTTCGCACGCTCACACTTGTTGATAGCCCAGCATTGAAATCTGCAGCAGTTTGCAGAAGGGTTGCACTTTTGTTACGTTGAACCATTCTCTACAGTCGATATTGGTCCCGTTAATGCAGGATCTTTTTTCCGACCGCAGCATGTCGGAGATTTTATGTTTTACCGGATTCCTAGTATTCGCGGTACACTCGTGAAATGGTCGTAAGGGAAAATCCCCACTTCATCGCTACCTCGGAGATGCTGTGTCCCATTGCTCGTGCGCTGAATATAGCACCACGTTCAAACTCACTCAAATCGTGATAACCTGCCATTGTAGCAGCAGTAACCGATCTAACAACTGCGCCAGACACTTGTCTTATAAAGGCGCTGCCGACCGCAACGCCGTATTCTGCCTGTTTACATATTTCTGTATTTGAATACGCATGCCTATACCAGTTTCTTTGGCGCTTCAGTGTAGCTAACTGAGTCATCTGCGAAAAGTCTGAGGTTTCTGTTAATATTGTCTGCTAGGTTATAAACGTACAATATGAACGACAATTGTCACAACACGCTTCCTTGGGGCACATCTAAAGTAACTTCTACATTTGTCGATGACTCTCCATCCACAATAACATGCTGCGTCCTCCTTGCAAAGAAATTCTCAGTGTGGTCACAAATTTCACTTGATCTATGCAATCGTAGATGCGGTACGGAATAAAATGCTTTTCGTGACTCAAAAAATAATGCATTTACTTGATTGTCTTTTCCATGGCTTTCAGGATGTCATGTAAGATACCTCATTACTTTTGAGGTTAGAATGTATCCTAAGATTCTACAACAAATGGATGTCAAGATTGTTGTACTTTAGTTTTGTGGATCGCTTCTGTCACTATTATTGTAGATGGGTGCGACCCGTGCTTTCTTCCAACTACTGGGAACGGTTTTTTGTTCGACGGAAGTTAATTCAATCACAAATTCGGTATAAAATCTGACAGGGATTCCGTTGGACCGTGGAGCTTTGTTTGATTTTAGAGATATCTGCTGTTTCTCTACATCACCAGCACTAATATGTACATCGCTCATCTTGACAGTGGCGCGAGAGTTAAATAGAACCAGTACTCGAGGATTTTCCTTTGTAAATGAACATTTGAAAATGGAGTTCAGTTTATTTAAGTCTTACAGTTATTTAGATACTCCTTAACTCAGGTATTACAGTACAGACACACAAAAACGTATGATACATACAATAATTTACATTTATTTGTAACTTTACATTTAGGTCTTAATATTATTTTCATGCAGTGTTTCACAATGGTAGCTACAAGACATACATACAGATAATAAAATATTCCCCATTATTTCATACTATCGGAGAAACCCGGCGTTGTCCAGGTATATATTTATAGCTGTGCCTCCACGCCCATACGACGCTGCGTTGTGCTTATTGTCCATGACTTCATATCTCCTGAATTTTGTGTCGTATAATGATATAATGTAGTAGGTTCTTTCAGCGGCGTATGTGAATACTGGCTGAGAAATGCATTGCGAATGGAGTCGGAGGCAACGAAGTAATAAATTTAAACGTCATGCATGATGCGTCAGTTTTCACGCATCTCACTGTTTATGACGACATATCCCCTGAACTATGCCTCGTACAACGATATAACATTGTATATACTTTCAGCTGCACATGTGGATACTGTCTGCGAAATTTATTACGAATAGAGTTACTAGCAAAAAAGTAATAAATTTAAACGTTATGCAATACTGTGACAGTTTTTCAGTCACATCATTATTTATGACATATCTTCTGAAATGTGTGTCGTACAATAACATAATTTTGGACTTCCGTTTAGTGATATATTTGTATACTATCTGTAAAACGTGCCGCGAATACAGTGAGTATCAAAGAAGTAATAAATTATAACGTCATGCCTCATGCAGTACTTTTACAGCATGAACAGTGGAAAAGTACAGTACGATTATAATTAAACTTTGAAACCGCTGTAGAAATAACACCACTGGTCATAATGACGTCAAATTGCAACGAAATATTATCGGAGAAGGGGGAAAACGTATGACAGAAAAAAAGTTACAAAATGTAGCAATAGATGGCGCTGAAAACATCATAATTTAATAGTGGTCGACTACAAATGGCGAATGAATCATACAACAATGCCTAAGGTGTAAGTTTGACAAACAAACTGTACTACTCAGTGTTCATGGGTATACAGGTGTGATACTCTTAGTTTCGTAAGCCCATCCACCTCAGCAAGGTCATATCACATCGGATGGGCAAAATCGATTTTTAATTATCCTGAGACCAAAGACCGCATAAAAATCATCACTCACATCGGTTTTTAACTGTCCTGAGGCCAAAAACCGCATAAAAAGCATCAATCAAAATCAGATCTGATTATCAGTTTCCGTGTGAGTTTGTTGCAAGTCGCCAAGTGCTCTTATTCTCAAACACTGGATTAATGAACACTGGGAATTCATGGGTCACGGATTAAGCTTCTTTTTCACCCCCACCCCTACTCCATTGATAAGCAGGTGACTATTACACCCGCAGCGATTGTTGACTGACAGTAAAGTAGATAGAATGAGATTTTCACTCTGCAGCGGAGTGTGCGCTGATATGAAACTTCCTGGCAGATTAAAACTGTGTGCCGGACCGAGACTCGAACTCGGGACCTTTGCCTTTCGCGGGCAAGTGCTCTACCAACTGAGCTACCCAAGCACGACTCACGCCCCGTACTCACAGCTTTACTTCTGCCAGTACCTCGTCTCCTACCTTCCAAACTTTACAGAAGCTCTTCTTCGAACCTTGCAGAACTAGCACTCCTGAAAGAAAGGATATTGCAGAGACATGGCTTAGCCACAGGCTGGGGGATGTTTCCAGAATGAGATTTTCACTCTGCAGCGGAGTGTGCGCTGATATGAAACTTCCCGGCAGATTAAAACTGTGTGCCGGACCGAGACTCGAACTCGGGACCTTTGCCTTTCGCGGGCAAGTGCTCTACCAACTGAGCTGCCCAAGCACGATTCACGCCCCGTCCTCACAGCTTTACTTTTGCCAGTACCTCGTCTCCTACCTTCCAAACTTTACAGAAGCTCTCCCCCTCGCAGGAGAGTTTCTGTAAAGTTTGGAAGGTAGGACACGAGGTACTGGCAGAAGTAAAGCTGTGGGGACGGGGCGTGAGTCGTGCTTGGATAGCTCCGGTGGTAGAGCACTTGCCCGCGAAAGGCAAAGGTCCCGAGTTCGAGTCTCGGTCCGGCACACAGTTTTAATTTGCCAGGAAGTTCCAGTAAAGTAGATGTACACGAAGTTTGGTTGAAGTCGGTCCAGTGGTTTATGAGAGGTGTAATACACACAGACACACACACACACACACACACACACACACACACACACACACACACATAAATATTTATAATATGTGTGGATTTACTTCTTTACCTTTAAAATCATTTTTGGATTAATTAATATCGTAAGAAGTTTCTAGAACGTCCTCGCAGTCATACTGTCCTACAGCTAGTAGGCGCACACTGTATCAATTGTACAATTAAGTATCGAGGACAATTTTCAACAGCTCTCTTTTTGTGTGGTATATGCCCCTACTTCTCAGCTGATCTTCATTTCTTTAATCTTATAAATAAACATCGTGTTTTTCTAATAACATGTAGTGTTTTGTTAATGGAACTATTGGTCTGCGTATGTACACAGATGGAAATGGCAATAGTTTAGATTCTGGAAGACAGTTCTGCATGAATAAAATAATTTTGTTACTCGTGATGGTCCCAATGGGCTGAGAAATTCTCTTTGAGTAAGGGGCGTTGCTGCAGCGCATACGCGACGATGGGACAGCAGATCTGTGAAAAACCACCGTTGTGAAATAGTGCAAGTTCCGCTTTTGTCGCCATTCGACACGAGACACCGGTCGATCTGGGAGGACAGCCACACCCATTATGGATTAACTGAAGCGGGCGGCACTCGAGCATCCGCCCTATAGTTCTGATCTCTCCCCACACCTTCGGTCTCTTAATAAAGGTCTTTAAGAGCCGACGATTCCTGTGTGACAAGAATGTGCAACAGGCAGTTACAGACTTCTTCGTGAAGCAGGGCACGGTATCTTACCATAAGGGTATCTTCAACCTGGTGATCAGTTGTATGACTGCCTCAGTGCTCACGGCAATTTTGTGTTACTGGCAAGTCGATTCTGGGCTCTACGGCCTTCGAACGGAAACTTTTTGATCGACATCATAGTACTGCTGCTGGAGTTTAACTATACAGTAATTCCATACTGTTGAGTATGGTTAAAAAAAGACATGATACATTGAGCACATTAGTTATTTGTAGGCATAAAATGCAAGCTTCTTCGTAATAATTGGTCTTATGTCAAAGCGGTAGGTGGATCAAAACAAAAGTCCAGACACTCTGTGACCAAAATGATACTGAAACAGAGGATGACAGACTAAAGGCCGAAATACTAAATGTCTTTTTCCAAAGCTGTTTCACAGAGGAAAACTGCACTGTAGTTCCTTCTCTATATTGTCGCACAGATGACAAAACGGTTGATATCGAAATAGATGACAGAGGGATAGAAAAACAATTAAAATCGCTCAAAAGAGGAAAGGCCGCTGGACCTGATGGGATACCAGTTCGATTTTACACAGAGTACGCGAAGGAACTTTCCCCCCTTCTTGCAGCGGTGTACCGTAGGTCTTTAGAAGAGCGTAGCCTTCCAAAGGATTGGAAAAGGGCACAGGTCATCCCCGTTTTCAAGAAGGGATGTCGAACAAATGTGCAGAATTATAGTTGTAGATTTTTGGAACACGTATTATGTTCGAGTATAATGACTTTTCTGGAGACTAGAAATCTACTCTGTAGGAATCAGCATGGGTTTCGAAAAAGACGATCGTGTGAAACCCAGCTCGCGCTATTCGTCCACGAGACTCAGAGGGCCATAGACACGGGTTCCCAGGTGTTGACTTCCGCAAGGCGTTTGATACAGTTCCCCACAGTCGTTTAATGAACAAAGTAAGAGCATATGGACTGTCATATCAATTGTGTGGATTGAAGACTTCCTAGATAACAGAATGTACCATGTCATTCTCAATGGAGAGAAGTCTTCCGAAGTAAGAGTGATTTCAGGCGTGCCGCAGGGGAGTGTCGTAGGACCGTTGCTGTTCACGATATACATAAATGACCTTGTGGTTAACATCGGAAGTTCACTGAGGCTTTTTGCGGATGATGCTGTAGTATATCGAGAGGTTGTAATAAGGGAAAATTGTACTGAAATGCAGGAGGATCTGCAACGAATTGACGCATGGTGCAGGGAATGGCAATTGAATCTCAATGTAGACAAGTGTAATGTGCTGCGAATACAAAGAAAGAAAGATCCTTTATCATTTAGCTACAACATAGCAGGTCAGCAACTGGAAGCAGTTAATTCCATCAATTATCTAGGAGTAGGCATTAGGAGTGATTTTAAATGGAATGACCATATAAAATTAAACGTCGGTGAAGCAGATGCCAGACTGAGATTCATTGGAAGAATCCTAAGGAAATGCAATCCGAAAATAAAGGAAGTAGGTTACAGTACACTTGTTCGCCCACTGCTTGAATCCGTACCAGATAGAGTTGATAGAAGAGATAGAGAAAATCCAACGGAGAGCAGTGCGCTTCATTACAGGATCATTTAGTAATCAAGAAAGCATTACGGAGATGATAGATAAACTCCAGTGGAAGACTCTGCAGGAGAGACACTCAGTAGCTCGGTACGTGCTTTTGTTGAAGTTTCGAGAACATATCTTCACCGAAGAGTCAAGCAGTATATTGCTCCCTCCTACGTATATCTCGCGAAGAGACCATGAGGATAAAATCAGAGATTAGAGGCCACACAGAGGCATACCGACAATCTTTCTTTCCACGAACAATACGAGACTGGAATAGAAGGGAGAACCAATAGAGGTACTCAAAGTATCCTCCGCCACACACCGTCAGGTGGCTTGCGGAGTATGGATGTAGATGTAGATGTATAATAAATATAAGGGGCGATCAAAAAGTTCCCGTTTGAGAGCGTTGCTGTCGTGTAGAAGCCACCCAGCGCGGTTCCGATGCTGGTATCTAAGCACCGACAAGTAGGCAAGGGATTAGAGTGGCCTTCAAACGAAAACAGTTTGATCGCCCCTTTTACTACCAACGCAACCAGTTAGTTTCCGTCTGCAGGGCTACTGGTTTTATTGAACATATCAGCATCGTTTCTCCGAGTGGCTCCGTTCGACCTGTTATAAGACATTATTTAGATGAAGAAAATGAATAGCAGTAGTTTCAGCCGTTTTCAGACATTAAACTTCGCAGTGATGTCATTCTATTAATGTTTTTTTTTACCTCGTTAGATATTTAACGCATAAGAATAAATTGTCACTCATTGCGCTGTTTCGAAATCATAGAGCAGAAAAATTCTGCTATAGGAAACCACCTCGACGGCCGAATGTCTTTGTCTATAAGCGTAATGAACAGTTTCAGTCTGCAGGCCAGTGTTGTAGTGCCTACGCTGGAACACGCAGTCAACACATGACTCACATTCAGTAAAGGCTGAGCCATTGACATGTGACTGCATGCGTCACAGTCATCTCAGTCAGTGCCCCACCGCGTAGTTCTTTCACGTACGTTGTGGTTGCGTACATGTTAACTCTTGGCTCATTACGCAAATACTTTCGGACCGACGCCGTGACATCGCCTCTAAGCTTAGATGACTGATTGTAATACTGGCCCTCGTGAAAGGCTTAATTACTGTTAAAAAGGCACGCGACAGGGTTTTAAAATTTGGTTTTTATTTTGTTTACTCGAGTCAGCAGCATATACATAGAACTGTACAAATTTACAATTTCAGCTAAGGAGACGGAAGTAATTTATACATGTACATACATAAATAACACCTGCTATAAAGTCTTCTCTGAAAATCAAACATCCTACCAGGAGTCATATAGAAAAGAAGAACACATTTGTTTAAACTATGTTCTTCGTTAATTTCAGTCCCTGTGTTTCTCGAATGCTGTGCCTCAACCCTGTGATATACTACTGATGTGATGCAACGTAATATTTTCTTCTGCAAAGTGTCCTGTTGATGGGGACATACACGTTTGCCAACACAAACGTTTGCCAACGTCCGTACAGGGTTAGCGTATGAGTTTTTCCGATGTAATCAAATACAAAGAATTATCTTAAAAAAAAAAAACTAAAGACGAAAAAGATCGTAATGTTTTCTTTACAACAGTGTTCAGGAAATTAATTTGGTTAAATATCAGCCTAATAATAAAAGACTTGTTTTCACCCTCGGATAACTCTTGAACTTCTTCTAAAATTCATAGTGATTTTCTCTTCTGAACTGATAGGTGTGTGACAAATATGCCGCATTGCATTATTGTGCCCACTCCACATTAACTTACTCGTAGATCCTCTGTGGCGATGCATGAGGAGGAAGTAAAGCCTGCCATATCCAACAGGATCATGCCTACAACATTAGTGTGGCGTCCAAACCGGACGTGAGAATCACGATCACTTCACTGACTAGCAAATCAGTGTCCAGCAGTATTTTTGCAAGCCATTTGCTATCACCCTGGCACCACTTGCACAAGCAGCGTAATTGTAATTTCACTATCTGACAGAAAAAGTGAATCACCCAGAAGACATGGTGGAATGTCACACTGTAACTCGGTGTACGTAAACGACATCGGTCAGTATGTGAATGATTAGGATCACAGTTCTCTGAGACTGCTAGAATGGCCAGAGTTCATTAGTGTTTTCGTGCTTACTGTTGTTAACTGGTCTGGTAGGTTATATAAGAGGCGTGAACAGTGACAGATGTTTAGTGATCACTGCGAAGGACACGAAGAAACGGGTACTCTTGTGAGGCAGCGATTTCAGCACCTGCTAAGAACGAAAGAGTCCCATTGTGGGTCTCCATTTGGCCTACTGCTCGGATCAGGCAATATCAACATTAATGGGGCATTCGAAAGTGACAGTGGCCCGATGTTGGACTGCATGGGAACTCGTCGTCAAGGTTCCAGTCGATCACGTCTGCCCACCAAAAGGGAGGATCAGCGCATTGTGTACAAGGCACATCGCAACTCCTTAGACCTGCGACTGCCACCCAGAAACACGAAATGGACTCCCTGCAATATTCTGTGTCATTCGCATCACTGGTCGGGGAATACCAGCACCCGGGCTATGGAACTACTGCTCCATGTGTAGGCTGCCGTTAGCACCTCAACACAAACGGCTGTATCTGTAATTGTACCGTGACCGGGAAGCATGAACTGCTGATGAATAGCGTCGCATTTTGTTCAGCGATGGATCACGTTTCCACACAGCCATGGGTGACCATCGTCGGAGCATATAGGGGCGACCTGGGGTGACATCCCATTCTTCCAATGTTTTGGAGATGTACAACTGTGTAACTCCTGGCGTTCTGGTGTGGAAGTTATCGGGTATGACTTCAGGTCGCAGCTGGTACTGATGGACGGAACTCTCACGGCACAACGACAAATCTATGACATCCTGTGTCCTCATGTGTTGCTTGTCATGTGACAGTATCGTGGTGGCATCTTCAACAAGGCACTGCTCGTCAGCACATGGTATGTGTCTGTATGAACTACCTGCATTGTGTTGAGCTACTCCCGTGGCCAGCAAGATCCCCAGATCGGTCTCCATTAGAACATGTGTGGAACTTGCTCGGATGTCAACTTCGTCCCAGTACCATAACCAGGATATCAAGGCGCAATTACAGCAGTTGTCAGCCAGATTGCGTCAAGAGAGGATTCAATGGCTTGAAGACACCCTTAACAATCGAATCAGTACACGCACCAAGGCCAGAGGTGGTTTAAATTTTTGTAAATTTGACACGAACATTTAATCACTGAAATATTATCACTCATCCCTTCAACCCATGAAGTTTAAATTCGTTTCCTTCTCCACTTCTGGGTGCTTCTTTCCTGTGTCAGACAGCGTATATTGCAATTATTCCCACATAGGTTTCTTCCCTTTCGATCCTGTGACTGCACAAGGAAACCATCTGCTTTTTACAGACTGCTGCAATAATGCTGATGGCTATGTGACTCTGTAATGATGTAAGTCGTGGAAGTTATAATTTGTTATAGTAGCTTTAGCTAGCACATAAGAAGCTTTTTCTGCTGTAACGTGAAAGAGCAGACTCAATATGGAGGCTGAAGAGTTTATAACGGCTGTTGTGATGGATTTAGAAATCGTGGCGCAACATTAGCTGCAACGACACTGTTGATCCTTACGTATCAGTCTGACGGTGCTTCCGATGCCATCTCCCAGTTATTATACTTATCAACGTGCAAAATGTAGCTCCCAAAGAGAATGATCCCACTAAACCCAAATCCAGAACACGCGAGGAACCTTTGTACCAGCAGTGAGTGATTAAGATTGCAGAGGCATACCATACTTATAGCCCAGCAAGTGTATTTCTTGTATAAATTGAAAGATCAGCGTTACACCAAGCTCAGACAGTAAGCTGCAATCAAAGTAAGTACACTACTGGCCATTAAAATTGCTACACCACGAAGACGGCGTGCTACAGACGCGAAATTTAACCGACAGGAAGAAGATGCTGTGATACGCAAATGATTAGCTTTTCAGAGCATTCACGCAAGGTTGGCGCCGGTGGCGACACCTACAACGTGCTGACATGAGGAAAGTTTCCAACCGATTTCTCATACACAAACAGCAGTTGACCGGCGTTGCCTGCTGAAACGTTGTTGTGATGCCTCGTGTACGGAGGAGAAATGCGTACCATCACGTTTCCGACTTTGATAAAGGTCGGATTGTAGCCTATCGTGATTGCGGTTTATCGTATCGCGACATTGCTGCTCGCGTTGGTCGAGATCCAATGACAGTTAGCAGAATATGGAATGGGTGGGTTCAGGAGGGTAATAAGGAACGCCGTGCTGGATCCCAACGGCATCGTATCACTAGCAGTCGAGATGACAGGCATCTTATCTTCAGGGCTGTAACGGATCGTGCAGCCACGTCTCGATCCCTGAGAACAGATGGTGATGTTTGCAAGACAACAAGTATCTGCACGAACAGTTAGACGACGTTTGCAGCAGCATGGACTATCAGCTCGGAGACCATGGCTGCGGTTACCCTTGACGCTGCATCACACACAGGAGCGCCTGCGATGGAGTACTCAACGACGAACCTGGGTGCACGAATGGCAAAACATCATTTTTTCAGATGAATCCAGGTTCTGTTTACAGCTTCATGATGGTCTCATCCGTGTTTGGCGACATCGCGGTGAACGCACATTGGAAGCGTGTATTCGTCATCGCCATACTGGCTATCACCCGGCGTGATGGTATGGGGTGCCATTGGTTACACGTCTCGGTCACCTCTTGTTCGCACTGACGACACTTTGAACAGTGGACGTTACGTTTCAGATGTGTTACGACCCGTGGCTCTACCCTTCATTCGGTCCCTGCGAAACCCTACATTTCAGCAGGATAATGCACGACCGCATGTTGCAAGTCCTGTACGGGCCTTTCTGGATACAGAAAATGTTCGACTGCTGCCCTGGCCAGCACATTCTTCACATGTCTCACCAATTGAAAACGTCTGGTCAATGGTGGCCGAGCAACTAGTTCGTCACAATACGCCAGTCACTACTCTTGATGAACTGTGGTATCATGTTGAAGCTGCATGGGCAGCTGTACCTGTACACGCCATCCAAGCTCTGTTTGACTCAATGCCCAGGCGTATCAAGGCCATTATTACGTCCAGAGGTGGTTGTTCTGGGTACTAATTTCTCAGGATCTATGAACCCAAATTGCGTGAAAATGTAATAACATGTCAGTTCTAGTATAATATATTTGTCCAAAGAATACACGTTTATCATCTGCATTTCTTCTTTGTGTGGCAGTTTTAATAGCCACTAGTGTAGAAACCTATAAAGAAGATCCAGCAAGCTTTATTGGTGACAGAACAGGGGCCGATATCACTTCGTACCTTTAGAGGGCTGTACACTTAGTTGCTCAGACATTGAAAGGCGTTCTGTTTGTCTGTTCGTCGCACTAGATACCGCTCATGTAAATGTCAAAGTATAATATTTTCTTTGTCTTAGTGGTCTTTGGCTGTCATCCAGATTTTATCGCTATATGTCACATTCTTCCAGAGGCACAGCATGTTTGACAATCCGTGTATTTAGCTACTTGTAATCTGGTGTCTTTCCAAACTTCTACTAATCATAATAGTTGAACTCAGGGATTAAATGCCATATACACTGAGGTGACGAAAGTCATGGGATAGCGATACACGCATATATAAATGGCGATAGTATCGCGAGCACAAGGTACAAAAGGGTAGTGCATTGGTGAAGGTTTTATTTGTACTCAGGTCAGTCATGAAAAAACGTTTCCGCCATGATTATGGCCGCATGACGGGAATTAAGAGACTTTGAAATTGGGGATAGACGCTTGAAACATTCCATTTCGGAAATCGTTAGAGAATTCAGTATTCCGAAATCCGAGAATGTGCCGGGAATACCAAATTTCAGGCATTACATTCTACCACGGACAACGCAGTGGTCGACGGCCTTCACTTAACGACCCAAAGCAGTGGCGTTTGCGTAGAGCTTTCGGTGCTAACAGACGAGCAACACTGCGTGAAATAACCACAGAAATCAATGTGGGACGTACGACGAACGTATCCGTTAGAACAGGGAAGCGAAACTTGGCGTTAATGGGCTATGGCAGCAGACGACCGACGCGAATGCCTTCGCTAACAGCACGACATCGCCCGCAGCAACTCTCCTGGGCTCGTGACCATATCGGTTGGACCCTAGACGACTGGAAAACCGTGGTATGGTCAGATGAGTACCGATTTCAGTTGGTAAGACCTGATGGTAGAGTTCGAGTGTGGCGCAGACCCCACGAACCGATGGACCCAAAATGTCAACAAGGCACTGCGCAAACTGCTGGTGGCTCCATAACGGTGTGATCTGTGTTTACATGGAATATACTGGTTACTCTGGTCCGATTGAACCTATCATTGACTGGAAATGGTTATCTTCGGATACTTGGAGACCATTTGCAGCCATTCATGAACTTTGTGTTTCCAAACAACGATGGAATTTTTATGAAAGACAACGCGCCATGTCACCGGGCCACAATAGTTTGCGATTGATTTGAAGAACATTCTGTACAATTCGAGCAAAGTATTTGGCCACCTAGATCGTCCGACATGAATCCCATCGAACATTTCTGGGACGTCTGTTTGTGCACAAAATCCTGAACTAGCAACACTTCGCAATGATGGACAACTGTAGAGGCAGCATGGCTCAATATTTCTGCAGGGGACTTCCAACGACTTGTTCAGTCCATGCCACGTCCAGTTTCTGCACTACGCCTGGCAAAAGGAGGTCCGACGCGATATTAGGAGGGATCCCATGACTTTTGTCACCTCATTGTAATTTTAATGTTTGTGTAAACAGATCTTTACTCTGTCAATATAGACAGCTGATAATTGCCTGTGTGGGGTTACGTATATGATTTGTTTGACATGTTAAATAAAAATAGCAAGTGAGTAGCATAAAGGTCAGTACACACTGTCCGTCACGTCACGTGACGTAACATCCCGTCAAATAATTCTGCAGTGTCCCAAATAGTGGCATCCACGCTGGCCGTCCCAACACGAGTCACGGCCCCGTCCAGGTTGCTCGGGAAGCAAGTTTTGACGGCTGACATCATCCGTACGTTGTTGATCACGTGACCCCGAAGCTCATTTCTACCCGATAAGCGGCCATGTGCACATCTCCATATTTCGTTTCGTCTTGGTTTTCGTGGCTGATAAGAGTTGTTTCTTGTTCGTTATTTGTTATAAATTGTTTCGTACCGTTATTTCTGTCGCTAAAATTCATAATATTATAATAAATGACGAAAGATTAATTGAAGCAATTAGGCAGCCCTCTGGACTGTGCGGCATGAGCGTACTAAATTACTTGCCCCCTACTACATTTAAAAAGTTCATTTTTATATATACCGGTACCGTGTTTAATACTTTATAGTAAGATTGATTCCAATATGACTGTAGCTGGAAATGAAAGAGTGCTGTAGGTGGAATCAGATCGATTAGTAAGCAGAATTTATTTGTATGTTGTTAGGCATTTGTGACGTTTCATAAGGAAATGGACTGAAACCTTCAGGCACTGTGACAGGGGCAAAATGCTTTTCTTTTTAAACATATATCAAGTAATTACTAGAGCTGTTTGTTTAAATATGTGTTTGTGGCAGGCTTATTTATTGTTAAGTAGCTCGTAGTTTTGCAAACATCAGTGGTCAACATTTATGTGGTTGCTAACCCCAGTACAAATAAGACACTTGAAATATTAAAAGCCAAATACAAACCATAAAAAACTGTAAATCTTGAAGGAAAGGTATTGTGGAAGATATGACTATTGAACAATGATTTGGACGGGACTGGCAACTAAACTTAATCTTACACAAACCAATTTTTCACGGGATGTGATGGGAGCTCGTAACACTGTGTTCTTTGTAGTAATTCTGGTTGCTACTTGAAGTAAAAATAAGAAACAAGTGGTGCTTCGACTTCCTAAAATAATAATAAAAGGCAGATTCCTCTTCCTCGAGCTCCTAGTATAGTGTGTGAAATTCCCCTTCTGTACCATGTAATGCCATTTTTTGAACCCACATCCTTTTTGCATTGTTTTGAACTTCTCTCTTCCTTCTCTACTATACAAGCTGCACCTGCAAGTTGCACATCGCGCGTAAAAACAGTTGAAACTCATATTGCAAAGATGGCAGTTCCCGCGAAGAAACAGTTGAGATCACGTGACTTGGACCGACGTTCCATGACGTGACGGACAATATGAATACACGTTGACGTGACGGCGCCGTGACGTGACGGTACCGCGACGGCCAGTGTAAGGCGATGAATGGTGGCTGTTTTCAAAGCAGGTGTTTTCCTCCTTTGGTGTGCAAAACTTAAGGGCAAAACAACTTTCGCATGATGTATGATTAACTTAGATCATACTTAGAGAGAACTGCTACAGTGTAGTACAGAAGGTAAGTGAAAGAAACACGCAATGAGATGGACAGGAATATCACTTTTATTCAAAGTCAAGAGTTACGCTGAACTCGCCGCTATTTATGAAGGTCTTCTGATCGTTACAAAAGGCGGGACATGGTTCTTAATAAAGTGTCTGATCACCGACGGCAATGCGTGTGCTTCCACCCTAGCCAAAAGATTTACCAGATATAGACTGGGACACTCAGATGTTTAGGACGGGTGGTAGGGACAGAGCATAGAGTGACATTATACTGAGTGCACTATCCGAAAATTACCTCGAGCAATTAAACAGAGAACCGACTCGTGGAGACAACATCTTGGACCTACTGATAACAACCGGACCCGAACTTTTCGGCTCTGTAAGCGCAGAACAGGGAATCGGTGATCATAAGGCCGTTGCAGCATCCCTGAATATTGAAGTAAATAGGAATATAAAAAAAGGGAGGAAGGTTCATCTGTTTAGCAAGAGTAATAGAAGGCAGATTTCAAACAACCTAAGAGATCAAAATGAAAACTTCTGTTCCGACACTGACAATGTTGAGTGTTTATGGAAAAAGTTCAAGGCAATCGTAAAATGCATTTTAGACAGGTACGTGCCGAGTAAAACTGTGAGGGACGGGAAAAACCCACCGTGGTTCAACAACAAAGATAGGAAACTACTGCGAAAGCAAAGAGAGCTTCACTGCAAGTTGAAACGCAGCCAAAACCTCTCAAACAGAAGCTAAACGATGTCAAAGTTAGCGTAAGGAGGGCTATGCGTGAAGCGTTCAGTGAATTCGAAAGTAAAATTCTATGTTCCGACTTGACAGAAAATCCTAGGAAGTTCTGGTCTTACGTTAAATCAGTAAGTGGCTCGAAACAGCATATCCAGACACTCTGCGATGATGATGACATTGAAACAGAGGATGAGACGCGTAAAGCTGAAATACTAATCACCTTTTTCCAAAGCTGTTTCACCTCACTGCAATTCCTTCTCTAAATCCTCGCACAAACGAAAAAATGGCTGACATCGAAATAAGTGTCGAAGGAATAGAAAAGCAACTGAAATCACTCAACAGAGGAAAGTCCACTGGACCTGACGGGATACCAATTCGATTCTACACAGAGTACGCGAAAGAACTTGCCCCCCTTCTAATAGCCGTGTACCGCAAGTCTCCAGAGGAACGGGAGGTTCCAAATGATTGGAAAAGAGCACAGGTAGTCCCAGTCCTCAAGAAGGGTCATCGAACAGATGCGCAAAACTATAGACTTATATCTCTGACGTCGATCTGTTGTATAATTTTAAAACATGTTTTTTGCTCGCGTATGATGTCTTTTCTGGAAACCCAGAATCTACTCTGTAGGAATCAACATTGATTCCGGAAACAGCGATCGTGTGAGACTCAATTCGCTTTATTTGTTCATGAGACCCAGAAAATATTAGATACAGGCTCCCAGGTAGATGCCATTTTCATTGACTTCCGGGAGGCGTTCGATACAATTTCGCACTGTCGCTTGATAAACAAAGTAAGAGCCTACGCAATATCAGACCAGCTGTGTGGCTGAATTGAAGAGTTTTTAGCAAACAGAACACAGCATGTTGTTCTCAATGAAGAGACGTCTGCAGACGTTAAAGTAACCTCTAGCGTGCCACAGGGGAGTGTTATGGGACCATTGCTTTTCACAATATATATAAATGACCTAGTAGATAGTGTCGGAAGTTCCATGCGGCATTTCGCGGATGATGCTGCAGTATACAGAGAAGTTGCAGCATTAGAAAATTGCAGCGAAATGCAGGAAGATCTGCAGCGAATAGGCACTTGGTGCAGGGAGTGGCAACTGACCCTTAACACAGACAAATGTAATGTATTGCGAATACATAGAAAGAACGATCCTTTATTGTATGATTTATGATAGCGGAACAAACACTGGTAGCAGTTACTTCTGTAAAATATCTGGGAGTGTGCGTGCGGAACGATTTGAAGTGGAACGATCATATAAAATTAATTGTTGGTAAGGCGGGTACCAGGTTGAGATTCATTGGGGGAGCCCTTAGAAAATGTAGTCCATCAACAAAGGAGGTGGCTTACAAAACACTCGTTCGACCTATACATGAGTATTGCTCATCAGTGTGGGATCCGTACCAGGTCGGGTTGACGGAGGAGATAGAGAAGATCCAAAGAAGAGCGGCGCGTTTCGTCTCAGGGTTATTTGGTAAGCGTGATAGCGTTACGGAGATGTTTAGCAAACTCAAGTGGCAGACTCTGCAAGAGAGGCGCTCTGCATCGCGGTGTAGCTTGCTCGCCAGGTTTCGAGAGGGTGCGTTTCTGTATGAGGTATCGAATATATTGCTTCCCCCTACTTATACCTCCCGAGGAGATCACGAATGTAAAATCAGAGAGATTCGAGCGCGGACGGAGGTTTTCCGGCAGTCGTTCTTCCCGCGAACCATACGCGACTGGAACAGGAAAGGGAGGTAATGACAGTGGCACGTAAAGTGCCCTCCGCCACACACCGTCGGGTGGCTTGCGGAGTATAAATGTAGATGTAGATGTAGCAGATTGGCTAGGGGTCCTTTGTGGTAGGGCGGTCCAGTCCTCCACCAGCGCGGTTGACAACTCATGGATGATCGTTGGTGCACGTAGACGTGCTGTAGCACGCCTCCTCAACACATCCCACGCGTGCTCCATGGGGTTTAAGTCATGGAAAGAGCGGGTCAGTCCACTTGCCGAATATCCTCTCGTTCCAAATGCTCCTTCTCCAGCGCTGTTCGATGCAGTCGCGCATTGTCATCCATAAAAATGTCGTCAGGTCCGAATGTATCCATGAAAAGACGCACAGTGGAAGGAGTACAGTGTCGTAATAACGCTGATCTATGAGTGTACCGTGTTCAAAGATTTGGAGGTCAGTGCGTTCGTGCAACATTATGCCTCCCCACACCATAACACCTAGACCACCAAAACTGTCATGTTCGACAGTGTTCCTGGGTACTTCAGGTACCCTCACATGGCGAGAGGTGGGCACATACACTATGTGATCAAAAATATCCGGACACCCCAAAAACATACGTTTTTCAAATTAGGCGCATTGTGCTGCCACCTATCGCCAGGTACGCCATACCAACGACCTCAGTGGTCAGTAGACATCGTGAGAGAGCAGAATGGGGCGCTCCGCGGAACTCACGGACTTAGAACGTGGCCAGGTGATTGGGTGTCACTTGTGTCGTACGTGTGCACGCGAGATTTTCACACTCCTAAACATCCCTAGCTCCACGGTTTCCGATATGATAGTGAAGTGGAAACGTGAAGGGACACACACAGTACAAAAGACAGACAGAGACCTCTGACAGTTGAAGAGGGTCGTAATGTGTCATAGGCAGACATCTGTCCAGATCATCACACAGGTATTCCAAACTGGATCAGGATCCACTGCAAGTACTGTGACAGTTAGCCGGGAGGTGAGAAAACTTGGATGTCATGGTCGAGCGGCTGCTCATAAGCCACACATCACGCCGGTAAATGCCAAACGACGCCTCGCGTAGTGTAAGGAGCGCAAACATTGGACGACTGAACAGTGGAAAAACGTTGCATGGAGTGACGAATCACGGTACACAATGTGGCAATCCGATGGCAGGATGTGGGTGTGGCGAATGCCCGGTGAACATCATCTGCCAGTGTGTGCAGTGCCAATAGTAAAGTTCGGAGGCGGTGGTGATATGGTGTTGTGTTTTTCATGGAGGGGCTTGCACCCCTTGTTGTTTTGCGTGGCACTATCACAGCACAGGCCTACTACACTGATGTTTTAAGCACCTTGTTGCTTCCCACTGTTGAAGAGCAATTCAGGGATGGCGACTGCATCTTTCAGCACCATCGAGCACCTGTCCGTAATGCACGGCCTGTGGCGGAGTGGTTACACGACTATAACATCCCTGTAATGGACTAGCCTGCACAGAGTCCTGACCTGAATCCTACAGAACACCTTTGGGATGTTTTGGAACGCCGACTTCGTGCCAGGCCTCACCAACCGACATCGATACCTTTCCCCAGAGCAGCACTCCGCAAAGAATGGGCTGCCATTCCCCAAGAAACCTTCCAGCACCTTATTGAGCGTATGTCTGCGAGAGTGGAAGCTGTCATTAAGGCTAAGGGGGGGGGGGGGGGGGGGGGCTAACACCATACTGAATTCCAGCATTACCGATGGAGGGCGCCACGAACTTGTAAGTCATTTTCAGCCAGGTGACCGGATACTTTTGATCACGTAGTGTATAATGCACCCAGGCACATTGTCGAACATGATCGTTTGATGGTGCAGGTGTTATGGTATGGGGAGACATAATGCTGCGTGGGTGTACTCACCTCCAAGTCTTGTAACATGGTACACTCACCAGTGAATGTTGTTGTGAGCGCGTCGATCAGCGCAGATGGAAGAGCTCTTGGAATGAGAGGATATTCGACGAATGTGGGATGCGTTGGTAAGACGTACTGCAGTGCGTCCACGTCCACCAACAACAAAAAGTTGTCAACCACGCTGGTCGTGGAATGGAAGGCCCTAGCACAAGGACTCTTTACCAACCTTGTGGTCAGAACTGGAGCTCGGTGCAGAGTGTGCATTGCCGTCCATGGCGGTCAGACATCCTATAAAGAACCATGTCCCACCTTTTGTAACGACAAGGGGACCATGATAAATCACGGTGAGTTTAGCGTAATTATTGTCTTTGAATGAAAGTGTCATTTCTGTTCGACTCATTGCGTGTTTCTTTCAGTTGTCTTCTCTACTACACTATAAGAATAATTTCTGTGTATGGTCCACGTTTCATCCAGTTATGTTAGTCGGCAGTGAAACACATGCTAAAGTTACTTTCGTCTTTAACTTTTGCACACATGTGTATTAATGTAGAAGTAATTTCTACAGTTATCAGCTTGAATGCATTAGCAGTAGTCATAATACGTTGCTGATATACTGTAGGTATGTAGTCCTTAGTGGCTCCTTCTGTCCAAGTAATCGACATTCAAGAATGAATCAGATTTGAGAATCAGTTTTACTGTCACTGTAATAATTTGTTTTATAGCCTTAAAAAGGAATAGATAAAGTAACTCGTACTCCAAATTTGCAATAAACACTGGAAGCTACATTAAGAAATATCGTTAAAATAGCCTTAGCGCGTACACTACGTAACCCTGACAGCAAATCATATCGTCTCAGCTACAATGTGGTTTACCTACTGCTGAAAAGGAGTAACGGGTAAAAAATTATTTTGTGTGCAGGTCAAGTCTTCCAAATCTTCCGCCACGTTGTATTCGGCTGGAGGACCAAAATATAAACGCATTTTACTAGTTTGAGTGAACCCTCAAGATGGGGATCAAGTCTTGAAAAGGGAGTAGTGTATTACACAATAACGAAAACCAAATTAAAGGGAGCAGTTTTTCTTTCTTTTAATCATTGCAGTTGTAATGATTCTGACCCGATGGCTCAATGGCTAAAATACAAGAAGTTAAAAAATATTGGGAAAGTGGCAGAATACAAATCGAAAGGTATGGGTCCGATCCACAGTCAGTCCTAGGATTGGCACTTATTTCACCTCTGGCAACGAACGGCTTTGTTATGAGAGAAATGTCGAGTTGCACTGTCGTTCAGAACCCGCACAAAACTGCAGGTCCCTCTAGAAATTGGCTAATTAAGTCAGAAGGTCGGAGGTAGAAAGATCATACCATTTCCAACAAGAGGACCAAGCGTAGTGACGCATTGTGTTATTCAAAACAACGTTCAGGATAACCATAGTTTTTCTTTATTTATGAGAAGTATAGCAGTTTGTATTCGATGTCTCTGTAAGCTTAGGCAGGGTGTCTACGACCCGGGACAACCGGGAGATCCGAGAAAAACCCGAGAATTTTTTCATCCGGGAGATAATCGGAAAAAACCCGGGAATGTTTTTGAATTCCGGGAATTTTTCATTGTTTTTGTTCTCAGTTAAATTTTTTTTAATTTTGACCGGTAAGAACCAATACTCTAACAAAGGATATTACTATATCCTGCTACTGCAGAATAATAATGCAGCAATAAAACATGAACGAGAGAAAAATCTAAAATAAAACTTAAATTGCAAAGGAAATGCGCCACATACAGCAACAAAACACAGTGCTCATACAAGCGTCTGCCAACAGCAAAACGTGTCAAAGGCTTTAGGAAGTCTATGCAATGCTTCGTAACAACAAATTGCCTCCGACGAGCATGACGTCACAACTGCTGTTAACATTAGATTTGTTTTAGCAGTTACGAGTGGGATCATGCGCATGCGCAGTTGAGTAGAAGGGGGAAGGGGGCAGGTAGGTGCTACAGGGAAAAATTTTACTGGCGCGCCCAAGCTAACAGATTGCGCAGCAGCCTTGGATCTAGGAGTAGGGTGAAGGGGGGGGGGGAGGGGCAAATTCATATTGTTGAGGAAAAAACCTTGTTTCACAAAGCGCCTAGCATCCAGCGCACGTTAGCCTTGGATCTAGGAGTAGGGGGGCAGGGGCAAATTCATATTCTTGAGGAAAAAACCTTGTTTCACAAAGCGCCTAGCATCCAGTGCACGTTGGTCTGTCGATTATTCGTATGACTTTGAAACGTGTCCCTGTCGGTTTTTGAACATTGTTGAACACATTCTAAGTTGATTTCTGAATGAATCATAAGTTGATTTGTGAATGCGTGCATAGTGTACGTGATGCCTCTGCCAGTGGAATCCTCGTCAGATCTATAAATAAACTTTCCTGCAGACAAAAGGAGCTATATGAGCTGAGCAGTTTATAGTCGAACGTAAGAAAGCTAACCACTGTCTGATTATGCGGTTGATTGGGTTTGCGAATGATGAGCGTTGTTATAATTACCAATGAAATCCATAGATTCAGACTAACAGAGTGAGAATAAACGGCTAACAGGAATAACAGGTAAGAAAGATTACATATTATCTTCTTGGTGCATCCAAGAAAATGAAACTTGGACAAAAAAATTTTGGCTAGATCGCTATACTAGCAAGGGCCAGTTGTACAGTCTCAGGCTAGCAGCCGCTTTAAGGTCTATTCTGGAAGTAACGCGGAAAACGCGTTGTACGAACACGTAACAATGCCTAACCGGAGAATAATCGCGGGATAACTAAACCGGTGATTCTGGCACAGTTAGTGAAGTTAACCGGCGAATAAGCTTTGACATTGACAGGAATAGATACAAAATTTGTGATGACAACATTGTTTGTTAGAACGAGGAAGGAGAAGGAACGGTGACATACCTTAAATTATGGAAGAATATGACGGTTCCAAATTTACATAAAAATTTCGCTCTACTACTTTGCGATCTCATGCTTGAGAAACTGGAGCGTATGAATGAAGTGTAAAACTATTTCCTAACGTAAAGCTTTTTGCTTGTAGTAGGCTTAATAGGCATTTGATATTGGTACTTTGTAAATTATATTCTGCCGTGTTATAATAATGACAGTCTCGTTTATTTGGCGTGTCTTACAATTGCTGCAGTATTATAAAGGCCTATTTTCTTTTATCTCGCAGACAGTGATAAAATACAGGTAATCAGATCGAGAAACCACACCAGTCTTGAGCCTATTTGTAATTACAGCTTTTTCAGTATTAGACAACGACATTTCGATTTTTCATGTAGCAAAACGTTTGATGAACTTTGATGAGGTAACAGATCCTTTCGCAGAAAGGAAAGCACGCCATCTAAAGCTGTAGCAAGATTAGAGAGAGAAAAATTCTAGGAGCTAAGGATTGATGAAATGTGTGCTGTCTTGCTTGTCTCTTCTCTTGATTGGTTTTGTGTATCCTATACTTAATTTTATGTTACACAAAACAGCAAGTTGTTAGCTAATAGGGAATACAGAGTGCACATTTTCTGAAGAGTTTTAAAAAAAAGAAAAAAGAGAGAGAAGAGGGCAGGATGTCAAACCGGCCGACTGGGAGCAGGAGAGGCGCCATAGGACATTTTAATTTCCACTGTCCTGAATATAGTTTGATGACATCCAGTACAAAATATATACGTTTCAATTCCACAGACTGAAATACAGTGACGTGCGATAGAAGAATGCTGTGTGAAGATGTGTGGCGCTGCACTTATACACACTTAAGATCAAATAACATGTCTTACAATTCCTCGGGCATTTATGTTTTATGTATCAGACTCTTTCAGAAAGATGAACATATTTTTGAAAATTCGACTTTTTTAAAATTTTTGACGTCATGTCTCAGACGCTCGAGGAACGCCACTATCTACTATTGCCCCGGTTCGGAAATATCGTAGATACGGGTCTGATGCGCCAATCAGTTATAATAGGGAAGCGGGTAGTCTCCATGTGACCCGTGTTTACATTTAGTGATTTTGCTGTTTCCTCTTTGTCTACTGCACTCACGTCAAATGAAAACAAAATTGATTTCTTTGGCCGGGAGCTATCATGTGAATTAACATACATTCACATAATTACGGAGGGCTAAAATACGTTATTAGTTTCAGATTTTATTTCCACCTTTCTGACAGTCAAGCATTAATTTCCATGCAGAACAATGAAGTTATTTTTATCGGTTTGCAGAAGAAATTTTCTTTTATTAATCTTTTCCGCTGAGACAATATATTTGAAACAAGGGTTTAATTTCAAACTATTGGCTAGTTTCAACTGTTCGGTGCATTTCAAGTGTACGTTTTCATCTTCTAGCACGTATGGCATTATGCCATAACAAAGAACCAGACCGGAACATTTCAGCCTATGACTCGCGACTAGGGAAGACCTAGAACGACGAGGACACCTGCAATGGACGAGGCAATTCTTCGTGCAGTTGACGATAACCCTAATGTCAGCGTAAGAGAAGTTGCTGCTGTACAAAGTAACGTAGACCACGTCACTGTATGGAGAGTGCTACGGAAGAACCAGTTGTTTCCGTACCATGTACAGCTTGTGCAGGCACTATCAGCAGCTGATTGGCCTCCACGGGTACACTTCTGCGAATGGGTCATCCAACAATGTGTCAATCCTCGTTTCAGTGCAAATGTTCTCTTTACGGACGAGGCTTCATTCCAACGTGATCAAATTGTAAATTTTCACAATCAACATGTGTGGGCTGACGAGAATCCGCACGCAATTGTGCAATCACGTCATCAACACAGATTTTCTGTGAACGTTTCGGCAGGCATTGTTGGTGATGTCTGGATTGGGCCCCATGTTCTTCCACCTACGCTCAATGGAGCACGTTATCATGATTTCATACGGGATACTCTACCTGTGCTGCTAGAACATGTGCCTTTACAAGTACGACACAACATGTAGTTCATGGCCGGCCGGTGGGCCGTGCGGTTCTAGACGCTTCAGTTTGGAACCGCGTGACCGCTACTGTCGCAGGTTCGAATCCTGCCTCGGGCATGGATGTGTGTGATGTCCTTAGGTTAGTTAGGTTTAAGTAGTTCTAAGTTCTACGGGACTGATGACCACAGATGTTGTCCCATAGTGCTCAGAGCCATTTGAACCATTTTGTAGTTCATGCACGATGGAGCTCCTGCACATTTCAGTCGAAGTGTTTGTACGCTTTTCAACAACAGATTCGGTGACCGATGGATTGGTAGAGGCGGACCAATTCCATGGCCTCCACGCTCTCCTGACCTCAACCCTCTTGACTTTCATTTATGGGGGCATTTGAAAGCTCTCGTCTACGCAACCCCGGTACCAAATGTAGAGACTCTTCGTGCTCGTATTGTGGACGGCTGTGATAAAATACGCCACTCCAGGGCTGCATCAGCGCATCAGGGATTCCATGCGACGGAGGGTGGATGCATGTATCCTCGCTAACGGACTACATTTTGAACATTTCCTGTAACAAAGTGTTTGAAGTCACGCTGGTACGTTCTGTTGCTGTGTGTTTCCATTCCATGATTAACGTGATTTGAAGAGAAGTAATAAAATGAGCTCTAACATGGAAAGTAAGCGTTTCCGGACACATGTCCACATAACATATTTTCTTTGTTTGTGTGTGAGGAATGTTTCCTGAAAGTTTGGCCGTACCTCTTTGTAACACCCTGTAGTGTTAGTTAACTGCAGGAGAATCTATGGAAAGTTCACAGAAGTTTTGCTTATAAACGGTAACAATGTCTGCATAGTACTTTTTAGATTAGATTAGATTAGTTTTTCGTTCCATACATCCGTGTTGAGGAGATCCTCGTGGGTGTGGAACATGTCACTTTTTTTTAAGCTGAAATAGCAATACTAATAGTATGAATATATACAATACATCATTTGTTTCTATTAAAAAATTCGTCAATGGAGTAGAAGGAGTTGGCCACTAGTAAGTCTTTCAGGCTCCTTTTTAACTGATCTTTATTTGTAACTAAATTTTTTATGTTTGCTGGCAAATTATTGAAGATGAGTGTTCCTGAGTAGTGGGCCCCTTTTTGAACTAAAGTAAGTGCTTTTAAGTCCTTGTGCAGATCATTTTTGTTCCTAGTATTGTATGTATGAACTGAGCTGTTTGTTGGAAAAAGAGAGATATTATTTAGGACAAATTTCATTAAGGAGTAAAAATACTGAGAGGCAGTAGTTAGTATACCCAGTTCTTTGAAGAGGTTTCTACAGGGCGTCCGTGAATTTACTCCACAAGTAATACGTATTACACGCTTTTGAACTCTGAAAACTTTTGTTTGACTTGAAGAGTTACCCCAAAATATTATACCATATGACATTATGGAATGAAAGTAGCCAAAGTATGCAAGCTTTTTCACTTTTATGTCGCCTATGTCTGCTAACACTCGAATTGCAAATACAGATTTGTTAAGGTGTTTCTGCAGTTCTGTGGTGTGCTCCTCCCAACTGAATTTATTATCAAGTTGTAATCCCATGAATTTAAGACTGTCAACCTCTTCTATCTGCTCTTCTTCGTACTTTATGCATATGCTGGGTGGAAACCTCTTACAGGTTCTGAATTGCATATAGTGAGTCTTTTCGAAGTTTAATGTCAGTGAGTTTGCTTTAAACCATTTATTAATATCCATGAAAATATCATTAGCAGATCTTTCTAGAACTACACTCGACATACGATTTATTGCAATACTTGTGTCATCTGCAAACAAAATGAACTCTGCTTCTGGCAGTGTAACTGATGAGAGATCATTAATCTACACAAGAAAAAGCAATGGCCCTAAGATGGATCCTTGTGGGACACCACATGTAATTTCTTCCCATTTTGATGATGACTGATGATTTAATTCACTAGTCCCTTGCACTGACACCCTTTGTTTCCTGTTAGCGAGGTATGACTTGAACTATTTTGCAGCACTGCCCGTGACACCATAGAATTCTAATTTATTTAAAAGGATGTTGTGGTTTACAAAACGAATGCCTTTGACAAATCACAGAAAATACCTGCTGCTTGTAACTTGTTATTTAATGAATTAAGTACATTTTCACTGTAGGTGTAAATAGCCTTTTCGATATCAGAACCCTTCAGAAATCCTAACTGTGTTCTTGATAATATGTTATTTGTGGTCAGATGGTTGAAAAGCTGCCTGTACATTACTTTTCTAAAACTTTGAGAATGCTGGCAAAAGTGAAATCGGTCTGTAGTTTGCTGGTAACTCTTTATCCCCTTTCTTGAATAGAGGCTTTACA
The DNA here is from genome assembly GCF_023898315.1 of Schistocerca nitens. NCBI lineage: Eukaryota > Metazoa > Arthropoda > Insecta > Orthoptera > Acrididae > Schistocerca > Schistocerca nitens. The sequence goes on along the minus strand of NC_064614.1, from coordinate 397,318,200 downwards.
TCTGCATATTTCAGCCAGTCAGGAAATGTCCCAGTTATAATTGACTGGTTACACAAGTAACTTAGAAGTGTACTAAACTCACAGAACATGCCTTAATTAACTTTGTTGATATTTCATCGTAACCACTAGAATGCTTTGTTTTTAAAGATTTAATTATGGAAGTTATTTCTTTTGGTGAAGTGAGTGATATATTCATATACCTGAAGCTATTTGTAAAGGCTAGTTTCAGATATTCAAGGGCATGATTTACTGATCCTGACAATCCCATTCTATCAGTAACGGATATAAAGTTCTTGTTAAATAGATTTGCCACACTATGCCCATCGGTTACTAATGTGTCATCTACCCTTAGTACTATTTGCTCCTGTTCCTTTCTGGTTCTACCAGTCTCCTCTTTCATTATATCCAATATTGTTTTTATCTTTTTCCCTGACATTGCTATCTTCTTCTCGTAGTGCATTTGTTTAGATGTCTGAATTACTTTTTTTAATATTTTACAGTATTCCTTGTATTTAGCTAAATAATCAGCATTGGATCTATTCATGGTCGACAGACACATTGTCCTTTTTGTCTTAAAGGAAATCTTTATTCCTTGTATGATCCATGGTTTTATTATAGACTTCTGTTTAATTTGAGTAACTTTTAAAGGAAAACAGTTTTCAAACATGGTACTGGCATTGTTCATGAATGTGTTATTTTTTCATTCATGTCATGACCACTATAAACATATTTCCAGTCCATATCTTTGAGCAGTGTACTAAAACACTCAATTTTTGGTTGATTGAATACTCTCCTGTACTCAGACTTAGCAGTCTTGATAATCTGCTCAGAATTTACATCTAAAACAAGGAGCTGCATGTCATGATCTGATAGACCATTTATTACAGGTTTTATGATATGATTTTGTTCCTTTGATTTGTCTATAAAAATGTTATCACTGGCTGTCCTCGAGGATTTAGTGATCCTAGTTGGAAAGTTTACAGTGTGAGTTAGATTGAAAGACAACATTACTAACTGCAGTAAATGTTTATTGGAAGATTGCATTAGAAAATCTGTATTAAAGTCACCAGCAATCAAAATTTCTTTGTTTCTTCCTGTTAAATAACCCAAAAGAGCTTCTAGATGATGTATGAATAGATTATAATTTCCTGCAGGTGCTCAGTAAATAGTTACTATTATATAGGATCTGTTATGGAACTCTACTTCTGTTGCACATGCTTCTAGATGCTGGTCTAAACAGAATTTATTAATGTCAATGTTCTTGAATTTATGGCAGTTTTTAATAAATGTGGCAACTCCTCCTCCAACCATATCTACACTGCAGAAGTAGGAAACTAGCTTAAACCCTGAAATGTCTAACATATCTATATCAGTGGTCACTTGATGTTCAGAGAGGCAGATTATGTCAATTTGGTTAGATGAATTCATTTCATCGATACAAATGAGTAGTTCATCAACTTTATTTCTGAGTCCCGGAATGTTCTGGTGTAATAAAGATAACTGATACTGGATACTAATGGGATTATAACTGCTTTGGTGAAGATGAACTGGCAGTTTCTGATTACTTTCTATTAAACATTGTTATAACGGAGGCTGTATGCTAAAATCTGACTCCTGTTCATCTGTTTTATCAAACTGAGTGTGTCTGCCAATCTCTCTTAAAACTCGTTTCCTTTCCCCCTTCCCTATCCTAAAAAAGGCATTCCTCTGACACCTGTGGCCACTGGTATTTTACCACTTGTGACAGTGTCCCCCCTTAAGTTTTCTGCAATCAACCCAGACAGTTTTCCCTTCCCTTTCCTATTGAGATGAAAGCCATGCCTAGTGTAGTCCCACCTATCGATAGCATCCACAGGAATCAAAACAATATGGGACCCTACATCCCTCCTAAGCAGCCACTCCAAGTTCACCCTCCCTACAGAAGAGTTCAAATGAGGCCGATCATGGCGTCTCAACACAGACACAAATCCTACACTCGTATGCTTCGTTGCTGATGCTATCTTCACCAGGTAACTCTCTATGGAATATTCAGATTCTCTGTCAGTCCTATTTCCTGGACCACCCACTATAACCACGGCATCCTCCTTCGTGAAATCCTTTCATAAAGAACCTATATCCTCTGTTACCTGACCCAGATCTGCACTAGGCTTGAAAAACTTTGTGACCTGGTACTCTGGACCTAGATTTTCCTGTAGTAGTTGGCCAACACCTCTACCATGGGATCTACCTAACAACAGAACTTTCTTTCTCTTTACAAATTTCCCTACCTTTTTCAAGTCCTTGAAAGCTTGTTGTGCCCTTTCTACAGCTTCAGCTACATGAGGCTCATCCGATTCTGACTGAGGCAACAGGTCAAATCTATTTTCAAGATTTATCACAAAGCTGTCTGATGCTCTCCTTTGCCTGTTTCCCCTATTATCTGTTGCCACTTCCCACCTCTGTTCACCCTTCTCCCTCTTTAACCTGTCCAGATCCTCCCTTGCCTTGTCTAGGTCAGCTTGAAGAGCTGCAATTTTCCCTCCCTGTTCCAGTATTTTCCTATCTCTACTGCAGATCCTACAATACCACTGGTGAGCCTCATTTATGTCCCCATTTCCCACGCCACTACATTCGCCCCAATGAAAGAAACCACAACACCCATCACACCATACCCCGGAACTAACGATCCTACGGCATGTCACACACTTCTCACTCATGGCAAAAACAGAAATCGTATAAACTGATTTAAGTACTGACTAATACGTAAAAAAAGGACCCTAGAAACTATTCAGGCAGATATAAATAAATTGAAAGAGTAATGAATAAAAAAACTGGTGATTACCTATAAGTTTAAGTCACTGTTTACTTACGATACGCGCGCGTGAAATTAAGCCTAAAATCTGTGCTATAGGCGCGAGAAGGAAAGTAAACTTCTTACCCCGTTTAATCTTATTTAACATTCCACTAACACTTCCACTAATGTAACAACACTTATAATATATTTATACCAACTGGAAACGTTTACCTATAAGTTTAATTCACTGCTTACTTACGATTCGCGCGCGTGAAATTAGGCCTAGGATTCGTGCTACAGGCGCGAGAAGAAAAATACGCTTCTTACACCGTTTAATCTTATTTTATACTTCACTAACACCTCCACTAATTTAACAACACTTATATTTATAACACCTGTAGACGTTTAAAAATAGCTTAATAACAACACTTTTTATAATTATTTAGTGCAGCAAATACTCGAAGAGTCCGCGTCGGCGCAGTGTTGCCAACCAACCTGGAAAGCTGGTTGAAACCAGATATTAATAGCAGTAAAATTCTTAGTTCCTACTGGAATTCAATTCGCAAAGATAGGTTGAACGCCGATGGTGGAGGATGTTTATATCCGTAAAAAAAATACGAATAGTATCCAGTGGGGTTAGTACAGATTACGAATATGAAGTAATCTGCCTGAAAAAAATGTGTTAAAGGTGGATCAATCACGGTCACCGGAGGCTTTTTTAGATTCCCTACTTTAGGAGCGATAGTGGCAAAACATCTGTGGAGGAACTTGGAGAGGATTTCGCGTAAATTTCCTGAGCATGTTGCAGTAATAGGTGGAGATTTCATCTTACTAGTTGTAGACTTAAGTAATTAAGGTGCATCGTCCCCTACGCTCCTCGGAGTATGCGACCTTATCATCATCATCATCACCATCATCATTATTATGTACAGTGAACCATGTGAAATTGTTCTTAACGCCTTATCCGAAAATTACCATGGGTAGCTAATCAAAGAACCGACTCCTCAAAATGAGGCATTCGATCTCCCGGTCAACAACAGACCCCAACTTTTACACTCAGAGTAGAACAAGGTATCAGTGATCATAACGTCGTTTCAGCATCACTGAACAGGAATCTAAAGAAAGGTAGGAAGATATTTCTACTTAGCAAGACTGACAAGAAACAGATTTCAGATTCACTGAGCACTTAATGTGAAAAATTCATCTCCAGAACCGAAAGTGTTGGGCATCCATTATAAAATACTACAGCAATAAAATTGCCGACATTTCGACCGACTTACTGTGGTTCCCTTCGACGTTTTTAACTGCTGAAAACTGGTGAATGTCTCCCCTACTCACTGCCTCTTTCGGTTATTTGGTGGCTACCGATGTCAGACGTTTGGGATTTCACTGGACAGTTTGAAGAGAGGTTGCTATGGAGCGGAATGGCTATACCGTAGGCTATTGCCTATGCTACTCTTTTGTCTGATCGGAAGGTAATTCTAGTATGTGAATGGTAGGAAATAGTGTGTAGGCTTGTGCCACTCTCGTACGTGATCGGTAAACAATTCTCGTTAATGGCTGGCAGGCAATACCAAATCGGGAGCTTGTATCGAAGGATAGCGTTTTCCTGCAGCGAAACGTGAAGGCCGCACGGCAGTTCCTTCGTGGTCGCTGTTTATGCTGTCGAACCCGGGTCAAATGGTGCCGCTAGTTGACGAACACACGGACCCTCCGACTGACGGAATGTGTATCCATTGACAAAGTTCAAGAACATTGCACAATATGCCTTGCCCTGTAGACAGGTTTGTGTCGAGTAAAGCTGTGACAGTTACCCACTGTGATTCAACAGCCGTGCTAGAAAAATGTTACAGTGGAAAATCGATTAACCGTCATCTTCTGGACCGTGGTCGTGACGGTTGAGCGAATAGACGGATAACAGAAACACTGTATTCCTCCAAAACATAACCTCAATCAATTATTTTATATATAGACACATATCACTCTCACAGTAATACAATAATATTTCGGAGCGAAAACAAATTAAACACGATTGTAATAGCAAAGAAAACTATTTATTACGTGATAAAAACATCGGTACAATAGCTACAAAAGTTGCAAAATACGTAATGTACAGTACTGTACTATAAACTTACAGGTGAAATAGTTTACCTAGCTTGGAAATAGTCAATTTCTTCTGCCTTTATGATGTTCGAGCTTTCACCGCGGCAAATCTTCGTATTTTTCGGAGCAGTAGTGCCTGCGTTGCATTAGCTTCTTCTTGACTTTCAAACCATTCTATACACTTGGGCAGCATTATTTCGGCCTCTGAATGGCTAATAGTTTGTTATTCTTCATGGTTTGAACACTCGTCTTCATCAGCCCCTTCTTCTTCTTCTTCTTTGGTGGCACTTTCGTCATCACTCAAAATTTGAAAACCCCCGTCCACTTTGCCACACTCTAACCACTGTGATACTTCTTCTGACGTCAAATTTGTGCTGATTTGTAAATTATTGCACAAATTGACCATCTCGTCAACTGTCACACACACAGGTTCGTCCGATTCTTCACCTCTAGGTTGAGGCCAAAGTTTATTCCAGCCGTTCTTGAGATCTGACACTGACAAATCACTCCACGCACTGGCAACATTGAAAATGACATCTTTAGTACTGTAAGACCTCCAAAACTGTTTTACAGATGTTGATTCATCAGATGAGAGCAAACTTTCGATAAAAAATTTTCTATAACGACGTTTCATGTTTTCGATGATTCCCTGATCCATGGGCTGTATAAGTGAAGTTGCGTTTGCTGGAAGGAAGAGACGTGTTATGTTGCCGTCATCACTTTTCATTTCACAAGTAGGGTGCGTTGGGGCATTGTCTAATAGCAATAGCGCTTTCTGTGGCAATTTTCTTTTTCAGCCAAATGTGCTCTAACTTGAGGTACAAATTGTTTGTGAAACCAATCAGGAAAAATTGATTGATCCATCCAAGCACTCTTCTGGGCGTAGTATTGTGCAGAGAGAGCATTCAAATTCATATTCTTGAATGCACGAGGTTTTCTTGATTTCCCAATCACAAATAGGGGTAGCCTATGATTGCCGGTTGCATTTGCGCAAACCATAGCAGTGATTCGATCTTTTTGTACTTTGAAACCTGGAGCAGGTTTTTCAGAGAGTGATGCTAATGTCTTTTGTGGTAAAGCCTTCCAATTGTAAACTTGCTCCCTAACAAGATTCAATCCAGCCATTTTTTCTTTAAATTGTTCCAGGAACTCAGCAATTACAGAGCTATCCGCGCTGAGTTTTTCTCCACTGATATCAATTTGGCGAATGCCATCCGATACTTGCTTTAAAAGACGAGTCACCATCAAGTTTGTTGTTCATTTCAACAGCCTTGGCCATTATTATAGGCCCTGAATGGAATCCCCTGACTTCTTGCTTGTATAAACCCTACCCCCATGAACCATGGACCTTGACGTTGGTGGGGAGGCTTCGTGCCTCAGCGATACAGATGGCCGTACCGTAGGTGCAACCACAACGGAGGGGTATCTGTTGAGAGGCCAGACAAACGTGTGGTTCCTGAAGAGGGGCAGCAGCCTTTTCAGTAGTTGCAAGGGCAACAGTCTGGATGATTGACTGATCTGGCCTTGTAACGTTAACCAAAACGGCCTGGCTGTGCTGGTACTGCGAACGGCTGAAAGCAAGGGGAAGAAACTACAGCCGTAATTTTTCCCGAGGGCAAGCAGCTTTATTGTATGATTAAATGATGATGGCGTCCTCTTGGGTAAAATATTCCGGAGGTAAAATAGTCCACCATTCGGATCTCCGGGCGGGGACTACTCAAGAGGATGTCGTTATCAGAAGAAAGAAAACTGGTGTTCTACGGATAGGAGCGTGGAATGTCAGATCCCTTAATCGGGCAGGTAGGTTAGAAAATTTAAAAAGGGAAATGGATAGGTTGAAGTTAGATATAGTAGGAATTAGTGAAGTTCGGTGGCAGAAGGAACAAGACTTTTGGTCAGGTGAATACAGGGTTATAAATACAAAATCAAATAGTGGTAATGCAGGAGTAGGTTTAATAATGAATAAAAAAATAGGAGTGCGGGTAAGCTACTACCAACAGCATAGTGAACGCATTATTGTGGCCAAGATAGACACGAAGCACATGCCTACTACAGTAGTACAAGTTTATATGCCAACTAGCTCTGCATATGATGAAGAAATTGATGAAATGTATGGTGAGATAAAATAAATTATTAAGGTAGTGAAGGGAGACGAAAATTTAATAGTCATGGGTGACTGGAATTCGAGAGTAGGAAAAGGGAGAGAAGGAAACATAGTGGGTGAATATGGATTGGGGGAGAGAAATGAAAGAGGAAGCCGTCTGGTAGAATTTTGCACAGAGCCTAACTTAATCATAGCTAACACTTGGTTGAAGAATCATGAAAGAAGGTTGTATACATGGATGAATCCTGGAGATACTAGAAGGTATCAGATAGATTATATAATGGTGAGACAGAGATTTAGGAACAGGGTTTTAAATTGTAAGACATTTCCAGGGGCAGATGTGGACTCTGACCACAATCTATTGGTTATGAACTGTAGATTAAAACTGAAGAAACTGCAAAAAGGTGGGAATTTAAGGAGATGGGACCTGGAGAAACTGACTAAACCAGAGGTTGTACAGAGTTTCAGGAAGAGCATAAGGAAACAATTGACAGGAATGGGGGAAAGAAATACAGTAGAAGAAGAATGGGTAGCTCTGAGGGATGAAGTAGTGAAGGCAGCAGAGGATCAAGTAGGTAAAAAGACGAGGGCTAGTAGAAATCCTTGGGTAACAGAAGAAATATTGAATTTAATTGATGAAAGGAGAATATATAGAAATGCAGTAAATGAAGCAGGCAAAAGGGAATACAAACGTCTCGAAAATGAGATCGACAGGAAGTGCAAAATGGCTAAGCAGGGATGCCTAGAGGACAAATGTAAGGATGTAGAGGCTTGTCTCACTAGGGGTAAGATAGATACTGCCTACAGGAAAATTAAAGAGACCTTTGGAGAAAAGAGAGCCACTTGTATGAATATCAAGAGTTCAGATGGAAACCCAGTTCTAAGCAAAGAAGGGAAAGCAGAAAGGTGGAAGGAGTATATAGAGGGTCTATACAAGGGCGATGTACTTGAGGACAATGTTATGGAAATGGAAGAGGATGTAAATGAAGATGAAATGGGAGATATGATACTGCGTGAAGAGTTTGACAGAGCACTGAAAGACCTGAGTCGAAACAAGGCCCCGGGAGGAGACAACATTCCATTGGAACTACTGACGGCCTTGGGAGAGCCAGTCCTGACAAAACTCTACCATCTGGTGAGGAAGATGTATGAGACAGGCGAAATACCCTCAGACTTCAAGAAGAGTATAATAATTCCAATCCCAAAGAAAGCAGGTGTTGACAGATGTGCAAATTACCGAACTATCAGTCTAATAAGTCACAGCTGCAAAATACTAACGCGAATTATTTACAGACGAATGGAAAAACTGGTAGAAGCCGACCTCGGCGAAGATCGGTTTGGATTCCGCAGAAATGTTGGAACACGTGAGGCAATACTGACCCTACGCCTTATCTTGGAAAATAGATTAAGGAAAGGCAAACCAACATTTCTAACATTTGTGGACTTAGAGGAAGCTTTTGACAATGTTGACTGGAATACTCTCTTTCAAATTCTAAAGGTGGCAGGGGTAAAATACAGGGAGCGAAAGGCTATTTACAATTTGTACAGAAACCAGATGGAAGTTATAAGAGTCGAGGGGCATGAAAGGGAAGCAGCGGTTGGGAAGGGAGTGAGACAGGGTTGTAGCCTCTCCCCGATGTCATTCAATCTGTATATTGAGCAAGCAGTAAAGGAAACAAAAGAAAAGTTCGGAGTAGGTATTAAAGTCCATGGAGAAGAAATAAAAACGTTGAGATTCGCCGATGACATTGTAATTCTGTCAGAGACAGCAAAGGACTTGGAAGCGCAGTTGAACGGAATGGACAGTGTCTTGAAAGGAGGATATAAGATGAACATCAACAAAAGCAAAACGAGGGTAATGGAATGTAGTCGAATTAAGTCGGGTGATGCTGAGGGAATTAGATTAGGAAATGAGACACTTAAAATAGTAAAGGAGTTTTGCTATTTGGAGAGCAAAATAACTGATGATGGCCGAAGTAGAGAGGATATAAAATGTAGACTGGCAATGGCAAGGAAAGCGTCTCTGAAGAAGAGAAATTTGTTAACATCGAGTATAGATTTAAGTATCAGGAAGTCGTTTCTGAAAGTATTTGTATGTAGTGTAGCCATGTATGGAAGTTAAACATGGACGATAAATAGTTTGGACAAGAAGAGAATAGAAGCTTTCGAAATGTGGTGCTACAGAAGAATGCTGAAGATTAGATGGGTAGATCACATAACTAATGAGGAGGTATTGAATAGAATTGGGTAGAAGAGGAGTTTGTGGCACAACTTGACAAGAAGAAGGGACCGGTTGGGAGGAAATGTTCTGAGGCATCAAGGGATCACAAATTTAGCATTGGAGGGCAGCGTGGAGGGTAAAAATCGTAGAGGGAGACCAAGAGATGAATACACTAAGCAGATTCAGAAGGTTGTAGTTTGCAGTAAGTACTGGGAGATGAAGAAGCTTGCACAGGATAGAGTAGCATGGAAAGCTGCATCAAACCAGTCTCAGAACTGAAGACAACAACAACAACAATAAACAATCAGTACATTGCAGTGTCCAATTCGTCATATTTTGCGGGTTTCGTTGTCTTCCTTGTTCGCACATCTCCATCCATGCTGTGCATTGTTGACGCATGTTGTTCTATTTTATCAGCATCACGTTTTATATTGTTAACTGTTGTTCTTCTAATACCATAAATCAGCGCTACACTTGTCGCAGTTTCGCCCTTTCTTAAGCGTTTTATAATTTCAAGTTTTTGCTTAAGTCCTAAAACAACACGTTTACGTTTTTCAGACATTTTATCGAGTCACTGTATCACACGCACCTGCACTAAATACGGTGGTGTAAAATATTAGTCAATAAAGCTTATTCAAGTGGAAACCACGTAACACGGCACAGCCCGCTAGATACACTGCGACAATTACAGTCTTCTCGCCACAAGTGGAAACCGATCCAGTGGTGATTGTTGACGCACAAGTGAGACAAAGACAAGAAAAGAGGGAGATGTGTTAGCACGTCAACTGGAGGTCATATTTTATGTAACATTCTACGGCGGGCGGGTACATTCACTTCCCACTAAAATAGAGTAAATAAACAAAGCGAACGCGTCACTGCACCTTAGAGCATTCTGTTATTACAGTATTATTATGCTGTTACAGCAGTGACGGTTAACAGAAACTAACGGTTTAAAGAGTGACGGTTAATCGAGTTTTTACTGTACCAACGCAGAGAGGGCCTCACTGCAGTCAAAGCCTTGCAGACAAACAAAAACTGTACGCAGTCAAACTAGCGTAGCGTAAACTCAAACGTTCAACGAAAATTTGACAGAAAATCCTAAGACGTTTTGATTTTATGTTAAATCAATAAGCGAATCGGAACAACCTGCGCAGAGACTGTGACTGTAATGAGAGAAAGCTGAAATACTAAACTCTTTACCAAATCCGTTTCACTGACGTGAATCCTTTAAATCGTGACACGGAAGTCAAAATGACAGATATCGAAAAAAATTGACCACCGTATAGAGAAGCAAATGAAACGGTTCAACAGAGGAAAAGTCATTGTACCTGACAGTATACCGGTACGGTACTGCACAGAATATGAGAAAAAACTTGCTCGTCTTCCAGCAGGAGTGTACTGTAGGTCGCTGCAGGAGCGAAGTGTTGCTAGTAATTGGAAAAAAAGTGCAAGTCATCTCGTTTTCAAGAATGATCGTCGAACAGACGCACAAAACTAAAGCCTGTATCTTTGACGGTAGTGTGTTGTAGAATTTTTGGAAATACACTCCTGGAAATGGAAAAAAGAACACATTGACACCGGTGTGTCAGACCCACCATACTTGCTCCGGACACTGCGAGAGGGCTGTACAAGCAATGATCACACGCACGGCACAGCGGACACACAAGGAACCGCGGTGTTGGCCGTCGAATGGCGCTAGCTGCGCAGCATTTGTGCACCGCCGCCGTCAGTGTCAGCCAGTTTGCCGTGGCATACGGAGCTCCATCGCAGTCTTTAACACTGGTAGCATGCCGCGACAGCGTGGACGTGAACCGTATGTGCAGTTGACGGACTTTGAGCGAGGGCGTATAGTGGGCATGCGGGAGGCCGGGTGGACGTACCGCCGAACTGCTCAACACGTGGGGCGTGAGGTCTCCACAGTACATCGATGTTGTCGCCAGTGGTCGGCGGAAGGTGCACGTGCCCGTCGACCTGGGACCGGACCGCAGCGACGCACGGATGCACGCCAAGACCGTAGGATCCTACGCAGTGCCGTAGGGGACCGCACCGCCACTTCCCAGCAAATTAGGGACACTGTTGCTCCTGGGGTATCGGCGAGGACCATTCGCAACCGTCTCCATGAAGCTGGGCTACGGTCCCGCACACCGTTAGGCCGTCTTCCGCTCACGCCCCAACATCGTGCAGCCCGCCTCCAGTGGTGTCGCGACAGGCGTGAATGGAGGGACGAATGGAGACGTGTCGTCTTCAGCGATGAGAGTCGCTTCTGCCTTGGTGCCAATGATGGTCGTATGCGTGTTTGGCGCCGTGCAGGTGAGCGCCACAATCAGGACTGCATACGACCGAGGCACACAGGGCCAACACCCGGCATCATGGTGTGGGGAGCGATCTCCTACACTGGCCGTACACCACTGGTGATCGTCGAGGGGACACTGAATAGTGCACGGTACATCCAAACCGTCATCGAACCCATCGTTCTACCATTCCTAGACCGGCAAGGGAACTTGCTGTTCCAACAGGACAATGCACGTCCGCATGTATCCCGTGCCACCCAACGTGCTCTAGAAGGTGTAAGTCAACTACCCTGGCCAGCAAGATCTCCGGATCTGTCCCCCATTGAGCATGTTTGGGACTGGATGAAGCGTCGTCTCACGCGGTCTGCACGTCCAGCACGAACGCTGGTCCAACTGAGGCGCCAGGTGGAAATGGCATGGCAAGCCGTTCCACAGGACTACATCCAGCATCTCTACGATCGTCTCCATGGGAGAATAGCAGCCTGCATTGCTGCGAAAGGTGGATATACACTGTACTAGTGCCGACATTGTGCATGCTCTGTTGCCTGTGTCTATGTGCCTGTGGTTCTGTCAGTGTGATCATGTGATGTATCTGACCCCAGGAATGTGTCAATAAAGTTTCCCCTTCCTGGGACAATGAATTCACGGTGTTCTTATTTCAATTTCCAGGAGTGTATATTATGCTCGCATATTATGACATTTCTGGAGAGCGAATATCCTCTCTGTAGGAATCGACGTAGCTTCTGAAAACAATGATCTTGTGAAATCCAGCTCGCTCTGTTCAACCACGAGTCCAAGAAGACGGTAGATGCTGGCGCCCACGTAGATGCCGTGTTCCTAGACTTCGCAAGGCATTCGATACAGTTCCGCACTGTTGCCTAATGAACAAAATAAGAGCGTGTGGTGTATCAGACCAACTGTACGATTAGACTGACGTGTTTCTAGAAAATGAAACACAGCATGTCATTCTCAACGTAGAGAAATCTCCAGACGTAAAAGTAACTTCTGGTATACCCAAGAGAGTGTTCTAGGACAATTACTTTTCACAGTACATGCACATGACCTAGCGGATAACGTCGTGGATTACATAACTTTTCGCGGATGATGCTGTTGTGGACAGCTAAGTCACAACGCTGGAAAATTGTAGCGAAATGTAGGAAGACCTGCAGAAGACTGACGCTTGGAGAAGGGGTTGGCAGTTGACGCTCAGCGCAAACAAATGTAACATATTGTGCATAATTAGACAGAAGGATCAAGTACTGTATGCTTAGACGATTGCATAACAGTCACTGGAAGCAGTCACAGCCATAAAATGTCTAGGAGTATGCGAACGCAGCGATTTAAAGTGGAACTAATTTCATGTAAGGCAAACATCAGATTCATATACGTTGGAAGAATCCTTGGGAACTGTAGTCCACTCACCAAATAGGGTTGGTAGAGGAAACAGAGAAGTTTCACAGAAAAACAGCGAGTTTCTTTACAGGTTTGGGTAGGGGCGCGAAAGCATCACGAAGATGCTCGATCAGCTCCGGTGGCAGACGCTGTAAGACGTTCTGCATCACGACGTGGTTTACTACTAAAATTCCTTGCTAGAGTGTGTGACGCTACGTCACATAAATTGACATTTTAGTAAAACAAAATAGGTTTTTGCTTGTGTCACGTGTGAATTATAAATTATTTCAAGACTGCGTACGTGTGCGCGATGTATAAGAAAGATTAAAAAGAAGTTAAATAATGCCACCAAAAATCACAAACAGCGATGTGATATAAAAATAAAAGAACATTCTTTTATCTGCGTAGTGGAAATGAACATGACCAGAGACTATTGCTTTATTGAAAGCTCTCCTGTTTTTGTTTCGCCTAGAGGTAGGCCGCCATTGTTGTGCTGTCTGATAATTAACGTAAGTTTTATCTGTATTTTTGCAAAATATAATAGAAATTGTTATTAGAAAGTGTATATTATTGACTTAGTTGTCACCTCTCATGATCGAAACCATTAATTCTCATTAACCAAGTTTTTACAGAACTTCGTAGTGCAGGGAGCTCATCTCCCCTAGCAGGATTTAGTCGGCCATGACGCTGACTGTATTATTTAATTAAAATTTCATGTCATGATATTAAATGTAAATGTGAGAGGTTTCTCTACCTTGTTAACAGATACGTATCTCACCATAACCTAACCATATACAACTGTATTTTCCTGCCTTTTGTTCTATGACTCCAATTTCTTGTGCCCGTCTTACATGCAGAATTTTTGTGGTTAATCAGTCACGATGATATATATTTCTGTAGCTCATTGGTAGGGAAGTTTCGCACTTGACAATGGAGAGCAGAAATCTGAAAATGTTCTACTGGTACTTATTTGTGTAACCAAGCGTCTTTCGATGTGCGAATTTCATGTGACAGATGATGACCATCGCGATCATTAGTAGTAATGAGCAATAAACTACAAAGTCATATCCCCGATTTCCGCTTAATTGCGCCTACCTCTAATGCTTTATTGTGTATCCCCCCCGTAAATTCCCATTATCAATAACGTACAAGGGATAACTCAATTCCATAGCTATAGAGCTATTTATCTTCGGTGCACAGTATTGTGTGTGCGTGCTTCCAATATGCTGCCGGATGTAGTTTACATTATTTCGTTTACTGTTGGTTTTTTTGCCATTTGCGTATTGCCGACGTAAATTTGTGCTGTTTCCCACCAGCCTCATTATACGGCATACAGTCTGTAACCTACATGAAACCGATCTCACAGCTCATGTCAGTTGTCAGAGTTTCCCATTTCTGATTTCCTACAGTTAGTGTGAAATGTCGTATTGAAAAGAAAATACACCGAACAGAGTCAAATGCAAATGTAGTCAAGTACAAGAAGATTTCTGAAAGTTTGATTACAGTACAATCTATGTTATTTGTGAATTTCTTATTTTTATTTGTCTCAGAATATTATGTTCTGTAAACAAACTTCATTTGTTTACATCGTCTGAGAACAAAAGTTAAGTACCCGCAAGACATGGTCGCATTCAATGTAACTTTGTACAAATACACACCAGCAGCAGGAATGTAAATGCTTAGTGTTGCAATTCTCTGTGACATGCAGAATGGCCATCTGAGTTTTGTTAGTTTTTAATGTTGTTACCAGGGGCGGTAAGATATACAGGGTGATTCACGAAGATACGCAAATATTTTAATATGTTATTCTACAAGTGAAACTAAAGAAAAAAGTTCATATAAACATGGATCCGCACATGCTTAGTTACGGCTAATAAAAGATTTTCCCCGAAATTTATCAACTTTGGTAATATGAAGCCATTGCAAAACTGTAGGAGGTTAAACTAAAGCACGATTTCCATTCGTTATGTTGTTACTGATCTAGTGAATCTAATAAAACGTGTTCCAGACGCGTATCTACAGTAGTTTTCCAGAACATCCAGAGAAGCAAAGACGTAATTTCGTAAAATTTTTTGTTTATTAACTACTTGGCCCAGTTTGTTCTTTAAATTCCAGACAATTGCACGAAGTTTTCAGCAGAAGTTGTAGAGATTTTAATTTTGGAAAAATTATGGTGGTAACGTTAACTGAAACTTTCTGAATGTGCCAGATAATCTGCTTTTATTAATACCATAGCACAGGTGAATTCACGTTGAACCGGAACAAACAAAGCTTTCACCGAACAATACAGAAAACTGACTTGTTTCAACGTTAGAAAACGACTGAAACAACTCACTAAATGTTGCCAACAATGACATAAACGTTTCTACATTCGTAGTGGAAAGTAAACAAATTTACTTGCATAATAATCTTTGCTTCTCTGGAATGTTCTGGAAAACTACTGCAGATACGCGTCTGGCACATGTTTTATTAGATTCAACACACCAATAACAACAAAATAAATTGAAATCGTACTTGACTTTAACCTCGTACAGTTTTGCGATGGCTTCATATTAGAGAAGTTGCTAAATTTCAGGCAAAATCTTTTATTAGCCGTAACTCCGCAACTAGACATTTGCGACCGAGCGAGGGGGCGCAGTGGTTAGCGCACTGGACTCGCATTCGGGAGGACGACGGCTCAAACCCGCGTCCGGGCATCCTGATTTAGTTTTCCCGTGATTTCCCTAAATCGTTTAAGGCAAATGCCGGGATGGTTGCTTTGAAAGGGCACAGCCGGTTTCCTTCCCCATCCTTCCCTAATCCTAACTTGTGCTCTTTCTCTAATGACCTCGTTGTCGACGGGACGTTAAACACTAATCTCTGCCTCCTCCTAAGCATTTGCGAACCTATGTTTATATGAACTTTTTTCTTTAGTTTTACTTGTAAAATAACGTATTAAAATATTTGCATATCTTCGGGAATCACCCTGTATAAGGGGTGTGTACAGCATCAGCTGTTGAGTGATGACTATGAAGACCACAGAGACGCGACGTACTCATGTGAGACAGCGTTATCATCACCTGAGTTTTAAAGACGCCTCGTTGTGGATCTCCATTTGGTTGCCTGGTCGAATCGTACTGTGCACCAAGCACTTCGTAACCCCTTCGCATCTGTGACGTACATATAAGAACTAGTAATGGACTCGCTGAAACGTTTTGTGTCATCCCGCACCATTGGTCGGAGACAACATACCAGTAGCAGCACTAGATAATTACAATCCCATGCGTAGACTGCCATTAACACCACAACACAAATGACTGTGTTTGGAGTGCTGCCAATACGGGAAAGCATGGACTACTGATAAATGGCGCGCATTGTTTTCAGCAGTGTATTGCAATTCCATACTATCCTGTATAAGCACCGGCGGCGACCTGGGGAGGACGTCAGATTGTTCCAATGTTTTGGTAAGACACAGAGATGTTACTCCTTGCGTCGTGGTGTGTGGAGTCATTGGGTATGACTTCAGGGCGCGGTAGACAGTGACTGGGGAAACTCTGACTGCAAAAGAGCATGTCAAGGACTTGGCTTCGTCCTCGTGTGTTACCCACATCTACATCTACATGGATACTCTGCAAATCACATTTAAGTGCCTGGCAGAGGGTTCATCGAACCACCTTCACAATTCTCTATCACTCCAATCTAGTATAGCGCGCGGAAAGAAGGAACACCTATATCTTTCCGTACGATCTCTGATTTCCCTTATTTTATCGTGGTAATCGTTTCTCCCTACGTATGTTGGTGTGAACAAAATATTTTCGCAATCGGAGGAGAAAGTTGGTGATTGGAATTTCTTGAGAAGATTCCGTCGCAACGAAAAACGCCTTTCTTTTAATGATGTCCTGCCCAAATCCTGTCTCATTTCTGTGACACTCTCTCCCATATTTCGCGATAATACAAAACGTGCTGCTCTTCTTTGAACTTTTTCGTTGTATTCCGTCAGTCCTATCTGGTAAGGATCCCACACCGCGTAGCAGTATTCTAAAAGAGGACGGACAAGCGAAGTGTAGGCAGTCTCCTTAGTAGATCTGTCACATTTTCCAAGTGTCCTGCCAATAAAACGCAGTCTTTGGTTAGCCTTCCCCACAACATTTTCTATGTGTTCCTTCCAATTTAAGTTGTTCGTAATTGTAATACCTAGGTATTTAGTTGAACTTACGGGTTTTATATTAGACTGATTTATCGTGTAACCGAAGTTTAACGAATTCTTTTTAGCACTCATGTGGATGACTTCACACTTCTGGTTATTTAGGGTCAACTGCAAATTTTCGCACCATTCAGATATCTTTTCTAAATAGTTTTGCAATTTGTTTTGATCTTCTGATGACTTTATTAGTCGATAAACGACAGCTTCATCTGCAAAGTCCGCCCCGATAGCTGAGTGGTCAGCGCGGCGGTCTGTCACGCCAAAGGGTCCGGGTTCGAGTCCCGGTTGAGTCGGAGATTTTCTCCGCTCAGTGACTGGGTGTTGTGTTGTCCTCATTATCATTTCATCATCATCAGTGAAAGGCAACGGGAAACCACCACTGGAATCACTTCCCTAGACGCTCATTCGGTGGACCTCTCTGATGAGGCTTCCCCAATAACAAGACCTGGCGTAAGGCAGAACACAAAGTAAGTCATCTGCAAACAACCTAAGACGGCTGCTCAGATTGTCTCCCAAATCGTTTATATAGATAAGGAACAGCAAAGAGCCTATAACGCTACCCTGGGGAACGCCATGCGAGAGTATTGTGGTGATATTTTTTAACAGGACAGTACTCGTCCACACATGGCATATGTCTCTACAAATTGTCTGTGTGATGTTTAGGTACTCCCGTGACCAGTAAGATCCCAAAAGGTGTTCCCAATAGAACGTGTCTGGGGCCAACACGAGCGTCAGCTATGTCCCAGCCCCAGTATCCAGGATACTAAAGGACTAGTTATGGGTCGGCTCTCATCAGGAGAGGACACAGCGGCGTTAGGAGACGCTTCCCACGTGGATCACCGCTTGCATCCGGTCAAGGGTGGATACCATGTCTCTACTTACCTCATACTGCCAAATTCTTTGTAAATTTGAGTAGATTTTGAAATCACTGGAATAACATTACGTACCCTATCAACCTGTGAAGTTTCATTTCGTTTCCTCCTCCCCTTCTGGGTGTCTCACTCTTTTTGTCAGGCAGTGTATATCAGAAGAAACCCAGCTTACACTGAACTGCCCATTCAAAGGAATTCGATGCATACTTGTCTACGATTTTGAGACGTAAAGTACCGTAGTAAAGTATAAAAATATAGAAAATTAAGGAAAAATGGGAAAAAAATCTTTTTGGGATTAATAAACGCACGCAAATATCGGTTGATGTAATTGTCAGTACCTGTGGCTTTATGTTCTAGATGTTTCCACTACATTACTTAACTGCAAGGAGTGCTTTTTTAAGTAAGTACCATTTTGAAACACTAATAAAACAAGTAGACCTTTTCTAGCAATTTTATTTTTACATGAAAGGCTGTACTTTAATCTACTTTTCTACATAAATCCCACAAATAGCAAGGCACTTGTAGTAGCGTACAACCAGCTTTTGCATACCATCCTCGCAGAAAACTGCCACCTGGCCACATGGTCATTTTGACATCTTCATAGACGTCCACATGCTTCTTGAAATGCAGGAACATTGGGCGCTAGATCAGAGTTGTATGAAGTGTTATAAGCTGTTTCCAGTCAATGATGCGATCAGCTGTTGAGTTCAACTGGCCACAGGTGTACGGGTATTGTCGTGAAGCAAAACGGTTCCCTTGCTCAGAATGCCACGCGTTTTGTTTTGGATTACACAGCGCCGTTTCTAAGGTCTTATTATAACTGTGTCACAACAAGACAGAAACTCCACAAGCTACATCCTCTCCCTGCCTCAAAAAACAATACACACGATTTTCCAGGATGAAATTGTTTGCTTGAACTTCACTTTCGTGGGTGATGTTGAATGCTGTGATTCCATGGATTGCTGCTTTGATTCAGGTGTAACGTAAGCCACCCGTGTTTTGTCGCATGTGACAATTCGTCTTAAAATCTTCCTCAGTTTAACTCTCTAGAAAAGTTTAAAAAAACTGGCTAAATGTTTGCTTTTGTGCACCTCAGTCAGCATTTTCGGTACCCTGTGTGATCATAACTTTCGATAATTTAAACGTTCTGTAACAACTGCATAAAGCACACTTCTTGACACTTGAGGAAACTCGCCAGGTAATGTAGAAATCGTAAAGCGTCAGTAATGACTTCGTTCTTCATCATCCACATTCGTATGGCCGTCTTTAAAAAGCTCTCACCACCCCATCGCTCATAATGTTTTCTACATACACTTCACTGATCTGCTGACGAATTCCAGCCGCTTTCACGCCTTTAGCACAAAGGAAACGAATCACAGTTCGTACTTCACAGTCTGTGGAATTCTTAATCGGACGAGGCATTCAAAATACTGAAATACAAACGTAAACACGCCGAATGACTCTGCAACGGCGTCTGTGGCTTGCCAACAGAGTACAGTACACAGTGCGTATGCACCAAATGTCGACCGCAGCCCTGCAGTGGCTGAATTTAAAAATGGTACTTATTTTAAAACCATACATCGTAACTGTTACCAGCAGCTACACTGGCATATCAATAGTTTTGTTATAATGAGTGATGATAAGTAACAAGTTTGTTTTAGCACACAATAACATTACCTGCCCTCGCGTGCGTACCAGTTCAGGTAAACATAGATCGTGGTGTGTGTGTGAGTGTGTGTGTGTGTGTGTGTGTGTGTGTGTGTGTGTGTGTGTGTGTGTGTGTGTGTGTGTGTCCACCAAAGTGGCCTCACCCTTAAGACAGTGACAGACGCAGCGTCATAGCCGAGCGGTGCATGCAAAGGAACGTGGGTTGGAGTGCGCATCCATGCATCGTGATATTGAAGCAACTATACTTTATAAAACGTGTACATTGAGCAACAAATTTAATAAATTTTGAATATGATTGATGATCACTGATGTAAGAAAAATGTTCCATTTCCTACATAGTCCTCTTACAGAACTACTGTTTTTCTAACTTGTGCATGTTCTTACTCAGGGTTGAAGCTATCTCAACACTAAACTGCATGGAAATCTGTTTTACAGTGTAGTCGTGAAAACGTAAACTGCTTTTTTCAAAGAGTAAATTGTTTCTTTAATTCGCGTTGTTTTCAATACATCTATCACTGAGTTGAAAAAATATTAATAGCGCCGTCTATTGGTTCTTTAGTGTACTTCAAAACTAACAGAGCTATGTATTGTTTCTTTGGTGTACTTTGCAGTGACGATCATGTCACTGAGATAAATGTCTGAACTACTAAGCTGAGCAGGCGATTTTACATATTGTTATGGTTGTGGTCTTCAGTCCAAAGACTGGTTTGATGCAGCTCTCCATGCTAGTCTGTCCTATGCAAACCTCTTCATCTCCGAGTAACTACTGCAACCTACATTCATCTCAGTCTGCTCACTGTATTCATCTCTTGGTCTCCCTCTACGATTTTTACCCTCTGAGCTTCCCTCCAGTACTAAATTGGTGATCCCTTGATGCCTCAGAATGTGCCCTACCAACCGGTCCCTTCTTCCAATCAGATTGTGCCATAAATTTGTCTTCTCCCCAATTCTGTTCAGTACCTTCTCATTAGTTACGTGATCTACCCACCATGTGTCCGATTTTACATAAAATTTTAAATTACGGTATACTTTTTTCCGTGTTCTGATTTTTTTAAACAAAGCCTGTACGTTGCCCCAAACTACGCTCAAGCTACCTGTGAAAAATTTATGAAAATTCGTCTGGTAGGTTTGTAGATTAGCGTGTTCAAACAAACACGACGGTTTCAGATAAAACTTTAAATTACTGTAACGTTTTTCGTGGACCGATTTTGGTTAAATAAAGCCCGCGTGTTACTCCAAGCTACGTTCAAGTTACCTGTGAAAACCCCATACAGATTCGACTAGTGGTTCTGGAAATAAGCGTGTTCAAACATCCGGTTACACCAAGAGCAACTCCGGAAGAGTCTACTGCTTTTGTGTAGCGAGAAAGTCGTCACACGTGTTGTCAGTCGTTAGCAGCAGCCACGAATGTGCCACCTGCCAGCCGTTTAGAACTCACGCGACTGCTGACGAACGGGCTGGCGGCGGACGCTCTGCTGACACACATTTGGGTGCCGAAAGCGGCTCGGAACGCAACGCGCCGCGCGTGATCCCGTTACCCGGACACTGCCGTCTCCCAGCTGGTAGTGGCTTCTGCAAAGGTTTCACTGCGTTGCTGTGCACAAGACGTCTAGACTTGAGGGCAAAACGCTGGTGGTCCGCAGAGGAACAGCGCTCAGGAAAACGGTGGACAGGAAGGAATCAAGACTCACTAGGCACAGGTTCGGAGGGAGGGAGGGGGATTATGGAATTATGCCTCCCCACATCCCCGCGGAACATCATTTTATTACAGGCGTTTATTGTTTAACGTAAAACAGTTTTCAAATTTCTTAGATAATTTTCGGGAAATAAAATACAGGGTGTCCACAAATTATATTTACAAGTTAAGTCTTTAATATGTTTAAAACGTTTTTGAAACCATACTTTAAAACTATACTAGTTATTAACAAATGTTTTCAACATGTTTCCTCATTCATACACGTTAATCTGGGCACTCTCAGTGGCACGGGTAATGTACAGTCGGAATTCCGTTTCTGTCCGCGTACGATTCAATATGTCCACGGTGACATATTCAAATGCGTTGCGAATGCGTGCTTCCAAGTCCTGTCGGTCTCCATCATTGGTTGTCTTCACCAGATTCTTTACCAAACCCCAGAGGAAGAAGTTTAGTGGTGTGAAGTCAGTGGATCGTGACTGCCATTGAATTCGACCATCTTGTCCAGAAACTTTTATTTAAAAATGATGGACGTTTAGGGACCAGTGGGGTGATGCCGCATGCTGCCGGACTATGACATCCGGTTGCAGGTGCTCTAAATGTAACACAGGAAACTCTCGTAATATGTCCAGGTAAATATTACCGTTGACGGCAGATGAAAAACAATGGACCAACGATACGATTGTGCATCTTTCCGCACCAAACATTGATCATCTACATCTACATGGATACTCTGCAAATCACATTCAAGCGCCTCTCAGAAGGCTTTTGGCACTGTACCACACAAGCGGCTCGTAATGAAATTGCGTGCTTACGGAATATCGTCTCAGTTATGTGACTGGATTTGTGATTTCCTGTCAGAGAGGTCACAGTTCGTAGTAATTGACGGAAGGTGATCGAGTAAAACAGAAGTGATTTCTGGCGTTCTCCAAGGTAGTGTTATAGGCCCTTTTGCTGTTCCTTATCTATATAAACGATTTTGGAGACAGTCTGAGCAGCCGTCTTTAGCTGTTTGCAGATGACGCTGTCGTTTATCGACTAATAAAGCCATCAGAAGATCAAAAAAAACTGCAAAACGATTTAGAAAAGCTATCTGAATTGTGCGAAAAATGGTAGTTGACCCTAAAAACGAAAAAAGTGTGAGCTTATCTACATGAGTGCTAAAAGGAACTCGTTAAACTTGGGTTACACGATAAATCAGTCTAATATAAAACCCGTAAATTCAACTAAATACCTAGGTATTACAATTACGAACAACTTAAATTGGAAGGAACACATAGAAAATGTTGTGGGGAAAGCTAACCAAAGACTGCGTTTTATTGGCAGGACACTTGGAAAATGTAACAGATCTACTAAGGAGACTGCCTACACTACGCTTGTCCGTCCTCTTTTAAAATACTGCTGCGCGGTGTGGGATCCTTACCAGATAGGACTGACGGAATACATCGAAAAAGTTCAAAGAAGGGCAGCACGTTTTGTATTATCGCGAAATATGGGAGTGTCACAGAAATGATACAAGATTTGGGCTGGTCATCATTAAAAGAAAGGCGTTTTTCGTTGCGACGGAATCTTCTCACTAAATTCCAATCACCAACTTTCTCCTTCGAATGCGAAAATATTATGTTGACACCGGCCTACATAGGGAGAAACGATCACCACGATAAAATAAGGGAAATCAGAGCTCGTACGGAAAGATATAGACGTTCTTTCTTTCCGCGCGATATACGAGATTGGAATAACAGGGAATTTTGAAGGCTGTGTCTTTCCATTTCACGTGTAGCATGAGCATGCTGCGGAGTCCACAGATGAACGTTATAACGATTCAGTTTGCCAATACACGAAACGTTGCCTCGTCGGAGAAACTAATCTTTTCCAAAAAGTCATTGTTTGCGTCAATCTTGCTTAGAATACACACTTCAGACTGTTTGCGCTGAGGTGTTTCCGTAGGCTTTAATATCTGAAGCAGCTGCACCTTGTAGGGATATAGCCGTAATCTCTTACGCAAGACGCAGTGCACTGGGTTGATCGCCTCAACTCTCTGGCCGCTGTATGCACCAGTTTTGTCGGACTCCTTGCAAACGCCCGCCATACCTTATCCACGTTGGAGTCTGAAACAGATGGGCGACCCGCCCCATTTTTATGGAGAACACTTCCTGTTTCCATAAAAGACGGTGGATGCCTTCCATATGGTGTTCGTAAGTTTCATTGCGCTTGGGTATAGGACGTCGTCTGTGCGAATCTTAAGTTGTGGCGTTTCTGGCACCCGTTTCAGCATTGCGCTTCAAATGGCGACATGTGTCACTTGGGCCTCACCTAATCACGGACACGTTTCACTTTCTCTCGCTTGAGGGCTGGTCCACACTGATAGGCTTGTGCACTGACTGTCCTCAGAGACCATTCCAGCCAAGTAAAGGTGCACATTCACATGTTGGCCAGAAATATTGAGAACGGCAAATCGGACACGTTTCTCCAGTCCACAGGTAGAATCAGTAAACCACTGGGAGTTAAATAAAACAGGGCAGAAAGGGAACGACTCTCCACCAACTAGCGACTACCATAAAAGATTCATTCGTTTTCAAAGTTGTATATTATCCAAAGTATTACCTATACAAAATGACTGATGCATGAATAGAACCGTAACATGAGTTTGGATTGTGCCCACCATTTGACGTTACGAGTATAGTACCTTGACAAAATGACGACAAAGTGAGAAAAGAGTTTTCGCTTGTTGGAATGTGCGAGGTAGGGTCAATAGGAATGTTCGATAAGAGTCGTCGGCTTTGGCTACTGTCGTATTGTTAATGGCTGATGTCACCTCACTTCTGGTGCACATATGGACAATTTTCTTGTTACTTGGCGTAGGCAATGAAAGTGAAAGCAAAAAAAGACTGATTGTGGTGACACATTGATGTGTAGCTTAGTCCGAGGTATAGTTTAGGCTGGAAGGTAACAATTTGCTTGTGAGTTGGCGATGTCAACGAATGTGTTACTAAAAGGCACTGGTTGTGGTGACGGGCTGATCTGCAGCTTAGACCGTTTGGAAGAATCACCAATAACATCACGTTATAGTTGCCATTTTGTTTACGGCGTTCGTCGCATGTTTCCTATGTCATTGATCAAAGCCGCCGACTCGTATCGAACATTCCTCTACATCCGCGAGATATTTATCTCTTACCTTGATATACTGCAGTTGTTCAAAAGGTTCAAACGGCTCTAAGCCCTACGGGACTTAACATCTGAGGTCATCAGTCCCCTAGACTTGGAACTACTTAAACGTAACTAACCTAAGGACATAACACACATCCATGTCCGAAGCAGGATTCGAACCTGCGACCTTAGCAGCAGCGCGGTTCCGGACTGAAGCGCCTAGAACCGCTCGGCCACTCCGGCCGGCCATTGAAGCAGAGACTCCACGATCTAGGGCAGCGACTGTTGCCAGCAGACCATGAGCTGCGGACAGTTTTACAGATAAACGGTCATGATGGACGGTAGAGCAGACTCATCTCCGTGCTACGGTCGCAGGTTCGAATGCTGCCTCGGGCAAGGATGTGTGTGATGTCCTTAGGTTAGTTAGGTTTAAGTAGTTCTAAGTCTAGGGAACTGATGACCTCAGATGTTAAGTCCCATAGTTCTCAGAGCCATTTGAACCATTTTTCTGCTTCAATGCCCGGCAGGAATAGAGGTTTTCTTCGCTCGGTGACTCGGTTTTCGCGTTGTCCTAATCATTTCATCTCATCCTCATTGACACTCAAGTCAGCGAAGTGGCGTCAAACAGAAAGCCTTGCACCAGGCGGTCGGACAACCCTAGACTGGGTCTTCCGGCTAATAATACTATACGATCATTTTCTGTGTAAAAATTTGCTTTAGTGTACAAGGAATGTTTGGAGGTTAACCAATCTAAAATCTACCGAACCACAAGTCGCTAAAGAAACAACAGCGTGTAACAGATAGTTATGACCAGCAGATTTACAACTGATACATGAGGTACTAATTGGCAAACATTTGCTTGAAGCGATATATGTTAATACATGCAGTACTGAGCCAGACATATTTCTCAAACAGAAGTTACTATGTTGTGGTACATTCATCCCTTATTCGTCATCCAAGTGCAAATGCGGAGTTGCACTGACGTGTTTACAACACAGCGCAATGGAACAGTATGCACATTTCAAGAGGCCAACGTGCGAACCTGCTGTATCATTTATGGTCTATCGTCATCGCAGGAGTCCAGCATCTAAAGTCACAGTGATAACATTTTCAAATCATGCAACAGGAATATCAACTTTGTAACCAGATTTACGCCACGCGTTTGCAAACATAGGTCTATATTTCCTTGCAAAAATTTGTCTGGAAATAAAAGAATGAAGACGGGTGATGAATAATCGACCGCGTCTTAATATGCGCTATATGGTCAAAAGTATACGGACATCTATTAGTGGACATTAATCTTTATGACGGCTTGAGTTCTGCTGGAAATATTTTCAATGATTTGACTGAATATCTGTGGAGGTGTACCATCCGCTCTTCCCCAAAAACCGAAACCAAACAAGATAGTGATGTTGAACGCCGAGGTCTGGAGCAGAGTCGACCTAACTCATCCCATTGCATTCCATTGGGTTCAAGACGGGCTCTGGGCAGACCAGTCCATTTCAGGAATGTTATCAACCACAATCTATTGCCTCACAAATGCTGCTATAAGACTTGGTTCATTGTGATGCTGCTACAAACAGTCCTCGTTTCCGAACTGTTCCTCTACCGTGCGGAGTACACAATGCTGTATAATGTGTTCGTATCCTTCCGCATTTAGTATTTTCTTAAGCTAATAATGGAACCACATCCCAACCACGAGAAACGCTCTTCGCACTACATATTATGGAAGGTAATGTTCCCCCGGCGTTCGCGAGACCCAAACCCAAACCTTTCCATCGGATTGCGCAGGGTATAATGTGGTTCATCGCTCCACATCACTCGTCTTAGTCGTCTACTATCCGGTGGGGTCCCTCTGCGCACCAAAAGCATCGATCACAGAAAAAAGTGGCTTTTGAAGAGTTGCTGCCGCGCGTGATTAGCCGAGCTGTCTTGGGCGCTGCAGTAATGGACTGTGCGGCTGATCTCAGCGGAGGTTCGAGTCCTCCCATGGGCATGGGTGTGTGTTTGTCCTTAGGATAATTTAGGTAAAGTAGTGTGTAAGGTTAGGGACTGATGACCTTAACAGTTAAGTCCCATAAGATTTCACACACTTTTGAATATGTTTCAAGAGTTGTTCGATTACTGTACCCCATCCTTTTTAATCCTCTATGCATAGTCATTGTGCTAGACGGGCTGCTGGTAGCACTTTGGAACTCGCGAGTGATTCCTTCCGTTGATTTCATGTAATTTTTTTACAGTCACCCTCCGCAACACTCAGCGCCCCCAGTTCATCAGTACATGAGGTCTGCCTAGTCTTTGTATAGCTGCGGTTGTTCCTTTGTGTTTCCACTCCACAGTCACATCACCCCCCAACAGTCGACTTGTGGGCAGTTCTATAAGGGTTGAAATGTACCTGATGGATTTGATAATCAGGTGACATCCAATAACTAATTTACGTTCGAAGTCTCTGTGCTATTCTGACCAACCAAGTCTTTTGTTACTGCTTCTCTACTATCAACACAACTTTTTCTCTCCCTATTTTGCAGTATTTATTTATTTGGCACATTTCATTCCTTACTCTTATGGAGGAGGAAGGCAGCCTTTCCGAGAGCTTCAGTGCCCTTTGTTATGCAGTTTTTTGTCTTTATTTTGTGTGATTATTGATCGCTTGGGTAGGGGAGAGGGGGACTTATATCTACCAACTGGAAATTTGTTAGGAGGAGCTTGTGGGGACAATTCAGTAGTCCCTGCCTCGTTTCATACTGGTGGAGCAACCTCTCATGCTATCTTGTGATCAGTTCAGCATTACGTTGGACTGTCCGGATACTTTTGATCAGATACCGGATATTGTTTCAAATGTTTAACTTTTCGAGATTGACTTGTGCGTCTATTGTCTTTAGATTCTAGTGCCTTCAAACGATGACGGTACAAAAATCTAGAGTTACACGGATAAAAAAAATCTTAATATATCAAAGAATAGACAGATCAACGTATTTTAAATTAATTTTTATTCGATTTTAGTTGTTCGACCTGGCGTAATTCCTTTCTATGGAAAAATAACAGATACAATGACTTTCCTGGCCGTAAGCGGTAAGGACTGAAAGAAACGTCACCACCTTCCCTCCCCCCCCCCCCCCTCGTTTCATTTATTCACTCACTTAGTCCTGGTCTCCAGACGTGTTCAATGTGTTCACAATCGTAGTACTAAGTGAAATACTGACAACGGTTTATATCGTGTAAATGATTATTCATTTATGTTATGCTAAGGCAATCTACAAAGTACTCAAGTCGTTATTATCGTATTAAAACATTTTGATTGTGGCACCAAACATAATCATTAACCTGGCTCCAGGAAGGTAGGGCGCCCTTCCCTATCCCTCCACTAGGGTAATTCCTGTCTGGCGCGTCCATGTCGCGGGGGTGGGCATCCTACACTTCAGTAGGCCGGAGTGCAAGGATGACTGAGTTCAGGCAGGGACCCAATCCCGTGGGGTATAACACGAAACCCATGCCCAGGGTTATGGGTGAAGACCTTAATGGCAACAGGGCGGAGAAGGAAGACTTCGGAACGGCGTAGCTGGCAGATGAGGCAACCCTCCTTTCTGGGGATTAAATTAGAACGGAACCACTGCCTTGTGGTGGAGGAGAAACTCCAAAGGCTAAGGGAGACAACCCCAACAGAAAATCCTTCCTTGCGTTAGGCCTAGCAAGCCAGTAGGAAAGTCTTCATATATTGCTTTCAAAACACACGCGAGCCTCGGAACGAACCACTCAGGATTTGACCCCACTGCTTCTTCAAGTACTGGTGCAAATGATGGGAGACCTGATGATGTTCATCAGTACAAGAAAATGAAACCAACTGGCACCCTTAATATATTAACCCTCAATGGAAAAATGGAAGAAATGACGGATGTACTAACAGAGAGGAAGTTAGATATATTGGCATTAAGCGAAACAAAGTGGAAGGGAAAAGGTGAGAAGAATTTGAGAGGAGGAGGAAAACTATACTGGAGTGGGAATAACAGGTCTGGTAGAAATGGTGTGGCAGTGATGGTGGATAAGAATGTACAAAGCTGTATTGAAAATGTGAGATATATATCAGACAGGATCATAATCTTAAACCTGAGATTCCAAAAAGAAACACTAAACGTAATCCAGATTTATGCACCTCAAGTGGGATGTAGCGAAGAAGAGAAGATGGACTTTGAAAATGTGTTAAACAACCATATAGAGAGTGCTAATATAGTGATGGGAGATATTAATGCACAGGTAGGCAAAGACAGAAAGGGATTTGGGCAAGTATTGGGATGTTTGGGATATGGAGGCAAAAATGAAGAAGGGGAAAGACTCCCGGGATTGTGCCAAAGGAATGGAATGAAAATAGCAAACAGCTGGTTTATGAAGAGAGAAAGTCATGTTATCACCAGATACAGTTGGGATGGAAGAACGAAGAGTGTAATTGATTATATTCTAGTAGATATGGAATGGGGAGAGAAAGTAACAAATGTGAAGGTAATTCCAAGTGTGAGTGCAGATGGAGACCATAGATTACTGGTGGGACAATGGAAAATGAATCAGTGTGTGAAAAATAGAAAACAGAAGAAAGTGATGAGGATACGGGATTGGAAATTGAAGGAGAGTGAATGTGCTGAGAAGTACAGAGAATTAATAACACAAAAATTTCCAAAAGAAGTTTTCTGCGATGTAGAAAGAGAATGGAGTTTATTCAAAGACACTTTAGTCGAAGCAGCACAAAAAGTATGTGGCAGAACATCTGGAAAGGAAAAAATAAGACAGACAAGTTGGTGGGATCATACCACAATCCAAGCAGTTAGAAGAAAAAATGGAGTATGGAGAAAATGGTGGAAAACTAAAAATGACGAAGACCATAAAAGATATATAGAGGAAAAGAAGAAGTGCAAAGAAATAGTGGAAACAGCAAAGAAAAAGGCATGGGAAGAGTTTACAAAAAAACTTGAAGAAGATGTGAAGAGCAATAAGAAAATGTTCTATAAAATGATGAAAAATAAAAGGAAGGCTTTGAAGTACCAGTAAAGATGGAAACAGAGGACGGTACCATTATTGAAGATCCAGGGAATATAAAAGATCTCTGGAAAGAACACTTTAAGAAGCTGTTAAACGCTGAGGAGCAGGTACATGAGGAAACAACAAATAATGGAGAAATTGAGAGAAGCTGGGAAGCAGAATTAGGACAAATTACACGGGAAGAAATGGAAAAAGCTGTGAAGAAGATGAATGGGGGGGAAAGCCACAGGACGTGATGAAGTATCAGTGGACATAATAAGAGCAGCAGGTCCAATGGGAAAGCAGTGGCTATATAGAGTACTATCAAGCGTGTGGAGAAATAGTAAAATACCTGACGACTGGAGAACAGGAGACATTGTTACCATCTTCAAGAAAGGCAATAAAAGACTTTGTAAAAACTACAGAGGAATAACCCTCATGAGTCATACAGCCAAGATTTTTGAAAGAATTTTACTAAATCGAATAAGTGAAAAGATAGAAAAGGAGCTGAGTGAAGAACAGCATGAGTTTAGGAAAGAAAGGAGCACGATCGACCTGATATTTTCTATCCGTCAACTGATGGAAAAAAGTTGGGAGTATAACAAAAGGGTGATAATGGTTTTTATAGACATAGAAAAGGCATATGACTCAGTTGACAGGGAAAGACTCTGGGAAGAACTGAAGAAGATAGATATAGAAGATGGATACATTAATGTTATAAATACAATGTACAGAGGCCACAATTGTAGAATTAGAACACCATTGGGGAACTCTGAATACTTCGAAATAAGACAAGGACTTAAGCAAGGAAGTATTATCTCCTGCGCTTTTTAATGTTGTGATGGAAGGAATGAATAGGGCAGTTAAAGATATAGTAAAAGAAAAAGACAAAAAGATGATTTTTGCAGATGATATGGTAATATGGGGTGATAAAGAGGTAGATGTACAGTTACAGCTTGATGCGTGGAAGGAACTAATGAAAAGGTATGGATTAAAAATAAATAGAGTGAAGTAATGGTATCTGGAAGAGAGAAATGAATCAACGGAAATATTACCTTGAATGGAGAACCCCTCAAAGTGGTAGAAAGCTTCACTTATTTAGGGAGTGAAATATCTAGGGATGGAAGAATAACTAACGAAATTAATAGGAGGTTACAGAAGGGAGGCAATTTCTACCAAACAATAAAACATCTCATTTGGAATAATGAAGTTTCAGAAAGAGCAAAACTCCTTGTGTATAAGAATTATTACATCCCTATTGTCACCTATGGTGGAGAAACATGGACAATGACAGAAAGGGACTGGAGCAGACTGCAAGCAGTTAAGGGAAAAACAAGAATGGACAGAGTAAGGAATGTAGAGATTAGAAAGGACCTCAAACAAGAAAGTATGAGAGAAGAAATTGAAAGAAAGAGATTAAGATGGTATGGGCATGTTAAGAGGATGCATGGGCAGAGACTCCCCAAAATTATGGAAGAGCTAAAGATGGATGGGAAAATACCTAGATGGCGCCCAAGAACACGGTAGAAAAAGGGAGTGAGAATATCTGTTGAAAGGAGAGGTGTGACATGGCAGCAAGTGGAGGAAGAAAAGTGGTGGGAGGACCGAGCCAAATGGAGAGGACTCGTCAGCACCCAGACCCGGCAGTAGCTGGAGCGGGATTCGGATATACACTCCTGGAAATGGAAAAAAGAACACATTGACACCGGTGTGTCAGACCCACCATACTTGCTCCGGACACTGCGAGAGGGCTGTACAAGCAATGATCACACGCACGGCACAGCGGACACACAAGGAACCGCGGTGTTGGCCGTCGAATGGCGCTAGCTGCGCAGCATTTGTGCACCGCCGCCGTCAGTGTCAGCCAGTTTGCCGTGGCATACGGAGCTCCATCGCAGTCTTTAACACTGGTAGCATGCCGCGACAGCGTGGACGTGAACCGTATGTGCAGTTGACGGACTTTGAGCGAGGGCGTATAGTGGGCATGCGGGAGGCCGGGTGGACGTACCGCCGAACTGCTCAACACGTGGGGCGTGAGGTCTCCACAGTACATCGATGTTGTCGCCAGTGGTCGGCGGAAGGTGCACGTGCCCGTCGACCTGGGACCGGACCGCAGCGACGCACGGATGCACGCCAAGACCGTAGGATCCTACGCAGTGCCGTAGGGGACCGCACCGCCACTTCCCAGCAAATTAGGGACACTGTTGCTCCTGGGGTATCGGCGAGGACCATTCGCAACCGTCTCCATGAAGCTGGGCTACGGTCCCGCACACCGTTAGGCCGTCTTCCGCTCACGCCCCAACATCGTGCAGCCCGCCTCCAGTGGTGTCGCGACAGGCGTGAATGGAGGGACGAATGGAGACGTGTCGTCTTCAGCGATGAGAGTCGCTTCTGCCTTGGTGCCAATGATGGTCGTATGCGTGTTTGGCGCCGTGCAGGTGAGCGCCACAATCAGGACTGCATACGACCGAGGCACACAGGGCCAACACCCGGCATCATGGTGTGGGGAGCGATCTCCTACACTGGCCGTACACCACTGGTGATCGTCGAGGGGACACTGAATAGTGTACGGTACATTCAAACCGTCATCGAACCCATCGGTCTACCATTCCTAGACCGGCAAGGGAACTTGCTGTTCCAACAGGACAATGCACGTCCGCATGTATCCCGTGCCACCCAACGTGCTCTAGAAGGTGTAAGTCAACTACCCTGGCCAACAAGATCTCCGGATCTGTCCCCCATTGAGCATGTTTGGGACTGGATGAAGCGTCGTCTCACGCGGTCTGCACGTCCAGCACGAACGCTGGTCCAACTGAGGCGCCAGGTGGAAATGGCATGGCAAGCCGTTCCACAGGACTACATCCAGCATCTCTACGATCGTCTCCATGGGAGAATAGCAGCCTGCATTGCTGCGAAAGGTGGATATACACTGTACTAGTGCCGACATTGTGCATGCTCTGTTGCCTGTGTCTATGTGCCTGTGGTTCTGTCAGTGTGATCATGTGATGTATCTGACCCCAGGAATGTGTCAATAAAGTTTCCCCTTCCTGGGACAATGAATTCACGGTGTTCTTATTTCAATTTCCAGGAGTGTAGATAGATACAAAACATTTGAATTGTATTTGAGGGAGGGAGGAAATCCGTGCCACTCCTCCTCAGAATTCAATCCTGAATCCATGACTGGGTTGAAGTTCCAAACCCTGCACAACGCAGTGACTGAAACCTGTGCTCCGGAGAACCAATTAAAAATCCGCCCCGTCACTTCCTGCACAATTTTCAAATACATCGGAGGAGGGGGAAAGGAAGATGGAGAAAGTATACAGAGGGCCTCTACGAGGGGGAGGACTTGTCTAATGACGTTATTCAATGAGGTTACAAACGTTATGGGATACCTCCCAATATCGTGTCGGCTTTCGCCAGCGTAATGCAGCAGCTCGACGTGGCAAGGATTCAACAAGTCCTTGGAAGTCCGCTACAGAAATACTCGTACTATGCCGCGCTACCTCTATAGCCGCCCACTCTTCCGAAAGTGTTACTGGTGCAGGATTTTGTGCACGAACTGGCCTTTCGATTATGTCCCATAACTGTTCGATGAGATTTATGTCGGGCGATCTGGGTGATCAAATAATTCGGCCGAATTGTTCGAATTTTCGTCAAACCAGTGGCTATCAGTTGCGGCCTGGTGACATGGTGCATTGTCATCCACAAAAATTCCATCGTTTTTTGGAAGCAAATGGGCTCCACGTAGCCGAACATTGTCCTATTGTCAACTTGGACTCATGGCTTCGTGGAATCTGCGACACACTCTAATCCTACCATCAGCTCTTATCAACCGAAGCCCAGGCTGATCTGACATAAACCCAGCCCACACCATTAGGGAGCCACCACAAGCTTGCACAGTGCCTTGTTGACAACTTGGGCCCATGGCTTCGCAGTAATTGCGCCACACTGGAACCCTACCATCAGCTCTTACCAACTGAAACCGGGATGATTTGACAAAACCGCCGTTTCTAGTCGTCTGGGGTCCAGCTGATATGGTCACGAGCCCAGGAGAGGCGTTGCAGGCGATGTCGCACTCACGTCGGTCGTCTGCTGCCATAGCCCATTAACGCCTGATTCCGCCGCAGAGTCCTATCGGATACGTTCGTCGTACGACCCACATTGATTTTTGTGATTATTTCACACAGTGTTGCATATCTGTCAGCACTGACACCTCTACGTAAACGGCGCTGCTCTCGATCGTTAAGTGAAGGCCGTCGGCCACTGCGTTGTCCGTGGTAAGAGATAATGCCTGAAATTTGATATTTCCAGCACACTCTTGACAATGTGGATCTCGGAATACGAAATACCCTAACGATTTCCGAAATGGAATGTTCCTGTGTCTAGCTGCAACTGCTGTCCCGTGTTCAAAGTCTGTTAATTCCCGTCGTGCAGCCGTAATCACGTCGGAAACCTTCTCACATGAATCACCTCAGTACAAATCCGCTGCCCTTTTGTACCTTGTATACGCAAAACTACCACCGTCTATATATGTGCACATCGCTATTCCATGATGTTTGTCACCACAGAAGAAATAAGAGTCAATATGGAAGACATACTGGATCCAGTATTACAGTTTAACAGAGCTTTGGAAGACTTGCGATCAAATAAGGCTGAAGGGATTTCTAAAATCATTGAGCGAAGTGGCAACCAAACGAAACTATGAGACTGAAGTCGCAACATCCGACTTGCGGAAGAATATCATCCACTCAATCCCGAACATAACAAGGGGCTGATAAGTGCAAGAACTATCGCACAACCAGCTAAACAACTCATGTATCTAGGTTGATGAGCACCTTGATATACAGAAGAGTGGAAAAGAACATGTAAGATCTGTTACACGACTATCAATTTGGCTTTAGGAAAGTTTAGACATCAGATTAGCAGTTCTGACGTTATGCTTGGCAATGGAAGCAAGACCTAAAAAAAAAGAAAAAAAACTAACTCTAGATTTCCAGGCACACGGTTACTGCTGTACCTGCAGGGCAGACATATACATAGATAGTCCATCTATATGTTTTGATGACTGTGTTTGCGAATTTCAAAATATGTAGCATTAATGGCCGTATCTTATGATCGCATTGACTTAGAAGCTTAAATTCTTTGCACCGCCAAGGAAACGTACACCTTAGAATGTTACATAAATTTCAATTTGACACCTCTACCCATTCCTGTGGAAAATGAGTCTTAACAGACAGGCTGACATACAGACGCGCAATAAACTTTTAAAAAAATTATGTGACATAATTACAAGTTAACGAAGAACTGAAAGTAAATTTGCGAGCAATGGGGTCGGAGGCAGTGTGTCATATGAAAGTCTGGGTAGGTCCTGGAAGGGTTCTTGGATAGATGAAGTGGTTAAAGCGACCGCTCGCCACAAGCCGGAAATCCGGATTTGAGTCCTGGTCCAGCATACATTTTCATGTGTACCAATAGGTAGTATCTTCATCCCTGATGCAGCTCATGTCAGAATGATTCCGCAAGCGCGAATAAATTCCATAAATTTAGTCTAGCTGCAAGATCATCACCAGAGTCTATTTCTTCAGACATTGTTAAGAATAAGCATTACAAAAATATCTATACACAATAGCCTACTGTCAGTACAACAGGGGAACCGCCAGTCTTAACGTCGGACAGAAGTCTGTTGTTCGTGTTTAAAACTTATAGCTTGTCGTCATTTTAGAATTCATAAACATTTTATTTTATCTGTTATTAATTTCCTGTTGTAATTTCATGTACTGACACGTTCCATGACCGTGGAGATTTGGTAGTCAATTTGATCCTACGGTACTAGACATGTAAAATAAAAAAATTAAAAAATCATCATGATGTGTCAACGGTCTCACTGCATGAAACACTGCAGAGAGGGTTAGCGTGGAGTCTGATGGTGAAGAACTAGACATCACCTTGGTTCCTCTGCCGGACGGCCAAATACTAGCGGTCGAAATTTCTTCTACCACTTGTATTCATACTGGCTACCTCCGATGCGAGAGCCATTGCACAGGGGTGCTTCAGTGATCACGCTAATGGCTGCAGGTACCGAAGAAGTTAAAGGAAAGTTCTTTAGCGGGATTGAAATGCGTGGTGAAAGGATATCAATGATTAGTTTCGCGGATGACACGACTATCGTTTGTGGAGTGAGGAAGAATCACAGGATCTATTGCATATTAAATAGGATTAAAAGTCTATTGAGCACAGATTTTGAATTGATAGTAAGCTAAAGCAAGGTGGCATTACTATGGAAAAGCAGAAATGACAAAATTTACATTAAATTTGGCTGATGTATAGTAGACGAAGTGAACGAAGTAAAGCGTGACAAACGAAGTAAAGGGATATAAGAAGCAGACTGGGACAGGCAAGGAGAGCTATCAATGCCAACAGTAGTCAACTAGTATCAAACATAGCCCTTAAATTGGGAAAAAAATTCTGAGAATGTAGGTCTAGCAACAACTTTGCGAAGGTGAACCATGGACGGTGGAAAACTGAAAAAAAGAAACCCGAAGAGTTTGATATTTGGTATTTCATAAGGATACTGAAAATTATGTGGACTGAAATGAGATGGTTATAAGCAGAATCTACCAGGAAAAGATATGTGGCAAGTAGTAAACAGAAGAAGGGATATAGTAATGGGACACTTGTTAAGACATCAGCGAATAACTTCCTTTATACTAGAGAGAGAGAGAGAGAGAGAGAGAGAGAGAGAGAGAGAGGGAGGAAAGGAACTGAAAGGAAGACGGAGGTTAGAATATGTACGAGGGCCGTTCAGAAAGTAACCTCCGGTTGATTTAAAAAAATACACCAAGTTAAATAAAAATATTTTAATATATACATCTTACAACTGCATCTTTGCACTATTTTTCTACATAGTCTCCATAGCGATTGAGGCACTTATCGTATCTCTTCACAAGCTTTGAAATTCCTTCTGCATAAAAATCACCCGCTTGTGCCTGGAGCCAGCCTGTGACCGCATCTTTGAGCTCTTCGTCGTCATCAAACCGCTGGGACCCAAGCCATTTCTTCAAATGCATGAAGAGGTGATAATCACTTGGCGCCAGGTCTGGGCTGTAAGGTGGATGGTTGATAACGTCCCACTTGAAGGACTCAAGAAGGGCCGTTGTTCTGCAAGCAGAGTGAGGACGGGCGTTATCGTGCAAAAAAACGATACCGGAAGTCAGCATACCACGGCGTTTGTTCTGTATAGCCCGTCGTAACTTTTTTATTGTTTCACAGTACACGTCTTGATTAATGGTCGTACCACGTTCCATGAATTCAACCAACAACACCCCTTTGGCATCCCAAAACACCGTTGCCATCAGTTTTCTGGCAGAAAAATCTTGCGAGGCTTTTCTTGGTTTGGTAGGCGAATTTGAATGTGCCCACATCTTTGATTGTTCTTTTGTCTCAGGGTTCACGTACTTAATCCAGGTTTCGTCACCGGTCACGATTCTGTTTAACAATGGTTCTCCTTCGTCCTCATAACGTGACAGAAAGTCTAATGCAGAGGCCATTCTTTGAGTTTTGTGGTGGTCGGTAAGAATTTTGGGCACCCATCGTGCACAGAACTTACGGTAACCCAATCTTGCTGTCACTATCTCGTACAAGAGAGTCTTAGAAATCTGTGGAGAACCAGTAGACAACTCCGACATTGAGAAACGTCGATTTTCACGAACTTTTGCATCAACTGTCTGAACGAGTTCGTCAGTCACCAATGATGGTCTACCACTCCTCTCTTCATCATGAACGTTTTCTCGTCCACTTTTAAATAAACGTACCCATTCACGGACAACTCCTTCACTCATAACTCTTGGTCCGTACACGGCACAAAGCTCACGATGAATAGCTGCTGCAGAATATCCTTTGGCTGTAAAAAACCTTATGACAGCACGCACTTCACATTTGGCGGGGTTTTCTATTGCAGCACACATTTCAAACTGCCACAAAAACTAAACTAGCGCAGGTACGACGTTCACTCGACCACGGCTTGATGCCGACTGACCTGTTGAGTGCGTGAACGCACAGATGGCGTCGCTACTCCCCCCACAACCCGCACTGTGACCAATCGGAGGTTACTTTCTGAACCACCCTCGTACAACAAATAACTCAGGACGCCTGGTCCGTTCCTAATCACCTCGTCATTGACGGGGGGCTAAACCCTGATATTCCATTCTTTCCTAAGAAGATTTGGTACAAACACTACCCTGAGATGAAGAGTTTGTCACGGCACAGGTAACAAAGGCCAGTCGCATAAAATGTGTCGGAAGTCTGATGACGAAAAAAATTTCGATATAATTTTCATTGGTTTCCTCAAATTACACCACGTAAAGACCAGCGAGGTTTATTCACAAAGAGGATACGGTTGCGTCCCTGTGTTGCGTTTGTAAAGTCCTAGACATCGACGGGATGCCAAACTTTGATATTAACTTTAAATCAAGGCAGTTACAGTAGAGGGACAAGGTTCGTGCCAGCGCACGTTGCATTGTTGCCAAATTTATTCAAGATGGCGGCGATGATGTCATCCAAGATGGTGGCATGTAGACTTGGCAACATCGCATGACGTCATCCAAGATGGCGGATTTTGGCGGGAGAATAGTCCAATTGTGCTACGTCCACTAACCTAACCTTCAGAAAAAATGGCGGGAATTTTGAATTTTGATGGGAAAATAGCCCAATTGTGCTATGTCCACTAATCTAAGCCTCCAGAAGAAAAAATGGCGCAAAGTTTGAATTCCAACAGGATAATGCATGCAAAGACCGTACTTCTCTTTTTATTATTATTGATTATCATTCATTAACATTCATTATTATTTATTATTATTTATTGTCATTCATTGCCATTTATTATCATTCATTATCATTTATTATCATTCATTATCATTTATTATTATAGGCCTACCTCCACTAGAAAATACCCCAAATTCAAATTCCAACACGATATTCTCTCGAAAACTGTACTTCTATTTATTATTATCATTTATTATTTATTCAAGATGTCCGATTTTCTCGGTGAGAAAGCCATTTTCCTTACATCCATAACAAAAATCTATCACAACTTCAAATGCCAACACCATAATTGATCACATGTACGAGCTTTCTCCCTCACTTATCTTTTTTTTCACTGGTAGCCTATCATAATCTCGTCAAATAATAAACTGCTCTTATAGTAACGTAAGTCATGTCCTTTGATTTTGCAGGGGGGAAGGGACTGAAGACTTTATTTCAAGCAGTACGGTCATCACTTGTTCTCCAACACAGTCAGCATACACATCTTTGATATCGCAGTGCAGTCACCACGACATCCACGCTCCAACTGAATTAGTTCAAATCCTCGCCACCCCCTGGCCAGCGCACGGAGACACTGCCTACGCCAGTCACGTGAGGCGGCCGGCCAGTAGCCCGGGGGTGGTGGGGGGTGGGGGAGGGGGGGAGCCCAGCGATTGCTCCCACGTCGTAAACATGTTTTCGCCAGACACGCTGGAACTTGCCGAGTTTGACGTCACAGCCGCCCCTTGTCCGCTCACTACATGTATTCGTCGACTCCGCACGTTTTCCGCCAAAATTGTCTGCCTCGGAGCTGAATCACACAACGGTCGACCGTTCGCTGCCACACTTTTGGCGCCACGTCCAAACCTGTCGATGCCGACCGCTCACCGTCCACCACGTGTCCCTGTGCGAGCGAGAACGCCGTGCTACACTTTTGGCGGCAAAGTTTGCTCAACAGTGTAATCCGCCATGACTATATAACAGCACGTTTGGACCGCACTAGAACGCCTGCTAATTG
This sequence comes from Schistocerca nitens, assembly GCF_023898315.1. Lineage (NCBI taxonomy): Eukaryota > Metazoa > Arthropoda > Insecta > Orthoptera > Acrididae > Schistocerca > Schistocerca nitens. The sequence goes on along the minus strand of NC_064614.1, from coordinate 397,278,929 downwards.
ACTCGCTCTCGCGCGCGTAATAACTGTACAATCGCTGCGCCGCCACCTCGCTTACGTCACACACCCTCCATACACGCTACGGACATAGCCTTCTGTAAATACCTGGAAAATGACACTTTATTTCAGACATTACGGTCATGCAGGTGTGTTCCAACTGATTTCTCCATGCTCACACATCGAAACTCCAAGCGCAGCTGACGTACGCGCGGCCGGCTGAGCCCATTCCATCGGCAGCTCCCTGGCCGGCTAACGTCAAGCGACCAGTGTGCCCACACACCCCCACGGCCAGCGCGCCAGGTAGGCGGCGGCGAGCGGCGCCTCAGGGTCCTGCCACAAACGGTCACCCGCGCTTGTCTCAATGTCCGACTACGTAAACATCTTTCCGCGACCGCGAGCACTTAACGCCGGACACGATGGAACCTATCGACCGCGTGCCGGACAAAGCATATGTTTGGCGCCAGAGTTTGACCGACAGTGGAATCCACCATGACCGTATAACAGCGCATTTGCTCATCGCGAGAACGCTCGCTAATTCACTCTCACCACCCCACTATATTAAATAATTGAATTTACAATTTCATATACGTATGCAAACGTGTTCAACTCCCTAATTTCACATACTTTTCGAGGACCAGACAGCCACCTCCTCCTCCTAGGAACCAGCGCCAAGTTTGAAATCTGCCAATAAACAAAGCTCACTTGCGCTTCCGCCACCAACCTAAGAAATTTGTTTCACACTAAGCCACCAGCACTCAACCTCTTCCTACACGTTTCTGGTAAAAGGACTCACCCTGCACTACGTCCTTGGATGGAGGAACTAATTTACTTTATTTAGGAATGGAGTATATGTATCACATCGACATGTCCCACATCATACAGACCTGCAAAACACTCCTACATAACTCATTTATAATGTTCTAGACACACGCTTGCTAATTCTAAACAGACATGCAAACCGCTCGTAAATAATGCAAAACATTTACCTCCAAATAGCCAAACAACTGCTAATTTTCGAAAATAATTTCAGTGCATAGGCTGATGGAAGGAGGAACGAGTGTACTTTATTTATTTGCGAGATATCTTTTTGAAACTTTTACTTCTCATAGGTTTCGATATGTAACGCTCACATCAGTCAGTTTCTGAACTCCAGTAGTGCACTACACTTGGCAACACAACCACACCCATTAAGATATTCATTCCAATCCAGACCTGTAACTCCTCTACAGATAAGTTTGTCCAGTTATTTGTCTACTCACTCACATTCTGACCAGATTGCCGTTATTGCGCAAAAACAGTTCACACTGCGCTGTGCTGTTCGGGGAAGTAAGGAAGGGCTGCACTCTATTTATTTGGAGCCCCTTTTATTTAGTCGTGGAGTATATTTGTCACAAAACACTCGCACTGATCCGACTGTGGTCATCTGCCACAGGCCACAAACACGTAAACAACTCCTAATTTCACCACACAGTAGCAAACAGCTCTTAAATAATGCAGTACACAATATCAGCAGACGAGCTCTGTACTCTTAAACTCTCCAAATAAAGCACCGCACAGTGCACAGACATGCTCGCAAAATTGTGCGACAGACGCGCCCAAACACCCTCAGCTGCCAAACCGACCAAAAGTCTCTGCTCGGCATCCCCCAAACATGACCTCAACACAGCCGCATCCGCACCTATCACCGGAGAAACTGATATCGCCTATGCGCCGTAGATTACGCTCCAAGGCAGGCCGTGCGCGCGTGCGGTCGGCGGGGGAGTTCCAGAGTCTCCAGCCAAGTTCAGCTTCCGAGCGCTCGTGACAGCCGACACATGTGGAAGCTGCATTGTCCTTCTCATGTACACCGCCGGCGTCTCAGGTCTGGACCTGCCTTCACGTCTATTGTCAGAATAGCTCATGGCTCGTTGACACACACGATTAACGCGGCCGGGAAAACATTTAATACTCGCATGCAACCGAGATGGTGACGGGAAAACCAATCACTCTGATCTGCGCTGCAGGCGCGCGTAATCATTGAGAACACTGTATTTTTTCGAACAACTTATTTAACCATACAGTGTATCTATCACGCTATCACAAAACACCCACCCAGATATGCCCTGGGCCATGTTGCACAGCCCACAGACACGCACCCAATCATAATTTCAGTACACACTATAGCAAACTGCTACTAAATAATACGCGCAGTTCTCGTAAACTATCCTAATAACGCATAGCAGAGCCTGCAGATCCGCTCGCAAAATAACTCAGCAGACGTGCGCAGGTACCCCCACTCCGCACCCTGCCCACAGGATCGTGAAGTCACCCATCCGTCTGATTTCAGACCTCGCACAGCCCCTGCTCGGCTTCCGCAAGCGTGAGTTGACGCGGTCAACGCACTCGTCAGCGGTCAAAGCACACACATACGTCCGTCCAGGACCGCTATCCATCACAACCCCGAGCCGCTATCACCGAACGCGGGTGAAAGTCAACTTTATATCAACGTAGCATAATTATCGAAGCGCAGCCTCCATACGCTAGATACTTCATAGCAGCACATGTCTTTACCTCCTATGACTCTGTAGCACACTGCGCATTGCTCCTCACACGACATTACACGGTCCTTTAATTAAACATAACTACACATCCCTGATCTCGCTTCGTCGCGTGACCAGCCATCTAAAACCTTCTCAATATTATTCTTACTTTACAACATTTAAAAAAAAAAAAACAATAATAAGATCTAATTTACACCTCCCACCGCACCTAACCTCACACCCGTCCCACGATCAACATACGCAAACGTCCTCAAGCCTATCTTGACACTCATATATCACCCCACAAACCATGTCCATCAATCAATTTACCATTCTCATCCCCTCTTTTCGAATTACAAACGTAGTCTCTATCTAAACACCAATCAACTCATCTTTCTCGCACTGTCAACAGTAAAATTAATTTTACATACACCCAGAAATACCAAACGCAATTAAAGAGTCAAACTTTTACACAGAGCATCAAGCACATACGACAATATTCAAAGCCTGGTCCATATAAATATTAGTACCATTGCCGAAACATTCTGCCAGCGCTCGATTTGTACCTATTTTTTCCGCTCTTAACTGCTGTCACTAGCGGTCGAATATCACTATCTATAGATTACATAAATTTCCACATAAAAAAAATTCCGCCCCGCCGTTTAGAGACTCCTATATCCGAACACATAGCATCATTCAACTATCAGCTGCTCTTAACTATTAACTCATTCATCAGGTCTGGGGGCAAGGTCACCCCTTTCTTTCTTTCTTTCAGCAGCAGACATCTATTTTTTTACAGTGGTAGCTAAATTGCGCCATCAACTTAACATCACCATTCGCGAAACATATCTTCAAATACGTAAACACACTTACTCAATTACACAGCGGTTCCGCTGAGGACATGACCTTCAATATTACAGTTCTTAATCCAATAACCACCGAAACAAGTACTAAATGCTCAAACTAATCCCATGGCGCCTTACAAAGCGAGTGTCCGAGCGCCGCTGGCGGCATGTCAAAGCCACATAGCAGTCCATCTAAACAGCCGTCCACTCAGCCCCAGGACCAGAATGCTGAAGTGGGCTCTCCCTATACCTGCTCTCCAGCTATTGTCTAACGACATACAGTGCACAAATGGATTCCTGAATAGCGCAGATCTCTATCTCCCCCTTGCATCTCCAATAGGACATGTAAACAGTGTCTCCCCCAGCCAGCGAACCCGACGTCATTCACCTTTCACTCACAACTTCCACTCACAAATCTTAAACATTCTCACATATAAAACCGTATTCACTCCTGCCAAAACTCACTTAATAATAAAAAAAACATTCTCTCTTTCTAAGCATAGATCAGTATGCATTTATCTTCACCCATCTGATCTCTGCAATTTAAGTCGGAGAAAGACATATCTATAGCCTCTTGCAACCTGTCTATAAACAGAACGATCTCAGTTACTAGAACAGGACCTTGTTTTGACCATTCGCCGGAAATGCGCGCAATGTTGTACGCCTCAAACTAGGTACAAGTACGACAGATCCTCAACACCCTATCATCTTTATCCTCTACCATCAAACAGTGAAAAAGTCACGAAGGCACCAATGCGATTCACCTCCAGCGCGGACAAACGGAATTCACAATACTCCCCCGAATAACTCAGAGTGCGACCATCCAAGAATTCCTAACAGCTCGCCAAGTCCGACACCTCAAACTACAGATGCCTATATGAACAAGATCATATTAAATATACACACGCTGCAGAGACCCCTTTAAAGTTTGATCACCCATACTCTAAGCGAATGAGAAGCTGCCTCTCGCCCTTGTTCATACAGTGTTTTCTAACACGCTTTTGCACACTGCCGAGCATTTCGTCTTTCTGCAGCGACTTCGAAGTCAGTGTCTGATTCTAAACTGACATTAACACGAACTGATGCACAGCCTCTCACAGGAAACTACACCTTGCACCTTGTAAATCATAGTCTTACAGTCGATAGCATAACGTTGTAGCGACTTCCATCGAAAGTGATTGACCACCTCTACATTTTAACTCATATGTCGCAGTGACCGAATAGCTTATAACTCTGCGTTCCATTTCTAGTGATTGGTCATTTTTGCACACAAGTACAGGATCACCGTTTTCGGTGCTAGCAACCCCGGAAGTTGCAGTCCATCAACCAAAATTTGTCCCCCAACTCAAGCAAGCATTGTCAGTCAATCATTATGTGATACCCAATGCACAGATGCGATGGATAAGACACCACCGATCTACTGTAATATTATCCACCACAGCTGATATCGCGAAAAATTTTACAATAAGTCTAACACTGGCCAATCATGTGACAGCTTGTTTTCTAAATTTCAGTATCATAGCTAAACCATACTTCCTCTACTTTGCAAGTATCATTGCGAACATTCATAGATGACTGCTCAGCACATCCATTCACACTTAATTCTCGAACACATAAAGACGATCAAATTATACCAGACAGCGCTATACATATTTCTAAGACCTCGCGCATACTCCTGGATCAATCTCTATGCGTATAGCGGTCACAGAGCTATCTAGTCCTCTTACGTTAAAACATCATCCTCACCTCGGCATTGACCAACCTACCCCGCAACATCGCTACCCAATTATTCCTCAACCGAGCAGACGAATACAGCTACACTCCACCTCTCTTGACTGAATAGAGCTTTCCTAGTCCTAACCCATCCAAGTGCACCACATTTCTCGAAATGTAACCAAGTCTTGGAGCTTAGCACACCATATCGATCTATAGTAACAGATCTCCAAGTGCCTTAATTTAATATCATACAGTAAAGAAGAACAAGAACGGAGTGATATTTATACACAACGTAGTTCGATAGATTTTTAAGTAAATCATCCAATCTATCATGTGTAAAGTATTGTTCTAGAGTCCATGATCGGTGCATCGAAGGTTCCGGTAGGAGAGAGAGAGAGAGAGAGAGAACATAAACACACACACTCACACACTCCTAAGACTATAACGTTCAGCACTTAAAAACGGCCAATAACCTTAGATTGCTTACATTTCCGTCCTGTCAGACATACATCATTCTCCCCGGTCACCCTACGCTGAGCTATCTCTGAGTCTGTTTAGGTTACACGAACATCCTCAGACAATGTGGGGCACGTGTAACGCCGGAAATGCATATCCTCCTATTTCCATCTATTGTACTATAATTTTTTTCCTTGTTTTGTTACCTCAAGATATGACATTTCTGTGTCTTTATATATTGTAATTGTTTTACTATATATATATATATATATATATATATATATATATATATATATATATATATATATATATTCATGCATTTATGTCGATGTATAATTGGTTTGTTTTGTAAATATTATTTGTATTTTACGCTGGGTCTTGCCTAGGGAAAACTATGCTATCGAACGAATACATCGATAGGTCGTGTGAAGAACGAAAGTGTTTAGGATCTTTGGTAGTGTTAACTCTGCCGCGTGGAGCGCGGGCAGAGAGAGTCTGGCTGGAGTAGTGCGGTTCAGCAGGTGTGTTGTGTAACGCTCCCGCGAGTGGCCGCGCTTTCGGGGTTTGGCAGCATTTAATTCCGCTCGACTGGCTATAATAGTTTCTAGCACGGTGTCGCGGACGGGAAGCATTAGCTGGCACACATCAAGAGCCCGTTTCGCCTGGTGACCGTGTCGAGAAGAAGGCGCGCCAGCATCCAGCTTCTGCAACAGCGACGGCCGACAATGAGTGACTGTCGCCACCTCCTCGATCGACGACTTCAAGCCTTCAATCAACCAACAAGGAAGACTAAAAGCACGTAAGGTTTCAGAACTGTATGGCAGACCTCAGCTTTTCAAATTTTTGCATCATAAAATTACAGCAACTTAGCATGAACCTTTGTTGTTCATTGTCCCAATTGCATTGCCAAGCAGGGTCCCTTCCTTTTCCGAAATGAACCCGAGTGTCGTTGAAATTCAAACGCCAGCATTAAAGTAATATAATTCGATTTCACTGCTTTAATTTCTAAGTTCAGTTAAAGTATTCATAGCTGGCTACAATATTTAGATTACACAAGCACAAATTAAGAGTGTGAGTTTTGTTACCGTATTTTAGCTTACCTGTGACTGCAGCCCAGCTTGGTACGTACTAAATTTTACTATTGTTAACTGTTCAGAATCATTTAATTCAAGTTCAAAGTTAAATCTCTTATTTCTAAATTGCGTAGATTCAAGTAGCTTTTGAAATGATTGTTGAGGTAGTCCAAGACTAACCGTATTTTACTGAATTTCGATGTGCTTCAGAAAGAAAGCTCACTATTAACTTCAGTCACTAAATTAACTTTCCATTTTCCGGTTTTATTAATTCTTTTGCTAAATTAAGTCAGAGTGTAGCGAAATTTATTACTTCTGACAAACTTTCAGTTTTCACACTACACGTGTCAACCTTCAGTTGCCACGCTTCTAGTGCTAATTATATGTGTAATAACCTTTCTTTTTCAGTTACTATAGTAATTGTCCTTAGGACTGGCGACCGTAATTTCCCCCAAATCTCAAATATCTAATTACCGCTAGTTAATTGTTAACGTAACGGCCGCACATTTGCTTTCTTTATTAACTTTACCCCTTTTCAAAATTAATTTCCACCAGTTTCATTTGCATTTTTCCTTTCATTTAGATGTAACCCTTTCCTCCCTCTTTACCAACAAATTAACTTCAGTGACGATTGCTTTTCCCAAATTTCCATTAGGTACACGCGGTTTAATTTTTCACTGTCATTAAGATTGATAAGTGAGGGGGAGGTTACAAGTTGGAGCGCAGACGTCGTGGTGACTGCACTGCGATATCAAAGATGTGTATGCTGACTGTGTTGGAGAACAAGTGATGACCGTACTGCTTGAAATAAAGTCTTCAGTCCCTTCCCCCCTGCAAAATCAAAGGACATGACTTACGTTACTATAAGAGCAGTTTATTATTTGACGTGATTATGATAGGCTACCAGTGAAAAAAAAGATAAGTGAGGGAGAAAGCTCGTACATGTAATCAATTATGGTGTTGGCATTTGAAGTTGTGATAGATTTTTGTTATGGATGTAAGGAAAATGGCTTTCTCACCGAGAAAATCGGACATCTTGTATAAATAATAAATGATAATAATAAATAGAAGTACAGTTTTCGAGAGAATATCGTGTTGGAATTTGAATTTGGGTATTTTCTAGTGGAAGTAGGCCTATAATAATAAATGATAATGAATGATAATAAATGATAATGAATGATAATAAATGACAATGAATGATAATGAATGTTAATAAATAATAATGAATAATAATAAACAAAATTAAGGTTTTGCAGCCATTATCGTGTTGGAATTTGAATTTGGAGGGAATTTTCTAGTGGAGGCAGGTCAATAATAATAAATAATAATAATAAATGATAACAAATAATAATAATTGATAATAAATGATAATGAATGATAATAAATAATAATAAATAATAATGAATGTTAATGAATGATAATCAATAATAATACAAAGAGAAGTACGGTCTTTGCATGCATTATCCTGTTGGAATTCAAACTTCACGCCATTTTTTCTTCTGGAGGCTTAGGTTAGTGGACGTAGCACAATTGGGCTATTTTCCCGCCAAAATTCAAAATTCCCGTCATTTTTTCTGAAGGTTATGTTAGTGGACGTAGCACAATTGGACTATTCATCCACCAAAATCCTCCATCTTGGATGACGTCATGTGGTGTTGCCAAGTCTACATGCCACCATCTTGGATGACGTCATCACCGCCATCTTGAATAAATTTGGCAACAATGCAACGTGCACTGTCACAAACCTTGTCCCTCTACTAGTATTGACCCAAGTTGTTTGGCAGGTAAGACTCAGGACCTGTATTCAGGGAAAGTGGTGTTCAAATCCGCCTCCAACCGCTATGATTTAGGTTTTCCATGCGTTTTCTGGATCCATTCAGGCAAATCTCACAGTTGTTCTTTCAACAAATCTACACCCAATTATTTCCCCATCTTTCCACGTGTGAGCTGTATATTTCACTTCGCTCTGCGCCATTTGCACTGTATCGTTTGGATGGTTCGTGGCCGGCAGGATAACTGCTGGGCGCGTGTCCTGTGCTCGACAGTCCTCATCTTAGGAACCAAACAAATGTGTACCACTAACACTAATCTATTCCCCTGTGTGACACTCCAGGGAGTTTTCTCGTATGTATAACACGGAACCTCCTGTCAACCATCCCCGATATCTTCACTCACCACACCATCAGACGCAGGAGCAAGTCTCAGTCCCGCAGATATGAGTGATAATAGACTCTCCTTTGCAGCTACAAAGGAGAATACACGCATATACTTATCCGAACCAGATCCTCCGGTAATCGTAAAGTGCTGAAGGCACAATATTTGCAAAGTCTGAAAGCCATAGGCATACACGGTGCAGTCACATTGATGTGACCACTGCCTACATTCGACGTACATATGTGAAATAACCACTTTAGATTAGATTAGATTTACTTTCATTCCAATTGATCTGTGGTGAGGAGGTACTCCAGGATGTAGAACATGTCAGAAAAAGAACAATATATGACAAATATTTACAACTCAAACAAATAAGCTAATGTACCATTCCACAGGTCCCAAGTGGAATGATCGTCATTTTTTAATGAACACTATATGAAAGAATCATTTTACAAATACTAATACATTGAATTTAAATTAAAAAAGTTTTTTATTTTTTTACAAGGTAATAAACGTGTAATACAACTACTATAAGTTATTTACAATCAACACATTACTGCACTGAAATGGTGCAGAAGTTAGTGTACTTACACACACACACACACACACACACACTTATATACACTTATTTACAATGAACACATCACTGCACTGAAATTGTGCAGAAGTTATATTGTACTTATATATACACACACAAACAAATCAGTTGGTCCTGCTGAGAAATTCATCAAATCCTTTAAGCTTCTCTTAAACTGAATTTCATCAGTTGTTAAGCTTTTTATGGCTGCTGGTAAGTTATTGAAAATGTGTGTTCGTGAATAATGCACACATTTTGTACAAGACTAAGTGACTTTAAATCCTTGTGAAGATTATTCTTATTTCTCTTATTGATTCCATGAATTGAGCTGTTGGTTTGAAAAAGTGATATATTTTAATGACAAATTTCATTAAAGGATAAATATATTGGGAAGCAGTAGTTAGTATCCGTAGTTCCATAAACAGGCTTCTGCAGGGTGTCCTTGAGTTCGCACCACATATAACTCTTACTGTACGTTTTTGTGCCCGGAAAACTTTAGCTTGGCTTGATAAATTACCCCAAAAAATAGTCTCGTATAACATTATGGAATGAAAGTAAGCATAGAATGCCAGCTTTTTCATTTTCATATCCCCTATGTCTGACAATTCGCATTGCAAATAGAGATTTGTTAAGACGCTTCAGCCGTTCTGTGGTGTGCTTTCCCCAGTTGAATTTATTATCAAGCTGTAATCCCAAGAGCCGGCCGCGGTGGTCTCGTGGATCTAGGCGCGCAGTCCGGAGCCGTGCGACTGCTACGGTCGCAGGTTCGAATCCTGCCTCGGGCATGGATGTGTGTGATGTCCTTAGGTTAGTTAGGTTTAAGTAGTTCTAAGTTCTAGGGGACTGATAACCACAGCAGTTGAGTCCCATAGTGCTCAGAGCCATTTGAACCATTTGTAATCCCAAGAATTTAACACTGTCTACTTCTTCTATCTGCTTGTCATCATATGTTAGGCATATACTTGTGGGACACCCCTTACAAGTTCTGAACTGCATGTAGTGTGTGACAAGGAATTGGCTAGGAACCAGTGATTCATGTCCAAAAATATTTTATTAGCTGATATTTCTAAGACTACACTTGATTTGCTATTTATTGCAATGTTTGTATCATCGGCAAACGAAACGAACCTGGCATCTGGTAATGTTACTGATGAAAGGTCATTGATATACACAAGAAAAAGTAAGGGCCCTAAAATGGAACCTTGTGGGACCCCACATGTAATTGGTTTCCAGTTGGATGATGCCTGACAGCTTGATACATGTCTCTTTCCTAATAACATCCTTTGTTTCCTGCCAGAGATCTAAGATTTGAACCATTTTGCAGCATTTCCTGTTACACTATAATATTCTAATTTACTTAAAAGGATATTGCGATTTACACAGTCAAATGCCTTTGAAAGATCACAAAATATATCAGTTGCCTGCAATTTTTTATCTAATGAATTAAGCACATTTTCACTGTAAGTGTATATAGCCTCCTCAATATCAGAACCTTTTAGAAACCTGAACTGTGACTTTGACGGTATGTTATTTGAGATAAGATGGTTATAAAGCCGATTGTACATTACTTTTTCTAAAATTTTTGAGAATGCTGGCGAAAGTGAAATTGGACGGAAATTTGATTATATTTCTTTATTTCCCTTCTTGAACACTGGCTTAACTTCAGCATATTTTAACCATTCAGGAAATATTCCACTGATAAATGACTGGTTACACAGATAGCTTAATATGTTACTTAACTCAGAATCACATTCTTTAATTAGCTTTGTTGATATTTCATCATACCCACTAGATGTTTTTGATTTTAAAGATTTTATGAGGGACATTATTTCTGCTGGGGTAGTGAGGGTCAAATTCATATTGTAGAAGTTACTTGAAATGTCTGGTCTGAGGTATCCCATAGCAGCATCTACAGAACCTGACAACTCCATCTTTTCAGTAACAGTTATGAAATGTTTGTTAAAAGGTTCTGCAACACTATACACATCTCTCACCAATGTATCATTTAATCTTGATGCTATTTGTCCCTCTTCATGTGTGGCTCTACCGGTTTCCTCCTTCAGTATATCCCATATTGTCTTTGTTTTTTCTATCTGATATGACTATCTTTTCCTTGTAATATATTTGCTTTGATGTCCGTATTACAGTCTTTAATTTGCAGTATTTCTTGTAATGTGCTATAGAATCAACATCGGCAATGTTTTGGATTGACAGGTACACTTTTCTTTTTGTTTTACAAGATACCCCTATTCCTTGAGTAATCCATGTCTTCTTTGTAGTCTTTGCTCTAAACTTGGTAAGTTTTTGGGGAAAACAGTGTTCAAATAAGGTAAGCTTTTTATTAGCAAAAGTGTTATATTTTTCATTCATGCCATGAGCACTATAAACATCAGTCCAGTGAATGTCTTTGAGGCGTGTCCTAAAATAATCAATTTCTAGCTTATTGATTACCCTCTTGAGCTCAGATTTAACAGATTTTACATCCTGTTCAGTGTTAACATTTAACAGAAGAAACTGCATGTCATGATCTGAGAGGCCATTGACTATTGGTTTTGTAATATAATTTTGTTCATTGGAGTTTTCTATAAAGATATTATCAATGGCTGTTTGTGAGCAATTGGCTACCCTAGTGGGGAACTTTACAGTGAGAATTAAGTTATTATTGGGAGAGTCTTTAAGGAAATCTACATTGAAATCACTAGCAACCACTATTTCTTTGTTTTTAGTTGTTAAATGGGTCAGCTTCAAGGTGGTTTACGAACAGATTAAAGTTATCTGCATTTGCTCGATATACACTTAATATTATGAAGGATTTTTTGTGAAATTCTACTTCTGTTACACATGCTTCCATATGGTGTTCTAGGCAAAATTAATGAATGTCTGTGTTCTTAAATTCATGACAGTTCCTGATGAATGTGGCAACTCCTCCTTTCTCCATTTCTGATCTACAAAAGTGAGATGCTAACCTAAACCCTGTAACACTTAAAAGTTCTATACCAGTGGTCACATGATGTTCACAGAGGCAGATTTTGTCAGCTGGATTTGAAGACTCTAATTCATCTATGCAGATAATTAATTCATTAATTTTATTTCTCAGTCCTCGAATATTTTGATGCAATAAAGGTAGCTGACATTTCACATTGACTGAGATAAAATCACACACTGCAGATGATAACACTAGCAGTGGAGGGTGTATAAAGCGTGTCGGGATGACGCGAGAAATAGCGCAGTCGTTGCCTTAAAGCAGAAACGGATATATTTATCTGACGTCAAAAAGGGCATGTTCATTGGCTTTCAAGGCAAGGTGGAAGCACTTACGAAACCCCTAAGTCTGTAAAAATTTTGCGCCCGCCATGGTTAAATTATACCGTAAGCGGCAAAATGGCGCTATCCAAAACCGGCACTGAGGCAGCTGTGGTGCCAAACGGGCCATAGACGACGGGGGTGAACGACGGGTGCGGACGTGTACGAGCGAATAGACATGCAACTGCTGAGCACTTGACGTCCCAGATGAACCAAGGGGCTACCAACAGTGTTCCTCAGTGACCGTTAAAGTAAACGCTGCTGGATATGGGCCTCCGAAGCAGGCGTCTCCTTCATGGATCCACGCTGACTGCTATTCATCGGCGATAAAGGTTAGAATTTACGTTGCAATACCGCAACTGGTCGCCCACTGAGTGGCGAGCAGTGGCCTTTCCAGATGACCCACGTTTTATGCTCCATCGGACAATCGTCAGAATGGTCCAGGCAGGAGAGCATTGTCTGTGTAATCTCGCGATCCCCGAAAGCGCAGTGGATCAACACAAGCACGCATCTGTCCTTGGGAAGCATGCCAACTTATACATACAGTTTGTGTTTCCTCAGCACGATGGCAGCTACTAGCAGGACACAGTTCGCATTGGGCTTGTGTGGTTCGAAGAGCACCAGGATGAGTATACCGTACTCCCTGGCCACCAAACTCCCCAAACATTGTGTTTGCGTGGTTCGAAGACCACCAGAATGAGTTTACCGTGCTCCCTGGCCACCAAACTTCACGGACATTGTGCTTGCGTGGTTCAAAGACCACCAGAATGAGTATACTGTACTCCCCGGCCACCAAACTCCCTGGACATTGCGCTTGCGTGGTTTGAATAACACCAGAATGAGTATACCGTACTCCCTGGCCTCCAAACTTCCCGGACATTAAGCTTCCGTGGTTCAAAGACCACCAAGATGAGTATACCGTACTCCCTGGCCTCCAAACTTCCCAGACATTGCGCTTGCGTCGTACGAAGAGCACCAGGATGAGTATACTGTACTCCCTGGCCACCAAACTCCCCGAACATTGTGTTTGCGTGGTTCGAAGACCACCAGAATGAGTATACCATACTCCCTGGCCTCCAAACTTCCCGGACATTGTGCTTGGGTGGTTCAAAGAGCACCAGGATGAGTATACCATACTCCCTGGCCACCAAACTCCCCGGACATTGTGCTTGCATCGTTCGAAGAGCACCAGGATGAGTATATCGTGCTCCCTGGCACAAAACTTCCTGGACATTGTGCTTGCGTGATTCAAACACCACCAGAATGAGTATACTGTACTCCCTGGCCACCACACTCCCCGGACATTGCGCTTGCGTGGTTTGAATACCACCAGAATGAGTATACCATACTCCCTGGCCTCCAAACATCCAGACCATTGTGCTTGCATGGTTCTAAGAGCACCAGGATGAATATACCGTACTCCCTGGCCACCAAACTCCCCAGAAATTATGTTTGCATGGTTCAGAGACCACCAGGATGAGTATACTGTACTCCCTGGCCACCAACCTCCCCTGACATTGTGCTTGCATGGTTTGAAGACCAGCAGGATGAGTATACCATGCTCCCTGGCCACCTAACTCCCAGGACATTGTGTTTGCGTGGTTCGAAGACCACCAGAATGAGTATACCATACTCCCTGGCCTCCAAACTTCCCAGACATTGTGCTTGCGTAGTTCAAAGACCACCAGAATGAGTATATTGTACTCCCTGGCCACCAAACTCCCCAGACATTGTGCTTGCGTGGTTTGAAGAGCACCAGGATGAGTGTACCATACTCCCTGGCCTCCAATCTTCCCGGACATTGTGATTGCGTGGTTCGAAGAGCACCAGGAAGAGTATTTCGTACTTCCTGTCCACCAAACTCCCCAAACATTGTGTTTGCTGCGTGGTTCGAAGACCACCAGAATGAGTATACCGTGCTCCCTGGCCACCAAACTTCCCGGACGTTGTGCTTGCGTGGTTCAAAGACCACCAGAATGAGTATACTGTACTCCCTGCCCACCAAACTCCCCAAACATTGTGTTTGCGTGGTTTGAAGACCATCAGAATGAGTATACCGTACTCCCTGGCCTACAAACTTCCCAGACATTGTGCTTGTATTGTTCGAGGAGCACCAGGATGAGTATACCGTACTCCCTGGCCACCAAACTTCCCGGACATTGTGCTTGAGTGGTTCAAAGACCACCTGAATGAGTATACTGTACTCCCTGGCCACCAAACTCCCCGGACGTAGCGCTTGTGTGGTATGAATACCACCAGAATGAGTATACCATACTCCATGGCCTCCAAACTTCCCGGACATTGTGCTAGCGTGGTTCGAAGAGCACCAGGGTGAGTATACCGTACTCCCTGGCCACCAAACTCCCCGGACATTGTGCTTGCATGGTTCGAAGAGCACCAGGCTGAGTATACCGTGCTCCCTGGCCACCAAACTTCCCGGACAATGTGCTTGCGTGGTTCAAAGACCACCAGAATGAGTATACTGTACTCCCTGGCCACCAAACTCCCCGGACATTGCGCTTGTGTGGTTTGAATACCACCAGGATGAGTATACCGTACTCCCTGGCCACCAAACTCCCCAGACATTGTATTTGCATGGTTCAAAGACCACCAGAATGAGTATAGCGTACTCCCTGGCCACCAACCTCCCCGGACATTGTGCTTGCGTGGTTTGAAGACCACCAGGATGAGTATACCATGCTCCCTGGCCACCAAACTCCCCAGACATTGTGTTTGCGTGGTTTGAAGACCACCAGAATGAGTATACCATACCCCCTGGCCTCCAAACTTTCCGGACATTGTGCTTGCGTGGTTCGAAGAGCACCAGGATGAGTATACCGTATTCCCTGGTCACCAAACTTCCCAGACATTGCGCTTGTGTGGTTCAAAGACCACCAAAATGAGTATACCATACTCCCTGGCCACCAAAATTCCAAGACATTCCACTTGTGTGTTTTGAATACCACCAGAATGAGTATACCGTACTCCCTGGCCACCAAACTCCCCGGACATTGTGCCTGCGTGGCTCGAAGAGCACCACGATGACTATACCGTACTCACTGGCCCCAAACTCCATGGATTGAAATCCGACTGAGATTGTATGCAACCACCTCGATCGGATTGCTCACGACATGGATCCTCAAGTGAGAATCCTAACGCAGCTGGCCACGGCATTGGAGTTGGCATGGCTCTCCATCCCTGTTGGTACCTCCCTGAACCTCTCTTTTTCCTGCACTTCTCGCAGCGATCTGAGCTGCAAGAGACGATTATTCAGACTTCCGACAGGCATTAGTGAGATGAGACATCGTAAATCGGCGGCTTAGGCGAAGAACGTCCGACCAGCTGCTATGATATTTGAATTCCTAAGACAGAGTAATAGATAATATTATATTTATGGATGATACTTTTGTTTGTAAACTGTCATTGGTTATTAACGGAAAAGTTCACAAGGAAAAGGTTGTACTGCGAGTCTGTTATCTGAAATGTTCTCTACAAGCATGTATATTTTATACTGTATTTCTTTATTATTCTTTCTTAACAAACTAAGAAATGTTCTAGAATAGAATACCATATTAATGAGCGAAAATTGGCAAAATAATTTACCTAATACACATTTCCATCTTTGAAAACAGCTTTCATTCGAAACCTGAAGCTTTAGGACATTAAAAAATTCTATGGGGTATTGCATGTCAGTGCGAGAATGAACAGCCAAAGTGTTTCAAAATTTCATTTTATTTATTGATTCTGCTTCGGGTAACATTCTTAGCGTGTGAAGCCTTGTGAGATAGGAAACCAAAGGTACTCAGTTTTACTTAAGTTTGGCCGGCTGGGGTGGCCGAGCGGTTCTAGGCGCTTCAGTCTGGAACCGCGCAACCGCTACGGTCGCAGGTTCGAATCCTGCCTCGGGCTTGGACGTGTGTGATGTCCTTAGGTTAGTTAGGTTTAAGTAGTTCTAAGTTCTTGCAGAATGATGACCTCCGCTGTTAAGTCCCATAGTGCTCAGAGCCATTTGAACCATTTTACTTAAGTTTTGTGAAAAGGTACCATGATATTTCATAAATGAATATGTAGTCACGATTCCGTCATATAATGGCTTACCACGCAGCATGAAAAAATAAATTCACTAAATGAGAATCATGCCCGTTTAGGTCTCATACAATTATGCTTGGAATGTTGTATATCTCCTGAATAGAGAATAATGATTAACTTTATGTGAGTCACGCAGAATCGATGAATTCATAAATGAATATGTAGTCACGATTCCGTCATATAATGGCTTACCACGCAGCATGAAAAAATAAATTCACTAAATGAGAATCATGCCCGTTTAGGTCTCATACAATTATGCTTGGAATGTTGTATATCTCCTGAATAGAGAATAATGATTAACTTTATGTGAGTCACGCAGAATCGATGAATCCATAGGTTAAACCAGCTGATTCAGTACGGCCAGACTATTGGAAATCTTTTGGTACATCACCAGTCATAGCATAATTTAAAAAAAAAATATTTTCTTATGAAATAGCCACAAGGCTACCGAAAGAGCGAGGATTTTCGCAATAGTAGAATTCAGCTTATTTTTCTCAATAATAGTGACTGACAGAATTGTTTCTTAAAAATTCAGTTTTGCCTGAGCCCATAACGCTTTCTCCTCTACTGTCCCTTTCAATCGCAAGATTCCTATATAACTTAGTACAAGCTCCACTAACTTCTCCTCTCTCCCGATAAAGACTAACTTCCTTGTTTGTCACTCATCGTATGCCTTCAAGACGTACTGGCAAACCCCCAACTTGGTTTTTAATAGCTTTGTGTAGCACTGCATTTGGAATATTTGTAGTTTTTTCGAGGGTTGACTTCACAATAAACTACAACTCCGTTATTCAACATCCGTCACAAATGAAGTCAAAAGAAAACCCTTTTTTTCTCTTGCATACTTTTCTGCTGGATATTTTGAAACAACGTCTATGGCAATATGTATTTTTGTTGCCTCTCTCTTAAGTGTACACGCTATTCATTCAGACACACTCGATAGGCATTAAACAAAAGCTACACTTTATTTACTCCAACCTAAGCATCAACATACCAG
This sequence comes from Schistocerca nitens, assembly GCF_023898315.1. Classification (NCBI taxonomy): domain Eukaryota; kingdom Metazoa; phylum Arthropoda; class Insecta; order Orthoptera; family Acrididae; genus Schistocerca; species Schistocerca nitens. Next base: position 397,261,203 of record NC_064614.1, on the reverse strand, counting down.
ATAACTGCAAAATAAAATAAGTAGAGTGCAAGGAAAACATAGTTATTCTCTTCTGGCAGTGGAAGGGAGCGAAAGGCGTCGAATCGTGTTCCAAAATAATTTACACAGTAGTCACGCACTTGTAAACAGGAGAATTATGAAAGTCTGTGACAGAATAATGGCGCTTTGCGTGACATAATCTCGAGACAATGAAATGGCAGAAAAGGAAGAATTTCTAAAGAGATGAGAGATAAGATTAAATGTGAAGGCAACTTCATCACTTGTGAATTGCATGTTGCGAAACTCGTTTCAGAATGTTTACTCCTGTACGCTCATATCGTTTATCTCCCATCCTGAGTAAATGTGTTGTGACGCCATTCTTGCTTAATGACTTCTCAGCTTCTTGCTGTTAACAGTAGCTAGACGCCCTCAACGCACGAAAAAGTGCGCAAGTAGACTATGAGAAAATGAGCAACGAAATATTTTGAACAAACAGATTGAATGTAAGAGGCAGCAATAAACAATATCTATTTTAAAGAAGAGGAATAAAGTACTGTAACTATAAATTATATTCAGAGAGAAATCGAGATCTGGCAGGTGGAAAAAAAGTAAGTTATATGGGAAAACACCTTAAAGAGGAAAACGACACGTTGCGAGAACAACCGAAATAATTATCAACTAGTTTATTATGTCTTGTTGAACACAGCTGCGAGGCAAGTGCCTGCTTAACTCTTTGGCTACCATCAGGACGGATGTGTCCCACGATAAGTTATCAGAGAACCAATTGGAATTTATAGCAAGTTATTGCTATATCCCTCTGATAAACGGAAGCCTACTAATAGTTAGCAGAATTCTTATAATTACTGATTGCTCATGTAGGCTGTGCTGTTCTCAAGTTTCGTTGTTAACTCTCGTCTCCGCACTGTCACTTCGAAATAGTTCGCACTTGCAGGTGGGTAGCTCGAATACCAGATTCGCAAAGTGGGCTGCCTTCGCGTCTTCTCGGACACATCGTGTCAGTGACTTGCACCCACGAACTGACGCTTGCCACATCATGAAAGAAGTCCATACTGAGCACCTGTAGTGTGAGTTAATATCCTGGAGAATGCTCTGTCCACTGATATATTTCTGTTTTCAGTATGTCTTGCTGTTTTTGCACAGTCGTTTTCTGAAACCGTTGAGACGCTTATGAATTATCCTGTATGTCCAACCCTTATCCCCTCAAGCCACTTAGAAATCGAAATGATGGGAAGTGTCCTTTTCATATTGGTACTTCTGAATAAGACATTAATTAAAATAACCATATATTAACGTTTTTGAAATAAAATTTGTAGTCAAAGGGTTAAAAGATCAGTGGAGTGAGGCGGCAGTAAAAGCTTGGAGCATCAGACCAAATTTCAGAACTTCGTGTCTAGAAGACGACGCATGTTTTAGAAAAGTGAACAAACTTCTTTAGTCACATGTTGTGGTGATCTCATTTACGGCCTCCAATACACTCTTTCTGAAGGAAAATCCGCGTTCCGCCTTCCAGCTTTAAGTTTCTCGTGGTTTCCCTAAATTATTTAAAGTGTATACCAGATGACACGCTTCAAAAGGAGTCGGCCGATTTCCTTCTTCATCCCTCCGAAACACAAATAGTGATCCACCGCCAACAGCCTCGTCGTTGACGGGACGTTAAACTCTAGTTTTCCTTCATTCTGATACATAGCGTTTAAAAACGTGAAATGGAAGAAACGGAGTACGGTACACAGATATGGAGACTGTTACTAGCACTCCTTTCCCCGTTCTTTCCACAGTTTCTTTTCTCATGAATGTCACATCGAACGTGCGTCAGCGGAATGTGATAAGAGGCGTAGTTGTTCGCTGCATGTCAGTACATGATCTGGAGAGTAGCTGGTAAAGATTGTTCGCTGACAATGCTTTCATTCATAGAGATCTATCCTGAGATTTGGCCTTCAGGAAGATGTGAAAGAGGCCAGTGCTTTATGCAGCGAGTGGCAAATCTCTTTTTCAGTATGCATAAATGTATTAGTAATTTGCAGAAATAGACTAATCCGAGGGTATAGTCATCTGCAGCACATCCGTAAATCATAGTATTTAAATACATCGACGTGACCGTTGGTAGTGAATGATACGAAACTGGACAACCAAGTACCTTTTACAGTGAGAAAGACAAACGTCACACTCTATTTTATTCGTAGGATTAGGGATTGTGCTGCTTCATAACCACGGAAGCAGCTTTTTAAGATTCTTGAGTATCCAAGAGCACTGACTACTCGTCTGTCCGGAGTCTATTCCATATTCACATGATATCAGAAATCGAAAACGTTTAAAAAGGAGATGCACTGCATGTACCGGGTTTTTCGGCTCGTACGCGAGCGATACAGCGAAGTAGACGAACGGTGACGCTAGTCGTTAACCTTGCAAAAAAGACGTTGTGTAGTTCAGACAGTGCTGATGATAATATTTCAAGATCGTCTCGATGAAGATTTTAAGCGATAGTCCTTGTTCGTTATGTAGGATCGCTAAGATAGCCTTGTGAAAATAATTAACATTAAGGTATGTCCAGACGTCAAGTGAAACTGTTCGCAGTGTATTACAGTTGGTGGCGTTCACGTTTGGCGGAACGGAATGGAACGTCATGTCAGTGACTCACTCAGTAAGTATTTTTGACTTGAGTTTGGTGGGACGGTAATTTTACTTCTGCTCGTAGAGCTGGTGCTTTTATTGCCTGGTTCTTTCGTCGCTTGCGTTTCTTGTGATGTATTGCTAAAGTTATAAGAGGAATTAATATCTTTCCTGTAAGCATATTATTTACGTCTTACGATACATGAGCGACGAAAAAAATCTACACTGTCTGTAAACAAGTACTAAACAGATGTCCTAAAAAGATATTTTTATTTTATATTCCTTTGGAACTGAAATAGTGTCTTCCAGTTGGTGGTTTAGGAGGGGTGAGGGGGCAGTGAATGACAGGAAGTGGTGATATCTGACGTTATTATTTAGAAAGATAGAAAATAATGTACAAGGGACATGACGAAAGAGCTTTTTTCTCTGTCTTCTAAATGTTGTTCTCTTCTACATTTGTGAATATTTGCGAGATTAAGTAAAACCTGATGTTTCGATGTCTGGACATCTTTTTATGACACTTTTCTCTCCTTTCGATTTCTTGTAGTTTGTACTGAAACGTAATCATGTAACCTCATTACACTCTTTGGTTACCTCTAATTATGCAACTGAAGAGGAGCTGAAGTAGGTTAACTAGATATGTATTCCTATTCGTAATTTTCTTGTACTATAACTTAGTATAGGAGACTGTGTTACTTTCTGGGCTTACTTCGCAGAAACAGGGAAGAAATAGCAGGCAGGGCGCACAGAGTGCAGGCAGACCAGCTGTTGTCCATTTGTATGATAGTCGGCGGGTGACTGAAGTACAGGGTGTCCAGAAAAGGACTCCCTGATTTCAAAATTAAATATCTCGAAAACAAATATCGATAGAGGAATGCAGTAAACGGTATGTTTATTGTGAAAGCTGTAAGAAGTTTATACAGCAGTTTGAAATAATAGTTACAAAAGCTGTTAACAGATGGCGCTGTACGCTGTACAGCTCATATCAGCATACATAAGTGAAATACTCGTATGAAAACAATCTTTGCAAACAATCACATCACAATGTTTTCAAAATGTTCACCATTGGCACTACAGAGGTGGCGCAAACGAAGAATGAAATTCGCCATCACATTTCGTAGTGTCTCAACCGAAATGGATTCACATGCCACAGAGATCGCCGATTCAAGCTCGTCGAGCGTGGCGGGATGCTTCGGGTAGACCATGTCTCTCACTGCGCCCCACAAAAAAAAGTCACACGGAGTCACATCCGGCGAATATGGAGGCCAATCCATGCCTGCACCAGTAAATTTGGGATATTCCAAAGCAATTACTCGATTCCCGAAGTATTCCTCAAGAAAGCGAAACACTTGTTCGGTCCGATGTGGTCGGGCTCCACCTTGCATAAACCATTCAGTACCTGGTCGATCCTCTAACGCTTACTGTGTGGCGACAAATTGTTCAAAATTGCAACGTAACGTGCACCAGTGACCGTTTCTCGAATGAAAAAAGGGCAAATAATGCCTCTGCTGCATACTGCAGCCCACACAGTAACTTTAGGAGAATACAGGGGTTTCGCTTCACACCAATACGGCTTTTCGGAACCCCAAAATCGCCAGTTCTGCTTGTTAACGTATCCATTCAGGTAGAAGTGTGCTTCATCTGTAAACCAGGTAGTCTGGAACCGCGCGACCGCTACGGTCGCAGGTTAGAATCCTGCCTCGGGCATGGATGTGTGTGATGTCCTTAGGTTAGTTAGGTTTAAGTAGTTCTAAGTTCTAGGGGACTGATGACCTTATAAGTTAAGTCCCATAGTGCTCAGAGCCATTTTGTAAACCAGGTGCAGCCAACATCAAATCCTTCACTATAAATCATTGTGAGCATCTGATTAGCAAAGGCAACCCTTTGTTGCACAGCTCGTACGGGTATGGCCTGGTGCGTTTGAATTTTGAATGGAAACATGTGTAGGCTCTTTCACAGTATTTTCTGCGTGCTGGAACGCTTCAAAACAGTCTCAGATGCAATTCTACGGACGGATGACATTGGATTTCGCTGAATAATTCCAGAAACTGTGGCGATATTTTCAGGCGTAACTGCGGTTTGCTTGCGGCCAACATGCCCCACTAGATCATCAGTTACGCTGCCTGTTCATTGAAATTTTGCGAAGAGCGTACGAATGGTTTTCGCATCGGGTCCTTTTGGAACATTAAGTCGTGCTTGAAAAAATGGCTCTGAGCAATATGGGACTTAACATCTATGGTCATCAGTCCCCTAGAACTTAGAACTACTTAAACCTAACTAACCTAAGGACAGCACACAACACTCAGTCATCACGAGACAGAGAAAATCCCTGACCCCTCCGGGAATCGAACCCGGGAGCCCGTGCGTGGGAAGCGAGAACGCTACCGCACACCCACGAGCTGCGGACTAAACCGTTCATGAAAACTTCGCCTTGTTGCCGTAGGACTCTCTTCTAACCTGTGGTACTCTAGCACCAGAAAAACGCGTTGTTCAATGGAGTACATGGTTTTAATCTCTTCCTTCGATACGCTAACCTCCTTTTACGTTTCAATAGTGGAACTGATGGCTCTGGGCTTCGGATCACTATTTATACTAGGCATTACGTATGGCGCTTTCAGCGCCATCTGTTAGCAGCTTTTGTAACTATTATTTCAAACTGCTGTATAAACTTCTTACAGCTTTCACAATAAACATACCGTTTACTGCATTCCTCTATCGATCTTTGTTTTCGAGATATTTAATTTTGAAATCAGGGAGTCCTTTTCTGGACACCCTGTATATAGTCCTTTGTTCCAAAAGATGGAATTCTGCCAGCTTTAGAAGTGTGATATATGGAGATGTTAACTACTCCTGGCTTTCCTAAAAAGCTCAAAGACAGCTCTGACCTACTTTACAGACGACGCTGGAACAGAGTCAGGTACTATCCAAGTAGCAAGCTTTTTTTAAGTTTCCATGGGTCCTGTAATGCGAGGCTAGCTGATGGCAAAATGAGCAATGATTGGAGCGTTAGTTATCAAGACGTGAGGACGTAAAACTCGGCAGCAAATTATTAGGAAACGGGGAATAAATGTGGTTCATATCGTTGGCGTTTCGACTTTTTTGAGCGCGAAATATTGTTTGTGAAACAATTACGCCGTTGGGCGGCGCTGACAGCTTTTTATAAGATAAGTGGACGCGCAGTGTTGGCATTGAGACAGCAGCAAGCTATGTTTTTAGAGGCGCTAGGGAGACATGGACTTGGAAGGTGGTGTTTGGGACGCAAAATGAGAGAGAATTATTGCGAGACGCAGAGGCTGATGCATTTGAAGTCACAGGCCAGGGACGGTAGTTAGATTGTGGGTGCTTTCTCAGGTCTCAGAGTTATTGTGTCTCCACTTTGCTCACGATTCAGTGAAGATTATGGTAATAATCATCGCTTACAGCTCCAGGGAAACCGAGAAAATGGTAGTTCAATTGCAAGACAGTTAACACTGGCTCATTTATCAGCACTTCCACAGATGTGTAGATTTCTTGCGTATTGGCTCCAGACAAAGTGTCACTGTGATCATCATAAGCAGGCTACTACGCCTATTTCGTAGAATTAGATCCGAGATTTGATGCAACTCTATCTATTTCTGTAATTTTGCCAACTCAGAGTGTTAGATAGCAATACATTTAGCAGGGAACATTTTTGTAGCGTTCTTGTCAGTATAATTGTAATTTATTGCATTGGTATTCATGTCTTTGATAATAAACCATAGTTTCATTTAAACCTTAATTATCACAACCAGTTCCTTTAAATCGTAATATTGTATTAGATTCACTGTAGGACCAACCAGTTGAAGTACTAGTAATTCTATTGCACACATTAAATTTTGCATTGAGTCTCAAGGCTGTACCTGTGTCTTCATTAATCTCAGATTGAGAAAGGTTCACTTTTTTGCACTATGACAGCTTTAGGAGCGTTCATTATGAATTTTAAACTTTGCTCTCTTGTAAGATGGATAACTTCTCACAACCCCATATACACCTTTCGTTACTGACGAGTGTAACTCTGCGTCTAGTGTAAACTAGCCACTACTGTACGGCTCGCTCCCGTTCTGTGATGCAACACCACCTTCCATAGCAGCTGTCCTACATGTTCATCATACGTCAATTGGATGGATACGAATTACCCTCTATCGTGCACTAGACGGTAACTTTAAGAATATAAGTGAACGTCTACAGAAATATAATTAGTCGTATTTACCTAGTAGGGGCAGCACGTCGTTTTTGCTTGATGATGGTGATGATGTCCCAATAGATAAACACCACGTGACACGGAAAGTGATGAGCAGACATCCTGGTGACCATGTCCATTGCCCCTCGACCACCGATCATGCTCTACATTCACCAGTACATCTATACTCCGCAAGCCACCTTACAGTGTGCGGCAGAGTGTGTTTCTACACTACTACATTAAAATTGCTACACCACGAAGATGACGTGCTACAGACGTGAAATTTAACCGACGGGAAGAAGATGCTGTGATATGCAAATGATTAGCTTTTAAGAGCATTCACACAAGGTTGGCGCCGATGGGGGCATCTACAACGTGCTAACATGAGAAAAGTTTCCAACCGATTGCTCATACACAAACAGAAGTTGACCGGCGTTGCCTGGTGAAACGTTGTTGTGATGCCTCGTATAAGGAGGAGAAATGCGTACCATCACGTTTCCGACTTTGATAAAGGTCGGATTGTAGCCTATCGCGATCGCGGTTTATCGTATTGCTACATTGCTGCTCGCCTTGGTCGAGATCCAATGACTGTTAGCAGAATATGGAATGGGTGGGTTCAGGAGCGTAATACGGAACGCCGTGCTGGATCCCAATGGCCTCCTATCACTAGCAGTCGAGATGACAGGCATCTTATCCGCATGGCTGTAACGGATTGTGCAGCCACGTCTCGATCCCTGAGTCAACAGATGGGGACGTTTGCAAGACAACAACCATCTGCACGAACAGTTCGACGACGTTTGCAGCAGCATGGACTATCAACTCGGAGACCATGGCTGCGGTTACCTTTGACGCTGCATCATAGACAGCAGCGCCTGCGGTGGTGTACTCAACGACGAACCTCGGTGCACGAATGGCAAAACGTCATTTTTTCGGATGAATCCAGGTTCTGTTTACAGCTTCATGATGGTCTCATCCGTGTTTGGCGACATCGCGGTGAACGCACATTGGAAGCGTGTATTCGTCATCGCCATACTGGCGTCTCACCCGGCGTGATGGTATGGGGTGCCATTCGTTACACGTCTCGGTCACCTCTTGTTCGCATTGACGGCACTTTGAACAGAGGACGTTACATTTCAGATGTGTTACGACCCGTGGCTCCACCCTTCATTCGATCCCTGCGAAACCCTACATTTCAGCAGGATAATGCACGACCGCATGTTGCAGGTCCTGTACGGGCCTTTCTGGATACAGAAAATGTTCGACTGCTGCCCTGGCCAGCACATTCTCCAGCTCTCTCAATGGTGGCCGAGCAACTGTCTCGTCACAATACGCCAGTCACACTCTTGATGAACTGTGGTATCGTGTTGAAGCTGCATGGGCAGCTGTACCTGTACACGCCATCCAAGCTCTGTTTGACTCAATGCCCAGGCGTATCAAGGCCGTTATTACGGCCAGAGGTGGTTGTTCTGGGCACTGATTACTCAGGATCTATGCACCCAAATTGCGTGACAATGTAATCACATGTCAGTTCTAGTACAATATGTTTGTCCAATGAATACCCGTTTATCATCTGCATTTCTTCTTGGTGTAGCAATTTTAATGGCCAGTAGTGTAGTACCATTATCTGATCCCCCTTCCTTGTTCCGTTCGCAAATGGCGAGTGAGAAGAACGATTGTCGGCAAACCTTCGTATTAGTTCAAACTTTCCAGATTTTCTCGTTGTGTGATTTCGTGAGACGTTTGAGGGAGGAAGTAAATTGTTGCCATACTCTTCCCAGTACGTATTATCTAGGAATTTCAGTAGTAAACTCTTCTTGATGCACTATGCATGTGTTATCGTGTCTGCCACTGGTGTCTGCTGAACATCTCCATGAGCTCTCGTGCCGACTAAATTATTCCGTGACAAAACGTGCTGCTCTTCGTTGGATCTCATGTATCTTTTCTACTAGCCCAACCTGGTAATAGTCCAACACTGATGAACAGTACTCAAGAATAGGTCTAACTGCTTTATAGCCACTTCTTTAGCGGATGTATTACATTTCCCCAAAACTCTTCTTAAGAATCTCACCGCGCATCTGTTTCTCTTACTGTTTATCTGATGTAATCATTTCGTTTTGGGCCGCACCAGATGGTTAGTCCTGGATTTTTTACGGCAGTTACTATTTTCAGTAGTGTGACCATCTGTCCCGTATTTCCTGGGATCTCTCGTATTGCAGCATTTTTTTTTTATCATCTCGGCTCCTTTATTGACCGCCCGTTTCTCCCGTATACAGGGTGTTTATAAATGAATATCGGGGTTTTAACGCTTTATAATATTTATTACATTAAACTTACAGTTTTAAATGATATGTCAAATTCAAGAACAGCTCGAACAGTTGTGTTTGGCACCAGTGCGCATGCGCAGCGCGTAATGTCTCCGCCACAATCCGCTAGATTGGTTGAAGTTCACTGTACCCTAGCGCTGGATAGGCCGCAAGGGGTCAATGACAGGGCTTGCTTTGCATGGTCTCCACGTTCAACCGACCTAACGCCATGCGATTTCTTTCTTTTGGGGCTTCATCAAGGTTCGTGTGTACGTGTCTCTGCTACCAGCAGACCTCCCTGAAATAAGAAACCGGATTGAAGCAGCTGTTGCTACAATTACCGTAGGCACACTTATCAACGTTTGGGAAGAACTCGGCTATAGACTTGATGTGTGCCGTGTGACAAATGGTGCTCACATTGAACATTTATGAGATTCTTGGTAAAACTGTTTGAGTTGCTCTTTCATTTGACTTTTCATTTATAACTGTAAATTCAATATAATAAATATTATAAAGCGTTAAAACCCTGATATTCATTTATAAACACTCCGTATTTCTTCAGTGATCACTGTTATAAATATTAATCCTGTGAAGTAACATCGATAGTTCAAATTTTTTGACCGACACGATAGTTCAAATTCCTTGACCGACACGACAGATCTCGAAAAGTTTTTTGTATAATAATCGATACTATTGTCGACATATAGCCCTTTTTCTCTTTGTTGTTCTACAGAAAGAAGATGTTTTGGCTCAAGGGAAAATGAAGAACGGAGAAAGAATGACACGGCCTACGTATCTAGAGAGATCGTGAGAGGGGGGAATGTTTACTTGTTTCTCGGCCAGTACTGGCAACATACAAATGCGCTAGTCTCGCACCAATCAGCAGCTCTGGTATAAATAACGGGAGTAACAAGGACTAACGAAAGCGGATTGTACAAGCTTCCAGATTTAATTATATTCATTACACTATCCATTTCTCAATTGATCACACAGCACAACAATGTTCCGCAACGCTTCCAAAGAGCCGGTACTGACAGATCTCAGCAACAATCTAAACCAGAGAAATGTTCCGATTTCTGTAGAATCATCTCCGTAATTGTGCCCACTATACCGTTGAGCGTTCACGTGTGTCTTCAATTGCTTCTGAAGTAGATCAGTTTTCATTATGTGCTCTCGCAGTGAAAATGAAGATATATAATCGCCAGGAAGCAAGAAGATTACATTCTCATGTGTTTGAAAAAGTGGGACGAACAATATTCTTGGTTAAAGCGCACGGCTATGTAAGCAAGACTTCAGCATCACTCGTAGTGGTAAAGCCGACTGCAGCTAACTTTCTTGGGCAGAACTTAATAAGCGGAACGAAAGAGATAGTTTTTATTGCTAATATTGACTTTTGAGCCATCGGTTGGGAAACGAGGCATACTGTTACAACAAACTTTATTAAGGGATAAATATAGTGGGAAGCAGTAGTTAGTATATCCAGTTTTCTGAACAGGTTTCCGCATGTTGTTCTTGAATCTACACCGTAAAAGAATCTTATTAACACGCTTTTGCCCTATAAAACTTGCTCTGGGTTACTGGGGTTACCCCAAAACATGATACTGTACGACATAATAGCGTAAAGGTATGCAAAGTCTGCTAGTTTTTTTATATATTTATGTAAGGAGTACAATGAAAGCTTTCACGACCAGATGTCATAGTTGCTGATGAGTCTTCTGAACTGGATGGCCGTGGTCGAAGAAACTTATCTGTTCCTAACGTTGCATCCAGAGCTACGCTGGACATCTTAGCAGTCTTGTCCAGACTCTGCGTCGCCAGGAGCAAAGATGTCCAGCGTAGCTCTGGACGAAACGGCACGAACCGAAAAGTTTCTTCGACCACTGCCTTACAGCCCAGAAAACCCGTCAGCAACTATATAAGGAGTGTTCAAATGAAAAGGTACGAAACGTTGCAACAACCAAACCGGTAGAAATTCGCTTATGCTGCTTCGCGATAACGTAGTGAGACAGCTAGGGATGCGAATGTAGTGTTCATCGTGGTTGTGCACAAGTCTCATGTCACCCTAAAAAATTCACAGCTGTGCCCTCAGCAGACAAGATGCTGCTCACCGTCTATTAACACTGACATGCACTGGGAAACAATTCTTAGTTTATGCTAGGCCGTCAAGAGCAAACGGCATGAGCTGCTCACGGAGGGGGTGATTCCGCTCCACAATAACACGGGACCACGCGCCGAGGAGCTTACTCAAAGTGTTATAGGGCAAGTTCAAGAGGGAGCAGCTTGGAAATGTTGCCCTGCGACTTCCATGTATTTTCTACGTTAAAAAAAACTGCCACAGCCACAGCCACAAGAATTTTGGGACCAGTAAATCTTTCGGCTGGTGAAACAGAGGATAGTTTTGCTCAGGCCTCTGGTGATTGCTTTTGAATAAAGACTATAATTATACTCAAAATGTTTTTTTTTTTTACCACTGCTCATATCTCCACTGTCACAAATTCCAGTAAAATGCAGTGTAGCTGTGCAGTTGAAATTTATTGTAACTACATCTCCCCTGAATTCATGGTCAGGTGTTGGTCATCTCCCCTTTCCTTTTTCGTTGCAGCTGGCGTGTATACACGTCCTGCTACACCGTTTTCCAGGTACTGTGGGCGTGTATACACGCGCCGCTTGGATTTTCCTTCAGCGCTATGGACGTCTAATGCGTCCTCAGCACACCTCGTCTGTAGCAGTGAAAGGTTTAAAACCACGATTTAATATTCGTCGATTTCTCACCAATAGTGTAGTTGTACAGTAGTGGATATCATCTCCTATATATGTGCAATATGTTACATGTCTTTGCGTTCATTGTCAAATGCGCCCCTGCGCCATCCTTCAATCTTCTGCAGATCTTTCTGCAGTTCACTACAGTCTTCTGGCGTTGTTACCTTCTTATAGACGACCACATCATCTGCAAACAGGCCCACTGTCTTCGGATACCCCTGGAATACCCTTTACATTTCAACAGGTCCGATACTCGATCAGCTCGTATTTTTTCCACTAAGCGACAATGCGGGACAGTGTCACATGCCTTGCTAAAGTCAACCAGGGCGGCATCAGCCTAAGCGCCAATGCCTACGGCGCTACGGATATGGACGAATAGGGCGAGCAGATATCCGAAAGATCCCTGTTTGCGAAATCTTTGCTGATTTTTGTAGAAATTTTCGTTCTGCAAAAACGACATAAAATGTGAACATAAAACATGTTTCATAATTCTAAGACGGATAGACGTCAGCGATATAGGCCTATAACTGTATGCTCAAATGGCTCTAAGCACTATGGGACTTAACATCTGAGGTCATCAGTTCCCTAGACTTAGAACTACTTAAACCTAACTAACCTAAGGACATCACACACATCCATGGCCGAGGCAGGATTCGAACCTGCGACCGTAGCAGCTGCGCGGTTCCGAACTGAAGCGCCTAGAACCGCTCGGTCACAACGGCCGGCTAATTATATGCGTCTCTCCTACGATCCTTCTTACAAACGGGAGTGACCTGCCCTTTTCCCAAGTCGCTAGGTACTCTCCGTTAATCCAGCGACCTACGACAAAACGATGTTAGAACAGGAGAAAGTTGTTCCGCATTATCTCTGTAGAATCTTACACGTGTCTCACATGGTCTAGATGCCTTTCCACTACTAAGCGACTGTTAATTGCTTTTCTATTCAGCGATCACTCATCCCAATATCTGCCATTTCGGCGTCCGTGCGATGATTGAAAGGAGGGTCAGTATTACATCGTTCCGCAGTGAAATAGTTTCGGAAGATCAGATTCGGTATTTCGACCTTCTCTCTGTCATCTTCCGTTTCGTTGCTAGTACGACAGATCACTGACTGTGTAGATTATTTTCATCCACTTACCTAATTTATATATAAGACCAAAACTTGTTAAGTTTTTTAGTTAGATAATTTGGCAAAATTTTACTTTGAAAATCATTGAACATTACTCTCATTGCGTTCTTTTTGCTTCGTTCAGCTTTTGTTGGTCGTGTATGTCTTGACTTGGCTTAAATCTGTGGTGAAAATCTCATTGCTTCCAAAGCAACTTTCTAACACGGCTATTAAACCACGGTGGACATTCCCCATTCCTTAAAATTTTGCTCGAAACATGCTTGTCTAAAGAATGTTGAACGGCGCTTTTGAATTTTATCCATTTGTGTTCCAAGTCGTCGATGGTATCACAGCCTTATGATTACTAATGCCCTCCTCTGCACTACTGATTCAGAAAGTTCAGAAAGTTCAGATTTGTTGCTAGGTTTAAGATGTTACTTTAACGAACTGATTTCTTTCTCCTCGAATTAATTTTTGGACAAGACATTCAGAATAATGTCACCAGTTTCGATCGCAGGACTATCCCATTCTATAGGTGGCAAACTACAGTCTCTCTCGGTTTCAATAGCGTGATCAGTAACCTTATTCTCGTATTCTGAAAGTTTTCTCTGAAGCGTTCTGCCGCTATAACTCCTGGCATGGGCGGTCTATAAAAGCATTGGATTTCCATGTCTGGCCCACCTTTGATGCTTAACTTCAACTAGATTATTTCACATTCGGAATCTGTAACAATCTCGCTAGATATTATAGAATCCTTTATTGCAATAAACGCGGCCGCCACCACTGCCGTGGGCGCGCGGGGTAGCCGTTCGGTCTCAGGCGTCGTGTCAAGGTTCGCGCGGCTACCCGTGTCGGAGGTTGTTCCCTCGGGCATGGGTGTGTGTGTGTGTGTTGTCCTTAGCGTAAGTTAGTTCAAGTTAGATTAAGTAGTGCGCAAGCCCACGGACCGATGACCTTAGCAGTTTGGTCCCATAGTCCTTACCACAAATTTCCAATTACCACTGTCGTCTAGCCTATTCTTGCGACACACATTCTAATTTGTATTTAAAATTTCTTTGCTGTTGACTTCGGGTTTAAACCAACTTTCTGCTCCTAATACTATATGGACTCTATTACCTTTATTAAGCGATACTCATTCTGGGACCTTACCATTATGCCCCTGATGTCTACTAATCATTTTTATTTCCGATCTGCGAGGACGAGCGTTCTCCGGAAATACTGTGCCTGATGTGTCCTCAATTTCAGCAGGAAATTAACCAATGATCTCAAGGGGGAAGGCACGAGGGGGATCCTCTAAACCAAAAAAAAAAAGTTAAAAATAAAACACCTGTGCACAGCACACGTACTCCGCTACCAGAGCAGCCGCTTCCTGCGTGTAGTTCACACCTGATCCGTGGAAAAGGAGGTGGAGCTATAATAGCGAGCGTCGAGAAATTCGAATCTAATATCATTGCAGATTTGTCTGAGCCTCTTGTTTAGATCTTCCGCTCAGCACCAAACCAAATGGCCTTAATCGACTATGGCAATGATGTTACAAATACCGTTGTGCTGCACTCTATGTACCCGTGGTCTAGGGGTAGCGTTTTTGATTCATAATCGAAAAACGTCTTCGGTCCCGGGTTCGATCACCGCCACTGTCTAAATTTTGATAAATAATCAGCATTGGCGGCGGAAGACTTCCGGCATAAGAAGTCAGCCTCATTCTGCCAACGGCCTTGTCAAAGAGGGCGGAGGAGCGGATAGAGGTTCAGGGCACTCTCTTGTCCTAGGGGTGGGAAATTGCCCCTAAAGGCGGAAGAATCAGCAATGATCAACGACATGAGGACGCAGAAGGCAATGGAAACCACTGCATTAAAGACACGTAACGTGTATCCACAGGACATGTGGCCTGTAATTGAAGAAGTGTCATGATGATCTCTCCATTGGCAAAAGATTCCGAAATAGTCCCCCATTCGGATCTCCGGGAGGGGACTGCCAAGGGGGAGGTTACCATGAGAAAAAGATTGAATAATCAACGAAAGGATAACGTTCTACGAGTCGGGGCGTGGAATGTCAGAAGCTTGAACGTGGTAGGGAAACTAGAAAATCTGAAAAGGGAAATGCAAAGGCTCAATCTAGATATAGTAGGGGTCAGTGAAGTGAAGTGGAAGGAAGACAAGGATTTATGGTCAGATGAGTATCGGGTAATATCAACAGCAGCAGAAAATGGTATAACAGGTGTAGGATTCGTTATGAATAGGAAGGTAGGGCAGAGGGTGTGTTACTGTGAACAGTTCAGTGACCGGGTTGTTCTAATCAGAATCGACAGCAGACCAACACCGACAACGATAGTTCAGGTATACATGCCGACGTCGCAAGATGAAGATGAACAGATAGAGAAAGTGTATGAGGATATTGAAAGGGTAATGCAGTATGTAAAGGGGGACGAAAATCTAATAGTCATGGGCGACTGGAATGCAGTTGTAGGGGAAGGAGTAGAAGAAAAGATTACAGGAGAATATGGCCTTGGGACAAGGAATGAAAGAGGAGAAAGACTAATTGAGTTCTGTAACAAGTTTCAGCTAGTAATAGCGAATACCCTGTTCAAGAATCACAAGAGGAGGAGGTATACTTGGAAAAGGCCGGGAGATACGGGAAGATTTCAATTAGATTACATCATGGTCAGACAGAGATTCCGAAATCACATACTGGATTGTAAGGCGTACCCAGGAGCAGATATAGACTCAGATCACAATATAGTAGTGATGAAGAGTAGGCTGAAGTTCAAGACATTAGTCAGGAAGAATCAATACGCAAAGAAGTGGGATACGGAAGTACTAAGGAATGACTAGATACGTTTGAAGTTCTCTAACGCTATAGATACAGCAATAAGGAATAGCGCAGTAGGCAGTACAGTTGAAGAGGAATGGACATCTCTAAAAAGGGCCATCACAGAAGTTGGGAAGGAAAACATAGGTACAAAGAAGGTAGCTGCGAAGAAACCATGGGTAACAGAAGAAATACTTCAGGTGATTGATGAAAGGAGGAAGTACAAACATGTTCCGGGAAAATCAGGAATACAGAAATACAAGTCGCTGAGGAATGAAATAAATAAGAAGTGCAGGGAAGCTAAGACGAAATTGCTGCAGGAAAAATGTGAAGACATCGAAAACGATATGATTGTCGAAAGGACAGACTCAGCATACAGGAAAGTCAGAACAACCTTTGGTGACATTAAAAGCAACGGTGGTAACATTAAGAGTGCAACGGAAATTCCACTTCCACTATTAAATGCAGAGGAGAGAGCAGATAGGTGGAAAGAATACATTGAAAGCCTGTATGAGGGTGAAGATTTGTCTGATGTGATAGAAGAAGAAACAGGAGTCGATTTAGAAGAGATAGGGGATCCAGTATTAGAATCGGAATTTAAAAGAGCTTTGGAGGACTTACGGTCAAATAAGGCAGAAGGGATAGATAACATTCCATCAGAATTTCTAAAATCATTGGGGGAAGTGGCAACAAAACGACTAATCACGTTGGTGTGTAGAATATATGAGTCTGACGACATACCATCTGACTTTCGGAAAAGCATCATCCACACAATTCCGAAGACGGCAAGAGCTGACAAGTGCGGGAATTATCGCACAATCAGCTTACCAGCTCATGCATCGAAACTGCTTACAAGAATAATATACAGAAGAATGGAAAAGAAAATTGAGAATGCGCTAGGTGGCGATCAGTTTGGCTTTAGGAAAAGTAAAGGGACGAGAGAGGCAATCCTGATGTTACGGCTAATAATGGAAGCAAGGCTAAAGAAAAATCAAGACACTTTCATAGGATTTGTCGACCTGGAAAAAGCGTTCGACAATGTAAAATGGTGCAAGCTGTTCGAGATTCTGAAAAAAGTAGGGGTAAGCTATAGGGAGAGACGGGTCATATACAATATGTACAACAACCACGAGGGAATAATAAGAGTGGACGATCAAGAACGAAGTGCTCGTATTAAGAAGGGTGTAAGACAAAGCTGTAGCCTTTCGCCCCTACTCTTCAATCTGTACATCGAGGAAGCAATGATAGAAATAAAAGAAAGGTTCAGGAGTGGAATTAAAATACAAGGTGAAAGGATATCAATGATACGATTCGCTGATGACATTGCTATCCTGAGTGAAAGTGAAGAAGAATTAAATGATCTGCTGAACGGAATGAACAGTCTAATGAGTACTCAGTATGGTTTGAGAGTAAATCGGAGAAAGACGAAGGTAATGAGAAGTAGTAGAAATGAGAACAGCGAGAAACTTAACATCAGGATTGATGGTCACGAAGTCAATGAAGTTAAGGAATTTTGCTACCTAGGCAGTAAAATAACCAATGACGGACGGAGCAAGGAGGACATCAAAAGAAGACTCGCTATGGCAAGAAAGGTATTTCTGGCCAAGAGAAGTCTACTAATATCAAATACCGGCCTTAATTTGAGAAAGAAATTTCTGAGGATGTACGTCTGGAGTACAGCATTGTATGGTAGTGAAACATGGACTGTGGGAAAACCGGAACAGAAGAGAATCGAAGCATTTGAGATGTGGTGCTATAGACGAATGTTGAAAATTAATTGGATTGATAAGGTAAGGAATGAGGAGGTTCTACGCAGAATCGGAGAAGAAAGGAATATGTGGAAAACACTGATAAGGAGAAGGGACAGGATGATAGGACATCTGCTAAGACATGAGGGAATGACTTCCATGGTTCTAGAGGGAGCTGTAGAGGGCAAAAACTGTAGAGGAAGACAGAGATTGGAATACGTCAAGCAAATAATTGAGGATGTAGGTTGCAAGTGCTACTCTGAGATGAAGAGGTTAGCACAGGAAAGGAATTCGTGGCGGGCCGCATCGAACCAGTCAGTAGACTGATGACCAAAAAAAAAAAAAAAAAAAAAAAAAGCTGCACTCTGCATATGATGCTGGTTGCCTTCACTAAATCATCCAGTCACCGCAAGGAAAGCGAGGATGGAGTGAGAACGCAAGCAATATGCGTCACTCATGTCGACATGAGCCAGTTACAACTAGTGCATGCGATAGCCGTCAGCAGAGCCTCCTCAACCTCTCGGACGAGACCTCACGGCAAACATGCGACGTACGCACTGGCACTGTTTTCGGACCTGCCTGCTATTTCCCTTGAAGGGCTTCATTACTGCCCTAGCGTTTTATCTCCCAATGACTAGAACATCCGCCCTCTGCTCTTATCGGAACTTTACAGGAAACTCGGGCACTGGCCCAACGGAAGAGATTTTGTTATCAACAATGGGTAGCACATCGTGCCTATTTCTAAGGCATTAACTGGTAGCAGTCCGGCCATTTCATACTTTCACCCTCCATCCATAGACATCCGAACCCACCACCTGTATCCGCCACTGTAGGACGGCTGATGCCGACAGCCTGTCGTCATGTCGTACAATATAACAGCAGTTGTTTTCTTCGAATCGTGGTAGTGATGCTACACCTTGACACTGTGGCGCATGAAAAGATAGCATAGTGTAGGATCAGTTTTATTAGTTCAGTTTGAGTGTACTAAACTTTAGTCCCATAACATCTCCGGAGATTGTTTTAACATATATCTCTTGTGAGCAGCGTAATAACATGTATTAATGACTGTTGAACATTGTAGCTGGATAGTGAAAGATGTTTGTTCTGAAGATTTGGTCTTAAAGATTTAATAAAACTCAATTTACAACCTCCTGGCTGAGCAAAGCTGTGGGCTGGACCGGGTTTCGAACTTAGGACCTTTGCCTTTCGCAGCAATAAGCTGTACCGACTGAGTTATTCAAGCACGACTCACGACTTATCCACACAGATATGTTTCCACCTATCTCCTACCTTCCAAACTCCATAGTTCTTCATATATTGTTGGACTAGCACTCCGGAAGAAAGGACGCTGGAAGAAACGGGTTAGCCGCAGCCTAGGGGTTTGTTTCTAGAATGAACTTTCACTCTGCGGCGGAGTGTGCGCTGATTTGAAACTTTCTGGCAGATCAAAACAGTGTGTCAGGCCAGGACTCGTACCTGGGATATTTGCCATTCTCAAGCAAGTGCTCACTGCCTGAGCTATCCAAGCAAGATTCACGGCTCGCTTTCATAGGTAGGTGATGAGGTAACGGTGGAAGCAAGGCTATGAGGGCACGTCGCGAGTCGTTCTTGGATAGCTCAACCTGTGAGCTCTTGCTACGTTCTTACTGAGAAATCTTTCCTCACACTATCCAACACCATCTCTATTAATTCTACTGTGCAATGGGTTCTTAGCTGAGAGCCAAGGCATCAAGAAACATTCAGGTAGGCCTTTCTGGGGGTCGCGCTGCTATTGTCTAACGCGTTTGACGTCATCGCAAATTCTGTTCTAGGGCGAGAGTTTAGCACCAGCCTCATTAGTTATGCATTGCTGAATGCAGACGCACATTATTAGCATCACTTAAGTCTAAAATTATAAGAAATAAACATCGTTTTTTTATAACAACAGCCACCTTCAGAGACTTAATATTAAGAGCTGCAATATCTTACTGTGTTCATAAATACTCACTATAACTCAGGAAGATGACGACGCAACTCGTTGAAGACTTTTCTTCGGGAGAACTTTTTTATGCTTTCTGCCAGCCACTGTGACCGAGCGGTTCTAGGCGCTTCAGTCCGTAAAAGCGCAACCGCTACGGTCGCAGGTTCGAATCCTACCTCGGGCATGGTTGTGTGTGACGTCCTTAGGTTAGTTAGGTTTAAGTAGTTCTAAGTTCTAGGAGACTGATGACCTCAGAAGTCCCATAGTGCTCAGAGACATTTGAACCATTTTTATGTTTTCTGTTTTTGCTTTTGTCTTCAGAAGCCTTATTCTAATGAAATTCCTTGTTCCTACATGGAGAGAAACCACTCTGTGATGCATTTCGGAAAACTTTGTGATTATTGTAGAAATTAATTTTTGAATCATTCCGTCACACTTAGGTAGATGCCACCCATGAAGACTGCAAAATATCACTTCAAATTCCTTTATTTTATTGAAATAGTCAGGTGAAGGAGAACTGAGATCACCTCTGGAGATTAGAAATATATAGTCCTTAACAGGAACCGGAACTCAGTGAACTGCCAAAGTGCTTTGCATTTAAATGCTACGTAACCTGCAAGATATTTCAGTGGACCTTGGAATTCTCAGTCACCATTGGTTGATGGTTCATCATGTGGAAACTTTAACATATCTCCTATTCGCTGAAATTAATATAGTCCAAATCTGACTTCATATTTCCTGTTACGTTAATATACAACTAACTAGTGATGAACTTTATACAGTCCTGTTCGGTTTCCTCTGTTCAAGAAACATGTGACGGCACCTCACTAGAGCTCTCTGTAACGGATGTAGTTGCCGACAAGGGTATGTCAGTCAGTATTACAAGTCACATTCTATTTTTCACTTCGAAAGTCGTTGGGGTGTTGTAAAATGTTCCTCAACCACGAATTTAAAAAAAAAAAAGTTCTCCAGATAGTCTTGCTCGAAGTCAAGATGTACGAAGCTCCCATGTTCGTTCTGTGATCCTTAAGTTCAAAGCGAGGTTTCGCTGAAATTATGATAACCCTTTAGGATGACACCAGGCGTTGCTTTTACCGCAACTCATGTTGAAACAAACCTCGAGGAGGCTGAAATGTGTATTCTTATAGGACAACTATCCAAGGAGTTCCTGCCAATAATGTCCAAACAGCAGACTGTACATAATTTATAAAATTGCCAATACTAAACTCTTTTAAATTACAACAAATTCATATAACTTACAGAACTTAACAAATGGTTAAAAGAATGAGCTTTAAAAACAATGACGGCGGTTTGCCACCATAAAATTAAAGAACCTTTTACAATAGAGCTTTTAGTGTTTACCCAAGAGACAAAATCCAGTAATAAATTAACTTGGCATTACACTTTCGAAATCATTTATATATATATATATATATATATATATATATATATATATATATATATATAAAACTTTGAGAAAGATAATGGCACTTGGCACCATAAAATGAAAGAAGCACAACACACAACCAATAAATATAGTAACAAAATAATAATTTGATACAACCAAAGGGCAAGGGCAAGTCCCAATGCAATCACAGATGAGCGAACTCTCAACACTTCGGAGCCTTCCCACTAGAAACGGTCCTCGAAATAAACTGCTGAGAGCTCCCCAACATGCCTCCCACAACTGCCCATCACTTACACACCTTGGTTATGTTCTGTAACACACGACAGATAATATCAACACAAGATAAAATTCAAAAATCAAATGACAATACAACATCCCGACAGCACATGATAACCACGGCGCCTTTAACTCGGGCGCTCTTAACAATGAAATGTCTCCTTAGAAAAATTATAAATGACTGTGCTTAAACTGACACACAATATTTTTAGTGCAACACAATCTGACTTTGAATCATCTCTACAAAAGAATGGCCCTGACTAACAATAGCCTATACCTTTCATGAATCACTTACCTCACAAAAATCTTCGTTACTCGAACTACTGCAATACGGCGAACGCCACTACTGCCAGCTAAATAAAAGATTCTAACTATTGAAGGCACTAACTACAGATAGGCATAGTTAGCAAATGAAAGACTTTGATAGAGAACAAACAATGTATTTACCTTAATAGTGTTCAAAAGTCATAATATATACATATAAGTTCATGATATCCAGTATTACAAGTTTACTGTCTCTGAGGGACACACGTCCAGATCATCCGCTCTCGAAACTCCGCCATCTCTCTCCCCACATCCACCACTGCTGGCGGCTCACCTCCAACTGCGCAACGCTATGCGCTGTTAAAGTGCGCGTCATTTATGACGGCAGGCGAGTTTAAGTTCGTTCTGCGCATCTGACGTCACAAAACACAGTCAGCCAATGAACAGAGAACGACGTTGCCAGAGCTCGACTGCAGTACAGAGTACTGACGAGTGTCTTCAGTTTTAGAAACGTTCAGTCATAAATAAAGTAACTGAAAGAAAGCAATGTCTTGATAGAAGAATTTCTTTTATAGAAAGTTTGGAAAAAGCATTCTTTATACCAATTGCTTCATATTCTATTAATTAATTAAACCAAACAAGCAAAAGCCTCCTAATTCAGGCGATAGCAAGGAAAGGTGTTTGTATCATTCTCACTAACCGCTTTTTCGCAATAAAGAACAGCGATAATAGTTTATTTCCTTTTGTACTTCGACAAAACGTGAGTAATTCATAATCATACCAACAGTGTTTGTCGGTATTTTGCGTCCTAGTTTGAAGACCTCCAGGAACCATATTGAATGGTGACCTGCATTAGCGTAATGGTTAAAGTGTTTGGCCGCTAGGCGAAAGGTTGCAAGTTCAAACCTTGTTCTATGCTTAACATTTGCTTTATTTAAAAACAATATCGAAGTGTCTTACCTCATGAATTTTATTTGTTTGAATGGTATTTTTTGAAATTTCTTGTGGCAACTGAAATCAACCATACGGAAAGTATACGCTATTGACTTTTACCTCTGTAAACTCTTTAAAATTTCGTGCAGTGGTTTACTACATTTAATGCTGCACAATAACTGCGTTGAACATCGGAACAAAATTAAGTCATTTATGGGGGGAAGGTATCAGTCAAAGACGATGTGTAAAAATCAAATTTTTGGGCGAAATAGTTTATGTGAAATCGAATGATAAGTGTGGCAAAGCAGTCGGTCCCACCGTGTGTCTGCACAGGCGAGCAGTGCAGTGACGACAAAATCGCGCACAGCGCGGAATGCAAGGAGCACGTCTCTGTAGCAGCGAAAGGGTTAATGCGGCCATGGTGACTTTATTTCATAAACTGTGCGCTCCCCCCTAAACCAAGTTTGCTTGGGGCGTGCAACTGGCAACGCAGCAATCTCCCGCGTCTGGGCGGGCATGCGCGAACCGCCAAGATAAAAGAATTGAACTACAACAGCCAACCGCCCAACACTACAATAGCAAATTCCAACAATGGAAACCAGCCACAGACAGCACACAGCAAAGTCAGTGATTTTCATACAGAGCGCTACGTGGCGTTACCAACATAAAAACCTAAACAGCCTACTTACATAGCCCCCATGCTCCCCACAAAAAAATTTACAAATTGTTTTAGGCAGTGGCCAATACAGATTTAAAAATTTTTTTCATAATTACAGTAACGAAGAAATCAAATGCACACACTTATTGATACAATGTTGGTCAAAAGCTAAAATATTCTCACAGTCCTTGAAGACAGTCCTGATCATTCATCACAGTAAAATTGTTTTTTTTTTTCTCAAAGTCTGAGCAGTAAAAGAAAATGCACACGGAAGTAGTGGATTTCCGTGCAGTCTTGAAGAAGTAGTATTGTCCTTCCAATCGGAAGACAGTGCTGACTCTTGACATGCAGACAGGTAATTGGCCACAACAGAGCAAACTCACTGTAGTTCCTTGTTGAGATAATGGTATTGGTGGGCAACCAGAGGTGCAGACCCACTGCAGTCCTTGTAGAAATAATGGTATTGGTGGACCATCAAAGATGCAGACCCACTGTAGTCCTTGTAGAGACGGCCAGCAGTCATCTGTTGCTACTGTGCAGGTGCACAATCACCATCGAAGACTCTTGCGGACAATATAGCAAGTCCATAAACCACCACTTGTTCACTCACAAAGTTTTTGGAATTGTCCTTAGAACCAGACATGCTGTTAACCAGTCCCTTGCTGAATTATTAACACATGTGCAAACACTGACAGTCCCAACTTCTCACATATTGTGCATATACTATGACCAACAGAAATGTGTGCAGTGAAATGTATGCTTACAAGTTGCTTAATTTGATGAACTGGTGTCCATTACAATTTTATGACATGAGAATATAATTACAAAGATACAGAAAACATCATTAAAACATAATAATACAGATAACATTTGTAGTAATACAGGCTTTACAAAAGAATAGAAATAAACACATACATCAGTGTTACAGGAATTATGACATAAGTAACTATATAAAATAATGAAAACAGTTTTCGAAACATTAATTTCACACATGAGCATTGAAGCAGAACAGAATTAATAATGTCTAAACATCTTTACAAAGTAAATAACATAGTATTAGAAAAATTCTACAACATAAATGTTATTAGCTAAACACATAAAGACAGGAAAAACACAAATACACAAGAGTACACAAACACATAGGGGAATAACACAAAAGGAAAGGACAGGGTTCGTTTTCAGTGTAACATTTGGTACTGCAGTCCAACCCAAAACTTCATTCCATAGGTCTTTCCTCTTATTTCAACATTTGTTACTGAAAAAAAAAATCCTATCCAAGCATACACTACTTTTTTGGCCAAACCATTTTCTTATAACTTCTCAATGCATTTCTTCCAACTCATCAAACTCATTCTCTTATATAGCCTACACCCTCTTAAGCTAACTTCAATCAACTGAGCTCAGATGCATAAACTAAAGGACGAGACAATACAGCAACACATAACATATTAATACAAACAGCAATGACAAAAAAATGGAAATTGGCAAAGCAAGCAGCAGTATATGTAAATTAACAAAGCTAATGCAATATTACAACTAATATAAGGCAATGTGCAGCAAACAAGAAAAATAAATCGGTAGTAAAACTGGCTTAACAGAGTAATACAAAGTGAAATTCAGTAGCACTATGCCTGGCAAACAGCAGCAGCAAATGCAATAACTTCTACCTAAATATGACATAGCTCAAGCAGAAAAAATATTACAGTAAAGATAGGAAATGTCTAATAACTGTGTCACATCTTAACACTAGAGTGATGCATCACCTTGACTTACTCTACGAAACAAGTTACCCAGTCATTGACAAAAATTATGTATTCAATTCCTGTGAAGGGAAATGTCTTTTTGTGCTCCCTCGTTTTTTTGGAAGTAGATCATAAAATTATTATTTACTGGATCTGTAAGCATAAAATATCTATATTAGTACATCTATTAAATTTTGTTTTGACCAATACTGCAGTGCAGCTAGAAACTAGATATTAAACAAAATGAGCAAATAAATACATAAAGCAAGGCGCAAAACATCATCACTAGCCATATGGCATTTCATAAGGCAGTAAAATATCTCTCAACTAGCAAGACAATAGCCGTGAAATGTTTCTCATCGTTTAATTAGTCATTTAAGTAAATATCAGAAAGTGTTGTATTTGCAATGCTTTCTACAAAGGAATGTCAATATCGAGGTTTATGGCCTCTTTTTCCCCACCTAATGGCTTTTTCTCCAGGCGACTGCCACAGCTGGGCATCCACAACGCATTACGTCAAGGTCACTTAGCTTTCTTACCGAAATATTAACGACACTAGTTTGCACTACAGTGACAGTCTGATAAAAAATTTCACAGGTCGACAATTTGCGTTACAAATGTGTAGAAACAAAATCCTATAAATACACTCCTGGAAATAAGAACACCGTGAATTCATTGTCCCAGGAAGGGGAAACTTTATTGACACATTCCTGGGGTCAGATACATCACATGATCACACTGGCAGAACCACAGGCACATAGACACAGGCAACAGAGCATGCACAATGTCGGCACTAGTACAGTGTATATCCACCTTTCGCAGCAATGCAGGCTGCTATTCTCCCATGGAGACGATCGTAGAGATGCTGGATGTAGTCCTGTGGAATGGCTTGCCATGCCATTTCCACCTGGCGCCTCAGTTGGACCAGCGTTCATGCTGGACGTGCAGACCGCGTGAGACGACGCTTCATCCAGTCCCAAACGTGCTCAATGGGGGACAGATCCGGAGATCTTGCTGGCCAGGGTAGTTGACTTACACCTTCCAGAGCACGTTGGGTGGCACGGGATACATGCGGACGTGCATTGTCCTGTTGGAACAGCAAGTTCCCTTGCCGGTCTAGGAATGGTAGAACGATGGGTTCGATGACGGTTTGGATGTACCGTGCACTATTCAGTGTCCCCTCGACGATCACCAGTGGTGTACGGCCAGTGTAGGAGATCGCTCCCCACACCATGATGCCGGGTGTTGGCCCTGTGTGCCTCGGTCGTATGCAGTCCTGATTGTGGCGCTCACCTGCACGGCGCCAAACACGCATACGACCATCATTGGCACCAAGGCAGAAGCAACTCTCATCGCTGAAGACGACACGTCTCCATTCGTCCCTCCATTCACGCCTGTCGCGACACCACTGGAGGCGGGCTGCACGATGTTGGGGCATGAGCGGAAGACGGCCCAACGGTGTGCGGGACCGTAGCCCAGCTTCATGGAGACGGTTGCGAATGGTCCTCGCCGATACCCCAGGAGCAACAGTGTCCCTAATTTGCTGGGAAGTGGCGGTGCGGTCCCCTACGGCACTGTGTAGGATCCTACGGTCTTGGCGTGCATCCGTGCGTCGCTGCGATCCGGTCCCAGGTCGACGGGCACGTGCACCTTCCGCCAACCACTGGCGACAACATCGATGTACTGTGTTGACCTCACGCTTCACGTGTTGAGCAATTCGGCGGTACGTCCACCCGGCCTCCCGCATGCCCACTATACGCCATCGCTCAAAGTCCGTCAACTGCACATACGGTGCACGTCCACGCTGTCGCAGCATGCTACCAGTGTTAAAGACTGCGATGGAGCTCCGTATGCCACGGCAAACTGGCTGACACTGACGGCGGCGGTGCACAAATGCTGCGCAGCTAGCGCCATTCGACGGCCAACACCGCGGTTCCTGGTGTGTCCGCTGTGCCGTGCGTGTGATCATTGCTTGTACAGCCCTCTCGCAGTGTCCGGAGCAAGTATGGTGGGTCTGACACACCGGTGTCAATGTGTTCTTTTTCCCATTTCCAGGAGTGTATAACAGTGTCCAAAAGATTTTCGCTGGCATTGTGATACATTCACGCATATACACACATTTCATAACTCTTAAAGTATGATTCTTGGTTTCCGACATCCTTTTTCACAAATCAGAGTCCCTAACCACTACTCATTATTCCTTACCCTATTATACATATACATATTCGTCGACACTTCTTCAATATTTCATCATAATAAATACTTATCATAATCAAATTCCTCATATAGCATCAACTTATTGATCATAAACATACATCTACAGCATAATACACATCGTCATCATAATAATAACATCATAACACCTCAGTCAAATCTCAAAAATTCGTAGCTTTCTGCAATAATTTCAAAACCTAAAAAGAATTCTCTGTTCATTTCAATAGTGTCATCTGCCTCAAATGTACTTTAAAAATCATGATCCCATACCAAATACATCATTCACAGCTCTCATAATTTTTTTTTTTTGTGGCGTTTAAGGGCGCTCAACTACTGAGGTCATTAGCGCCCAGTCACTGTTGTTAGAGCACATGGAATCTAGTAAAACTCAAGGGGATGGGGTGACACCAGAAAGACCTGACAAAGATGCAGATAAAATAAGTAAAAAGGTTAGATGTCTTTGGACAAGCCAGTCAAAGTTATAAAACGCAGAACACGAGCAGCTGCTCGAGCATCATCAGCTAAAATATCCGGTAAAGTAGATGCCAGGGACAGGACAACACGAGATTGACTAAAGCGGGGACACAACAATAAAAAATGGCGCACTGTTAATGCCTGACCACAAGGGCACTGCGGGGCTGGGTCACCGGAGAGCAGGTAGCGGTGGCTAAACCGGCAATGCCCAATCCGCAACCTGGTCAGAAGGACCTCCTCTCGCCGAAATGGTCGGGAGGAGGTTGTCCAAGCAGTTGGGAGCGGTTTTACTGCCCGGAGCTTGTTTCCTTGGAGGGATGACCAAGCATCCCACCACAACGACACAAGCCTCTTACAAATATCCCCACGAACGTCAGATGACGGGACACAATGGGAGGCTGGCCGAGGCAGGAGGACTGCAGCCTTGGCTGCAGCATCCGCAGCCTCATTCCCAGGCACTCCTACATGTCCGGGAACCCACAGAAAGCTGACAGGAGAACCATTATCAGCGAAAGAATGGAGGGACTGCTGTATTCGTTGAATCAAGGGATGGACTGGAAAGGGAGCTCCAAGGCTCTGAAGAGCACTGAGTGAGTCAGAGCAGGGTACATAAGATGAATGGCGGTGGCGGTGGGCATACTGAACGGCCTAATGGAGATCAAAAAGCTCGGCCGTAAAGCTCGAACATTGGTCGAGGAGCTGGTATTTAAAGGTGGCGGCCCCAACGACAAAGGCACAGCCGACACCATCGTCAGTTATGGAGCCATCGGTGTAAATAAAGGTGTGACCGGCAAGTCGAGCACGAAGTTCGACAAACCGTGGGCAATACACTGTAGCCGGAGTACCCTCCTTCGGGAGTGAGCTGAGGTCGAGATAAACATGAAACGGAGCCTAGAGCCAAGGTGGTGTCGGGCTCTCACCCTCTCTGAAGGTGGTAGGGAGGGCAAAATCCAATTGTCGAAGCAGGCGACGGAAGCGGACTCCGGGGGGCAGCAGGGCAGACTCATACAACCCGTACTGACGGTCGAGAGAATCGGCGAAGAAGGACTGGTAAGAGGGGTGGTCGGGCATAGACAACAGCCGGCAGGCATACCGACACAGCAGTACGTCACGCCGGTAGGTCAATGGTAATTCGGCAGCTTCAGCATAAAGACTCTCGACAGGACTAGTGTAGAAGGCTCCGGTCGCAAGACGTAACCCCCAATGGTGGATGGAGTTGAGATGGCGTAAGAGGGATGGCCGAGCAGACGAGTAGACAAAGCTCCCATAATCCAGCTTCAATCGGACTATGGACCGATACAAGCGAAGCAGGACAGTGCGATCCGCTCCCCAAGATGAACCACTAAGAACTCTGAGGACATTAAGGGAACGTGTACAACAGACCGCCAAATAAGAGACATGCGGAGACCAACACAGTTTCCTGTCCAACATGAGCCCTAGAAACTTAGTTGTTTCCACGCATGGGAGAACAACGGGACCGAGATGTAAGGATGGCGGAAGGAACGCTTTATATCGCCAAAAGTTGATACAAACTGTCTTCTCTTCAGAGAACCGGAAGCCATTTGCCACGCTCCATGAGTAGAGGCTGTCTAGACAATGCTGACGGCAGCGCTCCAGGAGGCATGTTATCTGGGCACTGCAGTAGATCGCGAAGTCATCGACAAAGAGAGAGCCTGAGACATTAGGTGGAATGCAATCCATAATTGGATTGATCGCGATGGCAAAAAGGGCTACACTCAAGACGGAGCCCTGAGGCACTCCGTTCCCCTGGAGGAAGACGTCGGACAATACGGAACCCACACGTACCCTAACCTTCGATCCGTTAAAAAGGAATCAATAAAAAGGGCAGGCGACCGCATAGGCCCCACCTGTGCATACTGCGGAGGATACCTCCTCTCCAACAGGTATCATAAGCCTTCTCCAAATCGAAGAACACAGCTACCATTTGGCGCCTTCGCAAAAAGTTGTTCATGATGAATGTCGACAAGGTCACAAGGTGGTCAACAGCGGAGCGGCGGCGACGAAAGCCGCATTGGACATTGGTAAGTAGCCGTCGAGATTCAAGAATCCAAACTAACCGAGCATTACCCATGTGCTCCATCACCTTACAGACACAGCTTGTAAGAGAAATGGGGCGGTAACTAGAAGGAAGGTGTCTATCCTTCCCGGCTTTGGGTATAGGAACAACGACGGCGTCACGCCAACGCATGGGGACCTGACCTTCGGTCCAGACGCGATTGTAGGTACGAAGAAGGAAGCTTTTACCCGCCGGAGAAAGGTGTGCCAGCATCTGAACGTGAATGGCATCTGGCCCCGGAGCAGAGGACCGGGACAGTGCAAGCGCACGTTCGAGTTCCCGCATAGTAAAGGGGGCATTATAAGTTTCCAGATTCAGCGAGTGGAAGGAAGGTCGCCGAGCCTCTTCTGCCTCTTTCCTGGGAAGGAAGGCAGGGTGGTAATGGGCGGAACTTGAAACCTCCGCGAAAAACCGGCTGAAGGCGTTGGAGACAGCCACAGGATCAACGAGGACCTCATTACCTGAGGTCAGGCCAGGTACCGAGGAGTGGGCCTTAATGCCCGACAGCCGGCGCAGGCCACCCCATACGACAGAAGAGGGAGTAAAACTGTTAAAGGAGCTGGTGAAAGAGGCCCAACAAGCTTTTTTGCTGTCTTTGATGACTCTACGGCATTGCGCTCGGAGTCGTTTGTATCCAATACAATTCGCCAACGTAGGATGGCGGCGAAAGGTGCGTAAAGCACGTCGTCGAGCACGGATAGCGTCTCTACAAGCCTCGTTCCA
Organism: Schistocerca nitens; assembly: GCF_023898315.1. Taxonomy (NCBI): domain Eukaryota; kingdom Metazoa; phylum Arthropoda; class Insecta; order Orthoptera; family Acrididae; genus Schistocerca; species Schistocerca nitens. The sequence continues at coordinate 397,230,943 of NC_064614.1, read as the reverse complement.
CCAGGGGACGGAAACGCGACGTGAAGAAGAGGTAGTACGAGAAATGGAACGTTCGGCAGCATTGATGATAACAGCCGTGAGGTATTCGACCTGACTGTCACAACTGAGAAAATCGTGGTCCGGAAAGGTCGCCAGGGAGGAGTAAAGTCCCCAGTCAGCTTTCGGTATGTTCCAGCTCGAAGGACGTGGGGATGGGGTGTGGTGCAGGAGACGAACGACACAGGGGAAGTGGTCGCTCGAATAGGTGTCAGAAAGGACATACCACTCGAACCGACGGGCAAGAGTGGTAGAACAGATCGAGAGGTCCAAGTGGGAGTAGGTATGAGTAGAGTCCGAGAGGAAAGTCGGGGTGCCAGTATTGAGGCAGACAAGATTGAGATGGTTGAAGACATCCGCCAAGAGTGAGCCTCTTTGACAGGATGCAGGAGAGCCCCAAAGGGGATGATGGGCATTGAAGTCGCCAAACAATAAAAACGGCAGGGGAAGCTGAACGATCAGGTGCATCATGTCAGCCCGACTAACAGCGGATGACGATGGAGTGTAGATGGTACAAACTGAAAAAGTAAAAGCAGAAAAAGTAATACGGACAGCTATTGCTTGGAGTGGGGTGGTCAAGGGGATGGGATAGTAATAGACATCGTCCCGAACGAGCAACATGACCCCACCATGAGCTGGGATACCGTCCACAGGGGTGAGGTCATACCGCTCCGAGGTATAGTGGGTAAAGGCAATACGGTCAGTTTGGCGCAACTTGGTTTCCTGGAGACCAAGGACGAGCGGACAGTGCAGGCGGAGGAGCAGTTGTAATTCCTCCCGATTGGATCGAATACCTCTTATGTTCCAATGTAACAAGGCCATCGCTAGTCAAAAAAGAGGGGGAACGAGACGGGGGAAGAGCTGGTCACCTCGACAGCCGCGGAGGGCCAGATTTCAAGGGAACAACGCTACAACCGGCGGGAGGCGGATCCTGTTCCATCGAGTCGTCACCAGCTGCGGCCGCTGTCCCTGGTTGTGTAGGAGGGGCAGCATCATTTGCCGACGAGAGGCCAGCTGAGCGCCTGGCAGCAAAGCGTCCTGGCGAAATGCACCGGGGTGGAGAGGGGGATAGAGACTTCTTCTTGGAGGCCTTCTTGGAAGTCCGAGGAGGCACAGGGATGGTGGGCTGGACCCGAAGAAGGTCCTCACGCGCGGGGTCCGTTTTGGAACGCCGGACCTCGGAAGCTGGGGTCCGGAACATTTCCCCGATGGACGCCTGAGAAGAGGATCGCTTCTCAGGCGGCGGGGGGGGGGAGGAGGAGGAGGAGGAAGAAGGGTGGCCCCTGGGGCAGAGGGGGCGGGGGCCACGGGGGAGGAGGATTCGGAAGGGAGGGATTTGGGAGGTGGAGGCAGAGACCTCGGATGGGGGGAGGAGGCGGAGGGGGGACAGGATAGGGGTGAGGATACCGCGGAAGGAGTGGACACAACTGAGGCAAACGAAGTGGTCAACGGCACGGGATGGAGGCGGTCATACTTCTTGTATCTTCTTCTCCTTCTGATATGCGGGGCAGTCTGAGGATCTAGGCGAGTGGATGCCAGGACAATTAACGCACCGAGGTGGTGGGGTGCATGTATGTTCCTCACGAAGAAGACGGCCACAATCGCCACAAAGGGGCTCAGCCTCACACCGTGACGACATGTGCCCAAAGCGCAAACACCGAAAACAGCGCATAGGAGGCGGGACGTAAGGTCGCACGTCGCACCGGTAGCACATCACCTTTACCTTCTCCGGGAGAACGTCCCCCTCAAAGGCGAGGATAAACGCCCCGGTCTCGATGCGACGGTCTTTGGGGCCGCGCTGGACTCGCCAGACGAAATGCACGCCTCGGCGCTCCAGGTTGGCCCTGAGCTCATCAGATTGCAGCAGGAGGTCCCGATGAAAAATAACCCCCTGCGTCCTATTTAGTGCCAGATGCGGGACAATGGACACTGGGATGTCCCCTAGGCGGTCGCACGCCTGGAGCGCCGCCGACTGTGTGGCGGAGGTGGTCTTTATAAGAACGGACCCCGAACGCATCTTACTGAGAGCCTCGATTTCCCCGAAGATGTCCTCAATGTGCTGAACAAAGAACATGGGCTTGGAGGTGGCGAATGTCCCCCCATCGGTTCGAGAACAGACCAAATAGCGGGGGAAGTACTTCGCCCCAAGCCGGCGGGCCTGTCCCTCCTCCCAGGGAGTGGCCAAGGGGGAAAGGGCAGGAGAACCAGAGCTAGAAACAGTACCTTTCCTTTTTAAAGACTCGGCCGCAATGCGACCTCATACGTGTTGACGTTTCATCTGCGAAACGTCCGCCCCGATACCACCCACTCCGACCAGGGGCTCTCCCCACGGCCGCCACCCAGCCTCAGCAAGGGCCACCTGGCAGGATGACCGTTGCCGGGAGTCCTGATGTCCCAAGGAGACGGGCATCTACTCCTTGGCCGACGTGGGGAGGGTGCAGCTCAGGTATCGGCAGTACGATCCCTGTGTTGTCAGGGGGCTACAACCTAGAGGGTACATGACGACCCCACCACAACGGGCTGGCTACCGTGCTGGATTTCTGGTGTCATGGAAAGTCCATCATGATCGTAGGTGCAGATGGGGACGCACTATGGGCGTAACTTGTACAACCCATCAGGCGTTTAGGCCCAATTTGAGGAATAGTGGGTATGGTTACAACGCCGGTACAATGCTGAGTGCCAAGGTCGTAGTGCACTGAGGACCAGTGGTACACCACGTAAGGCGTCCTTCCCCAAAAGGCTCGTACTTCTGTAAAATTTTGAAAAATGGAGGTCAAACCCCAAGGGGGACCATCACATGGAAGGCCGAAACGGTTGAAACTCCTTTTAGTCGCCTCTTACGACAGGCAGGAATACCTCGGGCCTATTCTTACCCCGGACCCGCAGGGGGAGCTCTCATAGTATCACAATGGTTCCGAAAAAATATGAACAGTTCACAAAGTACAGACAAAATACAATTTCATAAGTGTGAAGTTATCCAACTTTGTAATTACGTAAACATGTGTCACTGATGTAGTAAAAAAATTGTCTCTCTCAGTCAAATGATCAGATAGCTGTGTAATTCTGTGTTAGAGAAATATGGTACCGATGTGTAAAGTTGTATAAGCAAATACCATTAGCTAGGGCTCCTTGTGCTTGCGAAACACAGGGTACACAAAGTAGGTGTGTACCCGCCTGAGGATTAATGTAATTATACCCTCAGGTGTTACAGATTACAGCAATGGAATGAAATGTATCACAGAAAACCTTTGTATCTTTGTAATTCAAAAATCTTTAAAAATAAATGTTTTAAGTACAAAATTAATCACTCAACTACGTGTACTGCAGCGCTAAACTGTGCGTCTTGTTGTAACATAATCTCTGTCATTATTTAAGGGTAAAAAAACGTGCCAAGTGTCGTAATTATCGTCGTCCGTAAGCAAAATTCTGTAGAAGTCAATGTACTTACCTTGTAATTAACAATAGCGAAATGCTATGCGTATAGATATCGACGTTATTACGTACATTACCGTGATCAAGAAAGTACTATACTGTAACGTATTGTTGTGCTACGAAAAAGGCTGTCTCATTGTAGCTATACCACAAAAGTTACTACTAAAACATGTTTTACTTTCCAGAAGAATTCAGAAAAACTGTGCAGATATGAAACACATACAGCGCAAAAGCAACAATGTAAATTGTATCACACATTAGTAGCGTCATGATATAATCGTGTAGCTGTCAAATAAACTAACCATTATGTCATCTGGTATCTCTCAGAAAGCACTTTAAATCCATAATGTATTTTCAAGTAAACCAAAATGTTGCATTACAATGTCATTAGCAGTGCCGGTTCAAAGTATGTGAGCCTTATAGTCGTTACGTGATCGTGCAACTAACAAGCAAGAAGAATGTACACACAATAACACTGTGTTGTCTGTTCACTATAACAATGCATTCGTAATTACTATCTAAATATGTTCCCTAGGTTCTAGACTGGATTGTTAACTTCAAAACATTGTTGCATGTTAACAGTTTCTAAGTGTGACAAAACGTCCTAATAACGTGAAGTGAAAAATTTTATGGCAAAGACTAAGTTATAAAACAGATTATCTCTCAATAAACGGTTTTACATGTGAAATGTGGTGCAATTCTATACTCTTCCTAGTACGCAGAGTTTCAACTTCAAAGCAATTATCATGTTGTATACGTCGGTAAAGAATACTGGAATTTTTCTCAAGGTTAGCGTCAATGTTATTTTTCTCTGAGCCAGCCGGCGCACGTGGCTGCCTGTAGTGCGAGTCGTCGTCTGTTTCTTTGTTGGCGCGCGTCCTTAGTAGGATTAGGAGACCCAACTTCTACAAAATCACCTTGTCGAGAGGGCCCTGCCCTATTTGAATCCCGCCAGTTCTGATGAAACTCAGGTCTGTCGTTTCGTCGGTAGTTTACATAGTTTCTTTTTTGTCGGTCATGTGGTGGAGAATTTCTCCCTGAATCGTAACTGCGCGGTGGACCGTTGCGTCTGAAGTTATTCTTTCTTCCTTGATAATAATTGTTTTGGTTCCCATATTGTCTGTTTCTCTGATTGTCTCTGTAATAGTCATTACCGCGGAGAGGTGATCTTTCCCTGTAATTATTACTACTCTGCCAACGGCTGTCATAAGGGTGGTGTCTGTTTTGATCATGATTTACGTTGTAAGTATAGCCTTGTCGTGTCCAGTTATTATTTCTGTCATCGCGGAATTGTGACGGATGTGACCTGTAATTGTTGTGTTCCTTTTTTCGCGTCCCGCGATTGTCAGTGCCAATTTCCAATTCTTGTAACAGTCCCTAAAAAGCTTCAATATCGTCTTTGCAACGTCCTGCCAAAATAATATGTCGTAAATGTTCAGGCAATTTGATTAAGCAAATTCGGACGAGTTCTGAGGGGCTGTATGGGTTTGACAGCTACTGATTCTTGTGCAACATGACTTCAAAATATTTCACAAGACTGGAAAATTCAGATTGTCCGAAATGTTTCATCATTATGATGCTATATTTTACTCGGTCTTGTGTAGCTTGAGGCCAATATGCTGAGAGGAAGGTATGATAAAATTCTCCTTCACTGTGACAATCGTGAATGACCGATCGCAATTCTTACAGCTGGTTCATTCTCTAAATAGCCACACATAAATTCTAATCTGTGCTCTAATGACCAGTTGGGAGGAAAACAATGAGAGAATTGATGAAGACATGCTTCTGGATGAATGTCGTTGCCGGAATTGTTAAATGTTTTGAATTTTCGTGTAGTAATAAACAGCTTATAGTCAAAATCATCATGTCGGCGAGTCGCATGTCGGTCATTGTTACGTCGTTTAGGCGGTTCCATTTCAAAATTCGGTGTACCTTGCCAATTTCTTTTACAATTTCCGAAGTGCCATGTGTTATTATTTTGTGGCTTTTCCGTATTTCTATGTCCCTCTTCCCGTATTGGAGCGCGAGTGTCCTCTGAAATATGTAATTCTTGTATTACCTGTGTCAACTGATCTTGTACTTCCCAGATTTCTCTTTTGTTCAGTTTATTGATTTGATTTTGATTTTGTTTTAATTTTATAATTTGTTCATACTCTTCTGTGTCATTAAAGACTACCGGTCTTGTGTCATTCACAGTATCATCTACCTTTGTAGATAAATTATTTAGCTGATCCGAAAGTTCGACTACCTTCTCTGATAATGAACTAATTTCCTCCATGTGTCTTTCTGAACCAATTTTCAGAGTATCTACTGTGTCCTTTAAGTTTTCCTGATTTTGTGCAAGTTGCATAGCCGAATCGGTAGATGCAACTGAGTTAATTTTAGCCCGCAAGCTCTCGTGATTTTCATGAACAATAGTTTGCTTCGTGATTCTGTAATGCATTTTCATGCAGTGAAAGAACAGGTTGAAAATGCTCACAGATCTGTGTTTTTACGTCATTACAGACTTTTTGACGTTTCAGTTCGATGTTAATTAACTTAGCAGTTAAACCTTCACGTGTTTGTTCAAGCATGGTGTCTATCTTTTGAAGCTGTTGCTGTGACTGTTTTTGATTTTGTTCCATTGCGTCTAACTGTTGCTGTGTTTGTCTCTGGTGTTGTTCCATTGTGTCTAACTTTAGAAGCTTTTGTCCCATTTGTTGCATTCATTGTAATAATGCACTGGTGTCTGAAACATGTTCTTCAGTGCTATTCGGTAGTGCATTTGTACCAGCAACATTCACATTTTGACAAGCAGAAAACCTGTCTTGACTTATTCGAGAAAACGGTGAGGATGCAAAACGTGAATCTACAGTATTTGCAAGATTGTGTCCTGTCATTTCGGGTTCCTGAGGTGAGCTGTTGCCGACCGATCGATCGATAATGCTTCCCTGTTCACTAATTGTTTCACTGTTTACACCATTATTTGCCACCTGCTCCATTTCCCTATGCACAATTACCAAATTACTACTTCGAATGTCTGTTAATTCATTACACGGCGGTGCTGATAAGCTACGCTCGTCGTCACCAACATTTCTCAATTTACTTTGGAGCCTAGTGTTACGTTTTTCACACGCAATAATTATCACGTTTTTCACACAATAACAAGAGAAGCACAATTTGAAGAGCAAATATAAGAAAACACGTTGGCATAGCACTGAAAATAATATCTCGTTAATTGCAAGCGCAGCTGCAAAATACTTGGTGTAAATCTACATGCATGCCACAACTGTTTTAACAATGAAAAACTACAACTACAAAGGAAATTCTCTCTATAATTACGCGCTAGCAATAAATAATAGCTTCACTAATTACCCAAACTACAAGAAAAAATCGGAAGATTCTAGTGAGGTATCCTGGCAGGGTCTCCATATGATACGTCCCCTTAGAAAAATTATAAATGACTGTGCTTAAACTGACACACAATATTTTTAGCGCAACACAATCTGACTTTCAATCATCTCCACAAAAGAATGGCCCTGACTAACAATAACCTATACCTTTCATGAATCAGTTACCTCACAAAAATCTTCGTTACTCGAACTACTGCAATACGGCGAGCGCCACTACTGCCAGCTAAATAAAAGATTCTAACTATTGAAGGCACTAACTACTGATAGGCATAGTTAGCAAATGAAAGATTTTGATAGAGAACAAACAATGTATTTACCTTAATAGCGTTCAAAAGTCATAATATATATATCAGTTCATGATATCCAGTATTACAAGTTTACTGTCTCTGAGGGACACACGTCCAGATCATCCGCTCTCGAAACTCCGCCATCTCTCTCCCCACATCCACCACTGCTGGCGGCTCACCTCCAACTGCGCAAAGCTACGCGCTGTTAACAGCCAACTGCCCAACACTACAATAGCAAATTGCAACAATGCAAACCATCCACAAACTGCACACAGCACAGTCAGTGATTTTCATACAGAGCGCTACGTGGCGTTACCAACACGAAAACCTAAACAGCCTACTTACAACAAGCGCCGGAAGCCAACACACACAAATCTTAATAAACAATTCTCGCTTCTTAAAACAAAACAATAAAAGCCAAGTGCACACGAATAGTTAAACCACAGTCTTAGAAGTGCCTTAACGACACCAAACGACACTATTCCACCAAGTTCATAATAACACAGTAAGATAAAAATACAAAACATACCACTAAATGCTGTTACACAACTAAATTGACGAGATCGTGTTGTTCAGATCCCAGAAGACCGCATATAGCAAGCAGCAGTAATTCACTATACTGTCCAAAACCGCCTTTCTTAGACAGACTTTACCGAACACATGAAATACCAAACATGCCATACATGAACGCAACTCCAGGCAGGTAACAGGAACCACCTACGTGAATTCCTTCAAACATGGACAAACAGGCACCACCAAAGGTAACGCTGAGCAGAACGGGTGGGCAACGACCCATTCAGCGGGGTAACCAAAAGATACTCCAGTTGAGCAAATAAATTAGTACCAACAAATGTCGTAACGTGCCACACTCTCTCTCTCTCTCTCTCTCTCTCTCTCTCTCACACACACACACACACACACACACACACACAGCAAAAACTTCCATCAACGCCGTCCCACATCAGAATGAAGTTCAGAAACCGCTGCTGGAGCTTCCAGCGGAAAATCTGACGAGCCAACCGAGCCCACACCCTAACCTGGCAGACGACTCCAAAATTCAGCAACTAGTTGTCTCCGTGCCAGAGTATCACAGGACCCCACCGGACCTCCACATCAGACAGGCAAGCAGAACAAGTACGCCGACTCCAATTAATCACCACCGCATGGCCAGCACAGCGGCGAGTCTCCTCCGCCGCAGACCACTCTGCTCATATTGCGAGGCACAACAACCTTAGCGCCAGTCACTAGCAGGTCAGGCAGAGCGAACTTCACGTTCCGTGCAATACCCGCAAAACGACTACCCTCTCGCTTTCCACCGGCAACCGCAAACACGCGACAGCGGCGTAACAGCAAATCGCCACCGGAGCGCCACCCGCACCAGGACAGCGAACTATAATCGATTATAGTGCGCGCTCTAAACAAGATCATAGGATAGCGGTGCGCGCCATATCAGAGGCGTTTTAGTGAGTTATTCTGTCTCTAGAAATTATGACAACAGCCACTTCGAAGAGGTGTCTTGTCATCCACAGCAACCCTTGAGTTTGAAACATCAAAGGCGTCACTGAACAGTTCAGTTATATTTCCTTGCTGTTCTTTGTATAGCCACAGCTATGGCACAATGGCGTGATAACAGCTGTGCAGCCATTTGTACATTCTTCAGAGCTCGTTGTCTTATTTCTACGTGAGACTTCATATGTGGTGTACGGTGCTTAACTCCCCGCTGTGTTTTTCTAACAGATTTATAAAAAGATTCTTGTTCAAGAGAATCACGTTGGGCTGAGTTATTCCATAATCTAAAACATTGATTTCAAGCAAATGAGAGACTCCATAGAAAACACATACTCTTCTCGCTTGATTAATAGGGTTCGGAAAGTAAGTTTTTGTTGTGGAAACTCCGAGCTCCTTCCAGACCTCTGAGTGTTTGTCTCCAATATCACGAATTTCTGTTGCAGTTTGGGTTCCAATTACTTCGAATTGCTTTATTATACTTAGAAGTAACTCATTAGTCATGGCGCTACCGAAGTCAAAAATGTGCAGGCTGTTTCCATAATGACAACAAACCACGAACCAGAACGTTTCTGTTTGGTCCTAAAATTATATTATGTGACGAGTCATGACACACGCGGCCATTTACATTCATCTCTTCAAAACTTAGGACTCCCATTTTCTCTAGAGGTTTAAATGTTCCTGTCTTAGCTTTCATAAATCTAGCACTTCTCTCAGAATTCCAGGTCTGCACTTGGATGGTTTGGTCCATTTCTATAGTATTGACCAGCAGAGAAAAGGATAGCTCTTTTCCACAAGTAAGTGTAAGCTTTCGGTGAGAAAGCCCTTAGTTGAGAGTATTAGCAATATCTTTCGGAATCTACTTCACTCTCTTTATATTACTAAGTAAAGATAGAATCTGGCCTGGTACGATATACCGAGACAAAATGATGTTTAAATTATCCCTAATTTATTATTCTATTCCATAAGAAACACACTTATTTAGTTCCACAACATTCTTCGAACACTTGGCTTTCAGGCTCTTGTTGCTTCTTTTTAAAGCGTAATTTTCTTTCGTCACCAGTTGTACTTCAGTTTTTAATTTATTTCCTCTTTAGCAGCAACGTGTAGGTCAAGAACTACTTCAGAGCTGGTAGACTATTCAAATTTAATTTTCTTCGGAGATAAAGCTTCTAAATTAGCCTTCTTGCTCTTTTCTTTCATCAGCGATCTCTTGCTGGCGTTAGCTGTTAATCAACCAATCTATTTTAGAAAAGTATTATTATTATATTATTATTATTGCGGTTTTGTTGTAGAGATGAAAAGTCCATAGTCGCTATAAAAAAACAATGTACAAATAGTTCCGAAACTGATAGTACATAGAAACGTGTTCATAAAGAGAATGAGTATCTGGCAGTTACCTGTACTTTGTCCTTGCTGGTGCTTGCGACAATCTCGAACGCATCTCCACGCTAACCTGAATTTTTTGTGATAGCACAGCGTCACTCTTTTATTATTTTTTTTTTCAATGGCAGCCCCAGAAGCTCATTACCTAAGTCCCGTTCATAATCTTTGGGATGGAAATGTTCTAAACAAATTCTTGCATTATTCACATTAACAGGCTCACCTCTTTTACAGCATGACGCCCATTTGCACGTAGTTCGCTATGTTCATAAATCGATGATAAACGATATCTGGAGTTTTATATGAAGTATTTTTGTATTCAGCAAAAGCGCAATGACTTGCAGCAATAATATCTAACAAACAACTGCATTTTGTTTATTTCAACAAAACGATTTGTTTGCCTTAACAATGCACGTGTAATGTTCACGCTTTCCGCTTCTCTTATTCCCAATGACTTCACGCCGTTTCTGGGCACTATTTGCGGCACACTATAAGGTGGCCAAATTCAGTTGATCTTCAGCCGCTACGAAGTGTTTACGTTCGTTGCCAACCCTAGCCACTTCACAATATTTTACGCCATAACAAATAAATAAATAAAACGGCTAAATGATTTGTCTAAAAGTAAGAAGTAAAATTATATAAGAGAAGAGAAACACTTGGCATACCTCTGAATGATGCTCGAAATTAGTAACAGTAAATTATTTAAAGAAATTCTTCCAATCCATATGTGGCAACAGCAAGCCAGTGCTTAACAGTATTGGTTAAAAACAGTCTTGGTTGCAATTTTAGTTTTTTTATTTTTCAACAATGCGTTTCGCCTTATTAAGGAAAAATAAAAAACTAAAATTGCAACCAAGACTGTTTCTAACCAATACTAAATGATTTAAAGTTCAATGTCTAACTTAGAATTTTAAAGAATACTTAGAATATTTGTGTGGTGGAACTTGTAACTTCTAAACCGGCACTTCGTTTGCTGTACATGGTTTCGTGTATCATTCAAAGGTGCCTCATACATTTCTCTAATCTATTTTAGTTCCCACCTTTAGAAAAAGTCAGTTGACAAAACTTTTGCCATTTTTTTAGTTTCTTTTTATTTTGAAGTTTTGTTTCTTGCTTACCCTCATTACTTTCAAGCAATTAAGTATTGTTGTTGCAAAGTAGAATTCTTCGCTTGGCTATGAAAATTCGGACAAAAGTCCAATGTGCGGTTTCTAGGGAGTCTTGTTTCAGCTCCGCTAAAACATTTGACTACTTAAGTCGCTATTGTGAGGATAGTGTTGATTTGCATGTGGTCTTTTGCGTAGTGGTTATTACTATCATCGAAAAGGTAAGTGAATACGCTGTAGTATCCGCAGCTAAGAAGAGTGCGCGCGTAGGAATGTGGCAGCGAGTACTGTGATGTGCTAAGGCGGAACAGTATTTGCCACCCTAAAATCGTTTTCAGGAACGCAATTGCGTCAGTATTGTAACTACGACGAACTTCAATTGGTTCGCGCGGTGCAATTACATTCAATCGTTGCACCTCATCAATGCACTGATAATTCTTTATCACGCTGCTGTATCAGTAATGTATTAAACTGATACTATGTATGCAACAATTTAAACGCATTTTCCTTCACAATATACGTTTCGTTCTTATCGTTTGAAACATTGCAAATGATAAGATTTCCTCGTCCGTTTCTTGATACGTGTGGTTGTAATATCTGCGTGCACGCTTCACGAGAATTTTCATTCTCTCTGGCGCTGTACGTAAAAACTTAAGGAAACTGCTGTATCAGTAATGTATTAACACTGGTATTATGTATGCAACAACTGAAACGCATTTTCCTTCACGATAGAGGTTTCGTTTTTTTTTTTAAACATTGCAAATGGTAAGATTTCCTTGTCCGTTTCTTGCTTACGTGTGGTTGTGATGTCTGCGTGCACGCTTCACAAGGGTTTTCCTCATTCTCTCTGGCGCTGTACGTATAAACTAAAGGAAACGGGGGGTCCATAGATGGCGAACAATGAAACAAGATGAGGCTAACAGTGAAGTCTACTGATAAAGCAACATTCTTTGGACGACCAGTGAGACAAACCATGGACAGCCACGGGGCACAAGCGAGTGAGTCAATGAGGTGAAGGACAGTTTCCCCACTCCCTTCTTCACGCCTCACATGGTCCTCCAAGAGGATTGCTTATCAACCTTTCGTTTCGTAAGTGCGACGCATTAACCCGTTACGTGTTCGTTTCTTTTATAGCACCAGATTCTTTTAAGAATCGAGGTCCAATGTGTAAATCTTTTGACTACTTTACAAATGAGTTACTGGGTTAAATATTTGACATTAAACATGTAAGCAAGAAAAAAGCCGATTTCAGGCAGGTGCATTTTTTTGTTCAACCACGAATAACAAACATTTCCGTTCCGTATTCGGAAAAACCGTTTCAGGGGTGGATTCTAAACACTTTTATGGATCCCAAAATGCAATTTAAAAAAAAACTGATTTTTTAACCAAAAGATAGTTAACCTCCCCTTAAGTGATTAACGTTGCAAGATCAGACGTTAACAGAAGCACGAGATAAGCCATTGCAAATGTGAAATGCTAGTACATTAATAACCGGTGTAGCCTCCAGAATGTTTCATGCAAGCATGCAAACATGAATCCATTACGTTGTTCGGGCGCCGGATGTCAGTTTACGGGACGTAGTTCATGCCTGTTGCACTTGGTCGGTCAATACAGGACGGTTAATGCTTTTTGTGGGTGACGCTGGAGTTGTCGTCCAATGATGTCCCATATGTGCTCGGTCAGGGACAGATCTGGTGATCGAGTAGGCCAAGGGACATGTCGACACTCTTAAGAGCGTGTTTGTTACAACGACGGCATGTGGGCGAGCAGTATCCTGTTGGAAAATACCCCATGGAATGCTGTTCATGAAGGCAGTAGAACAGTTGAACCACCAGATTGACGTACAAATTTGCAGTCAGGGAGCGTAGAAAACCACGAGAGTATTCCTGCTGGCATACAAAATCTGATCATAACTCCAAGTGTAGGTCCATTGTGTCCATCACACAGGCAGGTTGGTTGCAGCCCCTTTACTGGCCTTCTGGCCTGTTCCTAACCAACACACTTTCACTGGCACCGAGGCAGAATTCGCTTTCATCAGAAAACACATCTCCACCATGTATCCCAATGAGCTCTCGCTAGACGCCACTGAAGTCGCAAGTGGCGGTGTTTCGGGGTCAGTGGACTGCACGCTGCAGGGCGTCTGGCTCTGAGCTGTCGTTGAAGTAATCGATTTGTAAAAGTTCGTTGTGTCACTGTGGTGCCAGCTGCCGCTCAAATTGCAGCTACAGATGCAGTAAGATGCGCCAGAGCCATACGCGGAACACGGTCTTTGCTCTCGGTAGTGCCACGTGAACGTCCGGAGCTCGCCCTTCTTGCGACCTTACATTCCCGTGTCCGAAGCTGCCACCAGTCGTGTACAGGGGCAACGTTCATGCCAAGTCTTTCTGCAATATCGCTGAAGGAACATCCAGTTTCCGTAGCCCTATTACACTAGCTGGTTCAAACTCAGCGAGGTCTTGATAATGGTGTCTTCGCCGCCTTAAAGCAATAGTTCCCAACCTAGGGGCAATTACCTCGTAAGGTGTAAAATGTACCCATCTAATCTTCAGCATTCTTCTGTAGCACCACATTTCGATAGCTTCTATTCTCTTCTTGTCCAAACTACACTCCTGGAAATGGAAAAAAGAACACATTGACACCGGTGTGTCAGACCCACCATACTTGCTCCGGACTCTGCGAGAGGGCTGTACAAGCAATGATCACACGCACGGCACAGCGGACACACCAGGAACCGCGGTGTTGGCCGTCGAATGGCGCTAGCTGCGCAGCATTTGTGCACCGCCGCCGTCAGTGTCAGCCAGTTTGCCGTGGCATACGGAGCTCCGTCGCAGTCTTTAACACCGGTAGCATGCCGCGACAGCGTGGACGTGAACCGTATGTGCAGTTGACGGACTTTGAGCGAGGGCGTATAGTGGGCATGCGGGAGGCCGGGTGGACGTACCGCCGAATTGCTCAACACGTGGGGCGTGAGGTCTCCACAGTACATCGATGTTGTCGCCAGTGGTCGGCGGAAGGTGCACGTGCCCGTCGACCTGGGACCGGACCGCAGCGACGCACGGATGCACGCCAAGACCGTAGGATCCTACGCAGTGCCGTAGGGGACCGCACCGCCACTTCCCAGCAAATTAGGGACACTGTTGCTCCTGGGGTATCGGCGAGGACCATTCGCAACCGTCTCCATGAAGCTGGGCTACGGTCCCGCACACCGTTAGGCCGTCTTCCGCTCACGCCCCAACATCGTGCAGCCCACCTCCAGTGGTGTCGCGACAGGCGTGAATGGAGGGACGAATGGAGACGTGTCGTCTTCAGCGATGAGAGTCGCTTCTGCCTTGGTGCCAATGATGGTCGTATGCGTGTTTGGCGCCGTGCAGGTGAGCGCCACAATCAGGACTGCATACGACCGAGGCACACAGGGCCAACACCCGGCATCATGGTGTGGGGAGCGATCTCCTACACTGGCCGTACACCACTGGTGATCGTCGAGGGGACACTGAATAGTGCACGGTACATCCAAACCGTCATCGAACCCATCGTTCTACCATTCCTAGACCGGCAAGGGAACTTGCTGTTCCAACAGGACAATGCACGTCCGCATGTATCCCGTGCCACCCAACGTGCTCTAGAAGGTGTAAGTCAACTACCCTGGCCAGCAAGATCTCCGGATCTGTCCCCCATTGAGCATGTTTGGGACTGGATGAAGCGTCGTCTCACGCGGTCTGCACGTCCAGCACGAACGCTGGTCCAACTGAGGCGCCAGGTGGAAATAGCATGGCAAGCCGTTCCACAGGACTACATCCAGCATCTCTACGATCGTCTCCATGGGAGAATAGCAGCCTGCATTGCTGCGAAAGGTGGATATACACTGTACTAGTGCCGACATTGTGCATGCTCTGTTGCCTGTGTCTATGTGCCTGTGGTTCTGTCAGTGTGATCATGTGATGTATCTGACCCCAGGAATGTGTCAATAAAGTTTCCCCTTCCTGGGACAATGAATTCACGGTGCTCTTATTTCAATTTCCAGGAGTGTATTTATCGTCCACGTTTCACTTCCATACTTGGCTACACACCATACAAATACTTTCAGAAACGACTTCCTGACGCTTAAATCTACACTCGATGTTAACAAATTTCTCTTCTTCAGAAACGCTTTCCTTGCCATTGCCAGTCTACATTTTATATCCTCCACTATTTCGTAAGACTGTAATAATGATTACCTAAGTTACCAATAATTACAATTTATTTTAAACTACTAGCGTTAACAGTGTGTCAAATGATATACCTTGTCAAACGACATTTTCCTCGCGTAGTCCACCCACACGTACATATATTGTTCTTTGTAGTGTACATCACATACACGGAAGTTCAAAATGGTTCAAATGGCTCTGAGCACTATGGGACTTAACTGCCGAGGTCATCAGTCCCCTAGAACTTAGAACTACTTAAACCTAACTAACCTAAGGACGTCACACACATCCATGCCCGAGGCAGGATTCGAGCCTGCGACCGTAGCGGTCACGCGGTTCAAGACTGTAGTGCCTAGAACCGCTCGGCCACAACGGCTAGCTACACGGAAGTATCTAATTAAAATGCGTTATCAGAGTTGTTACTAAGTTAGTCAATTTCTTTAAGTGTTGTGAAGTTTAATTAATTAACCATAAGGTGGATATGTTAGAAAGTCAACATAAATATTCGTAGTCGGCCGGTGTGGCCGAGCGGTTCTAGGCGCTACAGTCTGGAACTGCACGACCACTACGGTCGCAGGTTCGAATCCTGCCTCGGGCATTCATGTGTGTGATGTCCTTAGGTTAGTTAGGTTTAAGTAGTTCGAAGTTCTAGGGGACTGATGACCTCAGAAGTTAAGTCCCATAGTGCTCAGAACCATTTGAACCAAATATTCGTAATGTGGTGCGCATAAATAGGCGGAAAGGCTCAATATTTGCGGATTACACAATCGGCAATCATTCACTGGAAAGAGTCACAACCATAACATATCTAGGAGTATACGCCCATAGCGAACTGAAATGGAGAGACCACATAATTCTAATAAATCTGAGTATAGAATCCCAGTCACAACCCTCCCCGCCTCTGTGAGAAATAGGGAGGCAGCGGGCGGACCGAAGGAGACGTCCTCCCACGCCCTTCGGAACATCCAGGCTATCGTCCACTAGATGGCTTTCCTGTGCTCTAGAGGAGAGTGGAAGGGACGCACAGTCAAAGACCTTTTAAACTGGAGATAAGACGTTAGCAGCGTGCCAGGGGAGGGCACAACTGGATTCCTCTGTAGGACGCGAGACGCTACTGTGAAATAACGCGTTTTGCTAAGGGAAAGGATGCTAGTTGCGAATGCTCTCCTGCCGAGAGTACTGTGTGAAAAAACGCACTAAAGTGGATTAGTGGAATAGTGGAATAGTGCATCAACTGGCGACAGCGAGCTTGCCCAGTGAAGGGACTCTACCCACAATAAAGTCTGCATGTGGATTGGATTGGATTGTTTGGGGAAAGAGACCAAACAGCGAGGTCATCGGTCTCATCGGATTAGGGAAGGACGGGAAAAGAAGTCGGCCGTGCTCTTTCAAAGGAACCATCTCGGCATTTGCCTGGAGCGATTTAGGGAAATCACAGAAAACCTAAATCTGGATAGCCGGACGCGGGATTGAACCGTCGTCTTCCCCAATGCGAGTCCAGTGATCTAACCACTGCGCCACCTAGCTCGGTTCTGCGTGTGGTTGCCGAGCATGGGAGCTATGGGCGGCGCACATCTCGCAAGGATGGTGAAGAATAATATATTGGTGGAAAATAATATGAGCCAGCCAGTCGATGTATGGCCACGCCCAAGGATATAGCTTTGGAGGACGCCAAGAGGTCGCCTGGGAGGCAAACTCGTGATAGAACAGGGAAAGAAGGCACTTGTCGCCCATAAGGAAAATGGGAGACTAGCCGAGCTGCGAGAGACGACACTTGGTTGCTGCTAAACACGCCTCAGCCACCAACACGCCGCTGCCGAGACACCGCCAGCCCTCTGCAGCGCGTCTTCCTCCGTGCCCATAATCCTATCGGACTCAAAATTTTAAAAATCACATTTTTTTTAATTTTCCTTTTTGTTAGATTATAAGACAGACATTGAGACAGAACAGTGTGAAAAACGAGTGTTACATACATTATTAATTGAACACACATGTGGTGGTTTCAAATGGAGCCACTTCACTTTTGGTGATAAAGTAAAATGCAGTTCCTTCCTGCAGATGGGAAGCATTGGGCTACTAGACAGACAACACATTCCATCTGACCGTGTATACAGTGCCTCGAAGTGCCATGTATGCTTTGCTTCTGTTGCATGCCTCCATCTGGAATATCAGTTTTACTTTATTCATTTTTTTAATTTTTTTTATTTTTTTCCTAATGGTTCTGATAATCTACTTGGACACTCAGGACTTTCCGATTAGTCTGGAAAGCTTGTAAGGTGTCAGGTAAATCCAACACCTTCCATGAAAACCCTGACATGATAAGCAAATCCAGTAGTATGTCACATAGCTCCGAATAAATCGTGACATTAAATTAACCAAAGTAATACGAGTAACGAGTGAGCAAATGGAATACCACAGACTAACACAAGAATGCCTAAATGCATGTCATACCTTCCCACCGTGAGACAGTCGCAGTTCCGAGGGGAGAAACGAGAACAGAAGCCGAGAGCAGAATCGTGTTAAGCTAGAAGGCCCTACGATAAGGGACAGACACCCACGTCGCCAGCTAACCACCAGGACCACCCCCCAGTCCATGTTAAAAGCTAGAGCCCTCCAGAAGAACAGTATAGATCTTACGATAACACTAAAAGGGCCACACCAGCCGCAAGTTTTAGCGTGAGACTTTTTCGCGTCTCTGTTACGTTTCTAACCTAAAAAAACATTGCCCCACCACGAAAAGTAACCGCCAGGACCACCCCCCCAGCCCATGTTAAAAGCTAGAGCCCCCCAGAAGAACGGTATAGATCTTACGATAACATAAAAAGGGCCACACCAGCCGCAAGTTTTAGCGTGAGACTTTTTCGCGTCTCTGATACGTTGCAAACGTTAAAAACATTGCCCCACCACGAAAAGTAACCGCCAGGACTACCCCCCAGCCCATGTTAAAAGATAGAGCCCTCCAGAAGAACAGTATAGATCTTACGATAACACTAAAAGGGCCACACCAGCTGCAACTTTTAGCGTGAGACTTTTTCGCGTCTCTGTTACGTTGCAAACTTTAAAAACATTGCCCCAGCACGAAAAGTATAACGTTTCTCATTGGATAGACAGAATTTTTTTAGGCGGAGCTTAAGGTTAACATTGAGACCCTATTGGTCAGATGAAAACACAGCCAGATAGTTTTTTTTTAAACCAACTTCGGTAAATTGTAGTAAGGAGAAATTAGGAGAGAGTTGCTTCCGAGACGGCGAGCTAGATGGAGCTGCGCCGGCCGCCGCCCCCTGACGAACACCGACAAGGTAATGAACGCACGCTATGCCGCATTTTTGAGCGCATATGGCTTCACTCAGAGCTGCAGAAGTCTCATCTGTTACATCCCCTTTTTACGTAATACTAGTCTCGATCGTCAATTAAATCTCATGGTATTCACATTTGCTACGTAAGTTAAAATCTGAAACGCGATGATTTCTCTGTTATATAATTATTGAGAAGCCACATCAGCCACTGTAATTTACGACAAGTTAGATAAGTAATTAAAGATAATTGAGGGTCACTGTAGACCATTTTGATAGTTTTCTCTTTTGTGAAACTTAATTTAAACCTAGATTATAGATGTGATATGGCATAGGTCATCCTTCGATCCATTGTAGAACTTGGAAACCCACTCAGGGAATATTCGTTCACATTTTTGTTGAACGCAGTTGGTTTTTATCATCCTGTATTAAAATATTTCCTTTTATCAATTGTACAATTTATAAACAATGTTTCGTGAGTAGAATACAAATTCCAATGGTAAACGTAACTGCTTTTTCGACGTTATTTTACCAGCTAACTAAAAATAGGAAAGCCTTGAACCCCTTCCACTAAATTTAGTTAGTATTAAGATTCTTTTACAGGGAGTGCAGTGGAGCTGACGCTGAAATCATTAAGTATTTGGGTATATCATCGCTAGTCTCACTGAACTCTTCTGAACTCTACATGTCATGTGTGGTCTGGCGTCTCCTTACCAGCAACAGGTCCCAGGTTAAAACTAGTCAATTCCCTAAAAAACACGCTCAGAGCGTCGTTGCGCGAAAGTGGTAGGCAGGCACGACTTAGAAAAAACAGACACCACGCAGAATGTTAGAAGCTATTTGTTAATTTGTTATAGTGTACCATCGCCAGATCGAGATCACCGTCTTCAGCTAGCACATCATCTCCACTTTCACTACTACCGTCAATCTCTGAGTCGGCATCAGAAGAAATCCCTTCCAAACGGCATGCCAGAATTTCCTCTTCCTTTATTCTGCGAAAGTACATCGTGTGAAACTGGAAATATAATAACCTTTCACGGCTAGTAATGTTGCCCTTAGAGCCGCTATGGTTTAAAAAAGAACACCACAATAATTACGTAAATAAACACAAAAATTTAATTATTATCGCAATACACAGGGTATAAATTTGAACAGGGCAGTTCTCATCTATGCGCAGACGCCTTAAAGAGAGAAATTCAATCACAATTTGAAAACAAAGAAAATCGTGCACGACATACAAAAATGGTTCTTACGTTTGCCCATCGAAGTGCTAAGATTTGAAACATATGAAGTAGTTCAACCTGTAGCTGCTAGAGGGCAGCACGTACTGGACAGCCAGCCGCTGTGACCGAGCGATTCTAGGTGCTACAGTCTAGAACCGCGCGACCGCTACGGTCGCAGGTTCGAATCCTGCCTCGGGCATGGGTGTGCGTGATGTCCTTAGGTTAGTTAGGCTTAAGTAGTTCTAAGTTCTAGGGGACTGATGACCTCAGAAAAGTCCCATAGTACTCACAGCTATTTGAACCATTTGAACGTACTGGAGACATAAAAGGCGGCTTCTGACGTAGCTACTGTGCGTATACCACAAACTGAGAAAATCCTTGGTTGCTTCAAAAGGAACCACGTCGTTTGAAAGGGATAGCAGCCTGATGACCACCCAGTAAAATGCACTACAGCTAAGTTCGCCTGCCAGTTGTGTTTGCCCCATAGCAACCACGATCTAAACAGTTTGGTAGCAACAACAAGAGTTTCGTAATTGATAATGGGCAAATTATTATTTTCTTCTCTTATGAATAACACTAACCAAAATGGCCTTGCTGTGCTGGTACTGCGAACGGTTGAAAGCAAGGGGAAACTACAGCCGTAATTTTTCCCGAGGGCATGCAGCTTTACTGTATGGTTAAATGATGATGGCGTCCTCTTGGGTAAAATATTCCGGAGGTAAAATAGTCCCCCATTCGAATCTCCGGGCGGGGACTACTCAAGAGGACGTCGTTATCAGGAGAAAGAAAACTGGCCTTCTACGGATCGGAGCGTGGAATGTCAGATCCCTTAATCGGGCAGGTAGGTTAGAAAATTTTAAAAGGGAAATGGATAGGTTAAAGTTAGATATAGTGGGAATTAGTGAAGTTCGGTGGCAGGAGGAACAAGACTTTTGGTCAGGTGATTACAGGGTTATAAATACAAAATCAAATAGGGGTAATGCAGGAGTAGGTTTAATAATGAATAAAATAATAGGAGTGCGGGTTAGCTACTACAAACAGCATAGTGAACGCATTATTGTGGCCAAGATACACACAAAGCCCATGCCTACTACAGTAGTACAAGTTTATATGCCAACTAGCTCTGCAGATGATGAATAAATTGATGAAATGTATGATGAGATAAAAGAAATTATTCAGGTACTGAAGGGAGACGAAAATTTAATATTCATGGGTGACTGGAATTCGAGAGTAGGAAAAGGGAGAGAAGGAAACATAGTAGGTGATATGGATTGGGGCTAAGAAATGAAAGAGGAAGCCGTCTGGTAGAATTTTGCACAGAGCATAACTTAATCATAGCTAACACTTGGTTCAAGAATCATAAAAGAAAGTTGTATACCTGGAAGAATCCTGGAGATACTAAAAGGTATCAGATAGATTATATAATGGTAAGACTGAGATGTAGGAACCAGGTTTAAAATTGTAAGACATTTCCAGGGGCAGATGTGGACTCTGACCACAATCTATTGGTTATGAACTGTAGATTAAAAATGAAGAAATTGCAAAAAGGTGGGAATTTAAGGAGATGGGACCAGGATAAACTGACTAAACCAGAGGTTGTACAGAGTTTCAGGGAGATCATAAGGGAACAATAGACAGGAATGGGGGAAAGAAATACAGTAGAAGAAGAATGGGTAGCTCTGAGGGATGAAGTAGTGAAGGCAGCAGAGGATCAAGTAGGTAAAAAGACGAGGGCTAGTAGAAATTCTTGGGTAAGAGAAGAAATATTGAATTTTATTGATTAAAGGAGAAAATATAAAAATGCAGTAAATGAAGCAGGCAAAAAGGAATACAAACGTCTCAAAAATTAAGTCGACAGGAAGTGCAAAATGGCTAAGCAGGGATGGCTAGAGGACAAATGTAAGGATGTAGAGGCTTGTCTCACTAGGGGTAAGATAGATACTGCCTACAGGAAAATTAAAGAGACCTTTGGAGAAAAGAGAGCCACTTGTATGAATATCAAGAGCTCAGATGGAAACCGAGTTGTAAACAAAGAAGGGAAAGCATAAAGGTGGAAGGAGTATATCTAGGGTCTATATAAGAGCGATGTACTTGAGGACAATATTATGGAAATGGAAGAGGATGTAGATGATGATGAAATGGGAGATACGGTACTGCGTGAAGAGTTTGTCAGAGCACTGAAAGTCGTCAGTCGAAACAAGGCCCCGGGAGTAGACAACATTCCATTAGAACTACTGACAGCCTTGGGAGAGCCAATCCTGACAAAACACTGCCATATGGTGAGCAAGATGTACGAGACAGGCGAAATACCCTCAGACTTCAAGAAGAATATAATAATTCCAATCCCAAAGAAAGCAGGTGTTGACAGATGTGAAAATTACCGAACTATCAGTTTAATAAGTCACAGCTGCAAAGTACTAAAGCGAATTCTTTACAGACGAATGGGAAAACTGGTAGAAGCCGACCTCGGGGAAGATCAGTTTGGATTCCGTAGAAATATTGGAACACGTGAGGCAATACTGACTCTACGACTTATCTTAGAAGAAAGATTAAGGAAAGGCAAACCTACGTTTCTAGCATTTGTAGACTTAGAGAAAGCTTTTGACAATGTTGACTGGAATACTCTCTTTCAAATTCTAAATGTGGCAGGGGTAAAATACAGGGAGCGAAAGGCTATTTACAATTTGTACAGAAACCAGATGGCAGTTATAAGAATCGAGGGGCTTGAAAGGGAAGCAGTGGATGGGAAGGGAGTGAGACAGGGTTGTAGCCTGTCCACGATGTTATTCAATCTGTATATTGAGCAAGCAGTAAAGGAAACAAAAGAAAAATTCGGAGTAGGTATTAAAATCCATGGAGAAGAAATAAAAACATTGAGGTTCGCCGATGACATTGTAATTCTGTCAGAGACAGCAAAGGACTTGGAAGAGCAGTTGAATGGAATGGACAGTGTCTTGAAAGAAGGATATAAGATGAACATCAACAAAAGCAAATCGAGGATAATGGAATGTAGTCGAATTAAGTCGGGTGATGCTGAGGGAATTAGATTAGGAAATGAGACACTCAAAGTAGTAAAGGAGTTTTGCTATTTGGGGAGCAAAATAACTGATGATGGTAGAAGTAGAGAGGATGTAAAATGTAGACTGGCAATGGCAAGGAAAGCGTTTCTGAAGAAGAGAAATTTGTTAACATCGAGTACAGATTTAAGTGTCAGGAAGTCGTTTCTGAAAGTATTTGTATGGAGTGTAGCCATGTATGGAAGTGAAACATGGACGATATACAGTTTGGACAAGAAGAGAATAGAAGCTTTCGAAATGTGGTGCTACAGAAGAATGCTGAAGATTAGATGGGTAGATCACATAACTAATGAGGAGGTATTGAACAGAATTGGGGAGAAGATGAGTTTGTGGCAAAACTTGACAAAAGAAGGGTCCGGTTGGGAGGAAATGTTCTGAGGCATCAAGAGATCACAAATTTAGCATTGGAGGGCAGCGTGGAGAGTAAAAATCGTAGAGGGAGACCAAGCGATGAATACACTAAGCAGATTCAGAAGGATGTAGGTTGCAGTAAGTACTGGGAGATGAAGAAGCTTGCACAGGATAGAGTAACATGGAGAGCTGCATCAAACCAGCCTCAGGACTGAAGACCACAACAACAACAACAACAACATGAATAAATGTAATTTGTATATTTATTTGAACTACCGTCGTCCAAAGGAACTTTGCTTCTACAAATTAATGTCTATAGCTAATCCTGAATTCTTCCTGTTGAAACTCCTAATAATTTTTATTTAATATGCAAATGCCGCACTCAAGTGCATATTAAGATACTGTAGAGGAGGAGAAGATTAGTGTTTAACATCCCGACAACAACGAAGTCATTAGAGACGGAGCACAAACTCGGATTATGGAAGGATGGAGAAGGAAAACGACCGTACCCCCTTCGAAGGAACCATCCAGGCATTAGCCCTAAGCGATTTAGCGATTTAGGAAAAGCACGGAAAACCTAAATCAGGATGGCCGGACACGGGTTTCAACTGCCGTCCTCCCGAATACGAGTTCAGTGCGCTAACCACTGCGCTACCCCGATCGCTTAATTAAGATTCATTTTTATTTAATATTAACATAGCGCCCGCTACTTCGCTCGCGTATACTGTATGGTCTGCACAGATATTTTTATTTTCTTTTACCAAATTTTTATGGTTCTCAAATTGCTAAACCTTCTATTCAGGCTAATTAAGGCCATAGAAGCATGGGTCTTTTCCGAATGTACTTATAACTAAAAGAGATGCTGGTAGCATAAGTCTGAAGCATTTGTTTATCACGTCTTTTGAGTTCTTGTGGTGATATTTCCACAGAAACTTTCATCCCTTAACGCTTATTTCTGTACGTCTAACCGAGAAATCAAATACCAATTTTTATCGGTTTAGCCTTAAAAAGTTTTAGTACAACGAAATATATTCTTAAAAATTTTCATCTCCTTAGGTGTTGAATTCCAGAAGCACTGGAACACATATTTTTTTAAATTCCAACCGAGAAGTCAAATACCCATTTTTATAGACGTAGCTGTGAAAATGCTGTAGGGGCACCATTATAATTGTTTATTTTCAAAAAACTTTCACCCACTATTTTACCCTCTTAGTGGTTGAACCTCTAAAAATGCTGAAACATGCGTTTCTTTATTTCTTACCGAGAAACCAAATACCAATATTCTTAGTTCTATCTTCAGAATTATCTTAATACCGACATATTTTCAAAAAGCCTCTCATCTATTATTTCACACTCTATGATGTGGAATTTCGAATAACTCCTTCTTAAACGGCGCCTACAGTACTGATATCAACATCCTCTGCAAATTTTAAGTTTCTGCCCTTGGCGGGTTTGTTGGGAAGTTGACAAGTCAGTCAGTCAGTCAGGACAATGCCTTTAATAAATATAGATACATATGTCACACTAGAGAGCAGTTATATACCGGGTGATCAAGTCAGTATAAGCTCCATTAAGTTTCGGGAATGCAGCCGCATGTATTCTACTTCTTCTTCTAATATTTCGGCTGTATACCTTTCAGCCATCTTCAGAGAGAGCCGTACGACTGACGCTCCAGCGCTCGCTCCATCCTTTTAAACTCGCGGACCACACCACTGCGCATGCGGCCACAGATAAACAAGGCGCCAGTGACGTTGATTGGCGGCAAAGACGTACAATATGCATGAGTTACGTCTGTGACTGCGCATTCGATCCATGCTGGGGGGTCGATATATTACTGGGAGCTGAACTGTAGCGACGTCTTTGTAAGTTCAATATTGAAAGTGCCGGATTCCATGATTTATCTAATGTGAAACCGCTGTCTCTATTAATTAAATTCTTCGTCAAGCGGATTTCAATGGCCTCTTTTACTACGGAGTCCCAGAAAGATGAAACAGAAGTCAGAATTTCGACATTTTCATATACCATAGAGTGACCAGAATCAATACAATGCTCTGCCACAGCCGATTTACTGGGTTGTAAGAGCCGAGTGTACCTGCGATGTTCCGTACACCTCTCTTGGACTGTACGATTCGTTTGTCCGATGTATGAAAGGCCACATTCACATGGTATCTTGTAAACTCCAGGCTTGCGGAGTAGTAAGTCATCTTTAACGGAACCCAGGAGTGCAGCCGTCTTCGCCGGTCGACGAAAAATCACTTTTACTTTATGTTTAGTGAGGATCCGTCCTATTTTGGATGAAAGGCTTCCCACATACGGCAGGAAAGCCATGGATTTAAATGTTTCCTCGTCATCTTCTGCATTCCTTATGGACACCTTAGGTTTTATTTGTAGTGCCTTACGTATCTGTTGTGGAGAATACCCGTTGTCCTCAAAAACTCTCTTCAGATGTAAAAGTTCGTCTTTTAAACTACTTTCATCAGATATGACGTGTGCTCGGTGTACCAAAGTTCTTAGAACACTACTCGTCTGCGAAGGATGGTGACAGCTATTTGCATGTAAAATAAGTCCGTATGGGTCGGTTTCCGATATACTGCATGACCCAAAGTGCCATCTTCTTTGCGCCGAACCAAGACATCCAAAAGTGGAAGACATCCCTCCTTTTCCACTTCCATTGTGAACTGAATTTGTCCATGGATGGAATTCAGATGGTTTAAGAGGTCCTGCAATTTGTCCTCGCCATGGGGCCACACTACAAAGGTATCATCAACGTACCTCCAAAAAACTGTAGGCTTCAAACTAGCAGACTCCAGGGCCTTCTCCTCGAAGTCCTTGGTGGCCAATTTATTTATGGAGGACTTCGAGGAGAAGGCCCTGGAGTCTGCTAGTTTGAAGCCTACAGTTTTTTGGAGGTACGTTGATGATACCTTTGTAGTGTGGCCCCATGGCGAGGACAAATTGCAGGACTTCTTAACCCATCTGAATTCCATCCATGGACAAATTCAGTTCACAATGGAAGTGGAAAAGGAGGGATGTCTTCCACTTTTGGATGTCTTGGTTCGGCGCAAAGAAGATGGCACTTTGGGTCATGCAGTATATCGGAAACCGACCCATACGGACTTATATTTACATGCAAATAGCTGTCACCATCCTTCGCAGACGAGTAGTGTTCTAAGAACTTTGGTACACCGAGCACACATCATATCTGATGAAAGTAGTTTAAAAGACGAACTTTTACATCTGAAGAGAGTTTTTGAGGACAACGGGTATTCTCCACAACAGATACGTAAGGCACTACAAATAAAACCTAAGGTGTCCATAAGGAATGCAGAAGATGACGAGGAAACATTTAAATCCATGGCTTTCCTGCCGTATGTGGGAAGCCTTTCATCCAAAATAGGACGGATCCTCACTAAACATAAAGTAAAAGTGACTTTTCGTCGACCGGCGAAGACGGCTGCACTCCTGGGTTCCGTTAAAGATGACTTACTACTCCGCAAGCCTGGAGTTTACAAGATACCATGTGAATGTGGCCTTTCATACATCGGACAAACGAATCGTACAGTCCAAGAGAGGTGTACGGAACATCGCAGGTACACTCGGCTCTTACAACCCAGTAAATCGGCTGTGGCAGAGCATTGTATTGATTCTGGTCACTCTATGGTATATGAAAATGTCGAAATTCTGACTTCTGTTTCATCTTTCTGGGACTCCGTAGTAAAAGAGGCCATTGAAGTCCGCTTGACGAAGAATTTAATTAATAGAGACAGCGGTTTCACATTAGATAAATCATGGAATCCGGCACTTTCAATATTGAACTTACAAAGACGTCGCTACAGTTCAGCTCCCAGTAATATATCGACCTCCCAGCATGGATCGAATGCGCAGTCACAGACGTAACTCATGCATATTGTACGTCTTTGCCGCCAATCAACGTCACTGGCGCCTTGTTTATCTGTGGCCGCATGCGCAGTGGTGTGGTCCGCGAGTTTAAAAGGATGGAGCGAGCGCTGGAGCGTCAGTCGTACGGCTCTCTCTGAAGATGGCTGAAAGGTATACAGCCGAAATATTAGAAGAAGAAGCAGAATACATGCGGCTGCATTACCGAAACTTAATGGAGCAGTCATTGCGCCGCGAAAACCTGAAGATTCACAAGAAGTCAGTATAAATTTGAATACTGAATAAATCACGGAATAATGTAGATAGAGAGGTGCAAATGGACACACATGCTTGGAATGACATGGGGTTTTATTAGAACCAAAAAAATACAAAAGTTCAAAAAATGTCCGACAGATGGCGCTTCATCTGATCAGAATAGCAATAATTACAGCTGCATCTGTACAGTCATCCTAGTGGATCGCAATCAACTAGCGTGCCATAAATACGACGCACTGCATTAATTATTCGTTTCCGAACCTTTGGTTCTTCATCTCGAAATACTCACAAGGAACCCATAGAGTGCGAGGTCGCAAAAGGCCAATGACGTTTACGGCATTCAACGCCCCACGTATTGTCTGCCATGCAGCCACAATATTGACTTCTAATCGCAACAAGGAGCGGTACTGGAGGTATCCAATGGTGTGCACAGCATGAGGCTAAGGAAGCGTAGTTCAATTGCTTAGTCGACGAGTACCTCACAACAGTGCTACAGAGCTAGCGGTGTTGATACAAAGCAGAGCAATGGCACCGTTAAAGAAAACGAACATTTTTTTCTGTTTTCCGTCGTGAATTTGATTCTAACCTGAAAAAAAAGAGAAAAACATTCAAAAATGTTACATAGTAACGTATTGTAACTACCACATAATACACTTATCATATGTATGAAAAGAAACATGTATTACAGGCCACTGAAGATGCTGCACAAATAAAATAAGTGAAATGCGTATGGCAATAAACAAACTGTCTTCAATCAATTGCGTAGACGGAACATACCTCTATGAAAAACTAACATTGTACTATATTTACAACAGTCGCTGAAGCTGATATTTCCTCGGAAATGGTATATTTTCGTAAAAATTTCCATCCCCTATTGCGGTCATTTAGGTAGTGGTTGAATACCGGAAATATTGAAAAATATATTTTTTTTATTTCTAAACGAAAAGCCGAGTATCAGTTGTCACAGATGTAGCCTTAAAAATCCTTTAATAGTTCTTTAGTAATTATTTATTTTCAAAAACACTTTCACCCACTATTTTACTCCTTTAGTGCTTAAATTTCCAAAAATGCTAAAACATGTATTTCGTTAATTTTCTGACTGAGAAACCAGATACCAGTTTTCGTAGTTCTGGCTTCAAAATTCCCTTAATAGCAACATACTTTCCTAAAGCCTTTCATCCCCTATTTCATCCTCTTACGATTGGAATTTCGGACAATCCCTTCTTAAACGACGCCTGCCGTATAAGACCACACCCTCTCCAAACTTCAAGTCCTATCCTTAGCGGTTTCGGCTGGGCGATGATGAGTCAGTGAATCAGTCTGACCCTATTTCACCTCCTTAGAGGTTCAGTTTCCAAAAACACCGAAACACGTATTTTTTATTTGTAACCGAGAAGTCAAATACTAATGTCCATAGATAGCAAGATAGTTCGCCCACAGAAAAGGTACCGGTAGTTTAAAATCCCTCTTGAAACCGATTATTGAGTAGGTGCCGTTGATGTCTCTGGGATCCAGACCAGGTAGATCTATTAGAGAAAAGATACAAAGAAGAGCAGTACATTTCGTCACAGGTTTGTTTGCTCAAGTTACGTAAGAGCATAAAAGTGGTACTAATTCAACTCCAGTTCAAACATCGGTCATGGGGATGTTTACAGTTGGAATTCCATAAACGCACGTCCCAACGAGAACGACTCATACACTATATTCCTTTCCTTGTCATACATCTCGCGAAATGACTTTGAAGATAGAGATAATTTCGAGCTCTTGTGGAGGTATAGCAAAAGCCATTAATCCCGCGTAACAGTTGTGACTGGAAAAAGGGGGAAATGATAGTAGTACCCACCACCGTACACCGCAAGATGGGTTGAAGAATATCTTTGTAGATGTCCAATGTCTTAAACTTTGTAAAAGTAGTCCTGTAATTATATATTCCTGGATGTATTTATTGTTGTGTATAACAGACTACAATACTGGCATTGTAAAATAATCTGAGGATGAATAATGAAAGTCGATAGGGGAAACACTAGTACAGTATAAAATAACAACTGCACATAAATTATTTGCTGAGTCACTGTGATGTTTAACTGCTAGAAGGAGAAAGTGAGCTTTCAGTCATGATCATTTCTTATTTTATTTATGTCTTCATTCATTTATTCCGCGTATCTGAAGAATCTGTAGATTACTTACACCGACAATTGATTTGATTCGCAGTAGGTATCTGAAGTACCTGCCGGTAGATAACGTAAACCAACCACTTTTTTTGTGAATAACCGTGTCTTTTCTACATCAGCGAACTTTTCGAGGAAGTGTCGCAATCAGACTAGCTACTGACGTAAGGTAGTGCTCATTTATCTAGACAGTGCTGCCGGAATCGGATCCAGATTTCAGTGAAAACGCGTCGGCAAGGAGGAAACGGTGCTTCCTATAGTAGTGTGCACGCCGTACCGGCTATCGCCAAGTGGTATCTGAACGCTTCGCGACAGTTGGCAACACTGCTGCCCTCTGCAGCGCCGGCGTAGTGCCAAGAGACGCCGTCGTGCGCTGTCACATAACAGTTGCGGAGCAGCTAGGGACGGAGCTGTGTATACTAGTAAGTTGCTACTTAGACGTCACTGTCAGTTGTGTGCTTAATAAGGTTCATCTCGCAAGAGCTTGTGCCACCCGACGAGCATTGGGATACTTGTTCAGATTTGTGAGTATCGTATATGAATAGCTTGTACTTGACATTAGGATCATCTACCTAACACGCCGATATTTAGTATCTTCTTCTCTCTCTCTCTTTTGTGTGTGTGTGTGTGTGTGTGTGTGTGTGTGTGTGTGAGAGAGAGAGAGAGAGAGAGAGAGAGAGAGAGAGATGGTAAGGAGAGGACGGTAGAGAAGTGGGGTGGGGAGGGGAAAGAGTATCATATTAGCCGGCAATTACTGCTACAGGTTACTGATTTCAAGCTGTTGCTAGCGAGGCTTACGTGACTAAAATCGCGTTTGAATTGTTAAGAAGCGAACTTGGTTGAATGAAGTACGTGTCTCAGCCTGTTGATGCAAGCTGCCACTGTGTAATTTTGGATACACAGAGTGCTCCGGCGGTACGTCAGCATCACGTGCCCCGAGGAAGCATCGATCTGTTGTTCTACTTTCACCAGCGTCACCCACACTTTCCGGAATAGGCCTTGACGCATGTGAGCCTCCCTTTGGTGACGTGGTGTGACGTAGGACTGGGAAACACACTCGCGTATTGGTACGCGTCACGTGAGTGTCATAGTGAGTTGTCGACGTAACATCCCAATGCACCCGCTTTCGGACGGAGAGGCAAACAGTTGAATCATCTTCTATGTTGTGTATTCTAAGGAAGTAGTCACCATTAACAAGGGCCACTCTGTACGTGACTAACTTCTGAGTGGGATGGACGTGGAGGCTTTAACCCTGTCAGTCGTTGCTGAGTTCTGTTCGGATTTATTGTAGTATTGCATATCATAAAAGATAAGCATTAAAAGTTCTACTTATGACATATACAAAGTCCCGTTATGTGTATTAGCACCTCTGTCTAGCAGAGCGGACTGCGCTTGTACCACGGAACCAGCGGGGTCATCGAAGAAACTTTCGATCATTGCAAGTGTTGTGTAATTTTTATTCCGCGAGTCCTAGCAATTTCTTTGGAGATCAGTGACAAAGATATGAGAACAGTTAGTCTAGTATACAACCAACGTTTACACACCAGAATAAGAGTGAATCTGACTCATCGTTGCCTTTTCAACACACGAATTTATGTTTACAGTTTTGTTGACAGTCACGCGTAAATTTAATGGCCTGACTAGCACTGGAGAAAATAATCTTTGCAAGCTTGGGGCCATGTTGTTGCACGGCAACCTGTTGTCACTGAGCCGCGCGTGACAGGAAAAATCCTTTCGCTGATGGCCATTTCCCGTACGAGCTACCTAGTGCTCTTGTCACCACACCGAACAGCAGCTCTGTGCTGCTGACGCACTTAAGTGATGTTCGTATCTTGTTAACCAAATGCTGTAACAACAGTCTCTACAGTCAGAAGGCTTACTGTAAAGGACTCGTATTTGCGGGGCAGTGGATATTGCCGTTAGAGTGGCAATAGCGTCGCTTGCCAGTTTCAAATCGCGCGTCCTCTGCCACGGCGGCGGATTGATTATATTGTAATTGAGAAATCATCATATAGAAACTGGTTTCTTTAGAAACGCTTCATATTACGTAGGATGCTTATTTTGGAAAAAAGTCGTTTCAAAACAGTTATAAAATTATGAAAACGTTTTACTTCCTCGGAGTCAGTTTTAACAGATAACTGTAAACCCCAACGGCGTGAATTATTTGGTCTTCCGAAATGAGTAAATATGTATCTATAAAAGTAGATAACCTTTTTAACAGTTCAAAATAGTTCACACTTCCTCACATTTAGCAGAAAACCGCTCGAACGCGATAATTGTTATAAAAGTAACCGCTAGTAAACTGCAATTAGCCTTCAGGCTAGAAACCGTTTCGATAATAGTCAGTATCTCTCAGAATTCTGATGCTGTCCACATAGTCACTGCGTGTACATTCAGAACAACATTTGACAGATAACTCTTTGAAGCTTCCGCCGTTGATCCTTCATGGCACTTTACACGCATTACACAAAAATCATTCATTTAGAGTGTGAAAGTTTAAAAAATTATATTTTGATATTTATTCTTCAGTGATGTTTAAACTCAGGTTTAGATTATTACTGTACTGTACTGTGCTGTAGTCAACACAAATTATTGTTTGCCTCAATCATTTTTGGGTGAATATAACATATAGTTGTTCCAAATTAGTCCACTTTATGCATGGAAATAAATTCAGACAAGCCTGATGGGATAATAAAGAACTGTGGTATCAGTAACAATACAGGCAATGTTCATATTCTTCTGAAAATACTAGGGATTTCATACGTTGGCTTTTAGAAAAGAAATTTTCAAAGGTAAATTTTCAGGTCTAAAATGAACATTAACGATATCTACAGTGTAGAAAATTATTTTATTTACTTAAGTTTCTTGCTAAAACTACTGATCATAAGGTTTGTCAAAATCATACACAAAACCAAAAATTATATTACGCAAACCATGATGTCGACATTAAGGGCAAACGGAACGCCCTACCCCGACAATGTTAAATTTAGTGACTTGGCTTCCCTGTATTTTAGGAACCACTGTAGCTATTGACATGAAACTTTTACAGGCCATCAAACTGTATATTCTGAGTCTACTGAAGTACAATAATTGCGTTTTAGCCACTGCTTTCGGAAATACAATTTTTTAATTACACGCTTAAAATCTTGTGTGCTTTGTACGTTATCCTAAATAATTTTAATTACACGCAACATTTTGTTCTTTTAGTTCAGTAGACTCAAGATATGTAAGTTATTTATTACTCCCT
Source organism: Schistocerca nitens (assembly GCF_023898315.1). Classification (NCBI taxonomy): domain Eukaryota; kingdom Metazoa; phylum Arthropoda; class Insecta; order Orthoptera; family Acrididae; genus Schistocerca; species Schistocerca nitens. The sequence continues at coordinate 397,198,106 of NC_064614.1, read as the reverse complement.
GAAAATTTGAATACTGTACTCGAAGTGGTTTCTGAGATTAAGGGAAAAATGGAACAGAAAATGTAAATTTTCAGGAACGGCTTCTAAAGTTTCAAAAGACTGTAATTCACTTAAAATATGCTTAATTTTTATTTTTTGTCACTCAGAAGCATCCTGCACCATACTGTATATTATCCTCTTGATCTTTTTCCAAGTTCTTTTCTTTTCTTTCTGGACTACTTAGTGGCCAACGGTGCTGCATACTCTGCTTCATCAATGCGAACCTTGTCCATCCGTCCAAGTTCTCTGATGCAGTTTGTTCCAGGATTAATTCCCATATGCTGTAGCACTTTCACCCTACCAATCTTGCCATCATAAAAAGCAATAACAGTGTCACTGACCCCCACTTGAGTGTCTTCATTCCAACGAAAACGCTTTTTTGGTAAGAGTCAATTTAAGATTATTGAACGACTCTTTGGGATTTTGAGTCTGACCACGCAGACACTTCTTCAGTAATTCGGGATTTGCCAGGTCTCTGTAAAAAGGTTTTATGATATCCATGACTGCTGCTGGGATGGAATGTTTATGGCAGTATGAACTCTTTGAGTACTGACCAGTGCGGTAATTGCACCATGAATCAGGTCCAGGAGGGCAAAAATGGTTTACTGGTTTTTCATCAGTTGCCAATCTGTGGAAGAAGATAGCCCATACTGCCTGCTTCGTTTTCAACAAATCCTCAGTGTTATTTCTAATGGCAGCCCATAATACTGCTGTAGTTCATCAATCTATCAGCCTGCCTCTTATGGTTTCACCATCAGAAAGTTTCTTGTCTCTCAAACTTTGTTTCAACTTCCTCAACCTGGTGCCCATCCTCTTCTGGACATGACCAACACATCTTCTCACTATAAGGCTCAGCGGCTACTACACTGTTATATTCTTTTGAGTCTCCATCACCTAAGAACTTGGTGAACACACTCCCCTTTTGTTCACAGATCGACTAAAGCTTTCAATAGCTGCAGAGGCTTCCATACCACCACTTGTTCTTTCGTAATTTCTGTCACAGATATGCCCTTCTTCATTCCCCGATTTACACTTATAACAATGTTTGATTAAAATCTGGAAATCTATTATCTTTCCAGTATCCACACTGGTCACCGGAACAGCAGACTTCTTAGAACTGTAGCCGCGCTTCTGCCAAGAGCCATCAAAAGCTACTGGTATGTCAGTCATACCATTATTTCAACAGCTTCTTTTGCAGCACTCTTCATTAACTCACATGCTACAGATTCCACAGCAGCTCCAATAAATCCTGCATACTTGTCGATTTTACAAGGTGGGCGTGTCATATTCATTACGGCACACATTGTTTCTGCTGCAGTGTGTCTTTTGCCAATAGCTCTCAATCCATAAAACCACCTAACATTTACTTCAAAATAATTATCTTTACACTTACCAGAATTATCTCGTGCATTCTCTTGTATCTATGCTACCTTTCACTTGCAAACATGTACACATGTTAGGTTTAAATACGTCAGCACTCATTAGCAGATACAAGATTTTTGTGTGTGTGTGTGTGTGTGTGTGTGTGTGTGTGTGTGTGTGTGTGTGTGTGTGTGTGTGTGTATCGAAGCGGAGGCCACAATTGCATTGCAAGTCCGCTGTTGCTCACTCTTTTAGCGATACTGAGAAAAAATGTCATTCAGCACAAGTAGGTTAGCGTCCAAGGCTACCTGTGACACATGGGCAACAAGCAGCAAATACAAGCAGTTCTAGGTGAGTATTGTTTACAAGGGATACTAGTGCCCTCTCGCCGATGTAACGCTCCTTTACGACAGAGTAGCCACTCGCCTTTACACAACCAAAAAAAATCATTGGAATTAAGAGCAGTTCCGCAAGGCTTCTTTTGATTGTGCACGCCATGAGTGGAAAACATCGGAATTCTGAGACTGACGATTGTCGAAACTCTTTACAGTCCGGAGGTCACCCTAAATTAACGGTTGTGTAACAGTTATGGCGCTCGATCGGTTTTCTGCTAAATATATGAATGGGTGAACCATTTTCAGCTGTTAAAAAGATACCAAAATGCTAACAATCTTGGCCCTTTTATTTTCAAATGCCTGAATAAATTCGTGCCGTTGTTGTTTACTGGTTTTCTGTTAAAACTGACTGCAAAAAACAAAGGGAAACATCGCATTTTTCATAATGTTATTGTAGTTTTTAACTCTAGGTTATAAAACCTTCGTAAAATTTAAGTTGGTATCAATTCGCGGTTCCTGCCAGTCTGGTATTGTCAGCACATTTTGTACTTCCTTTGTGATACACCATTGGAGAAGTTATAATTGTAGTTAACAAGTGCATAAAAAATAAATCCTTTTGAGTAAAATATGTTATAAAATTTACGATGGTTTAGTAGCAATGTAGTATCTCCACCCCCTTTGGTGTTCTAAGGTTAAACATAACGATGGAAAAATAAAATTTCTGTCCAGGATACTTTACCCACGTTCATTATTTGCGTTTTTGGTAATAAAAGATGTTAAAACGAAATTCAGGCATTATAAGGTGTGATACACTAGTCAAAACTCAGAAAAGTTATTCAATGTCTAGAATTAGCGATTTTTTCTGCATGTCTTGCGTTTCTAAGAGTTGAAAACTTTCGTGTTAAGAGGCTGAATATGGCACCATTCGTTCCGTACTAGTAGAGTTTTCATTAAAAAATTCTTTTTTGTAATTCTTGTCGCAGATGTTTCAGAACCGGACTGTGCAGGCAATTTTAACATTTAAAACAGTAATGCAGAAATGATCTTCAAACAGTATATTCATAAAACTGGAACTGCTAATATTTACAGAATTGTCAGAATGAAACATAGTTAAGCGTTTTTAATAAACTTAATACACAAAATACCTAATCTCGAGTGTCGTGAGAATGCTGTCAAAACAGTAAGCTAACAGTTGTTTTTACTTAAGCTGGTTCAACAGTCCCAGTTAAGATAGTCGTAGAAGTTGGCTATCAAAAAGTCTTTCAAACTGTGTTTAAACAGTGCTTTATCTGAAACAAAGTTTGATTCCTGGCAATTTGTTGAAAATGTGTGTTCCTGAATATTGGACTTCTTTTTGGACCAAGATAAATGATTTTAGGTCTTTGTGTAGACTGTTCTTATTCCTAGTATTAATACCACGTATTTTTCTTGGAGCTCATCAGTTTCCAATCGTGACAACAGATCAAACTTGTTTTCTACATTGACAACAACGCTGAGAAAGTCCTATTCCTATTTCTTCTATAACCTGTCATTTCCCACCCCTTTTCCTGTATCCCCCGTAACCTTTCGAGATCTTGTTTTACCTTGCCTAGTTCCGCCTGAAGGGCAACCATCTTCTCCTCCACGGTCTTCCTATCTCTACAGCAGCCATTGAGCCTTGTTTGTTTCTCCAATTCCCACACTGCTGCAGTCACCCACATGAAAGAAATTGCAACAACCCTCACACCACCGCCTCGGAATTAACAATACTACGGAAAGTCATACACTTATCACTCATGCCAACAAATTTTAGCTTTGATCTAAATTAAATAATTTCGTAGACTACTCAATTAATATTCAAAACTTCCAGAGAAATAGAAACGATTAAATCTGTATTGGCTAAAGTAAATAAAGAACTGAACCTGCACTATATGAACTTTTCACTTATTTCCGAACTTTCACTCTGGCTAGTTAGTAGAGAAGCAAATGGATAGCGTTTAAGAATACACTAACAACACAACCGGTATTTTAGTGAAATAATCACGTACCTTACAATATACGATAATCAAAACCTGATCCAAAATTCGCGCCTCTGGAATGTTTTCTTTTTCCGAAAAAGAGCAAATACGAAACCTTCAGTTGATAGCTTACAATAGGTATTGGTTTACGTATGACATACTGCATTAATTTTTATTGCTCAGTGAGGCACTTATCTTCACGAGAGGTCTGAATGTACAGGACTCGTCAATTATTTGGTCCACTCATTGTGTTCAGCTCCTTTGAAATATAGCGAAAGTCTTTTCATACTATTTCGTTCTGGAACTCCCAAAACATAAGGTTCTGTATAATTTTGTCGACACCACGTTTTACCGAAGAGATAAGTGACTGATCTATTTTGTCATTGCACTGTGCCCATATCTGGCAGTTTCATATAACTGTAAATTCAAAATCGCTGAGAATATATAACCGCTTAACATAAGCCAGAATGTTCCAATGCGCGTCCACAAAGTTTGCAAAATAGTTCATACAGCGTTTCCAAGAATGTCTCCGACAACTTCTGCATGTCCTGTTGGAAAAATGTATGAACACGGAAGCAGTTATCAGTAGCAATGTCGGTAAAGATAAAAGGAAGGTGTTTCCTGTAAGCTGACGCATTGACGCTGTACGGCGCTAATGTTTGTGCTTTATTTTTGTTGCTCTGTGGTTCGCTTGCGTTTGTGGTTAAACTGATTGTTATTGCAATGGAGTGGAGGGGGCACTTTTGGAATTGATATAGATTAAGGGGAAGAGGAATGCTCATGGAGTGTAATAAGTTCCAGTTATAAAAATGCAAATAGGAAACAGGACTGACTAGCAGAAACTGCTGCTGCATTTCACACAAGTAGCAACTTGGTAGACGAAAAGATTAGGTCAGTGTTTGTAAAATACCAGCGGGAGAAGCAGCTTGAGGACAGGAAGACGGGCAGCGGTAGTGCGCCTGAAACAGTTTACAAGCCGACGTGGTTTGATTATGAATTAATTTGAGCTAATGGCACCTCTACCCCATGAACCATGGACCTTGCCGTTGGTGGGGAGGCTTGCGTGCCTCATCGATACAGATGGCCGTACCGTAGGTGCAACCACAACGGAGGGGTATCTGTTGAGAGGCCAGACAAATGTGTGGTTCCTGAAGAGGGGCAGCAGCCTTTTCAGTAGTTGCAGGGGCAACAGTCTGGATGATGATTGACTGATCTGGCCTTGTAACACTAACCAAAACGGCCTTGTGCTGGTACTGCGAACGGCTGAAAGCAAGGGGAAACTACAGCCGTAATTTTTCCCGAGGGCATGCAGCTTTACTGTATGGTTAAATGAAGATGGCGTCCTCTTGGGTAAAATATACCGGAGGAGAAGAGAATAGAAGCTTTCTAAATGTGGTGCTACAGAAAAATGCTGAAGATTAGATGGGTAGATCACGTAACTAATGAGCAGGTAATGAATAGAATAGGGGAGAAGAGGAGTTTGTGGCACAACTTGACAAGAAGGGACCGGTTGGTAGGGCATGTTCTGAGGCTTCAAGGGATCACAAATTTAGCATTGGAGGGCAGCGTGAAGGGTAAAAATCGTAGAGGGATACCAAGAGATGAATACACTAAGCAGATTCAGAAGGATGTAGGTTGCAGTAAGTACTGGGAGATGAAGAAGCTTGCACAGGATATAGTAGCATGGAGTGCTGCATCAAACCAGTCTCAGGACTGAAGACAACAACAACAACAACAACAACAACAACAACAACAATGGCACCGGTCCGTACAACAGAGTCGAAAGTTACGGGCGAAAATCGTCTTGATACCTCTGACAGTGAATATATGTACTGGAACTGTTGTTGCTAAGATTGTGGTGTAGACCACTTTGAGATGGTAGTATGGGACAAAACAAGAAAAATATTAGTAAACATGGTGTCTAAAATGCATACCTTAAAGCTATGAGCACTTATGAACCTTCGATACTGTGGAATTCACCTATTCTACTGAGCAAGTGCTCATAGCTCAAAGGTACGCATTTTAAAGCCCATGTTTCTAGACTTTTTTCTTGTTTTGGTCCATACTGCCTCCTCTGAAAGTTGCCTCCCTAAGATCTTAGCACCAACAGTGCCGTTACATGTATTCCAGTCAGAGGTAGCAACTACCTTTCGCTTAAGACTGTCGACTCAGTCGTTTGTGGAACTGAGTCCCTGATATCAAACTGATGCATTTACCATTTTCCGTAGTCACTGGGAGTTATGTAACACTAAAAGTAGTTCAAGAATTGCCCCCCCTCCTCCTCCTCGTCCGAAACAGAAACGGCATAAGGTCAGCGAAATATCAGACAACACTCACCCAGCTTGTGATTTACTGCAACATTCACATAGCGCGTGGTTTAGTAACTAAGGCACTGATGAAGAAAGAAGAGGCAGAGAGTAGAAGAGTGTGGTGCGTATGCAATGTACGTCACATGCAAATTATGAAAATTCACCACTCCACAGGGCAATTACGCAGAACAAAATTAATAAAGTGCTTTCGAAGCAGAACTCCAGACCAACAGCGCCTTCATTGAGGGTGGGGTATGGTAAGGGCATCGAAAAGTAGCGATTCTTCTCTCTCATCTAGAGCAAGTAATAGTGACGAAATAAATATTTTTGGGAGTGTAACTGAAAAGTAAGTATGTCAGATATTTCTTTGCAGTTACCATTACATTTACGTAATCCGCTCTTTCAACCAGTGCTCTGTAAACTTTACGTGGTATGAGATATGGGTTGTTTCAAAATGTAAATATACTAGGATCTGAAATAAATTTCCTGTTGCCGAAAAACGAAGAGTAACAAAGTTTCTGTAGCAGGTTATTTGTGCACTTTTTCTACAGTATGTTTCCGATCATCAGTAACTGCTCATTTCTCTTAGTTTGCCTAAATTGTTCCGTATTAACGGCATATCAGTACTTTCCTCGTCACTAGACATAGCGTAGCCGACGATGCGAATACTCTGAGGAATACAGATGCAGACGATGTGAATACGCAACAAGAAAAGTTTGCCGCCAGTGTCTACAGAGAACTCAACAAACTGTTGCGAACAGCGCTGGAAACGTTTGCAACAAAAAACATGTTGCAGACTTCAGTTCAAACGCACCCTCATTGCTGATTGCGAATCCCTACTTCAGTAATCTAAACTAAGGATAGAAGCCTCTTAATATCGGGACGAACCTCTTTTTCGCCCGGCGTAGTGCAGCTACTCGACGTGGTTTGGACTCAACAAATCGTTGGAAGTCCCCCGCAGAAATATCTAGCCATTCTGCCGCTATAGCAGTCAGTAATAGCGTAAGTGTTGGTGGCGCAGGATTTTGCTCACGAACTGACCTCTCGGTTATATCCCATGAGTGTTGGATGAGCGTTGGATGGGTCGAATCATTCACTCGAACTGCACAGAATGTTCCTCAAACCAACAGCGAACAGTTGTGGCCTTATGACACGGCGCGTTGTCATCTATAAAAATTCCATTGTTGTTTGGAAACATGAAGTCAATCAATGACAGCAAATGGTCTCAAAGTGGCCAAAGACCAAGAGGACCAAGGCCATTGCATATAAAGACTACCCACATCATTATGGAACCACCGCCAACTTGCGCAGTGCCTTATTGACAATATGGGTCATTGGGTTATTACCCAACTGAAACCGGGACTCGTCTGACCAAGCCATAGGTTCCCAGTCGTCCAACAGATATGCTCAAGAGTCCTGGAGAGGCGCTGCAGGCGATGTCGTGCTATTACGAAAGGCACTCGCGTCGGTCGTCTGCTGCCATAGCCGATTAAAGCCAAAGTTCGCCGCACTGGCCTAACGGGTACGTTCGTCCTACGCCTCATATTGGGTTCTGCAGTTATTTCACGCAGTGTTGCTTGTCTGTTAACACTGACAACGCTAAGCAATAGCTCCTGCTCTCGGTCGTTAAGTGAAGACCGGCGGTTACTGCGTTTTCCGTGGTGAGGTTATGCGTCAAATTTGATGGTACATCTTGACACTGTGGATCTTGGAATACTGAATTCTCTAACGATTTCCGAAATGGAATGTCCCATCCCTCTAGCTCCAACTAGGATTCCGCATTCAAAGTCTGTTAATTCCCGTCTTGCGGCCATAATCATGTCACACCTTTTCACATGAATCACCTAAGTAGAAGTGACATCTCCGCTGATGCTCTGCCCTTCTACACCTTGTGTAAGCGATGCTGTCGCCATATGTATATGTACATATCGCTATCCCATGACTCGTCACCATAGTGACACATGGGTCTTCGGTGTTATTCTTAAGAATTAGTCCATCCTACAACGATGTATCTTCATTCGCGTAGATTTCAACTGATTGCTACCTCGTTCCATTTCATACGAATGTTCCCACCGGGCAGCGTTACCATTATATCCTTTTCAGATGTTCGATGAGTATCTTTGTCTAAATTTTTGTTGCTTTAGTAGGAGGCCTGCTTCTAGTTTTCAGCTTATTTAGCCGGCACCGAACGAGGTGGCGCTGTGTTTAGCACACGAGACACATTCCGGAGGACGACGGTTCAAATCCAAGTTCAGCCATCTAGATTTAGGTTTTGTGTTATTTCCTTTAATCGCTGCAGGAAATTGCAGGGATGGTACCTTTGAAAGGGCACAGGCGGTGTCCTCCTCCGTCCTTGAAACATTCCGAGCTTGTGCTCCCTCTCTAATTATCTCGGAGTCGGTAGTTCGTTGAACCCTGATCTTCCTTCTTTCTTTGGCACGCCTCTAAGATAGACCTACTTGCTTCACTCCATGTAGTGGCTCATTAGTGCTCAAACTATAAAGTAGACAGCAGAGACGATTGCTTGCGGCAGGTGAAGCGGCGAACGGGAAAATATTCCTATCCCCTCCTCCCCTCTGCTGACCATGGGCTGGGTGTGATATCAGTCTGAAAAACAGCATCTTACCACTAGACTAAATGGTCAGCCTTGTTGTGATCCATAGTCCGGCATTCATGGTTTCAGTGTTAAGGAACATTGTAGTGAAACGTGTATGCAGAAATCACATCCACATTAAAAGCAAGAAAATAACGAAAAAGTCCTACGATCAGCGATGTTTTAACTGAATAAAACAGAACATGTTCCATGACGAAAAACATTCCAGTAGTTGCATGCACAATACCAGTATTAATAAACTGATACACCAACTACTGATACCATGGACATAGGACTGGAAAATTTGACTGACGTTATTTCGGAAGTTATCAGACCACTGAAAACTTGAAAACTGACGGTGCTCGAACATCTTAATCACAGTTAAGATGTTCACATAACTGCATTCACGCAAATGTTTTTAGAACGGTGTGTACTATTGTCTAGACCACGTCACCCTTCTCAGAGCCAAATTCCTGCCGCGCGCATTCTTCTCGGCTGCGGACAGTGCATTCGTGAGAGTTCACTCTCAGCACATCACTTAGTTGTAAATTATAATTCACTAGTAGTAGCCTTCAACTACACGCTGTGTATATCCTGTGACAGTATCTCGCGACCTGGAAACACAAAAGCCCTCCCTGTTTCATTTCTATGCCATTATGTTCTGAATGCCCATGTGAAAAGCACTTCAAATGTTGAGAACTACGCCACGGCACACATGGCATTGAAACACACAAATTTGTCACAGAATACTTCAATACTTCCGCTTTCCTTTAACGAATGTTTAGCCTGACATTATAACAAAGTGTTTCATTTAATAAAACAGCTACGCCAGTCATTCAAGCTACGTTTATTAAGCTGGTGCCTGTGATACTTAGCATCTGCAGGTACTATTCACATCGCTTACGAACTGATACATCAGTGCTTCCACAAACTAGGTGTTACTTTGTAGACAGGAAAAAAATACAGGCTCATTTTTAGTACATGCTAATAGCGGAATTTTTCGCTTAAGGGAACGCTCCAAACACTAGTCGGCGATAAAGCTGATGGTTGATGAGGAAGGTTGTCATTTGCGGTGTTATGAAGCTACCGTGATTCCAAGGGCGTCCATACACGAGGGCAAGGGGGAGACGGCCCCCTCCTCTAGCTCCCAGGGAAAGGCAACAATATAGTGTAGTCAGGTGTCCTTCCAGACAACGATTTAAAAGCCGGTTGTTTCAAGTACGTTTTTGACAGGGGCAAAACTAGAACTTTTTTATGGCAAGTTAAGTAGCTATTCGTCTTCCAAAATACTGTCTGAAAAATCGCAACACCAAATATAGAGTATTGAAGTTTCGGGAATACATTTGTCTAGGTAACATATTTGATTAACGTTGCTGTAATGTTAGCTCGGTTGCGAATAGGGCACTGCCGCTTTAGTCACCGCCACTTGTTGAGTGGCGATCCTGCACCCAGCTGCCCTCCCTGTAGCCAACCATTAACAGTCAGACATTTCCTGATCCTGTGCCCGTATTTTAGCCACTTAAGTCTCAGGGTCGGGCTGCCACCCGCTTTGCCGGACATTTGAGCAGATGACGTGCGAGCTCTGGCTCGCGTTTTAAGTTTTTTAGAAAGCAGTAATATGACCAAAGAGACTTTATTTGTACCTGGTGACTCCGGTTTCTTGTCGACGTCTTGTACTCACTCTTCCGTAACGTCTTGATGTTTTAGATTTGTTTTCTCTTCCCTTTTGTATTGGACCTCGTAACGGTTTTTTTCCCCTTGCGGTCCCAGCATTCTCTGGTTCTTTACTGGGCGCTTATGACCTTAGACGTTTTGCGCCCTAAAACCCCACAAAAAAAGATTAACGTTGCAAGATTACAGGTAGATGTAGGCGAGAGATAAGCCATTGGCAATGAGAAATGCTAGTACTTTAATCACCAGTGTAACCTCCAGAATGTTGAATGTAAGCATGCAAACATGCATGTATTGTGTTGTACAGGTGCCGGATTTCAGTTCGTGGGAAGGAGGTCCATGCCTGTTGCACTTGCTCGGTCAGTGTAGGCACGGTTAGTGCTGTCTGTGGATGACGCTGGAGTTGTCCAATGATGCCCCACGTGTGCTCGATTGGAGACAGATCCGGTGATCGAGCAGGCCAAGGTAACATGTCGCCATTCTGTAGAGCAGGTTTGGTTACATCAGTATGTGGTTGAGCGTTATCCAGTTGGAAAACACCCCCTGGAATGCTGTTTTTGAATGGTAGCACATCAGGTGAGATAACTAGGTTGACGTACAAAAGTGCAGTCAGCGTGCATGGGATAACGACGAGAGTGCTCCTGCTGTCACACGAAATCGCACCCCTGATCATAACACCAGGTGTAGGTCCAGTGTGTCTAGCACACAGCCAGGTTGGTTTCAGGGCCTTTACTGGTCCCCTTCTAACCAACAAACGGCCGTCACCAGCAGAGACAGAACCAGCTTTCACCAGAAAACGCAACACACTTCCAACATGCCCTCCAATGACTTCTCGCTCCACACCAACGAAGTCGCAAGTGGCGTTGGTTTGGGGTCAGCGGAATACACGCTACAGGGTTCTGATTCAGAATTGCGCTTGAAGTAACAGATTTGTAACAGTTTGTCACTGTGGTACAAATTGTTACTGAAATTGCTGCTGCAGCTGCAATACGATGCGCCAGAGCCATATGCCGAACACGGTCTTCCCTCTCGGTAGTGCTGCGTGCCCGTCCAGAGCCCGGCTTCTTGCGACCGTACATTCTCGTGTCCACAGCTGATAGCAATCATGTAGAGTGCCTACATTCCTGCGTCAAGTCTTTCAGCAATATCGCAGAGGGAACGTCCAGATTCTTGTAGCCGTGATAATGGCGACTTTGTTACCATTCTCGACTAACATCACTCACCACGCCCAATCTTAAAAGTAATTAACGCTCATAACCGTTACAGCGTGTATGTAAAGGAAGTCTGATTTGCGTCCTCATAGTGGCGCTACTAGCGCCACTCTTATGCGATTGGCGCGAAATTTGAGTAGCTAACATCTTTTAGATATAGGAACCCGCCTACCAACTTCCTTGGGCTGTGCTTTTTACCGCCAGTGTATTAAAAATACTCCAGACCCCCCCCCCCCCCCCCACACACACACACACAAACTATCTTACGGGCGCTCTTACAGTTAGTCGAAGTAGTTGGTTTGGCTGCGCAGGTGTTAGGTTTACAATAGGCGAGAAGTGTGTATTGGACTGCCTTTAACATCGACATAAACACTCTTCAGGCCACTGCAGGGAGCGTGGCTGAGGGTGCCCAGTAACACTAATAATCTTTTCCTTTCGTGTTCCACTCGCAGATAGAGCGAGGGAAAAACGACTGTCTATATACAGCAAAGGACTTGGAAGAGCAGTTGAACCGAATGGACAGTGTCTTGGAAGGAGGATATAAGATGAACAGTAACAAAAGCAAAACTAGGATAATGGAATGTGGTCGAATTAAGTCGGGTGATGCTGAGGGAAATAGATTAGGAAATGAGACACTTAGAGTAGTAAGAGTTTTGCTGTTTGGGGAGCAAAATAACTGATGATGGTCGAAGTAGAGGGGATATAAAATGTAGACTGGCAATGACAAGGAAAGCGTCTCTGAAGAAGAGAAATCTGTTAACATCCAGTATAGATTTAAGTGTCAGGAAGTCGTTTCTGAAAGTATTTTTATGGAGTGTAGCCATGTATGGAAGTGAAACATGGACGATAAATAGTTTGGACAAGAATAGAATAGAATAAAAGCTTTCGAAATGTGGTGCTACAGAAGAATGCTGAAGATTAGATGGGTAGATCACATAACTAATGAGGAGGCATTGAATAGAATTGGGGAGAAGAGGAGTTTGTGGCACAACTTGACAAGAAGGGACCGGTTGGTAGGACATGTTCTGAGGCATAAAGGGATCACAAATTTAGCATTGGAGGGCAGCGCGGAGGCTAAAAATCGTAGAGGGCGACCAAGAGATGGATACGCTAAGCAGATTCAGAAGGATGTAGGTTGCAGGAAGTACTGGGAGATAAGAAGCTTGCATAGGATAGAGTAGTCGCATATATCCGTGGTCTTTAGACAAAACGTGTCTTGGTGTCAGTAGGATCGTTTCGCAATCAGCTACAAATGCGGTTCTCTGAATTTCCTGAACAGTGTTACCCGAAAAGAACGTCGCCTTCAATCCAGGGATTCCCATCTGAGTTCCCGAAGCATCTCTGTAATATTTGTGTATTGTTCGAACGAACTGGTAACAAATCTAGCAGCTCGCCTCAGAACTGCTTTGATGTCTTCTTTTAATCCGACCAGAAGTGAAACCAAAACACTCGAACAATACTCAAGAATACGTATGAATTCACGGCTGCGTATTTAAGTTCTTTGTTCACGTCCAATACGAGTGGGTTTGTCCGGATGTAAGCGCCACACTCTGTACCAGATGTACAAGTATGAAACCTTAATTTCCCTGCATATGGTGCTCGCTGTAAGTATAAGGTCCGTCAGACCGCGTCTGCAGCGCTATCTGCATCCTGTAACGGCTGACGACGGATGTCAGCACACAGTAACCAAAGTTTCATACATCGGTATATGTTTCGAACACGTAACCATGTCAAGCCTTGTGCCTGCGAACTAAGATTTGCGGACAGGATTGGTTTTCTGTCAACATTTAAAGAAAACTGCTACAGAATCTCATCGAATGCTTGTCGAAGCTATCAGCGAACGTGTTCTTGGGAAAATAGTGTTTAGAGTGGCTCAAAAAATTGAAAGTGATGATATTCACGTGAGAAACGACGGGCGCGGGAAACCACCGAAAAAGTTCGAAGACAACGAATTTCAGACCTTATTGGATGAAGATGATACTCAAAATCAACAGGAATTCTGCAACAATCGAATGTGACGCAGACAGCCGTTTCTCTTCAGCCGAAAGCGGGCCGAAGTGGCCGTGCGGTTATAGGCGCTGCAGTCTGGAACCGCGAGACCACTACGGTCGCAGGTTCGAATCCTGCCTCGGGCATGGATGTGCGTGATGTCCTTAGGTTAGTTAGGTTTAACTAGTTCTAAGTTCTAGGGGACTAATGACCTCAGCAGTTGAGTTCCATAGTGCTCAGAGCCATTTCTTCGGCTGAAAGCTGTGGAAAAAGTGCAGAATGTGAGAAAATGGGTTTCGCATCAACTGAGTGAAAGACAGCAACGAAATCGAACGACAACTTGTGAAATGCTGCTCGCCAGACAGAAGGAACTCGTTTCTCAATCAGTCAGATATCAGACATTTCGTATGTAACTGGCGGATGTCAGTTTAGCTGCTAGGAAGTTGGGGTTGGGTTGTTTGAGGAATGAGACCAGACAGCGAGGTCATCGGTCTCATCGGATTAGGGAAGGACGGGGAAGGAAGTCGGCCGTGCCCTTTGAAAGGAACCATCCCGACATTTGCCTGGAGCGATTTAGGGAAATCACGGAAAACCTAAATCAGGATGGCCGGACGCTTCTAGGAAGTACTAAAAGCTTTCTAATACGTAGACAAATTCATATTGTTTGGACACTATTTAGGACTACTTAACACATTTTTAATAATGGTTACAGAGTAAAGTGAAAATTTTTACGGTATTTTTATTTGCATAGTGACGGTGATTAATGTTCAGTACCTCAACAGGAACTTAGTAAACTATGCAACAAGCAAGTTGTGTGACTGCACACGTACACACTTCTCATTGCACAGGCAGTCAGCAAAATCTAGTGTTCTGTGGAGCAAATACATCTGCAGTGGCAATCTGGTGGGATGCAGTTCAGAAGTGATTGTATTTTTATATAATTAGAATTCCAAATAAGTGATGGTGTGAAGTTCAAATTTGGTACTTCGCAAGGTTTGTCGTGGTGTAACCTTCGGAGATGAATTTGCGCTATTACGAAATGTGTCTTTCGCGTTGTATATGGTGTACTCCAGTTTTCTAGCACTCGCACACACAGTTTCTCCGGTATTGATCTACCCAGAGGCTACGTTTCGAAATTCCGGCAGTGCAAGGAATTTTCACTGCCAGTATTTGCCCGATAAGTGGAAAAGATGCGGTGGTTTGTGCTCTTAATCGCCAGATCATTCACCAACATCGTGGATTAAATACAAATCTCTCCGCGATGACTCGTGGAGTGGGCACATATTCTAATAATCCAATCGGACTGTGTTCAAATCCATCCAGTTTCAGATTTTCCGTAGTTTCTCTTGGTTAAGCCGAACGTCTCTTTGGTTTAAACAATGTCGCGACAATTTTTTCCCATTTGCCTGCCCGACTAGTAATCAGTACCTTTGATTTCTCTAAGAAATATTAAATGAAAGTACACACTTTTCGAATGACTGAGCGCACAACCGTAAGAAAAATGCTGTAGTTCGTGAATAGAGTAGCCTCTGCCCACAGCCAGGAGAGTCTGTAGCGTCTGCACTCTGTAGCTGGCGTTGTTTTGTTTTTTCCCCCGCAGGGCACGCGAACTGCAGCCTTGAATGTAGTTCCACATCTCTCCCAACCGAGCGCTGGCGACGTTGTGGGCGTGGCCGTACTAGCCGAAGCCCTTGGCTGAATGGCGCGTCGGCGGAGCAGCACTGTGTATTCCACGCATGCAAAACAATCTCGCTAGCTACGGTCTTCACACGAAAAAATGAAATTTGGCACATTTCAGAACTCGGGCTCTCATGTAGATCGATGTTGTATTTCACGAGACATAATTGCTTCTTAACGGAGAATACATAGAAGCAAAATGTGGAGTAACCTCTGATGCATTCTTGTCTCTCTTCGCATTAGTTAACTTTGTATGATTGACAGATTGCAGTGGCGGAGAACAGTGCGGCCGGCCACGTTTGGCAAGGCTTTACATTTACTTGCAAAACAGCAACACTACGAGCACGTGCCACGAAGTTCCCCAATCATATTATAATCATTGATGGAGACTTCAATCGTCCATCAACTGGGGAAAATTATAGTTTTCTTAGTGGGCATGATAAAGACATCCAATGAAACATTACTAAATGCCTTCTCTGAAAATTGTCTAGAACAGATAGTTAGAAATCCCACTCACGATGAAAATATATTGTGTCTAATGGCAAAAAATAGACTTGGCCTCTTTGAGAACGTCCTTATCGAAATTGGTATCAGTGACCATGACGTGGTTGTGGCAACAATGAATACCAAAGTACAAAGGACAGCTAAAACAAGCAGAAAGGTATATATGTTCAGTAAACTAGATAAAAAAAATCAGTAGTGTCATATCTCACAATGAGGAATTTGAAAATTTCATCACATGGCCTGTAGAGGAACTCTGGCTCAGCAGTGTGCGATTTGTGGTTTTACCAGTGGGGGATGTCCTAGTGGGTTAGTATAATTGTATATGTTACTAGCTTGGACCGTGGCGTTACCCATGGTTAAACAGTTATTTATAAATAGATGTTAATGCCGAAACTCACTATTCCTGCGTATGCACTATTAGAAAAGCCATTCCTTGTTATATCTTTAAAAGTACATTATAGGTAAAGCTTATTACAAAATCATCTACATACAGGTATATGAGGGGAATTCAAAAAGTAAAGGTACATTTGTGAAAAGCTGTACTTTTTCTGATGATAGAAAACTGAAACATGCGCTATTTTTCTACGTAACATCCCTCGACTTCAGTGCAGTTTTCCCGACGTTTTACGAGTTTTTTTATTTCATCAGAAAAAAATACGTTTATCGGTTGCATCTGTAACCAATTTTGCACCGCAGCAATGGCGTCATCACTTTCAAATCTTCTTCCCTGTAGTGCTTCCGTTAAGGGTCCAAACATGTGAAAATCGCTTGGAGCCAGGCCTGCACTGTATGGTGGATGTTCCAGCACCTCGAATCTCAACTCCTTTATTGCGTCGGCTGTCCGTTTGACAGAATGTGGGCGAGCGTTATCTTGCTGCAGGATGACACCTCTTCAGTTTTCCACGACGTTTGGATCTGATTGCAGGTTTTAGTTTCGTACGCAACACATCACATCCACCATACAATACAGACCTAGCTCTAAAGCCTCGTTTACGCTGTGGCGAAGTCTTGCAGCATTGTGGCATGCTACGGAAATGTGGCGTGCGTCGTCTTCTCATTTAGTTCTAAATGTTTTGAAATGCTTACCTACTACATAACACTTTTTCAAAATTAATAAGCAAACATATTAATAGTATTAATGGTAAGACTGTATTAAAACCTTTCAGTGTTCGGCTCCACAAATTTAAATTATATGTAAAGTTTTACTCCAGTGCTTGGGAAATAAACATCCCAGGTTGGGATGCATAAACTAAAACCAGAGGAGGGGATGGTCTGATGCAGAGGGGGGAAATCCCCCCCCCCCATCCCTCCTGCAAATAGCACACTGGGCTAAAGTTTAAAAGAACAGTTGACGATGCACTGGATGGATATGTACCCAGAACAACAATTCATAATGGGAGGGAACCTCCACAGTAACTGTAAAGAAACTTCTAAAGAAACAGAGATTACTCCATAATAGGTGTAAAATAAAGTGCAGACAGAGATATGCTGAATGAAACTCGTTTGGCTGTCAAGATAGTAATCCGTGATGCCTTAAGTGACTACCGTAGCAGAATATTGTCAAATGATATTTCACAGAACTCAAAAAAAATTCTGGTCCTATGTAAAGGCTGTGGCACGAAATTGTGTCCAGTCCCTAATGAATTAGATAGAGACTGAAATTGAGGGTAGCAAATCAAAAGCTCAAATGCTTAACTCCCTTTTTAAATGTTCCTTTATAAAGGAAAACCCAGGAGAATTGCTTAAATTTAATGGGCGTACCATTGAAAAGATCACCAGAATCAGTGTCAGTGGTGTTGAAGCAGCTAAAATCCTTAAAACTGAGCAAAGCTCCAGGCCCAGATGGAATCCCTATCAGATTCCGTTGCGCGCGACTTAGCCCCTCTTTTAACTATAACCTGTCGTAGATCTCTAACAGAAAACGGTGCTCAGTTTTTAGAAAAAGGCATTGATCACACCCGTCTGCAAGAACTGTAGTAAAAGTGGTCCACAACACTACCGTCCAATATCCTTGTCATAGATTTGTTGTATAATCTTAGAACATGTTCTAAGCTCAAGCGTACAGAGGCATCTTCAACAGAATGACCTCATCAGTGCCAAACTGCATAGAGTCCGAAAACATCGATCATGTGAAACCCAACTGGCACTTACAGGACATACTCAAAGCATTGGATCAAGGCAACCTGGTAGATGCAGTATTTCTTGATTTCCGAAAAGCATTTGACTTAGTACCGCACCTACGCTTATTGTCAGAAGTACGATCATGTGGGGTATCAAGTGTGACTGGATTGAAGACTTCTTGGTAGGGAGGACATAGCATGAGTCATCGTTAGATCACCCAGGGAAGTGTTGAGACCATTGCTGTTTGTGTGTGTGTGTGTGTATATTAATGACCTTGCGGATAATATTAAAAGTAACCTCACTTTTTAATGGTAACGCAGTTATCTATGACGAAATACTATCTGAAAGAAGCTGCACAAATATTGTCAGATTTTAAGATTTCAAAGTCGTGCAAAGATTGGCAGTTTTCTCTAAATGTTCAGAAATATAAAACTGTGCACTTCAAAAAACGTAAAAAGTCGTATCCTATGACTATAATATCAATGAGTCGTTGTTCGACTTGGCCAACTCGTACAAATGCCTGGGTCTAATACTTCGTAGGGATATGAAATGGAATGCTCTCATTAGTTCAGTCGTGGGTAAAGCAGGTGGTTGACTTAGTTTTATTGGTAGAATACTGGGAAAGTGCAATCAGTCTACGAAGGAGATTGCATACAAATCACTCATGTGATGGGATCTGGAATATTGCGTAAGTATATGGGACCCGTAGCAAATAGGACTAACAGGGGACATCGAACACATTCAGAGGAGAGCAGCACGAGTGGTAACGGGTTTGTTTAATCCATAGGAGAGTCACAGAGATACTGGAGGAACTGGTAATCTCTTGAAGATAGACGTAAACTATCCTGAGGAAGTCTATTAACAAAGTTTCAAGAACCGGTTTTAAATGACTCTAGGAATATACTACTTCCCCCTACGTATCTCACGTAGGGGTCATGAGGATAAGATTAGAATAATTACTGCATGCACAGAGGCATTCAAACACTCATTCTTCCCAAAGCTCCATACATGAATGGGACAGGGAGAAACCCTAATAACTGGTACAGTGGGACGTAGTACTATCTGCCATGCAATTCAGTGATTTGCAGAGTATATGTAGAACGCGATATGGACGAAAGTGGACTAGTGGAAGTGAGTGAAGAAAAAACGGGCGGCAGTATAAATCAGTTTCCTTTTCTTGGACATTATCTGCTGTTAATCTCATACGGACAGATACCTAACAAGTGAAAAATCACTGGGACTAGAAATGTGTACACTTAAGGGTGAATATAATAATTTTCCAGAAAATAAATGTTGCCCCATTCTTTGCAGCTACCATCCACTAGATAAGTGTGGCAACATGAAATATGTATGATTGCCCCAATTTTCGCTTGCCGTTTGGGAGACTAGAAATTCCAGTAGAGTCCGTAACAGGGCATACACACACACTAGAGGACCTTTGTAAAAGTTGATATACCGGCGAACTCATAGGATGATTCTCGGTGATCATCGAATACTGTTAAAAAGCAAAGCAGTACAGTTTAAACAGACTTCAATTGTTCAGAGATTATCTGAAAACTTTGACCATAGAGCCCCATTAACAAGCACAATATCACAAATATCACAATGTGTCTAGGATTAATTTGAGACAGAAAATGCCACGGACTCAGTCCATTGCGTTGCAATTGTCTTTGAAAAGACCTTGAGGCACTAGCGAAAGAAGTGAACGAGTGAAGTTCACGGAGGAAGGACCACAGAATATCATTTTGAGACAACGTCTCGTCGTGTCTGTTACATAAATTGCTATTCGACAACGAGCTTTTAAACGAAATCGCAGAAACATGCTTAAATATGCTATCTGAAAAAATTACAAAATGACCACCAAATCTTTAAATGAAATGGGAAAAAGTCTACTCGCTCGATGGCTCAGTGCTAAAATGCTACAGTTCGACCGCAGTTGGCTTTTAAATTTCTTCGCTTCTTTCACAGCCAACACCCCTCCTCCCCCCCCCCCCCCCCCCCCTGAGGCTCACGATGCAGGAGTTCGTGCGGGGCGCCCACGAGCTATTGCAGCGCATTATTCTTCGTTCGCGGGCTGCATTTCCTTCCCCATGCCTCTCCCTCCCCATCCTCGCTGCTTCCCAACTGCCCCCTTCTTACCCCCTCTGTGTTACTTATGTCAACCAAGCTATTTACCTTGTTTCCTGTATTCCTTGTGGTTTTGTTTCCATTCTCTTTTCTCTTTCATCCCTCCCTTTTGGCGTTTGGTTCCCCCTTGGGGTTTGACCTTCACTTCTAAATTTTCCTGTCTGCAATGTGAGCCATTTGGGGAAGAACTCCCTTCCTAGATTCTATGGCGTGGCTTGCTATACCCATCTTCCTTCTTTTCCTCCTCAGCTGTTGCTCCTCTCCCCCCTCACACTCTGTCCTGCTAGGTCACCAGCACGTGTAGCCAGTATGTGAGGTGGGGTTGTTATATATACCCATCTGGCTGAGCCCTCTGACAACATAGGATCACGTTTTTGATATGTGAGCTGTTGCCTCCCCATGTATGCCTAAGTTGATTCTCATTCTGGAGCACTGAAACTCTCAGCAATGGCATCTGAGCCAGAGCGCCCTTGGCGTGGCTGGGTGGCGCCCATGTGGAGAGCCTCAGGGTCGGAGTGAGTAGTATCAGGATGGATACTTTGCACATGAAGCGTATCAAGGTCCAAAAATCTGGTCATTCTCCTACAGCCATCTCTTAGAGCGGTAACGGATCATTGAATGCTGCTTCTTATGATCCTGTGACCTTCCCTACCCTGGCTATTCTGTGAGAGGAGGGCCAGAGTTGCCAACTTGGAGTGAAACACTTTCCCCACTACCTGGTCTGTAATAGGACGGACAAGGACACATTCCCTGTCACAAAGCCAATATGATTTGTGGGAAATATCAAAGACGAGTTTGGCGAAGTGGAGTCTGTCTGTAAGATGCAGTAGAGTTCCCTGTTGATCACAGCTTCTTCTGCAGCTCTTTGTGCTTGTGATCGTCTTAGTGAGGTCCCAGTGCCTATGGTCCAGGGAGTAATTTTCATTGGGACTTCTTCAAACTGGTGCGGAACTCTGGGATAATGTGGAACAATGGGGCATTTTGTTAAAGATGTGCAAAAAATTCATAAGGATAACCACGCTAATACTGGCACCTTTATTCTGGCTTTCCAGGGAGATATTCTTCCAGAAAAGGTAAAGATTGTGTTATCTGTGTGATATGAAGCCGTATGTTCTGCCATCCATGTGGTGCTTGTGTTTTGGGCACGTCTTCCCGATGTACGGCAGATCCTCTGTGGTGATGTGGACACCCACTCCATGAGGGAATCCCATGTTCCACCACTATGGTGTGAAAATTGTCTCGACTGTCACTCTTCACGCTTACCAGGTTACGTGGCTTACATAGAAAAAAGGAGATAAGAGTGTAAGTCCCTAGATCGTCTATCTCTCACTGCAACTCATCAAAAATGACACACTCCACCCTGTTTCAGTGACTTCTACATTTGCCTCTCGTATGTCCTTTCCCCCTCCTCCCTCTTCCTTATCCCAGTCCTGATCCCCTCTCCTCTTCACCTTCCCTGCAGTTGTCACACCCTCACCTCCAGATACCACTTCCCCTCCCCAGCCAAAGAAGTGCACCCTTCTTTGACACCCACCAGTTATGGGCTCCTTCCCAGGAACCCTCTCTCCAGTCTCCCAGGCCAGAGGCTTGCTACCACAATTGGGCAACAGGACACAATCTGTGAGCCCCAAGGTCACCTGCTCTCTTTCGGTTCTGGATCTTGCAGAAGCCTATTCGCGCTCTGTGCCCACCTAGTCTGCTCTCCCTCTGTGCCCTGCCCTCCTAAATGGCGTGATTGGCTCCAGCCCATTCTCCTCCCATTTGAATACCTGCTCTGTGATTATAATGTATACTACTGTCACCTCCCAGAGTTGCAATCCCTTATTGCTTTTTCTTTGGCTGCTTATGTTGTTCTCCATGAATCTCATTTCACAGATGATTACTCACCAACACTTTACTGGGTTCCCTGCATTGTCTGAAATGGGTTGGCCGTTTTAGGGCTTCCAGTGGTGTCTTTATATTGGCCTGTATGGGTAATGTTAGTACATGGATCCCACTTCATGCCACATTAGAAGTGGTTGCCATTCAGGTCCACTTGGACTCTGGCATCACAGTTGGCAATCTCTCTCTCCCTCCTGACAGGCCATCTACATCTGCTGCCATAACTGCCCTCCTTCAGCAACTCCCCCCACCCCATCTTTTCCTCCTCCGTAGGGCTTTTAAAGCCCATCACCCTTTGTGGGGCAGTGCCTCTTCATCTTGTTGGTCCTGTTTTGTGTATTTTACTGGCACTCGTGTCAATATGTTTTTGTGCGGGCACTAAAGACCTTGCTGTCATGTGCCCATACAAACATGTCCATGTCATCTTGTTGGGGGTCCCCTTTGACCCATTTCTTCTGGACCATGACGTCTGCCTTCTTAACGATGGTTCCCCTACTCATTAGCATTAGTATGGCCCTTTATCTGCCATTAATGTTTCACTCTCTTCCCCTCCCCTTATTTCTTTCTTACACTGGCTGACACACGATGACCTCTGTGATAGTGACCACTTCCCATGGATTCTCTCATTCCCTTCCCGCCTCCAGATGAGCAAGTTTCCCCGCTGGGCCTCCCGTTGTGCTGCACCTTCTTTGTCAGGGTGTACTGAAGAAGTTGCCCATGATCTGTCTGATAAGATACTCCACACTGCCGGCTTTGCTGTTCCCTGCTTGGCGGGCTCCATTCAGTCAGCCAGTTCCCTGGTGGAGCATGGCCATTACCTTCGCTGTCTGTGATCGTCATTACACCTTGCAACATCATAAGCGACACCAGTCCTCCACCAGTCTTATTACCTTTAAACTTTTTCGTGTCAAAACTCATTACTTAAAGAGAGCAAATGGGTGTGTTGGGAATGCTTTTCTCCGCTCTAGGTTCTTCTGTCCCGTCATCAGGGTGTGGGCTAAACTACACACCCTCTAATATTGTCAGTGGCATCCTTTGTCAGGGCCATGCTCCTCCAGGTGGCCTGTACAGATCTATCAGGTGTTGTGGAACACCTCGCAACCCATTTTGCAATGGCATCAGCTTCCTACCAAGGTTCCTTTGTCCTCTGGAAACAGTAGGCTGAAGCTTCCTGCATAAGTATTAGCTCTTGTCAGGTGGAATACTGCAATGAACACGTTACTGAATGGGACTACTTTCAGCCCTCACGACGACATTATCTCCTCCAGATGTTCAGCCGTATTTAGCTCAAAGAAATTTTCCCCCCTCAGTGGAGACAGTAGTGATTCCGGTCCTTAAGCCTAACAAGGATCCGTCGCCCCTTGATTGTTACTGGCCCATCAGCCTCTCAAATGTTCCCTATGATTTACTAGAATGAATAGTGGCTTGTTGACACAATTGGTCCCTTGAATCTTGGGACGTTTCATCTCCTTATCAGTGTGGCTTTCGGGGTGGATGAACTCCAATCAATAACCTACTTCAATTGGAAACCCTAGTTCGTCAGGCCTTTTATCAGTGCCACCATCATGTTACTGTTTCCTTCAATCTTTCTAAGGTGTAAGACACAGCTTGACACCATCACATCTTCCTTACCATCCATGAGTGCGGCCTTCAGGGCTCCCTCCCGATTTTTGTTTGCCAGTTCCTGCACCACCAGTTGTTCAGGGTCCAGATTGGCACTGTTCTCAGCTCTCAGTGGACTGATGAGAATGGTGTTCCATGGGGCTCTGTATTAAGCGTCCTTTTTCTAATTGCTATTAATAGACTTGGGCCTCTGCCGTACCATTGGACGTTGCCACTATGTATGCGGATGATTTCTGTATTTAAGCTGGGTCCTACTTGGTGACCTCTGAGGAACAACAGCTCCAGGGTGCCATCTGGTGTGCTTCTTGGACATTCTCTGTTTTCAATTATCTCCCCTTAAGTTGAGGGTGGTGTATTGCAGTCTATCCTGATCCAGAGCTCTACCTGACACCTTATGATGAACTGGGGACCACAGTTCTGTCTTTTAACAAGCTTGCTTGGTTGCTCTGTCAGTCACCCGAAGGTTGGCTGATTTTGTACACTCAGTGTTTTTTTTTTGCTTCCTTTCCCACGTCTCTTGGGGCAAGGATTGTTTGAACCTTCTCAGCCTCTACCAGGCGTTAGTTCTGTCTCGCCTGGACTATGGTTGTCAAGTTTATGGATCACTTGCCACTTCCACACTGCTGCTCTTGGATCCAGTTAACCATCATGGTTTCCAATTAGCCATCAATGCCTTTCACACTAGCCCTGTCGATAGTCTTCTTTTGATTCGGTGATCCCAGCTCCTTGTATCCTATGCCACCACTGCTCACCCCTCCTATTCTACTCTTTTTTGTGGCTTCGAGCCATAGCCTGCCCACTGCCCACCCTCAGGTGGACTTACCGGTTGGGTTCCACCCCGCATCTCTCTGACTTCCATCTGCCCTCCTTGTCCTCTTCCCCACATTCTCCCCCAACCACTCCCTGTTGGTTAGTTCCTCGACCTTATTTTCGGATGGATCTCTTCAGAAATCCGAAAGCCTCCATCACTCCAGTGGTGTTCTATTGTTCCGAAAGCTCTTACTGGAATTTCAGGGTACCATTGTTTTTAGACAGATGACTCTAAATCCGCCAACCATGTAGTATGACTTCATGTCTTCTGTTGATGTGGAACACCATCTCTTGCCTGTATATGAGGTAGTTCCTGTGGAATCGATGACAATATATCGGGCCAGCTGCTTCATTAAACTGTCCTCAATCACACTAGTTTGTGTATGGACTCAAGTGGCCTTCATGCTATCGCTCATTGTTTTTTCTGCCACCCCTTGATCTCTGCCACCCACGACCTTCTTGCTGATCTTGGTGGTGCTGCTTGTTCTGATTTCCTTTAGGTTCCTGGCCACATAGGTATCTCGGCTAATAAACTTGGTCATTTGGCAGGGGGAGGGGGGAGGTGGCCATCCACTACTCCTCCATGATTCCTCTGTGGGCAGATTTTACATAAAATCCATTTTTGTTCAATCATGGGCTGACTCTAGGGAGGCTACCTCCCTGTCTAATATACTTCACTTCATCAAGGAGACTCCCACCATGTGGTGTTCTTCCATGTGCCTCTCTTGGTGGGTCTCTACCATTCTCCCACTGTCTTTGTATCGCCCGTACTAGGTTGACCCAGGGATTTTTACTCTGCAGTGAGCCGCCGCCCCCCCCCCCCCCACTCCCTTTGTAGTTGCGGGGCTCCCCTTAAGGCGATCCATATTTGGCTGGACTGGCCCACGTTTTTGCCTTCACACTACATATGCTCTCCCACCTTCATTGTCTCGGGTGTTAGTGGACGACCCTCGCCTGGTTACATCTGTCCTTGGTTTTCTTTGGAAAAGTGTTTTGTACTCTCAGGTGTAAGTCCTTGAATTTTCCTCTGGCATTTGAGTTTCTCAGCATAGGCGCTGGTTATGGAGGCTTTGACCTTGCCTCCATACTGGACAGATTCTCCCCGCCTTTTCCATACGTTTTATCTGCTCTGTCCATTTTCTTCTCTCCCTGGCTTTGTCCCTGTTGTATTGTGATTATGGTATGGTATGGTATGGGGTGGGTATCGAGGAGGGTTGGTGGCGATACTGATGCCTCTCTGCAAGTAGCGTTTCTGGGACACCCCTGCTTTCCATGTTTCTAACGATCCCTCTACAGTTATTTCCTTTTCCTCCTTCCCTGCCGTCCTTTTTCCGTCTTTGTTTACACGCTATCCATTACTCTGGACTGGAATGTGCTGTTTTTGTTGCTCCTCCCTTGATTTCTGCCTTCTTAGATCATAGGATCGATGACCTCGCTGTTTGGTATCCCCCCCCCCCCCCACCCCACCCAACCCCCCAATCAATCGGCCAACCTATTCGCATCTAACATTCATTAATGTGAAAAATTCAGAGTTGCACCGTTGTTAGGAAAATTACGTTAGCCTGTAGGTCCCTTGCCATTGGTTGGGTAAATCAGTTAAACGGTCAGATGAAGGCAACGTCATACCATCTGTAGTAGCACCATGCCTAGTAAAGCTCAAACCAACTTTCGGATTGATGTTTTCTTTTTTGTAACATATTTAAGTAATACAATTAATCTTTGCAGCTGCTTGTACACTGGTGTGAAACGTACTGATCAAAACTGTTTAGCAAACCGGAAATACGATGCCTATCTTTCTAGCTTCGAGTCTTACGGGCTAGGCTAGCCAGACACGTCTCGAGTCACCTTCACAAATCGTCCAATACCTCTCTTATACTTCCCAGACTTTCGGAAGTAGAAGTCTATAGTACTGATTATGTGAAAATTTGTAAATCTGAGATATTAATGACACTGGAGCTATGAGGGCGGATCAGTGTGTCCGGATAGCTCAGTTGGTAACACCACTCCCCGCCACAGAAAAGGGTCCAGGTTCTAAATCCATTTCGACGCACCACTGTAATGATAGTAAATTATTGACGAAGTATCTCGGGGAAAATTTAATTTAAAAAGAGCTGGACAAACAGTACTTCGGGAACCTGGACAGAGACTGGAAAATGTCGAGTAGATATCACTAGAGATCCACAGCAAAAGTCTATCTCACAAAGATATCACTGAAATCGTTCTGAAGCCAGTAGTCTGTAGTCGGGCTCGCTCTTTCTAAACGTCGGTAAAGGATGATGATAATCGTTGATAAAATGGAGAATATCAAAGTAACGATTCGGAAGAGACCCACACATACGGTTGAATAAAACACATTTACCTTCATATAAACCACAGCGATCACCTTGCAAATCTAGTAATCACTCTGTCGTTAGACACTACTTCTTCAGCAAAATGTTAGTAAGCAGTAGCTGGCCAGATAGACGAAAAAATAAGTTTTTTTCTAGAACAGCGCAGGAAGCCCACTCAGTGGGGGAATTTTGAATGCCTAATAAAATAGGGTTAATGTGGCTCTAGCCAGCCCCAACAAAACGAAGACTACCTGCAGGTATAAAATTTAGACATTTTGCATTAGAGTATTTTGTTTCTTCGCGTCGGTGGAGATATCACTTAGATTTAAACGTAAAGACAAATATTATTTATTTTGACCGGTATAACTCGTAAAACCCGAGCATTCTCAGATATTCGTTGCTGTGGTAGTAACAAGTTAGAGGTTTAAATTGAGTCTCTGTATCGCCGTCCAACTCTTGCTACTTCGTGCTTTAGACCTACTACGTGTTGCCAGCATGTCAGTGAATACCTGACAATGCTCGCGTACGCAGAAGCGATAGTGATTACAACACTGTAAATACGCAACAGACCACCGTTCTTCTGTACATCAATTAAAACGGTCGACGAATTACCGGAAAGCCATGAATGCGGTTTGCTAAGTTCTCTCTTCCATTTTGCTCGTTCAACTTGAATTTTGTAGTTCCTACATCTCACATTATTGTTGAGCCGTATTGGTGAGACATCCGTACATGAACTTGCTTCGACCGGGCCACTAACGTTAGTGTTACGTTGACGAAGCAACGAAAGTTTGTGAGCTCACTGGTTGAGCCTACCACTTGATATTATCGCACTGTAACCTGTTGTATTCTCAGGTAAGTTGTACATTATCAGGCGAATAAATACTGGCATCGGCTGTAATTGGGCATTGATATGAATTCAATGGCAACCAATGAAAATTTGTCCGTCGTCCATCTGTCATAGCAACACTGTCATGTGTAAGCTCGAGTCTGCCCTTGGGGCCTGTTAACCCATTTAACTTGTACGGTGTGTACGGTGTTGACGAACGTGTCAGTCCTCAATACACTCGAAGCCCCCTCGGAGTTAGTTGCTACAGTTTGTTATATATTATGTAATACAAACTCCGGAATGAATGGTTCACTCTGCAGCAGCGTAGCCTATGTGCTAAGCGAAATTGCTTCTTAAGCGTTTATACTGCATGCAGTTTACCATTCTCTTTTCACAAAATGTTCTATTCCAAGTTTCAGCTGTTTTACGAACTTGTTTACAGTATAGCGCAGATAATTCGGTTCGAAAATCCTGGAGGCTGTTCTAACAAATACATTTGCATTCAAATAATAAACAGTTAGTTACAGCAGTAACACAGCACAGTGGTACGAAAAAGAAGCTGGAAGCAAATCCGATGTAATGAACTTCCACGACTAATATTTATGATAAATACCATACCACACACAATTAGTCTTCATGCTGCGGGTTGTAAAGTTTGGTGTGATTTCCAGTGATGCTTGATGCTATTCCTGCCCCCATTAAAGATGATTCATAACAAAAATTCTTTTTTTACTCAATCTTTTCTTATTGCACTCAGCTTTCTGTGTTGGGTTTATATTACTAGACACTTTAGAAATGTCTTTAGGGATAAGGTACAGTAGAACTGTCAACAACGCAAAGTTTGAACACAATGTTTTACTAGCTATGTCCTGTTAAAGGTGGTATGCTGTTGACTTCCTCCGACGTTTGAACTATTTACGCAGCCTTTTTTTATTGTGGGACCTATAGTGCAACGTGAATTCCGAACCATGCGGATCTCAGCATTTCTCTCGTTAACAAACATTCACAGAATGGAAAAGTGAAGGGTAAAAATCCTAGGCTTAATTGGGGGATCAAAACAGACCTTTTTATCTCTAGCAAGGTACTTAACCGCTTTTTTACCCAACTTGATTTTGACTCACGCGAATAAGTCTGATAATTACAGACTTTAAAAGAAATAAAATGCATTTCATCAAAATTAAAACGACCTGTAAAACAATTACTGGTGCCTTGTAATCTATTTTCTAATTCGGCACAGCTCTTCCACATGATCGTTGAACTTTTTATAGAATAGTTATTTTTAGAAAATGTGGGCACACTGAGCTACCGACTCACATAGATGAAGGTACCTTACGTAACTACTGTGTACCCACGTTATTGCCCTATCTTTTTGTTTTGCGAAATAAATCACAGGCATCCGTCATCTCTTTCGTCGTTTCCTCATTTCTCTCAGCTCATAGCTTCCATCTGCCAATATACAGGATGGCGCACGAAATGTTACCAATGGTTTCTTTCACAATTTACGACGCACATTAGATATTCTGCTGAGATCTCTACAGTAGTACCAGCAGAGCTTGGAAAAACAAATGAGTTACGAAATGACGTGTAATTCACGATACTGCCGCTAGGAGACTAGTAAGCAGCAATGGCTGACAATGGAAGACTGACGACACAGCAACGCTCGGCAATTGTTACTTTTTCATGAAACGAAAAGCCTTGTTGTGACTCAGACGCGTTTTCGACATGAGTTCAACACACGATGGGTCCCTTGCAAGAAGACGATCCACAGGTTTTACGATAAATTTGTACAGGAAGGAACAGTATTGGAAGCGAAGTGACCTCGGCCTAAGCCTGTTTGTTTGCCGGAGAGTATTGAACCGGTACGAGTTGCTGTACAGAGAAGTCCCGGGAAATCGTGTAGAAAGGCAGCAGTGCAACTGGGAATATCCAGACGCTCCGTTCAACGCATTCTTAAGTGACCTCCATATGTACCCATACAAGATGACCTGTGCACAGAAGCTCACTGATGAACACAAGCAGAAGAGACTACTGATTGCTCAGTGGGCGGAGGATAGGGAAGAAACTCAACAACGTTTGGTTTTCAGACGAGGCGCATTTTCATTTAGATGGTGTGGTTAACAAACAAAATGTAAGCTTTTGGGCCACTGAAAACCCACAAGTGCTCCATGAACGACAACATTATGCTCAGAGGATAACAGTGTGGGCAGCAATTTCCAGTCACGGACTTATTGGACCCTCTCTCTTTGAAGAAACTGTGAACAGCGAGCGTTATTTGAGCATGCTTCGCAACAGTTTCATTCCACAGCTTCTTGCTACTGTCTTGCCCTTCAACACGCAGTGGTTCATGCAAGATGGAGCAAGGCCACATACTGCAAACACTGTGTTGGAGATTTTACACGAGCATTTCGACATGCGGATTATTTCACTCAGGTTTCCAGGTCGCTTCAATGATGAACAAAATTGGCCCCCCAATAGTCCAGACCTCAATCCATGTGACTTTCTTTCTTTGGGGGTACCTAAAGGAAAAATTTTTCCTGAAACTTCCACGTGATATAATGGAACTCAGAAGACTTACTATTCAAGCTTGCAGTGAAATTATGGAAGACATGTGCCGTAGGATAATCACTAACTTCAGTGTTCGTTTGAAGGAAGTTAGGAAACGAAATGGACATATTGAGCATGTGCTGAGTTAGAACAAATCTCCATGGACGGCTCTTCATTGTAGTATATGTTCCTTTCAGATTGTATTGACAATAAAGTTTATATTCAAAAACAAAATGGTAACACATTTCGTGCGCCACCCTGTATCTCCTGTTTCCGAAAATCCCCATAGTTTGCTTGAGGACCACTCCGAGGGGAAAAGGTTCAGCACACATTTTTAAGCGGCAGAAAGATTCAAGATTGTTATCCAGCTCAAATATACGAAGAAGATACACGTACGATATTAACAGTACACTATCTGATCGAACACATCCAGGCACCACTATATAATGAGGAACTGACCACCAGATGGCAGGAGAGGCGAGACTGAAAGTATAAAAGGTGGGGTGTGTAATATCAGTAGAGAATGAGTATAGAAGCAGTGACAGCAGTGGGTTGTTCAGGAGAGCTCAGAGACATCAAAGGTGGACAAATTATTGAATGTACCTGAGTAACAAATCCATCAGGACATTTAAACCCTTCTAAAGCTGCCAATGTCGGCTGCTGAAGATGTGATTGTGGAATGGAACCAGCTAAACTATGACTGGGCAGATCTAAAGTACTGACGGACAGGGACCGCAGATAACTGTGGAGGGTGGTTGTAAAACCATCGCGTGAATCGATGGAAGGAATAACTCATGAGTTAGTGCCACCAGCAATTCTGCTAGCACAATGTTAGTGTGTGGGGAGTTTAAAAGAATGGGGTATAGTGGTCGAGCAGCTTCCCATAAGCCACGTATTCTACATCTACATCCATACTCCGCAAGCCACCTGACGGTGTGTGGCGGAGGGTACTTTAAGTTCCTCTATCGATTCTCCCTTCTATTCCAGTCTCGTATTGTGCGTGGAAAGAAAGATTGTCTATGCCTCTGAGTGGGCTCCAATCTCTCTGATTTTATCCTCATGGTCTCTTCGCGAGATATACGTAGGAGGGAGCAATATACTGCTTGACTCCTCGGTGAAGGTATGTTCTCGAAACTTCAAAAAAAGCCCGTACCGAGCTATTGAGCTTCTCTCCTGCAGAGTCTTTCATTGGAGTTTATCATCTCCATAAGGCTTTCGCGATTACTAAATGATCCTGTAATGAAGCACGCTGCTCTCCTTTGGATCTTCTCTATCTCTTCTATCAACCCCATCTGGTACGGATCCCACACTAGTGAGCAGTATTCAAGCAGTGGGCGAACAAGTGTACTGTAACCTACTTCCTTTGTTTTCAGATTGCATTTCCTTAGGATTCTTCCAATGAATCTGTCTGGCATCTGCTTTCCCGACGATCAACTTTATATGATCATTCCATTTTAAATCACTCCTAATGCCTACTCCCAGATAATTTATGGAATTACCTGCTTCCAGTTGCTGACCTGCTATATTGTAGCTAAATGATAAGGGATCTTTCTTTCTATGTATTCGCAGCACATTACACTTGTCTACCTTGATAGTAAATTACCATTCCCTGCACCATGCATAAATTCATTGCAGTGCCAAGCGACGCTTGAGGTGCTGCGAAGGGTGACGCCAATGAGTAATGGGTCACTGGTATTTGGAGTGTGACTCACTCTATGCCTTATAGCTGTCCGATGGAAGGATTTGGGTTTGGTGAAAGCCTGGAGTATGTGACCTGCCACAGTGCAAACAATGAAGCACTGACAAGGTGGTGTTGCAGTACAGGGATTTTTTCGTGGTTAGTGTGTGATCCCCTTACTGCATTTACTAAAACGCTATGTGTGGAGGGATATGAACATATTTTTTTAGCTTTGTGTGTATAATGTACAGTAGACGAACATTTTGGGGACGATGATTGTAGTAGCATGACATGACAATGCAGCGTGTCACAAAGCAGCATCTGTGAGGCAAAGGTTTGTAGACAAAATCCCTGAAATGGACTGCCTGCCCAAATTCTCAACTTAAACCCAATAATGGAACGCCTTTGTGTGGATTGGAAGGTCAACTTCTTTCAGACTCCAGTGTCCAACATCACTATATTTTCTGGTTTCGGCTCTTGAGGACGAATCAGCTGCCATTCCACTACAGACAGACATCTTTCCAGCTGAGTTAAAGCTTTCCTGAAGAAGACTGGTGGACACTTCCAATATTGTATGGTAATAGGTGTCCGAATACTTTCGGTAGGTACTGTATTTGGGGTGTGTGGAGGAGTTGTAAACACACAGGAAATTTTCAGTGTTAGAACTTTGTCCTCGATTTGTCCCAACGTAATAAAAACAATACTGAACATATTGACATAGAACAAACATTTCTGTAAATTGTCAGCCCAGAGGGACATAACTCTCGTACATTTATTGACGGTGATTTTTTGATTTTCAGCCTCCCAAATCAGGATTTCTTTAAAGTATCGTTAAATTGGCGCTGTATTTGTAAGACAAAACATAGTTCATTCAGTTCAGTTCAGTACAGATACTGTCTGTAGTATCTCGAGTAAATGCAGATGTTACATACTGGTATAATGGAAGAAATGTTCTGATACATATCTGACTAATACTGACAAGACACTTGTAGGGTGAGCTGCTGTAGTGAGTATTTGACATAGGTTACTGCAACACAATAAAGTTAGAAATTTCGTGTTAGTTGGGGATAACGGCTGTTGGGGTTCAGCTTTCGTGCAGCCGTTGCTTTCTTTGTTGGTAGCGGGAATCTTATCACAGACTACCGTACAGTTAGTGCCCTGTGGTTCTGAGATAAAACAGCTGTCGCGTGTTTCAAGGAAGTCACGGAGCTTGACAAAAACAAAAGAAAGTGTGTGTGGCAAGTGCACGTAACAAATGAGAGTTTGAGTAAAGTCAGTGTTACCTCCAACAGTTGGAATATCCATGGCGTGAGTATTCAGAAGCTCAGAACATAATTTTTTGTTATCAATATACAGGAGCTACTAAAATGAGAGGGGAACACCTAACGGAAAAGTGAAATCGACAGCTTAAAAATGACACAAACGTAAACATTAGGCCATACTACGGGTCAGTCTGTCTCCATAACCAATCGACGGATTTCAGCTGTACACAATTTGTCTTTCTCATTTTAGCGGCCCATCCAACATGTGGCGTCCGAAGTCGCTTGACTTTGTGGTACGTAACTGTTAATCCCTTAACGTATTTCAATTTGCCTCCGTAATGGCAACAATTATTCATGTCGTTACTAATAAATAAATAAATGTGTAAAAACAGGACAGATACGTGGGTTATTAAAGTTTCACATTTTTTCAAGATGTAAACAGCGTATTGCCGGAAGTAACATGATATTTACAGTTTGATCACAGTGACAGGTTTGATTGCGACGTGCGCAGTACTCTATGCTCATTCAGCTGGGATATCAGCACAACATGCAGTAGGTTTTAATTGTGCGTTATTTTATTTGCGACATGCTGATGTTCCCCTACACTTTTTATTTGGCACACCATCACTGCATCTCTCAGTACTGTAACAAGTATTTAGACTAATAACATTAAAAAATCTGATGACAGCATAGATTTGTCGAAACCGGTAATAGTAATGAGTTAAATTCTTAGCGATCTTGGCTAACTTGTTTCTTCAGAATTATATAATTTTCAGATCGCCCCAAAACTGAGTGACAAACATATATTCACGAAATTTTTTTCAAAACATCATATACTATCCTGCCAATAGTAAATCATTAGACTCGCAGCCAGATTCCTGTAGAGCGCATCTTCTCAGCCACGGACGGCACACCGCTCAGATCCCCATGGGTCCACGGAAACGGTGCCCCTCAAGGCTCCGTGGTGAATGTTGGACACCTTCTCTTAGCCATTAATGTGCTAGTGGCCTTCGTCAGACTGTCACCCCAGTGACGATTTTTACATTTGGTATAGCTCCCAATCTGTAGCTTTGACTGAATGCTAGCTCCAAGGAGCCATCAGTAGGGCCTCCGCTTAGCCACTTACCGGTGGCTTCCAATTATCTCCTGCAAAACGAGTCACGTACCTCTGGTTGTACCACCAGTCCATCCTGACCAATACTTGGCTAGAGAACCCGTAGATACTGTTGCACAATCCCGATTTTTAGACTTGCATATTGGTAATTAACTCACGTAGCTCCTAAAGGGTAACTATGTGCAACAGCTAAATGCTCCTTGCTTCCTTGCCCACACCTCTCGGGGTGTAGATTGCGCAACTGTTCTCCACATTTACAGGGCTCTGGTCTTACCCCAACTCGGTTGTTTTTCCACTTCATGGCTCAGTGGTATCTTTATCGTTGAAGTTATTGGACACAGTGCATAATAATAATAATAATAATAATAATAATAATAATAATAATAATAACCTCAACAAAGAAGTTCACCTCAACACATTCACATCTAACTAAATTATTTAACAGTTACATTGCAGACCCATACACATTCCCTGATACACTTACACATGGAATAACTTATCTGAAACCTAAAGATCAAGCAGACACAGCGAACCCAGCTAAATATCGCCCCATAACATGCCTACCAACAATATACAAAATATTAACTTCAATCATTAAACAGAAATTAATGACACATACAACACAGAACAAAATTATAAATGAAGAACAAAAAGGCTGTTGCAAATGAGCACGAGGATGTAAAGAGCAACTGATAATAGATGCAGAGGTGACACATCAAGCTAAAACTAAACAAAGGTCGCTACACTACGCATACATTGATTACCAAAAAGCTTTTGATAGTGTACCCCACTCATGGTTACTACAAATATTGGAAATATACAAAATAGATCCTAAATTGATACAGTTCCTAAACATAGTAATGAAAAATTGGAAAACCACACTTAATATCCAAACAAATTCAAATAATATCACATCACAGCCAATACAGATTAAGCGTGGAATATACCAAGGAGACTCATTAAGTCCTTTCTGGTTCTGCCTTGCTCTGAACCCACTATCCAACATGCTAAATAATACAAATTATGGATACAATATTACTGGAACATACCCACACAAAATCACACATTTGCTATACATGGATGATCTAAAACTACTGGCAGCAACAAATCAACAACTCAACCAATTACTAAAGATAACAGAAGTATTCAGCAATGATATAAGTATGGCTTTTGGAACAGACAAATGTAAGAAAAATAGCATAGTCAAGGGAAAACACACTAAACAAGAAGATTACATATTGGATAACCACAGCGACTGCATAGAAGCGAAGGAAAAAACGGATGCCTATAAATATCTAGGATACAGACAAAAAATAGGAATAGATAGTACAAATATTAAAGAAGAACTAAAAGAAAAATATAGACAAAGACTAACAAAAATACTGAAAACAGAATTGACAGCAAGAAACAAGACAAAAGCTATAAATACTTATGCCATACCAATATTGACCTACTCATTTGGAGTAGTGAAATGGAGTAACACAGACCTAGAAGCACTCAATACACTTACATGATCACAATGCCACAAATATAGAATACATCACATACATTCAGCAACAAAAGATTCACATTA
Organism: Schistocerca nitens; assembly: GCF_023898315.1. Taxonomy (NCBI): domain Eukaryota; kingdom Metazoa; phylum Arthropoda; class Insecta; order Orthoptera; family Acrididae; genus Schistocerca; species Schistocerca nitens. The sequence goes on along the minus strand of NC_064614.1, from coordinate 397,162,530 downwards.
AGCAGAAAGGAAGGAGGAAGGGGATTTATCGATATAAAAAACCTACATTATGGACAGGTAGACAATTTAAGAAAATTCTTTATAGAACGAGCAGAAACTAGCAAAATACACAAAGCAATCACTCACATAAATACATCGGCTACACCACTACAATTTCATAACCACCTCTACAACCCTTTGGACCACATAACATCAACAGATACGAAGAAAGTAAATTGGAAAAAGAAAACACTTCATGGCAAGCACCCGTATCATCTAACACAGCCACACATTGATCAAGACGCATCCAACACATGGCTAAGAAAAGGCAATATATACAGTGAGACAGAAGGATTCATGATTGCAATACAGGATCAAACAATAAACACCAGATATTACAGCAAGCATATTATTAAAGATCCCAATACCACAACAGATAAATGCAGACTTTGTAAACAACAAATAGAAACAGTAGATGACATCACAAGCGGATGTACAATACTAGCAAATACAGAATACCCCAGAAGACATGACAATGTCGCAAAAATAATACATCAACAGCTTGCCTTACAACATAAACTATTAAAACAAGTTCCTACATACAAGTATGCACCACAAAATGTACTGGAGAATGATGAATACAAATTATACTGGAACAGAACCATTATAACAGATAAAACAACGCCACATAACAAACCTGACATCATACTCACCAATAAAAAGAAGAAATTAACACAACTAATCGAAATATCCATACCCAATAAAACAAATATACAAAAGAAAACAGGAGAAAAAATTGAAAAATACATCCAACTGGCTGAGGAAGTCAGACATGTGGCATCAGGATAAAGTTGACATCATACCAATTATACTATCAACTACAGGAGTCATACCACACAATATCCACCAGTACATCAATGCAATACAGCTACATCCAAACATATATATACAACTACAGAAATCCGTAATTATTGATACATGTTCAATTACCCGAAAGTTCCTAAATGCAATATAACACATACCGTACAGTTAATAGGAAGTGACGCTTGATCAAGGTCCGCGTCACTTTCCATTCTCAACCAGACTTAACGTCTGAGAAAGTAAAGAAATAATAATAATAATAATAATAATAATAATAATAATAATAATACAGCCACCAGAACAAGCACAAATAGAACACAAAGTGACACATATGTTAGATAAAAAAGAAAAATTTCAGCTGACATATATAGAATACAGAGACACAAATACAGACATTAGACCATTCTTGCATAGACCGCCAAATAACCCACAAATCGAAACAACAATAAAAACTATCAACACAATCATACACAACAAAATAAATGAAAATACAACTATGGAAGAGTTAAAACTACTGCTTTATATAGGAGCACTCGCTACAATAAATATACACACTAGGCAGAGATCAGAGCCAACCAACACACAGAAGAAACCCACAAAACCAGCATGGCAACACAGGCTACAGATCAGAATAGAAAAACTGAGAAAAGACATCGGACAGCTAACACAATTTATAAGAAATGAAATGTCAGAAAAAAAAACGGAGAAGGTTAGGTAAAATCTCACAACAAGAAGTGATAGAGCAATTAGATGAAAAGAAGCAGAAATTACAAGCAATTGCCAAACGACTTAGAAGATACAAAAAAAGTGAAAATAGAAGGAAACAAAACCAAATATTCAACACAAACCAAAAGAAACTTTACCAGACAATAGATAACACACACATTAAAATAGACGATCCACCAAACATAAGACATGGAACACTTCTGGAGCAACATATGGTCAAACCCGGTACAACATAACAGACATGCACGGTGGATACAAGCAGAAACAGACACATACAAGATGATACCACAAATGCCTGAAGTGATAATTTTGCAACATGAAGTCACCCAAGCAATTAATTCTACTCACAACTGGAAAGCCACTGGAAAAGATAAAATAGCAAATTTCTGGCTAAGAAGTTCACCTCAATACATTCACATCTAACTAAATTATTTAACAGTTACATTGCAGACCCATACACATTCCCTGATACCCTTACACAAGGAATAACTTATCTGAAACCTAAAGATCAAACAGACACAGCAAACCCAGCTAAATATCGCCCCATAACATGCCTGCCAACAATATACAAAATATTAACTTCAGTCATTACACAGAAATTAATGACACATACAACACAGAACAAAATTATAAATGAAGAACAAAAAGGCTGTTGCAAAGGAGCACGAGGATGTAAAGAGCAACTGATAATAGATGCAGAGGTGACATACCAAGCTAAAACTAAACAAAGGTCGCTACACTACGCATACATTGATTACCAAAAAGCTTTTGATAGTGTACCCCACTCATGGTTACTACAAATATTGGAAATATACAAAGTAGATCCTAAATTGATACAGTTCCTAAACACAGTAATGAAAAATTGGAAAACCACACTTAATATCGAAACAAATTCAAATATCATCACATCACAGCCAATACAGATTAAGTGTGGAATATACCAAGGAGACTCATTAAGTCCTTCCTGGTTGTGCCTTGCTCTGAACCCACTACCCAACATGCTAAATAATACAAATTATGGATACAATATTACTGGAACACACCCACACAAAATCACACATTTGCTATACATGGATGATCTAAAACTACTGGCAGCAACAAATCAACAACTCAACCAATTACTAAAGATAACAGAAGTATTCAGCAATGATATAAATATGGCTTTTGGAACAGACAAATGTAAGAAAAATAGCATAGTCAAGGGAAAACACACTAAACAAGAAGATTACATACTGGATAACCACAGTGACTGCATAGAAGCGAAGGAAAAAACAGATGCCTGTAAATATCTAGGATACAGACAAAAAATAGTAGATAATACAAATATTAAAGAAGAAATAAAAGAAAAATATAGACAAGGACTAACCAAAATACTGAAAACAGAATTGACAGCAAGAAACAAGACAAAAGCTATAAATACTTATGCTATACCAATATTGACCTACTCATTTGGAGTAGTGAAATGGAGTAACACAGACCTAGAAGCACTCAATACACTTACATGATCACAATGCCACAAATATAGAATACATCACATACATTCAGCAACAGAAAGATTCACATTAAGCAGAAAGGAAGGAGGAAGGGGATTTATCAACATAAAAAACCTACATTATGGACAGATATCTAAAAACAAAGAAGTGACTTACCAAACGAAAGCGCTGGTATGTCGACACACACACACACACACACACACACACACACACACACACACACACACATATAAAAGCAGACATATATACAGACACACACACACACACACACATATATAGACACAAGCAGACATATATACAGACACAAGCAGACATATTTAAAAAACAAAGAGTTTGGGCAGAGATGTCAGTCGAGGCGGAAGTGCAGAGGCAAAGATGTTGAATGACAGGTGAGGTATGAGTGGCGGCAACTTGAAATTAGGGGAGATTGAGGCCTGGCGGATAACGGGAAGAGAGGATATATTGAAGAGCAAGTTCCCATCTCCGGAGTTCGGATAGGTTGGTGTTAGTGGGAAGTATCCAGATAACCCGGACGGTGTAACACTGGGCCAAGATGTGCTGGCCATGCACCAAGGCATGATTAGCCACAGGGTGATCCTCATTACCAACAAACACTGTCTGCCTGTGTCCATTCATGCAAATGGACAGTTTGTTGCTGGTCATTCCCACATAGAATGCGTCACAGTGTAGGCAGGTCAGTTGGTAGATCACGTGGGTGCTTTCACACGTGGCTCTGCCTTTGATCGTGTACACCTTCCGGGTTACAGGACTGGAGTAGGTGGTGGTGGGAGGGTGCAGGGGACAGGTTTTACACCGGGGGCGGTTACAAGGGTAGGAGCCAGAGGGTAGGGAAGGTGGTTTGGGGATTTCATAGGGATGAACTAAGAGGTTACAAAGGTTAGGTGGACGGCGGAAAGACACTCTTGGTGGAGTGGGGAGGATTTCATGAAGGATGGATCTCATTTCAGGGCAGGATTTGAGGAAGTCGTATCCCTGCTGGAGAGCCACATTCAGAGTCTGATCCAGTCCCGGAAAGTATCCTGTCACAAGTGGGGCACTTTTGTGGTTCTTCTGTGGGAGGTTCTGGGTTTGAGAGGATGAGGAAGTGGCTCTGGTTATTTGCTTCTGTACCATATTAATATACAGGAGCGGAAAGACTTACCTTAGGGGGAAAAATGACGCGCACGCGCACGCAGATATATACGGGAGCGGAATGAGTCCTTACCCTCTCCCTTAAAACCCAAATCCTTTAGTCTTTCCCTCTCCTTCCCTCTTTCCTGATAAGGCAACAGTTTGTTGCGGAAGTTTGAATTTTGTGTGTATGTTTGTTTGTGTTTGTGTGTCTATCGATGTGCCAGCGCTTTCGTTTGGTAAGTCACATCATCTATGTTTTTAGATATATTTTTTCCCACGTGGAATGTTTCCCTCTATTATATTCACTACATTATGGACAGGTAGACAATTTAAGAAAATTCTTTATAGAACGAGCAGAAACTAGCAAAATACACAAAGCAGTCACTCATATAAATACATCGGCTACACCATTGCAATTTCATAACCACTTCTACAACCCTTTAGATCACATAACATCAACAGATTCCAAGAAAGTTAATTGGAAAAAGAAAACACTACATGGCAAGCACCCGTATCATCTAACACAGCCACACATCGATCAAGACGCATCCAACACATGGCTAAGAAAAGGCAATATATACAGTGAGACGGAAGGATTCATGATTGCAATACAGGATCAAACAATAAACACCAGATATTACAGCAAGCATATTATTAAAGATCCCAATACCACAACAGATAAATGCAGACTTTGCAAACAATAAATAGAAACAGTAGATCACATAACAAGTGGATGCACAATACTAGCAAATACAGAATACACCAGAAGACATGACAATGTAGCAAAAATAATACATAAACAGCTTGCCATACAACATAAACTAATAAAACAACATGTTCCCACATACAAGTATGCACCACAAAATGTACTGCAGAATGATGAATACAAATTCGGAACCATTAAAACAGATAAAACACCACCACATAACAAACCTGACATCATACTCACCAATAAAAAGAAGAAATTAACACAGCTAATAGAAATATCCATACCCAATACAACAAATATACAGAAGAAAACAGGAGAAAAAATTGAAAAATACATCCAACTGGCTGAGGAAGTCGAGGACATGTGACATCAGGATAAAGTTGACATTATACCAATATACTATAAACTACAGGAGTCATACCACACAATATCCACCAGTACATCAACGCAATACAGCTACATCCAAACGTATATATACAACTACAGAAATCTGTAATTATTGATACATGTTAAATTACCCAAAAGTTCCTAAATACGGTGTAACATATACCATTCAGTTAAAATGAAGTCACGCTTGATCAAGGTCCGCGTCGCTTTCCATTTTTAACCATACATAACGTCTGAGAAAGGAAAGAAATAATAATAATAATAATAATAAATCATCATGGAGTAAGACTGCCCATTAGCACATTCTGGACTATAGTACCATTGACAGTCTCCTAGCAAAAGCAGGAATCTTTCCACATCAGTTTCAATGATTCCAACTCTAGCTCACTTACGCAATCATCAGACAATTCCTTAACCATCCAACTTAAAACATTATTTTTCATACGAGGGACAGACTCCCTCACACTTGCACTATTAGGTGGGAGTACCAGTTGGATTGACCTCTGCCGACTGTTCTTAGAATGTGCACCATTTCTCTGCCTGCACCTACTTGTGCCCTTGGTTAGTACCCAGACCACGAATTAAAACACACAAATTAAAAGTATTTAAAGTTTTCTGTCTGTCACCTTTTCCTGCATCTGTTCCTCTGCCAGGAGTATCAAGGTGCAACTGTCATTTACATTGGCAACTCTTAAACTGTGGATAGGCTGGGATATGCATTTACATCTCCTCCTGGTCAGGAATGACATTTGTTGCCAGAAAAGTGTACTGTTGTTATGTTCGAGCTGATAGCCATTAACAGAGCCCTATGTTTTATTGAACAGACCCATTGATCACACCTTAATTTCTTGTGACTCGATGAGCAGACTCTAGGATACTGATCGATGTTACTCTTGTCACCCCATGATACCCACTATTCGTGATCTTTTCTCTGAACTTAATCATACTGCCCGCTCGGTTGTCTTTCTGTGGACCTAAAGACGTGTGTATCCCGGGGAATTAACTGACTGACAGTTTGGCTAGAGAAGCAACTAGTCATCATTTGCTTTGATACCAGATGTGGATTTGTGAATGCCGATAAGACCTCTCTTCATGGGTAGATAGAATAAAATCTGGTGAGCTATTGACCTGTCAACTCCACACTATCAAGGAAACTGCTAGTGCAAGGTAATCTTATTTTTGCTCCTTCCAGAAGGCATTTCTGTTTTTGGTAACTTACGTGATAAATAGTTGTTCATTATGCCATTGCACATTTGAGTGATTTTACAGGAAAATGCTGTACAACATTATTGATTTGTTACCCTGCAGTCTCATCTATACTATTTTTTCTTCTACAAACTTGGTGAGTCTAATAAATCTGAATAATTTCCACAAATTAGCCAGCTTTGAAGCCAGAAAGTGAAAGTGTTTTTAAGTACATCAGAATGACTTGTGCAAAGACCTTTCTAATAATACTCTAAACAGAAATTCCTTTGTTGCTGTTGTAAATTTGTACAATCCTCCTCTTGCTTTAACAGTGATTTTAACATTATTATTATTGTGAAAATCTCTTCACAACACATGCAAAAAAGTGAAGGAAGGTATTGTTTCATTGTTTTACCATTAGCTTAGGATTTTCTAGGTTTTGCTGATTCCCTTAACAGTAGGTCCAATCTTCAGGATAGTTGCAAGTGAATTTCTGCTTACTTTGATCTTAGTGATCTTGAAATGTATGCCAGTGATCCATGTGCTTGTCTGGATCAGTACCACCACCTCTATCGGACTTGAACAACATTTTTGTAGCTACTGGACCATACTCATCCCTTGGTATCTGAGGAACACCTATAAATCTAGTATTTGTAAGAAAATGAGTAAAAATAAGATTTACTAAAATAGGTATCAACCTTTCTGAACTGTATAATCAGTGAAACGTTTACCAGATTGATAAATGTACATCTTGTATAGTATTAAGATGTGGAGTATGGACTGGCAGTCTATACTGATACACTTTTTAGACTGCAAAGAAAACACAGTAAGTGTGGTAGCTAAGATAAGCAAGAGAACCTTGTCAAGAAATAGTCAGAAAATGTAGCTCTTCTATCTACTCTACAAACATTCTGCTGACAAGAATGAGATTTTAACTCTGCAGTGGAATGTGTGCTGATACGAAACTTCCTGGCAGATTAAAACTGTGTGCCAGACGGAGACTCGGACTCGGGACCTGTGGGAGCTGTGAGGACGGGGCGTGAGTCGTGCATTGGTAGCTCAGTTGGTCGAGCACTTGCCGCAAAAGTCCAGAGTTCGAGACTTGGTCCACCACACAGGTTTAATCTGCCAGGAAGTTTCATTCTGCTGACAATCTTGTTTGGGAGATTGAATCCAGAACATAATGTAATGAGCAGTAATGTACAGAACAAAAACACACGGGAAAGGGAAAACTGTCAAGAATAAAATGTAATAAAGAGGCTTCTTACAATAGTCCATATACAATAGTAACAGTTTTATTATAATATACTGCAGTCTGATTGGAAGATAGCTAATTAAAATAGTCAATAATTAACTGAAGCACTTATTACAGTAAATGTAGGAAAATGTAAGTTAATGTGGATGAATAGAAAAACAAACCCTTGATGTTCAGATACATTAGCGGTGTCCCACCTGACAGTCTCATCATTTAAGTATCAGGGTGTAACATTGCAAAGTGATATGAAATGGTCAACTTCAGTTTATTGGGATAATTTTGGGGAAGTGTCCTTTATCTGTAAAGGAGATATCATGTAGGATGCTAGTGCGACCTAGTCTTGATTACTGCTAGTGTTTGGGATCCATACCAGGTCAGATTAAAGGAAGACATGAAGCAATTCAGAGGTGGGCTGCTAGATTTGTTACCTTCTACTTGAGTGGATACATTCTATATGTAGATTTATTTATTTATTTATTTATTTGATTAGCCATCCGTAGACATTTTGCAATGTATGGATGTTGTCAGTTTGGATACAGTGATTTTTGCAGATACATTGACACTTTTATATGCATTTACAGAGTATACAAATACAATGACATTTATCACTTACATTCAACAATTAAATATTCACTTATTGTTTAGAAACAGTGTTCCTGAAAATATATTTTAAGGGTTTTCTGTAACAGTACATGTTGTTTATTTCTTTGATGTCCTGTGCAGCTTGTTATACATTTACAGAATATACAATACAATGTCATTATGTCACTTAAATTACATTCAAACATTTAAATATTCACTTACTGTGTAAAAACAGTGTTCCTGAAAATACAGTTTAAGAGTTTTTCTGAAACAGTACATGCTGTTAATTTCTTTGATTTCCTGTGGCAGCTTGTTGTACAATTTTACACCCTGATACAAGAAACTTTTTTGGGTCTTATGCTTGTTTCTCCTATCTAGATGAAGGCAGTGGCTTGTTCTTGTGCTATAGCTGTGTAAAATGCTGTTTGTACTATAATTCACTATATTTTTCTTTATATATACTATAGTGTGGAACATAAATAAACAGGGAACAGTTAGAATACCAAGTATTTTGAATAGTTCTCTGCAGTGAGCCCACTTACTGCTTTTAGTTATAATTCTCACTGCTCTCTTCTGCACTTTAAAAACTGTTTGTAAGTTGAGTACATTATTTCCCCAGAAAATTATCCCATAGCTTATGACTGAATGTACATAGCTAAAATATACAGTTCTTAGACATTCATCGCTGCATACTGAGGAGAGAACTCTAAGTGCGTAACACGGTGTAGATATCTTTTTTGTGAGTTTTTTAACATGATGTATCTGCATCTACATGGATACTCTGAAAATCACATTTAAGTTCCCGACAGGGGGTTCATTGAACCACATCCACAATTCTGTATTATTCCAATCTTGTATCGTGCACTGAAAGAACAAACACCTGTATCTTTCTGTACAAGCTCTGATTTCACTTATTTTATCGTGGTGATGTTTCTCCCTATGTAGGTTGGTGTCAAGAAAATGTCGCATTCAGAGGAGAAAGTTGGTAGTTGGAATTTCGTGAGAAGATTCTGCCACAGCAAAAAGCGTTTGTTTTAATGATGTCCACCTAAAATCCTGTATCATTTCAGTGACACTCTCTCCCCTATTTTGTGATAATACAAAATGTGCTGCCCCTCTTTCAACTTTGACCGCCCAAAGGGCTCACAGTTCTTTCGTGAGTTCGTGCATGGTGCACATGCGGCCCCAAGCTATTGTAGCAAATTCTTCCTTCCTGGCTGCATTTCCCTCACCCTTCCCTCCCCCCCCCCCTCGTTCGCCATTGCTCCCTCCTTCCCCTCTCTCGGTGTTCTGATTTATGTCGACTTAGCTATCCACCTGGTTGCCTGTATTGGTTGCAGTTTTGTTCCTTTTGCCTATTCTTTTATCGTTTTTGGCGTTTAGATCTCCACTTGAATTTTGACCTCCGTTTTAAAATTTCCTATTTTTAGTGCGAGCCATATGGGGAAGAACTTCCTCCTTAGCATCTAAGGTGTAGATTCCTCTCCTCCCTTCCTTCCCCTCTTGCTTCCCCACTCTGCTAGGTCACCAGCATGTGCAGCCAGTCCATGTGGTGCGGTTGTTATGTACCCATATGGCTGAGCCCCCTGACAACACCGGGACAACACTACTAATACTAGAGTTGTTCCCTCCCCATGTATGCCTAGGAGTGGTTGCTGTTCTTGGAGAGTTGGAACTCCTGGCAACGGCCGCCCTGCCAGACGGCTCTTGCTGTGGCTGGGTGGCTCCTGTGGGGGAGAGCCCCTGATTGGAGTGGCTGATATCAGGGCAGATGCTTGGCTCATGAAGTGTACAAAGCTGCAAAAATCTGGCCGCTCTCAGATGGCCATCTCTTCTAATAGTGAAGGATAATTGAATGCTGCTTTATATGACCCACTTTCCCTTCCCTGGCTACACCATGGGAGGAGGGCCAGGCTTGCTGTTTTGGGATGAAACCCTTTCCTCATTATTTCATCTGTACTAGGATGGATGGGGACACATTCACTGCCACAAAGCCATTGTTTTTCGTGGAAAATATTGAGGACAAGTTTGGTGAAGTGGAGTCTTAGTAAGGTGCGGTTGGGCTCCCTGTTGATCAAAGCTTCTTCTGCCACCCAATCTGCAGCTCTTGGTGCCTGTGATATATTGGCAATGTCCCGGTGTCTATCACTCCCCATCAATCCCTGAATATGGTCCAGGGAGTAATTTTTCATAGGGACCTCATCCTGCAAACTGATGAGAAACTCCACGATAATCTGGATCAGCATGGTGTTCATTTTGACGTGTGCAGAAGGGTTGCAAAGACAACCACACAGATACTGGCAACTTAATTCTGGCTTTCAATGGAGATACCCTCCCAAAGGAAGTCAAGGTATGTGCTACAGATCTGACATGAAGCCATATGTCCCACCACCTATGTGGTGCTTTAGGTGCTTGCACTTTGGGCATACGTCCTCCCTCTGTACAGTGGACCCTTTGTGTGGTTATTGGCCACCCACTCCATGAGGGGAAACCCCTGTGTTCCGCCACCTGTGTCAATTGGGCTGACCAAACTCCCCTCACTCGCCGGATTGCCTGGCTTAAGAGAGAAAAGAAATGTCATTGGATCATGTGTCTTATGCTGAGAAAAGTATGAGACACTCCATCCAATGTTACTGTCTTCAACTTCTGCCTCTGTTACTTCACTTCTTCCTCCTCACCCCAGCCCTGTCCCCTCCCCCTCCCCTGCAGTTCCCACGACCTCCCGTCAGGGAGCTGCCTCCCCTCCCCGGCCGAAGTAGTGTCCCCCCTTCTTCAGCATCTGCTGGTGATTGGGCTGCCTCCTAGGACCCCTCTCCCCAGCGTCTCTCACGCCAGAAGACTCTTAGCACCACTTGGCCATGAGGCACACTGTCTGTGCACCCCAATGTCCCCCACTCTTTTGGTTCCAGATCTTGCAGAAGCCCATACTCCCCCTGTGCCCTGCCCTCCTCCATCCCGGAAAGAGAAGAAGAAACACAAATCCCAAGTCAAGTTGCCCCTGGTGCCCCCGGAGGTGCTCTCCCTCCCCCCCCCCCTTGCAACCTGAGTATGACATCTTATTTATGGATGTCACTCCATCCTGGTCAATAACAACTACTGACGGAGTGACTTGACCTCCTCCTCCTCCTCGTCCTCCTCCTCCTTGTCCTCCTCCTCCTCCTCGGCTTCTTTGTCTACTTTCTATTCTCGCCACATGATCATCCACTAGAATTGCAATGGTACTATTGTCACCTACAGGAAACGCAATGTCTTGTCTCCTCTTATTCTGCATTCTGTCTTGTACTTCAAGAAATGCATTTCCATGATGACCACTCTCCACCATTTTGTGCTTATTGGGCCTTGTCAGAACCATGCTAGACCTGGGATAGCATCTGGTGGGGTCCTCACTTCGGTTTGCTCCGATGTCATTAGTTACTGGATTCCTCTATGTACCAGTTTGGAAGTGATAGTGGTTAGAGTGCAAATGACTCTGGCAATCACCATTTGCATATCCCTCCAGGTAGGCCACTTTCTTACATTGCAGTGTTTATCTTAAACCAGCAACTCCGGCCCCCATTTCTCCTCCTTGGAGACTTCAGTGCCCACCAACTACTATGGAGGGAGTGTCACTTCAATGAGTAGCACTCCGTCTTCAGGCTACAAGTGACCCATTGGCACCATCCGACCGCCGCGTCATCCTCAGATGAGGATGCAGAAAGGAGGGCGTGTGGTCAGCACGCCGCTCTCCCGGTCGTTATGGTGGTTTTCTGTGACCGGAGCCACTGCTATTAGGTCGAGTAGCTCCTCACTTGGCATCACGAGGCTGAGTGCACCACGAAAAATGGCAACAACATATGGTGGCCCAGGTGATCATCCATCCAAGTGCCGGCCATGCCCGACAGCACGTAACTTCGGTGAGCTGACGGGAACCGGTGTATCCACTGCGGCAAGGCCGTTGCCTCACTTCAGTGGGTAGAGGTATCACAATTGACCAATTTATCACGGACCTTGCTTTGTGTCTCCTCAATGATGGTTCCCCTACCAATTTCAGTGATGCCCATGGCACCTTCTCTGCCATAGATCTCACGATCTCCTCCGCTGCCCTCGTGGCTTCCCTACATTGGTCATCTTATGATGATCTTTGTGACAGTGATCACTTTCTGGTGATTCTAAAATTCCCCTGATGCCACCATGCAGACACACCCCTGTGGGCATTCTGCAGGGCCAATTGGCCTTTATATACATCTGCTGTGAACTTTCACAATTCTGTCTCGAATTCCATTGATGAAGTCATGCAACGCATCTCTGCCACTATTCTTCTTGCTGCTGGTACTGCTGTCACTGTATCCACAGGTCCCCCTCATCGTTCACTGGTACTGTGATGAACCAAGGATGTCGCATTTTTTGTCTAGGACTGCCGATGGGCACTGCAGCGATTTAAGCAACACCCTTCACAGACCATCCTCCTCACTTTTAAGCATCTCCATGCTAAGGCTCATTATCTTATTAAGTAGAGTAAACAGTAATACTGGGAGCACTGTGTTTCCTCCTTGGGGACATATGCCTCTTCATCGCAGGTTTGATCCAAGCTCCATAGCCGTCTGGGTCGCCAGCGACAGTCAACTGTCCAGGGTCTGAACCACCAATTCGCTTTATGCACTGTTCCATTACTCCTTGCGGAACACCTTGCGACACTTTGTGATGGCATCATCATAATCATCCTCCTAAACTACCACCTTTCTCAGACAGAAACGCAGAATTGAATAGACCCTGCTCAGTTTCATCCTGCATCACACTAAGTCACATAATGCACCATTCACTGAATGGGAATTGGAGGCTCTTAGCTCCCAAAGAGACACAGCCCCAGGCCAAGAGTCCATCCACAGACAGATGATCCAATACTTGGACATTCCCCAGAGGCAACAGCTCTTCAGGATCTTCAACCATATTTGGCTCATGAGTGCTTTTCCATCACAATGACGAGAAAATAGTTATCCCCGTCCTTAAGCCTTGGGAAAAACCAAATGTCTCTAGACAGCTACCATCCAATCATCCTGATGAATGTGCTTTGTAAACTGCTCAAAAAGATGGTCAGCTTCAGATTATGTTGGGTACTCAAATCTCAGGGCCTTTGGTCCCTGTATCAGTGTAGCTTCCGGGCAGGACAATCTGCAACTGGCCATTTACTAAGATTGGAATCGGGCATCCAACAGGCTTTTACTCACTGCCGGCACCTTGTCACGGTCTTCTTTGACCTACATAAGTCGTGGCGTGGCGTGGCGTGGCGTGGCGTGGCGTGGCGCCATCACATTTTAGTTACCCTCCATGACTGAGGTTTCTATGGTTCCCTTCAGATTTTCATCTGTGAGTTCTCATCTCGCCGGCTCTTCCAGGTTTGATTTGGCACTTCACTCAGCGCCTCTCAAATTCAGGAGAATGGTATCCCACAGGGTACTGTGCTAAGTGTCACACTCTTCCTCAATGCCATCAATGAGCTTGTGACCACTGTTGGGCCTCTGGTTACTCTGGCATTGTATGTTGATGACTTTTGCATCAGGTGCAGCTCCCACTCGGTAGCATCTGCTGAGGGTCAGCTCAAAGGGGCCATCTGACAGGCCTCTGTGTGGACCACTGCCCATGCCTTCATTTTCTCCCTCCAAAATGCGGGTTATGTATTTTTGTCTTGACCCACAGTACATCCCAATCCAGAACTTTATTTAGGCAACCAGCTCCTCAATGTTGTAGCATAGTCCCATTTCTTGGGCCTTATTTTTGATAACAAGCTGACATGGCTGACCCACATTCACTACCTAAAAACAACATGTATTGTGGAAGCTTAATGCTCTCCGCCTCCTGGCCCACACATCTTCTCCATCTTTACCATGCTCTGATCTTGTCCAGACTGAATTATGGTAATCAGGTTTATGGCTCAGCAGCTCCTTCCACTTTGCAACTCCTTGACTCTGTTGATCATTGTGGGGTGTGTCTGGCTGTTAGTGCCTTTTGCAATAATCCTGTTGATAGTATCCTTACAGAAGCAGGGATTCTCCCTCTACACATATGACGGAGCCAGCTCCTTGTTTCTTATGCAATCACCATTCACCAACTCCCTGAGTATCCTGTGTAACCTGTGCTCTTTGCCAGTGAGGGATGTCTCCCTCCTAAACCCGCCCACTGGTGGGATTGCTGGTTGGCATGCGTCTGACTTCCCTTGGTCGGGATCTCCATCTCCATTCACTGGACTGCACCCCATGTCTTTCCTCCCATACCCCTCCTTCGATGGTGCCTAGACCACGGATTAGGACTGATCTATTCCAGGGTCCTTAAGTATATGTTGCTCCTATGGTTTACTGGCCTCTTGTATGCACCATCCTTGCAGAGTTCCAGGGTGGCACCATGTTTTACACTGATGGTTCTAAGACAATTGATAAGGTGGGATATGCTTTCATGTTTCCTACTAGCTTCGAACACATTTATAGTTGGTATCATGTAATGTGTCCACAACAGAGCTTCGAGCCATTCACAGGGACCTCCTTTTTCTTTCTCATGTCTCCCTCCACAGTGTTTTAATTTGTTCAGACTCCATGAGCAGTATGCAGGCTGTAGACTGTTGCTACTCTTGTAATTTATTAGTCTCTGCTATCCATGACCTTCTCTCTGCCCTTGAGTGTGCCTCCAGTTCAGTCGTCTTTCTCTGGGTCCTAAGTCATGTGGGCACCCCAGGGAATGAACTGGCTGACCGTTTGGCTAGAGAAGCAGATACTTACCCCCATTTACTTTCATGATACCAGCTGTGGATATGTGGATCTGCATCAAATATCTCTCTGCCCAAAAGTGGAATGCCATCTTGAAAGCTACTGCTCATAGTAACAAACTCTGCACAATTGAGGAGT